>NW_027507903.1:54784120-55454690 GCF_037356315.1 Lithobates pipiens | reverse complement strand
ATTTCCAAATGCAATGGTGGCTATTCTTGTGCAAGGTTAGTGCATGCATAACAGGTGTTCAAAGGAACCACTAAATACAGAATTTACATGTACATGACTTTCAGAAACAAAGGACACAAGTGCTGGGAGGTTTGTATACCCTACACATGTAACTTTAGGAATCCAATGATAAAATGTTGCTGCATTTTCAAAGTAGAGGTGTTTTATTTTATTTTTTTATTACTTATGCCCTGTACACACGACCAGTTTTACTGTCAGAATAAACTCTGGAGTTTTTTTCCGACAGGGTTCTGACTGAATTCTGCTGAAACTGTCTTGCGTACACATGATCACACCAAAGTCCGATCGTCAAGAACACAGTGACGTACAATACATATGACGGGACTAAAAAAAGGAAGTACAATAGCCAGTAGCCAATAGCTTCCATCTCGTACTAGCCTCAGAGCCTGTGTCGTTTTTGGTTCGTCGTAACAGCATACCGACGAGCGGTTTTCTTGATAGGAATTGGTTCCGTCGGAAATATTTAGAACACGTTCTCTTTCTAGATCCATCAGAATTAAAAAAAAAAAGTCAGATGAGGCATACACAGAATATACGATGAGAAGCTTCCATTAGACTTTTTCTGTAGGACATTCTGCGTGTACGTGGCATTACAGTACCTGCTCTGTGCAGTGGATTTTCACGGAGCACCCCTGATCCTCCTCTTCTCGGGTCCCTCTTTGGTGCTCTTGACCCCTCTCTCTTGAGTGCCCCCACAGCAAGCAGTTTTCTATGGGGGCACCTGAGCCATGCCACAGCTCCCTATGTCCATGCAGACATGGAGCCGCAGACTGGCCCGGCCAAGCCCCACCCCCTTTCTCTCCTCATTGGCTCACTGACTTTGAGCGTGACCCTGCTCTCTCAGCCAATGAGGAGGGAGAGTCCTGGACAGCCAAGTTTTTCAAGCAAAATCGTTGAATCTAGATGGACCTCAGGTAAGTATTAGAGGGGCTGGGGGAGGGGCTTTTTATCTTAATGCATAGAATGCATTAAGATTAAAAAAACTTCTGACTTTAGAACTACTTTAAGTTTTCATTTGAAGCTATTCTTTCAATAAAAAAAAAAATAGCCAATAAAATGTTGATTTTTCCTTTGTATTAGGATTGAGCTCTCAAAGAGAATAAAGCATATATAAATGTTGATTGGGAAGCCTGCCCCTGTAATTTGTAATTCCATTACATATTTAAATGCGTACCATTAATGATTTGCACCTATATATGTAAAACTGTAATGACTGGTACATACCTGTACATCCAAATATTGGCCGGTATTAGCCAGTTCAACAGAAACCAGCCGACATTCGGCCAGTGTGTATAGCACACTGACCGACAGAAGCAGGTTTAACATTCGATTTCTGTCAGTGTAGATCAACATTGTATATTTAGTACAGCAAACTCCTCACAAGCTCCTCAGTTTTTTTTGTTCAGCCCACAGAGTGTGTGCCAGGCATTAGTCATTCTACCAAAGCCTGACAAAGGATGCAGGGCTTCAGAAACGCATTGCGGCCTGCTCCCTTCCTCACTTGTGTGTCAGCTTGTCTTGGCTTTGTCAGTGCGTGCGAGAGTTCCAGGCACTACCGGGGTTACATCCTGAATTGGGGGGTCTGAGCCTGTTGCAAAGCAGTCTTTTACCCGACTGTGATATCTGCCTGCCTCCATGGTCACCTGCACCATCCCTGTATGCTTCCTACAAGACACCTTGATGTAAGTGTTTTTAAATAAAGTGTTTTTTAATTCACATTCACCTGGCACCTGTGTTGTTTTTGTCATTCCACCAAAGGCACGTTAAAGTATTTGTTAAAGCATCTATACAAGTCTATTATTTCTTAATAAAGCACTTGTCCCAAGCTGTCTCTTGTCTTTTTTACCATTTTGACACTTTCTTTTGTGAAATGGTAAGGGTACAATGTACCCCATTACCAATTCACATAGGGGGGAGGTCGGGATATGGAAGTCCCTTTGTTAAAGGGGGGCTTCCATATTCCGATAAGCCCTACACCTGCATACCCCCACAATCACCGGACAAGGGTTGTGGGGATGAGGCCCCTTTCCCCATCAACATGGGGAAAGGTGCTTTGGGGTCAGACCCCAAAGCACCCTCCCTTTGTTGAGGACATGTGGTCTGGTACAGTTCAGGAGGGGGGCCCTCCCTCATCCCCCCTCTTTTCCTGGGGCCTGCCAGGTTGCGTGCTCGGATAAGGGTCTGGTCTGGTACCAGAACTGGAGGGCCTGGTATGGATTTTAGAGGCACCCCACACAATTTTATGGCCTGGTGATGGACTAAGGGGGGGGGGGCCCATGCTCATTTTTTTAATGAGTTTTATCTATATTGCCAAGACCCGACAATTTATTACAGCCGCGATCAGTTTTAAATGACAATTTTTCCTTTAGAAATGCAATTTTGCTGTGGTACTGTTCTAAACATGGGAAAAATGCACCACTTTACAGGCATACTATAGACACCCCCCAGGCACAAAATTTAAAGGAATAATTCATTTTTATTGTTTAAGCATTAAAAAAATCACTGCCCCCGAAAAAACATGTGTTTTGAAAAAAATTGGCATTTGCATTGATACATGTTATCTGGGGCAGGACCCGCGTCCCCAAACACTTTTTATGACACATATAAACCTTTAAAATGAGCACTTTTGATTTTTCATGTTAGTGTCCCATAGACTTTAACAGGTGTTTTTGCGGCTTTTCGGCAAACAGCCAAACACCCAATGTTCGATTCGAGCATTGGGCTCATAACTAGTAAACTGCAATGCAAAGTGTTAGCTCTATGTAAATACCCACAGGATTAGTTTATTACCCCTTCCTCCTCTGGTACACTTATGCCTCGTACACACAATCGGACTATCCGGCTTTTCCGAGCGGATCTGCCCACACGCGACCTGACTTTTCTGGCGGACTAGGCTATGGCGGGAGTCCGCTGGACTTTTAAAATGAATGGACTTGCCCACACACAGAGAAAAGTCTGTTCATTTTGAACACGGCTCCAGGTAGACGAGACTAACGCAGGAAGTCAATGTCGCTGCCTCCATCGGCGAGATTGACACCTCACTGGCCCCGTCACCTTGTATGGACGGTGTGGGGGTCCCCCCAGGTCCATATCAGACCCTTATCCGAGCACGTAGCCTGGCCGGTCAGGAAAGGGGGTGGGGACGAGCGAGCCCCTGCAGCCCCCCACCCCAAAGCACCTTGTTCCCATGTTGATGAGAACAAGGGCCTCTTCCCGACAACCCTGGCTGTTGGTTGTCGGGGTCTGTGGGTGGGGGGCTTATCGGAATCCGGGAGCCTCCTTTAATAAGGGGGCCCCCAGATACCAGCCCCCCACCCTATGTGAATGAGTATGGGGTACAATGTACCCCTACCCATTCACCTGGTGAACAAAAGTGTAAATAAAAAAACACAACACAAGTTTTTTAAATAATTTATTGGACAGCTCCGGTGGTCTTCTCTTCTACCGTCTTGGGGGTCTTCTCGCGGGACTCCTCCGCTATCTTCTGCTATATTTTTTACTAGTGGAGGGGTCCGGCTTTCTTCTTCGTCGTCACCGCCATCTGGGGGTCTTCTTCCAACTTCGAGAGAGAGAGCGTCGTGTCAACATCGCAAGGAAGAAGAGAAGAAGAGAAGAAGGCGACAGCAACAGAAGACCGGGCCAACACTAGTAAAAGAGCTATAAGAAGATAGCGGAGGCCCAGCAGAAGAACTGAAGAGGGGGACAAGACCCCCGAAGAGGGGGACAAGACCCCGAAGTTGGAAGAAGACCACTGGATGGCGGCGGCGACGAAGAAGAAAGCCAGGCTCCTCCGCTAGTAAAAGAGCTAGAAAAAGAGCAGAAGATAGCGGAGGAGTCCGGCGAGAAGACCCCCCAAGACGGAAGACCACCGGAGCTGTCTAATAAATTATTTAAAAAACTTGTGTTGTGTTTTTTTATTTACACTTTTTTCCTGACCGGCCAGGGTACGTGCTCGGATAAGGGTCTGATAAGGACTTGGGGGACCCCCATGCCATTTTTTCGGCGTAGGGCTTCCCCTTTAAGTCCATACCAGGTGACGGGGCCAGCGAGGTGGCAATCTTGCCGATGGAGGCAGCGACATTGACTTCCTGCGCTAGTCCCGTTTACCTGGAGCAGTGTTCAAAATTAACCGACTTTTCTCCATGTGTGGACAAGTCCATTCATTTTAAAAGTCCGGTGGACTAACACACAGACAGGCGGATTGTCTGCCAGACTCCCGAGTCCACCGGACAATTTTGAGTCAAAACTTCTTTCTAAGTCCGCCGGACTTTTGGGAAGAAAAAGTCCGCCCGAGCCCACACACTGGTGGATTCTCTGGCAGACTCTGGTCCGCTGGATAGTCCGATCGCATGTACACGGCACGACTCTACATTTTACATCCCCCTCCTTTGCTTTTTCATTTTTCACTAGTCTCCTCCAGTCTCTGAGATCCCCACCTAAGTAAGTGAGAAGAGAACACTGAGACATACTAGAAGAGATCAAGCAATGGGATCATGCTGGACAGAAAGTAAAATGGTCTGAGGCTACAGCAAAAATTTTAAATCAAACAGGACCTAGTATGTTGAATAGAAAAAAATCTGAGAACCTTTTCAAAGCCTAAAGCCGCATACACATGTTCAGTTTTTCCGACGGGAAATGTGTGATGTCAGGCTGTTGGCAGCAAGTCCGACTTTTGTTTGTTGATTTGTACGCTCCATTGGAAAATTGTTGTTGGATTTTCTGCAGACAAATGTTGGATGACAGGCTTTAAAATTTTACGCGGACAAATGTCTGTTGTCAGATTTTGCGTTCGTGTGTACACAAGTCCGTCGGACTAAAGTCCAAAGTACAAAAACACATGCTTGGAAGAAGGACGAGCCAGAAGCGGTCGGTCTTGTAAACTAGCATTCGTAATGGAGAATTAACATTCGTGACGGGGCAAATTATGAAATCTCCAAATGCAGCGCACATTCTCTTCTTCTTTAATGGGATAATAATGAAGCTGCTTTGCTGGTGATACTGATGGAGTTATTGCAAACAAATTTTCAAAGGCTTTTTTTTTCTAGTTCTATCTACTGCTTTTTTTTTGGGCAAGTTACTACAACACCATTATCCTGTAGTTTTTAAGATCAAAGATACAACTATGTTGGTGTCCCTTGTCAATTTGTACGTTGTATTTTTTTAAATGTAACTGCCTACTCATAAACTGTCATTTGAAGTAGAAGACATAGCCAAGTATTATTCTACACAATTTTCATTGTGCATTAAAAAAAGAAAACAAATAAAATTATACATGCTATATGTCAATAGAACTTAACCAAAAAGTACATTCTATGCATCCAAAAATATAGAAAATGTAACAGCAGGGGTCCATCATCTGGAAATACTTCTGAAAATCATCTGGATCATTCTCCTGGAGCTCCCGCAGCAAAGGCATATGATATGATTGGTCACAATTAATAAAGCAACCAATTTTTGGTCCAAGAAATCCTCCCCCTCCTGTTTCTGGACTGGACTTGGGTCAAAGCAATAACTCCAAGGCCAATAATAAATAACACGTTATCTGCTCCTAATCCACAACATGTCTGGTTGACGAACGGCCGTTCGGAAACAAACTGAAAAGCATGAAATAAAAAGCGTTAACTGAAAAGCGCAAACTGAAAACCGAGAATCAACACTCACCAAACTTCTACTAACACGAAATTAGCAGAAGGAGCCTAAATGGTGGGGCTAAAGAGCTGAAAAACCAACTACGTTCGTGTTTGTTGGCCCGACAATTCCTTGTCATTTGCATGCAAGACAAAATCAAGGCACACGCCTTTAAACAAAAGTCCTAGTTTTTTTCTGCGGAAAATCTGTTTGTGTGTACGAGGCTTTAGGAACATGGTTGTCATGCCTAGCGTAAAATGTCCAGCATTCTCCAGAGCCTTTTTGTACTGCAGCTGTTGTGAAGAATCGGCCAAAGAAGTAAATGTCTGTACACCTCTGTACTCATGCAATCACCAATGCTTCTGTGCACATAACAATGCATTTTTCGAATACTTGCTCAGAAGCATTGGTGTTTGCATGAGTACAGAGGTGTACAGCTATTAACTTCTATGGTCAGGTGTTGACCCCACCTGCGGCACCTCAGGTGTGGGATATTGTGGTCAATTTTACGCTAGGCCTATTTTATTCCTGCAAATGTCCATGTGCATGAGGCCCAAACTACAAACAGCCAGTTGCAAAAAATATGTTTTTTTCTTTTGCAGGACACAGTTAAAGTGATTATAAAACCTCACCTTTAGGATAAGGCAATCACCCCCGGTTCGGCTCGCACCAGAAACTGCGAACAGACCTAAACTTCGTGTGACCTTTAGAACCCTTTTAAAGTCTATGGGACTCAGACGTTCAAAATCAAAAGTGCTCATTTTAAAGGCTAATATGCAAGTTATTGTCATAAAAAGTGTTTGGGGACCTGGGTCCTGCCCCAGGGGACATGTATCAATGCAAAATAACGTTTTAAAAACTGATGTTTTTTCGGGAGCAGTGATTTTAATAATGCTTAAAGTAAAACAATAAAAGTGTAATATTCCTTTACATTTCGTACCTGGGGGTTGTGTATAGTATGCCGGTAAAGGGGCGCATGTTTCCCGTGCTTAGAACTGTCCCTGCACAAAGTGTCATTTCTGCAGGAAAAAAAGTCATTTAAAATCATTCGTGGCTATAATGAATTGTTGGCTCCCCGTAATACAGAGAACAGCTATTGAACGTCATTGATAAAAAAAAAGTGTGGGGTTCTCCCAAATTCAATTACCAGGCCCTTCAGGTCTGGTAGGGATATTAAGGGGAACCCTGCATCGAACTTTTAAAAAAAAATTATGTGAGGTTCCCCCCAAATATCCACACCAGACCCTTCAGGTCTGGTATGGATTTTAAGGGGAACTCCACGCCAAATTGAAAAAAAATGGCGTGGTGTTCCCCCTAAAAATCCATAAGAGACCCTTTATCCGAACACGCAACCTGGCAGGCCGCAGGAAAAGAGGGGGAGACAAGAGAGCGCCCCCTCTCCTGAACTGTACCAGGCCACATGCCCTCAACATTGGGAGGATGCTTTGGGGTCCCCCCAAAGCACCATGTCCCCATGTTGACCTGGCTGGTGGTTGTGGGGGTCTGCGGGCGGGGGGCTTACCAGAATCTGGAAGCCCCCTTTAACAAGGTGACCCCCAGATCCCAGCCCCCCCTGTTTGAAATGGTAAGAGGGTACAAAAGTACCCCTACCATTTCACAAAGAAAGTGTAAAAAATAGTTAAAAAAAGACACACAGTTGCAAAAGTCCTTTATTAAAAATGGAAAAAAAAGATTCCAATGGTGGTAATCCCCTCTTGCTATCCAGCGACGGATGATCATCTCTCTGGGGTCCAGCAATGGCTGATCTGATCCAGCAATGGGTGATCTCTCCCTCCAGCACAGCACATCCATCCTGTGTCTCCACCGGCGGAGACACTGTGGGGATCCCAGCAGCCTGACACTTCTTATATGAGGAGGGCGGGGTCAGGTGACGGGTGGTTCCTCTGACGCAAGGGGAAAACCCGGCTTCCCCTATGACGTGCGAGTGACCCCGCCCCCTCTGATGTAACGCAGAGGCATGATGGGACTTAAAGTTCTGCAACAGCTGGAGGGCCCCAGGTTGCCTACCCCTGATTTAAACCATATACCAGGGCATATCTGAAGCACATAACCTGTATGTATTTCACACAAAGGAAGCAATACAAAGAGAAGAGGATACTTTTTCATACTACACATGATACAGCAGGCACGTATTAGGAAATTAAATGTTGAGTTTACATATTCTTTAAGTGATGTGCTTAGCTTACTGTATGCCTGTATACAGGGGGCCTCCAGTTCTGAGCCCCAGTCTCTCTAAATGGAGTGCATAAGCTTCATTGTAAGAGTATTTGGTATGATGACTGTGCTGCCCACTTTAAATTTTAGCATACCATTTAAACCAGGGGTAGGCAACCTGAGGCCCTCCAGGTGTTGTAGAACTACATTCCCCATGAGGCATTGCAAGTCTGCAGTTACAATTACTCCCAGAGGCATGATGGGACTTGTAGTTCTGCAAGAGCTGGAGGGCCCCAGGTTGCCTACCCCTGATTTAAACCATATACCAGTGCATATCTGAAGCACAAAACCTGTACGTATTTCAGATACACCATGTTATTTAGCAGGCAGTACCATTAGTTTGCTAATTACTCTCCCAGCACATCAATTCAGACATAGGGTTGGGGAGACAAAAGCTTGGTGTTTAATCTGAAAATAGCCGAAACCTGCCGAGAATGGCCGAGAGCTACCGAGCGCCACCGAGATACACAGGGCATCCGCTCGATAAGCCGGCAAAGACACTGACAAGGCTGCAAATGACTGACAAGGCTGCAATGGAAGGCTGCAAATGATTGACAAGGCTGCAATGGAAGGCTGCAAATGACTGACAAGGCTGCATTAATGGGCATTTAAATGTAAGTTTTTTTCCTTAAACTTCCTTCCTAAAAGTTTTTTTCTTTTAAATTCCCTCCTAAACTTGGGGTGCGTGTTATACGCCCCCACGTGTTATATGCTGATAAATACGGTATTCAATTATTTTATTTAACAAAGAGGATCTTTTGGACAAAGGAAAATCTAATTTAAAGGACAAAACATCTTGTACAAATGGCATTGCTGAAATGTGACCATCAATAACAGATTAAACATTACAAACTGTCCAAAATAATCATGATTTATTGCTCATTGAATTCTGCTTACTAGAATTGTTTATATCATAAGTGTACTTTGTTAACTCAAAATCTCTTTAAAAAAAATAAAGAATATATTTGATCAAAAGGATGTGATTGGCATCTTCATTGGAAATAAAATTCTCTATTCTTTGGAAGGATTCATATAATCGACATAACTAAAGGGCCTCCAGTGAGTGTCAATAAAGAACCACTTAGTAGTAACCTGTGCCCTGAGGTAGTTAACCCTCGTGAACACATTGATGCGTGAATGATAACATATCCCCTAACATCTTCTTTGCCCTGGTAGGTCACAGACCAAATTGGAGTATCATTGAAGCAAAATCTATTAGCCCTGACCTCTTCAACTGCAAGGGTCTTTTATGGATGCCAAATTTCAAGGTGACATTTAATTTTATTGCGTCTGTATTTTACGATCTCTGTAAATTTATGGTGGAGTTGTAATATAAAATGATGTGCAGTTAAATTTCAATGGGAAGGTCTTGTGAGGTCATAGTTAAATAATGTGAAAGCCATTGCAATTAACAGAAAGGTGGGAACCATTCGACTTGGCTCAGAAGGACTCCTTACTCAGCTGTTTTGGCAGCTCAGAATGAAACAGCAAGTGTCAATATAGCTGTCTGCGGCAGACATAAACCCGTCTCTCTGTAAACAATAACCTTACCTTGGAGAATTTCTGAACAACCAACATTTGTACTCTATACAGTTATGTCTGTGAACTGTAAATAATAATTTATCCTTGAGTAAAGCACGCTTAAATTTGCTTTTAAATTTTTTGCATATGTTGGCTTGAAAGCATACAAGAAAAGGCATATTGGATTTAAGACAGTAGTAGAAGGGGATATTAAACATCAGAGAGCACAGATGGTTTGAAATTTTATTCCAGGATTTTGCTTCTCTTTGGGAATCTATATACTTGGCACCTGCCCAATATAAGTCCCTAGTGAGCCATAAGAAGATGTATTTATTTCAAAAACATATGTGTTGCTCCAGTTCACAAATGGTGCATTTCCAAAGGTGGGCTAAGATTAGCTAGGTTCTTATTAAAACACCTTCTACATTTATTCAATGAGGCTGTCTGGGAAAAAAAAGTGGAGCTTTTCCAGTTTCAACCAGTTCTTAAAACACATGCTTTGCTGATGATATCAAAATGGAAATCTAGCATGCAACTTTCAGTATGTGTAATCTACATGTGTCCATTGAATGGTTTCACTCAGTTGTTATTGTGGGCTGGCTGCCATTGACATGTTTAGGAACGGCACAATGGAAGTATACATTGGCGTTTCAGTTTCAGAACTTCGGCATGCTATTTTATAATTCAATAAATACTAGCACGGAGTGTTTCATAAAAAAAATGCTTTGTAGTGTATTAGGAAAACCTAACCTTAAAGCTGGTTTTCTTTTTTACAGCACAATGAAATGGAAACATAAAAGTATTGAAATAGATTATACCGTATAGCTCATCATAATGGCCATAAAATGTGATCCATATGAACCTAATAAGTGTGTTAACCAAAATACAATCACTGTACTATTCCCACATGGTTATGTCTCTCGCCTGGCAGTAGATGCTAAAACACAATTACACTAAAATAATGGTACTATTGCAGCAAGAATATTATAAACACGTTTTTTTTTTTTTTTATATTACACCATTGCAAACTGGTGTTTTTGTTCACCAAGGCCTTTATTGATGATAAAATATAAAGGAGTTGGTTTACTAAAGGCAAATAGTGCCTTAGTTAATTTGTTGAACATTCACTTTACAAAGGATACTCAATCACATGCAAGGTAACAAACATAAAATATGCAGCACTGTGATGATTATAAATGTGAGTTACATAAACATAAAAAAACATTTAAAAAAATGAACAAAAGATCATGAGAACATACCTCCCAACATTTTGAGATGGGAATGAGGGACACATACTAGCAAACGTAGGTAGGCATAGGACACGTCCCCTGTCACACCCCCTTAAAGTGGTTGTAAACCCTTACAACAAACTTTAACCTACAGTTAAGCCTAGATTAAGGCTTACCTGTAGGTGCCGTAAATATCTTCTAAACCTACATGGTTTAGGAGATATTTACAATTCCCCGTACGAGGATTCCTTCTGCGCATGCACCGATGTACTCGGCACATGCACACTTCAGAAGGGTCACGGCGTGCCGTTTTTATTAAAAGACATGCCGTGACTTGCGGCTCCCGTGCGCACGTACGGGAGTGACGTCACGCGACTCCGGCCAGTCACAGAGCCGGAGTCCGTGACCCCAGAAGGAAGATGGATGCTTCCAGCTGGCGAGGAAATTGGGGACATCGCTGGCTCCTGTGTCAGGTAAGTGACACATAATGGGCTACTATGAGATGCATAGTAACCCATTATGCTTTGCCTTTGCAGGGAAACAAAGAGGAAGTAAACTCATCAGGGTTTACTTCCTCTTTAAAGAAGAAGTAACCAAAAAAAAAAAAAAAGGTTCATTAAATCCACAAGGGCTTTTTTTTTACCATTTAGAATTTGGATGAAAGGTTTAGCACTGGGAAACCTGTTTTGAAAGATAAAAAGTGAATTTTATATACAACTATATAAATCAGACCAAAATGAGGGACAAATGAGGGGGAAAAAGGCACAGAGGAACATTTCTCCAAATCAGGGACAGTCCCTCGAAATCAGGGACGGTTGGGAGCTATGTAAGAAGCCTCAAATGTGAAAACAGGGATATCCACAGGTTTCAGTGCAAGGATTTCCTCTAATATTATCTCACTTCACAAGGTAGAGCTCCATTCATATGTCCCAAAATACCAAAGGCCATAAACAAAAGATATGCCTCATAGTGTAGAATTTATTAAAAGGACATACAATGAACAGGTAATATTGCATAAAAACAATATATCATGCCACTAGACTCACATATAACAGCGCCACATGGTCCTCCGCTGTGGCAGCGCAACTTTCTGGCTCTGAAATCCTACCCTTCGTAATTTGCATAAAAAGGCATCCTCAGGGACCTCTAACGTGTACAACAGCGGCCATACTTATATAGTCCAAACAGGAAATGTAAATCATCCAACTTTCTGCCCAGCGTCATTTTCTAGAAGACCGAAACATGTAATTTCCTGTTTGGCACCATTTTGTTATAGAACCAGGAAGTGCTGTAAATACAAAAACAAACAATGCTTGGTAAGGGCTAACACCAATTTCTTGGAGACCAGAATATCAATTCCGATCCCACACTATTTAAACATATCACCAGGAATTAAGTTAAATTAAATAACTCCCTGATGTGTAATTACAGCAGTATAAAAATACATGCATACAACTAATGGAGTCTTTATAGGTTAACAATGGCATAACTAAATGCCAGGATAAAATAATACCATCCAATTAAAATAAAATAAAAAATACCTGAGATGGACTACAAGGTAAATTTGACAAAAAGCAGCTTTTTTGCTTGCACGTGATTGGATGGTGAAACTCAGCAAAGAGTCACTTCAGTATCTAAGCTAAGAGAAAATTCACTTCCAAAAATTCCCTCGCCACAGCGCCTAGAGGCGATTCAGTTTGCATTGTGCGCTATACAAGTATTTAATTCATTCATTCAAAGTAAGGAGCCTATTTGCAAATCAATTCTCAAATTCACAAGTGATGTGGCCCTTGACCTCAAACTGAATGCAGGAGGTTTGGGTTGCTTTTAGAAAGTGCACTACATCTGCAAGATATAATAGAAGTCAATGGCAAATAGCAGCTAACCTGCTGGAGAGCTGCAGGTTCACTGCGCTGCACAGATGGTACATTTAAACTGCAGTGCATCAGTGTGAAAGCAGCCTTATAGGGGGCTCAGGACAGTAAGGGCTCATTTACATTTGCGATTTTGGGCGGGTGGTTTTACCACTCCCCCAACCACTGGTGTAACAACAGAGGTCGCTATAAAAAAAACTGCTTCAAGGGGCCCACGTGGCCTCCTTGTCACATTCTATTTTACAGTTGGACAGGAGGGGTGGCTGGGGCAGCATATACAAGAACTAATTCTATAAATGTTCCTAGTGCAACGGCTGAAAGACAGCTTCTCCTCCTCTCCCACCCAGCATTCAGCAGCTGCAGGAGGAAAATGTTTATTATTCTATTTAGAATAAAAAAATCCTAATTGCGAACCATTTCATTTTATTGTGGCTCATGACTGGTTACCAAATCACTTAAATGGTCTTCTGTCTTCAAAAGGTCGTGCACCCCTGCTATAGAAATTGTATACAATATGTGACTGTCATAAAGGATCAGAAGATCAATTTCTATGTGACATTAAATGTTCTGTTACTTCATTTGTCGGCAATACAATAACCATAGCTTCCACTTAGCCTGAAATCAGGACAGGGAGTAAGAATATTCTATAAAAATAATAGATCCGATTCTAGATATCTGGGATGCTAGGCTTCTTCCAATTGTAAAATGTAAGGAATTGTGCTAACCTATATAAACTATATGTGAATATGGGTGTGAACCCAGAAAATATGTACCAGTCAAAAATGTAAAATACAACTGGAAATCTCCAGTTGTTGCACCTAAAAACAAATCACCTGTGAAAAATATATATATATGTGCAAGCCCAACAAATAACAATCAAATATGAGATACAGCTGAATATCTCCAGTTGTCACATCAAAAAATAAAACACACAATGTGCTAAAATAGAGCACATTCACACTTGGGAAGTTTTTAATTGGAATTCAGTCATCTATTGTCAATTCATCACGGGTGGTCGGTCACCTATATGGACACTATTTATCACTATTAATTCAACTTATTCATATATGGACACTATATATTATTATTAATTTATTTATTCATTCACATTCATTTGTCCATTTATATTTATTTAATATTTATTATCATCCTATTTGTATTCATTTGTGCCTTGCTTGAGTTTAGTTTATTTCTCATGCATTTATTTATTCATTTATTTATTTTAGCACATTGTGTGTTTTATTTTTTGATGTGACAACTGGAGATATTCAGCTGTATCTCATATTTGATTGTTATTTGTTGGGCTTGCACACATATATATATATATATATATATATTTCACAGGCGATTTATTTTTAGGTGCAACAACTGGAGATTTCCAGTTGTATTTTACATTTTTAAATGGTACATATTTTCTGGGTTCACACCCATATTCACATATAGTTTATATCATTTAGCGCAATTCCTTTTTTTTCTTATTTTGATTTTGTGTATATTTGGTGTACATCAGAGTTGCAGCTTCCGATAGACCCTGTATTTTGGGTTACTAGATATTTTGCTGTATTCCGTAGCGCAGTTTGCCCCCCCCCCCCCCCCCGTTTTTTCTTAATTGTAGAATGTAACCCACTATTCTGCACTCATGAGGGTGTGGAACAGTTTTATGGATATCGGGAAAGCAAAGTGGTAGGAAAATATAGGCAATTGTGATACATGATTGCTTTAATCAAAATGTTATTTTTTTATAGATTTGTCATTTTGTGACACATAGTTTGTGTAACATAACAACTCCAGGTTGATGGAGCCCTCTTCCCAAAAAAACCCAGAAGCAAGCCTCAGCAATCTCCAAGAATATGACATGAAGCCTTTTTGGTCTAAGGTACCTCTGGGTAAGAAGGCAGCCTTTTGAATAGTTGGGGTGCAGGCAGGGCAGGACTTAGGGTGGTGGGGGCCCCTGGGCTTGAGTCACTTTCAGCCCTACCTTCTATACATTACCGTATTTATTGGAGTTTTATAGGAGGGAATTCAAGGAAAAAAACTTTTAGGAGGGAAGTTTAAGGAAAAAAATTACATTTAAATGCCCATCAATGCAGCCTTATCAGTGTCCATCTGCAGCCTTGCCCATCAATCTGCAGCCTTGTCCAATGCCACTGCAGCCTTGTCATTTGCAGCCTTGTCATTGCAGTCTTGAAGTTTAAAAATGGCGCCGCCAAGATACAGAGTCCTGTGTATCTCGGCGGCTTCTCTGGTCCTCTCTTCGGCTCTCGGTGGCTAAGGGTCCTCTCGGCGGCTAAGGGTCCTCTTGCAGTCCAAAGCAGAGCCAAGAGTAGCCGAGTGTACTCAGCTTGGCTCACAGTCACGCCCAGTCCCTGTGTTATGTCCATCATAGGGCAGGACTGGGCATGACTGTGAGCAGAGCTGATTCGAGTACACTTGGCTATGTATCTTGGCGGGGCCCCCTATTGGGTGGGGCCCATGGGCTTGAGCCCAGTCAAGTCCAGCCCTGGGTGCAGGGGCTTTTAGCAATATTAATGAGCTTAATTTACTGTTGTTGAGGAGAAAAGGAATTGTCACCACCCTGCTCCCCAAACTAATATGTATGGTGAGGTATTATACAATTGTAGAGATTAATAAGATAGTTATAGATACAGTAAGTGTGAAGATGCATTTAATTTCGGGGAGGTTGCTGTACAAGTCGGCAGAGATGTTTTTCCAGCATCTCTATTACAACAGTTTCCATACCTGGAAAGAAAAGCTTATCCAATATAAATGATAATGACACTATACAAGAATAATGTATGTGTATAGATTCTCCGCAAAAGATAACTGAGACAGATAACCTTGGAACACTTAAAAACTACTGAAATTATCAACTTATATTCACTACTGTCCACTGTGCAGGGAGGACAAGGCCATCTTTAGCTTCAATAGAATTTTTGTGAATGTTATATATGCGCATTTGGAAGGTCAGTCGTTTTTGGATAGAGTATGGAAAGGTCAAAACCCCTGCCAGGTTTTTAACGTTAACTATGCACCCACTAGGGAGAGTCCTTTTAATTTATTTTCATTTTCAGGGACAGTTCATTTTCAAACGCAGGTTTCCATTACATCAGAAGGGGGCGGGGTCACCCACACATCATTGGGGAATTAGGCTTTCCCCCCTGCGTCAGGTGGGGGTGGGGTCAGGTGACGGGTGGCCCCGCCATCCTCATATAAGAAAAGTCAGGCTGCCGGGATCCCCGCAGTGTCTCCGCCAGTGGAGACAGAGGATGGATGGACTGCGCTGCGCTTGACTGGAGGGAGAGATCCCCCTTCGCTGGATCAGATCAGCCATCGCTGGACTCTGGAGAGATGATCATCCGTCACTGGATAACAAGAGTGGATTAGCACCGCTGGAATCTTTTTTGACTTTTTCAAAAGTGTGTTTGTCTATTTTAACATTCTTTTACACTTTCTTTGTGAAATGGTAGGGGTAATTTTGGGGGCGCGGGATCTGGGGGTCCCCTTGTTAAAGGGGGCTTCTAGATTCTGATAAGCCCCCCGCCTGCAGACCCCCACAACCACCGGCCAGGGTTTTGGGGATGAGGCCCTTGTCCTCATCAACATGGGGACAAGGTGCTTTGAGGGGTCACAGACCCCCAAAGCCTCCTCCCAATGTTGAGGGCATGTGGCCTGGTATGGTTCAGGAGGGGGGCGCTCTCTCACCCCCCCTCTTTTCCTGCAGTCTACCAGGTTGCGTGCTCGGATAAAGGGTCTGGTATGGATTTATTTTTTTATTTTTTTATCAATGACTTCTCTGTATTATGGAGAGCCAACAATTTATTATAGCCGCGACTGATTTTAAATTACTTTTTTTCCAGCAGAAATTACAATTTGTGCAGGGACAGTTCTAAGCATGTGTCCCTTTACAGGCATACTATAGACACCCCCCAGGTACGAAATGTAAAGAAATATTATACTTTTATTGTTTCACTTTAAGCATTATTAAAATAACTGCTCCCAAAAAAATGTCAGTTTTTAAAACTTTTTTTGCATTGATACATGTCCCCTGGGGCAGGACGCAGGTCCCCAGACACTTTTTAGGACAATAACTTGCATATTAGCCTTTAAAATTAGCACTTTAGATTTTGAACGTTCGAGTCCCATAGACTTTAATAGGGTTCTAAAGTTCACAAGAAGTTTATGTCTGTTCGCAGGTTCTGGTGCGAACCGAACAGAGGGGTGTTCGGCTCATCCTTACTGTGCACCCAAAAGCTCAAATACATATGCATGTGTATATATACTGATGGTGTCAGTAGAGCAAAGATTGGTGTCAGTCGTTTTTTGTTTTTATTATTTTTTACAATTTTATCATTTTTATAATTTTTTTTGTTACAATGTTTTTAGGAGCTCTGTTAGGGAGCTTTGGTGAAAAATCAGGGGTCTAAACAGGGGGGATGTGCATGCCTATTCTCCCAGTGACCACTGATGCTGGGGCAGTTTTTCTTCTCACTGATTGCTGATGCCTGTTTTTCTTCCTACCGCAGACACCGATGTCAAGGCTTTTTTTGCTCCTATTGAGCACCAAAGCATAGAGGCTCCTATAGAATAGAGTAAGGCTGGCACTAGGCAGAGGGGCCTTGAGAAGGCAGGGTGAGTTCCACATATATTTGCAAATGTTATGCAATTAAAACCTCTATTTTTACCACAAATTGTTAGTGTATTTTTTTTACTAGCTAGGTGGAAAGTGTGCTGGAAATCAGTGGTAACTGGTGCGTTAGGGTTCTTTTTTGGTGGGGCAGCAGCAAACAATCAACCCCAGTGGGGGGCCAGCCAGTGGCACCTCCCGCACCCCCCCACCCAATGTCTGGCACTTATCCCACCTAGGTGGCGGGCATCAGACAGCAGCTCCTGTGTCCTCTTCTCCATCACGGCGGCTTCCACCGTGCCTCTCCTGCTCTCCACTTAGGCTTCTAATCTCCTGTCCTTGGGTGGGCTTGGTTTGCATTCTCTGCGCCTCTGAACCCACCCTATTTTGAAGCCTATTAGAGCCCCTGACTCTAATTAAGTGCTCTCCACCTTCTCTGAGACATACAATAAATAGCAGCTAGACTTAAAATCAGTTTACTGTATCAGATCAGGCAGCGATTGTGATTGATTGCCAGAGGTTACAGCATATCATTACTGCTTACTGACTGGTTGCTAGAGGTTACAACACACATTAAGGCTCACTGATTAGTTGCTAAAGGTTACATCACATGATTTCTGCTTGCTGATTGGTTGCTAGAGATTACTGTACAGTAATACTTCTCACTGGTTGCTATAGGTTACAGCACATCTTCTCCTCACTGTGGGGGGGGGGGGCTTGATATACATATGAATGCCACCTTTTTTTACTTATCAATGCCATCAGCCTCCGATATTTACATATGAATATTGCTGATATGTACATATGAATGAAGGTTATTTACATGTAAACACAGGGTCTGCAGGTGAGTCATCTTTACACAACAATAGGGCAGAGCTGGGCAGCATTAGAAGCAGCACTTCACACAGACAAGGGAATTTAAACTGGAATGGTTGGCAAGTATGAGGCAGCTGCTTTTGGCCCCACAACAATGACAGGGCTCAGGGCAGCTACCCCTTTCGCCTTAAAGACGGCCCTGGCCGGATGCATGAATGGGAGGGGGGGTGGCGGCGTTCTTAATGGACGGGTCGCCCCTGCTGGAAATTTTTGTTTTTGTTTGTTCTGTGCAAAGCCCTTCCACATGCACCTTACTTTAAAAGCTAGAACACAATACAAGGCATTCTGTGCAAGGTAATGGGGAGAGGATGATAAATGACAGGATGGTTTCTCTGCATGAGAATTGCAGTTTATGTCAATGACAGAATGCCTTGTTGTCTGTTTATTTTCTTAGTACAATAAACTATATATATATTTTTTCATCTACTTACCAGTCTAGATGTAATTCACGCAACTTTAACCATAGAGCGCTTCTTTCTTATTTTTTTTTTTTGGTTTTTTTTGTCAGTGTTCAAATCTAGCTTACGTCTGATAATTAAAAACTGCAAATACTGTACAAACAGGGTTAATTACCGGTATGTTAAACATTTCTCCACAACTCCCTCCTAAAGATTGCAAAGCAGGGAGATCATATATGGATTTTTAAGCAAGTATAAAGCACTTAAAAAGGTAACAAGAATTTTTTTTTATTATTTAAAGTTATACTATATTAACCGCTTGCTGACCAGCCGCTGTCATTATAATGAAATAGGTTGGCTCGTTCCCGCGAACCGACGTAAACGGTACGTCAGCTCCTTTAAGAGCCATAGCAGGTGTGCCCTCTGCATGGCGGGGGAGCTGATACGCGTGGCCAGCGGCCGCAATGTCCGCAGGCCACCCACAATCACTCCACAGAACGGGGATCTGTCAATGTAAGCAGATCGATATTCTCACAGGGAAGTACAGAGTCATTGTCTGTACCTAGTGATCAGGAACAGCTATCTCTCTGTACTCCCAGTCAGTCCCATTACCCCCACAATTGGAAACAACTCCCTAGGGAACACACTTTACCTTTTGATCACCACTAGTGTTAACCCCTTCCCTGCCAGTGCCATTTATACAGTAATCTGTGCATTTTTATAGCACTAATCTCTGTATAAATGACAATGGTCCCAAAAAAGTGTCAAAAGTGTCCGACTAGTCCACCGTAATGTCGCAGTCCTGCTAAAAATCGATGATCACCGCCATCACTAGTAAAAAAAAAATAATAATAAAAATGCCATAAATATATCCCCTATGTTGTAGATGCTATGACTTTTGCGAAAACCAATCAATATACTCTTATTGCGTTTTTTTTACCAAAAGTATGTAGAAGAATACATATTGGCCTAAACTGAAAGCTGCTTTTTTAAATTTTTGGAGGGGATATTTGTAAATCCCTGTACACACGGTCGGACTTTCCGACGGAAAATGGCCGATCGGATCGTGTTTTCAGAAAATCCGATCGTGTGTGGGCTCCATCTGACTTTTTCCGTCTGAATTTCCGACACACAAAGTTTGAGAGCAGGCTCTAAAATTTTCTGACAACAAAATCTGATTGTTTAAATTCCAATCGTGTGTAGACAGTTCCGACAGACAAAGTGCCACGCATGCTCAGAATAAATTAAGAGACCACAGCTATTGGCTACTGGCTCTTTTATAGTCCTGACATGCGTGTTGTACATCACCTCATTAAAAACGATCGGATTTTCCAACAACTTTGTCCAACAGTGTGTATGCAAGACAAGTTTGGCACAAAATCTGTCTGAAAAAATCCGATGGATTTTGTTGTCGGAATGTCTGACCATGTGTACAGGGCATTATAGCAAAAAGTAAAAAATATAGTTTTTTTTTTCAAAATTGTCTGTCTTTTTTTGTTTATAGCGCAAAAAATAAAAACCGTAGAGGTGATAAAATACCACCAAAAGAAAGCTCTATTTGTAGGAAAAAATGGATGTCAATTTTGTTTGGGTACAAGGTTGCACGACCGCAAAATTGTCAGTTAAAGCAACGCAGTGCCATATCGCAAGAAAATGGCCTGGTCATTAAGGGGGAAAATATTCTGGGGCTGAAGTAGTTGATTGGAACATGTAACAAATCTAAAGTAAATGTTATCCCAGTGTGGTTGCATAAGTAGAGATACACTTGAAAGTGGAACTTCCGCTTTAAGTACTAGTGACCCCCTGACATGCCACATCTGGCATGTCATTTTTTTTTTTTTTTTTGGGTGGGGGAGCGGGTACCTAGTTTTTCCAGGTACTGTACCAAGCTCCCACTTTCGCTGATGGAGCAGCGGCGCTGAGCGGAAGTTCCCCTCTCCACCCTCCCTCCCTGCAATCTTCTGGGACATGTCACAGGTCCCAGAAGATTACCGGGCCATTCAAGACAGCACAATTTGAAGCTGTCATAACCGGAAGCCCACACTTGCTATGTTGGCACTGCGGAGAGGAGGGGGAGAGGAGCGAGGGTTTGGGTGGCCGCATCGCTGGACTGTGGGACAGGCGAGTGTCTGATTATTAAAACTCAGCAGCTACACTTTTTGTAGCTGCTGACTTTTAAATGGGAGGAACTCCACTTTAAGACCTCCAAGGAGACGTATTTTACAAAAGCAAGCAATGATTGTTTTCATGTGAACGTGCCATCTTCTCAGTCTTTTTCCAGATCTCTTCACCTTGTAAGTATGAAGAAGTAATTCAACTCCTAACTCTAATGCCACGTACACACGACTGGACTTTTCGAGGGACTAGGTCCGACGGTCTTTCCAACGGACTTTCGGCGGAGTTCCGACAGAATTTGCTGCTGTGATTTGTGTGATGTGAGGTTTTTCATTAGAGAAAATAAAGGCATAGTTTACTTTATTTGATCTGGAGTGCTGCTGTCCAGAGTTCTTCCGTTTTCCATTCATTTGTACTTTCCGAATGAACGGACTTGGCCACACACAATCACACCAAAGTAAGACGGATTCGAACATGATGAGGTACGACCAGACTAGACTAGAATAAGGAAGTTCATTGCCAGTAGCCAATAGCTGCCCTAGCGCCTGTTTTTGTCCGTTGGACTAGCATACACACGAACGGATTTCTCGGTCCTGGCGGAGTTCCGGTGGAAAAATGTAAAACATATTCTATTTCTAAAGTCCGACGGATTTTTGGCAAGCAAAGGCCCGATGGAGCCCACACGTGATCGAATTGTCCGACGGACTCGTTCCATCGGACCTTTGCTGTCAAAAAGTACAGTCGCGTGTACGCGGCATTACATTTCTTCATCTCTTTGTATACTTTATAGGCGATCTCTATGAAGACATCCATCATTAGGACATTTTTATCTTGACAAACACCTGGGTCGCCAATAGTATCCTATACAAAAGAGGATTCACAACCATAAAAATGCTATTATTTGAAGTTCACCTGTGTGCTAAAACTTTATCTGCACCTTATAGTTTGATTTATGGACTGGTGGAAGGGTGTCTTGTTAAAGTCATTTCTTTTGGCTGACAACAAATTATGTCAGTTCGTAGATTATGTGTTTTTCATTTAAAAAGAATATTCTGGCCAGTTATCCTGTAGTAAATGGTACTAATGCAGAAATACAGCATGCTGCTTTCTAAGGACAAGTGATAGAGATTTGTTTTACTACATAAATGGAAACAGATTTTCCCTATTCCTCTAAGAGTTTTAAGTGAACGTAAGGGCAGCTCATTGTTTTGTACCAGGTTCCTACACCATTAAAGACAAATAAATAGGCTTTTAAGAATGGGTTTGGAAGGATGGAAAATTTAAATTCACTTTCATAATTAAATTACAACAGGAGAACCAATGTTTTTTTTTTTTTTTTTTCTGTTGCTCCTAAAAGTCTTGGTATCACAAATGAATCAGTGTTGATTAAAGTAGAACTTTAGCTAAAAATAACAAGATAAAAAGATTAGCCGATTAAAAGGTAGTAAGAAGCAGCTTTTGCTGCAATGTTCACCTTCAATCTTACATAGGTACAGGAAAACATTACTATTTAACGTAAGCAAAACCCCTGTCTGAAAACACTCAATGAACCTCAAAAATATAAATACGAGGTCTGTACTGAAAGTAATGCAAAAGTGGACATAACTTTTACTATAGGGCAGGGATAGTGAATTAAAATTCAAGGTGGTCCAATAACTAAAACATTTTTCCGTCCGAGGTCCAAATTACAAGTCTGTACCATGAAAGATTGTACACGTCTTCTTTCCTTTTTTTGGCGCAATCCGTACTCTTGTACTTTTCCAACTATTTCCTCTGGTAATACTCTGTAAATTTAAATGTCCCCAATAGTGTTCCCCCTTACATCAGGTGCCTCTACCAGAGTAATTCATTACATTGAGTGCCCCATAAATCAGTTGCCACCATCAGAATATCCCCTTAACCACTTCCGGACCGCTGCACTCCGATGTACGTCCCTACTTTGGGGAAGGATATCGTTGTTATGGCAGCAGCTAGCTGCCATAACCCCGGTATCCCCATGTTCGGCCGATGGTCGGGTTCAAGATAAAAGTGGTCTCTGAGGCAGATTCTCCGAGATCACTTTAATCTATAGCGGGAGAGGGGCCCCTCCTTCCGCCGTGATCTGGTGCCCTCCGCTTACCGGAGCCATCTGCAGCGGCGGAGGTGATCGCATCTGTCCCCTGGGCTGACATGGAGACGAGTGAGGGGAATATGGCCCCCATCCGTCTCCATGACATTGCAGGGCCGAAGCGACATCATAACGTCACTTCCACTCATAGCTCTTAAAAGGGCATTTTATTTTTACTTTTTTTTTAAATGACAAATTTATTAGCATTTTTTTTTCTATTGCATTTTAATGTAAATATGAGATCTGAGGTCTTTTTGACCCCAGATCTCATATTTAAGAGGTTCTGTCATTCTTTTTTTCTATTACAAGTGATGTTTACATTCCTTGTAATAGGAATAAAAGTGAGTTTAAAAAAAAAAAAAAATTAAAAATAAAAAGTAAAAGGGATAATAAATAAGAAAAAAAAGAGAACATTTTAAACGTGCCCCATCCCACCAATCTCGCATGCAGAAGCGAATGCATATGTGAGTATCGCTTGCATATGAAAATGGTGTTCAAACCACACATGTGAGATATTGCTGCGGTCGGTAATTCTAGCCCTAGACCGCCTCTGTAGCGCAACATGCAATCAGTAAAAAATTTTAAATGTCGTCTTTGGAGATTTTTAAGGGTAAAAGTTTGTCGCCATTCCACGAGTGGGCGCAATTTTGAAGTGTGACATGTTGGGTATCAATTTACTGGGTGTAACATTATCTTTCACAATATAGAAAAAATTGGGCTAACTTTACTTTTATCTTATTTTTTAATTCAAAAAAGTGTATTTAAAAAAACAAAAACCTGTATTTAAAAAAAAAATGCGCTTGTAAAACCGTTGCGCAAATACGGTGTGACAGAAAGTATTGCAACAACCGCCATTTTATTCTCTAGGATGTTAGAATTTTTTTTTATAATGTTTGGGGTCCTAAGTAATTTTCTAGCAAAAAAAAAATGTTTTTAACTTGTAAACACCACATCTAAAAAAGAGGCCCGGTCTTAAAGTGGTTAAATTAGGGGTTACCATCAGTGTGCCACCTTACATTAGGTGTTTCCATCAGTGTGCCCCCTTTCATCAAATGTTCCTATCACATCAGATGTTCCCATCAGAGTGGCCCTTAACATAATATGTGCCCATCAGCATGACCCCACTGATATATTTGTATGTGCCCATCAGTGTGCACCCTTAATATAAAATGTGCCCATCAGTGTGCCTCTTTAACATAAAATGTGTCCATCACCATGGCACTCATTTTATGTAAGGGGCATTCTGATGGGTACATTTATGTTAAGAGGCATACTGATGGGCACATTTTGTTGCCCATCAGTATCAGACATACCTCGCAAGGAGTGAGAGGCAGAAGCTGCGAGCAACAGGGGAGCGGGGAGCGCATGTGATATCACACCCCAACTCGCGGCCTGGTCGGGTGCAAGAGCGGGAGTCATGGCCAAGAGCAGGGGGTGGGGAGCACACACGCAAGGTCGCTGTTTGCTGGAAAACCTGTGGTTCCAGCAAACCAGTGACTGCTGACATTTGGCACTACACTGGCGGCACTACACTGGCGGCACTACTCTGGCAGAGTGTCGCTTGGTTTGTACTCAGAAAGGTTGTGTAGAGGCCCCAGTATTCCATACACCACAGAAAAATAATAGCATTTAGGGCTAGTTCACATCTCAAAAATGCACTCCAGATCCGTTCTGGATGCGTTTCTGCATGTGTGTTTTTACCGTGGTTCTAATGCATTTGTGACGTGTTTCTGGATGCATTCCGGATGCTGTTTGCCTTCCCTTTTCCTGTTTTTGTTTCCATTGTACTGGGGTCAGTATATCTTTGATGTGTTCCAGTGTATTCCGGTGCGTTTTTGATGCATTTTACCTCATACCAGTACAGTCCAGTGCACGAAAAATGCAGCATGTTCTACTTTTCTCCCTGGAACTGAAATGCCCTGGAACTGACAGCACTGGTGTGAACTATGCCATTGAAAACCATATAACCTACTTTCCATGTGTTTTTGATGCAGAAAAACGCAAAATGCATAGAAAGTAGGTTACATGGTTTCCAATAGCATAGTTCACACCAGTGTGTTCTGGTTCCAGAAAAAAAAAGAACATGCTGCATTTTTCCTGCACAGAAGTGTACCGAACGCAGTAAACCGCATCAAAAATGCATCAAACATGCACCAGACCCCAGTACAGTAAAAAAAAAAAAAAAAAAAAAAAACAATAAATAGAAAGAAAAAAATGCATCTAGAAACATGTCAAAAATGTGCATGCAGAAACGTATCCGGAATGGATCTGGAGGACATTTTTATGGTGAAAACTAGCCCTAACTGTTTTACTGTTTTACTACCAACTACTTTATTTATTAATGTAAACACCTATACAGTTGTCCATAATTGTTAAAACCATCGTAACAGATCCCCTTAAAGACCCCCCAACAGCATTGCAGTCACATATATAAAAATAATTTGAAAACTCATATCCTTCTTGCATAGTTAGTCATGTCCTGTATATAAAAGACTCAATATATGTGGAGAATCTCATATAAAACACTGGACGCCATAAGGGTTATTTACGAAAGGCAAATCCACTTTGCACTGCAAATGCACTTGAAAGTGCAGTCTAAGGGGTTGAAGTGCAAATCTAAGGGGTAGATCTTAAATGAGTGGAAGCCTTGCTTATTTTCTTTTCCACTCATGTGCAAGCTAAAATGCTGTTTTTATTTTCCTTGCATGTCCCCTTCGGACTTTACTTCCAAGTGCACTTGTAGTGCAAAGTGGATTTTCCTTTAGTAAATAACCCCCCATATATTACATCCTAAACAGAGTCTTAGGCCGCGTACACACGGGCGGACTGTTCGCTCGTGTGTGGGCTTCAGCGGACAGTTTCAGCGGACAGTCTGACGAACAAAGTTTTTCGGAATTTCCGTAAGACTGTCCGCTGAAACTTGGTTTGAGCGGACAGTCCGCTCGTGTGTAGGCTTGTTCGTCAAACTAAGTTCCGCGCATGCTCAGAAAGGATTTACACGCCGAAGGTTGCATTGCAGTGTATAGGACGTCGTTTTTCGAGTCCCGTCGTACGTGACGTTCACGTCATCGCGCAAGTTTTCAGCGGACTGTCCGTTCGTCGTGTGTGGTCAAGTCCGTTCATGCTAATTTTGAACGGACTGTTTGTCAAACTGTTTGACGAACCTAGTTGGGCGGACAGTCCGCCCGTGTGTACGCGGCCTGAAGGCTTAAAGTGCCTGTAAACCTCAGACAATACATTTTTAGAAATCATATTCCTCTATAGTGTGTACTTGTCTGAATTAAGAGCACTAAAGCCCCTTTCACAATGGCGCTCTCCGCGGATATAGAGAATAAACAAAAGCAGATAAACAGGTACAACTTATGCAGGATGATTTGTTTCATCTCTGTGTATAACCTAAAGCCTTCATGGGATTTATGTAAGGGTTTACAACCACTTTAAAACAAATAATCAGTTCACAAAGAAGAGTACAGAATCTCAAAGGCATTCAGCGTAGATGGCCTAACCTCCTTTGCGGTATTCCTGAGTGTGGCTCGGGGTGAATTTTCACTACCAAAAGCGGTAACTCCGAGCCACATTTGGAATTGCATCGCAGGATCCAGGCAAAGTTACTTACCTTGTCCCCAGGATCCTGTGATCCTGAGATCCTGCGATGTATCCCCGCTGTGTCCATTATTAAAGAGGCTCCCAGATTCCGATAAGCCCCCCCCCCCCCCCGCAGACCCCGACAACCAACGGCCAGGGTTGTCAGGAAGAGTCCCTTGTCCTCATCAACATGGGGACAAGGTGCCCAAGTGAATTTGTAGCTGTCACTTTCAATAAACACAATATTCAATCTTATCACTTAAATCCAACACTAGTTAACAGCGGCGCTAAAACATAAGTTGCAATTATAAAAATAAACAGTGAAAAAAAATAAACAGTGAAAAAAAATAAACAGTGAAAAAAAATAAACAGAAATGCTTTACAAACATACATAATTACAAACATACCCTGTTTCCCCTAAAATAAGACCTAGCGTGATTGTCTGTGTTGGCTGCAATATAAGCCCTACCCCCCAAATAAGCCCTACCCTGTTTCTCCGAAAATAAGCCCTACCCTGGAAATAAGACCTACAAGGACTTTAACTAGGGCTTATTTGAGGGGTAGGGCTTATATTTCAGCCATCACCGACAATCACGCTAGGTCTTATTTTAGGGGAAACAGGGTAGTAATCATAAAAAATAAACGTGAACATCATGATACTACTGTAGCTACTGTAAAGATGTGGGGTTTGTGTGTTTTGCCAAAAGTTAAACTGAAATTTCTTTATAGGTTGGACTTGATGGACTTGTGTATTTTTTCAACCTCACCTACTATGTAACTATGATGAAAACAAAAATGTAACCAAATATTGCAGTGATAATGACATATGCATATGTATGTGTGATAAAAGTCCAAACATAAAGTGCAGGAAATGCCAAGGTGCACAGAAGCAATCCTCCATGAGCAATGAGTTCTTCACACAACACCGTTATTGCACCAGACACCTCTCCCCATAAGATGTATGCTCAAGGAACTATTTCCACCACACTCACGTGTTTGGCAGATAAGTAATTACCCCCACAGGGTAATATCTCCAGCACAGCGCTCTCCACTTCTTGCAGTCAAAGATAGAATACGCTCATAAAAGTGTGGAGACAAAGGAAAGCTCCACTAGTGTAATATGTCTTAAAACGTAATCAATTTATTGGTAAAATCTTATAACACTGCACTTACAAATTTCACATAAAAAAACGAGCATTGAGTGTAATATATCCCAGAGCGTTTCAGTGATTTCAATTAGAAGCCAGCAGGCAATATCTCACCAAACTGGGAAACCTCGCTGGAACGTCACTTCCGATGATCCTAAAAGTCACTTTCATCATCACAACTTCATCCAGGGCAGGCCGTCTTTTCGCATGGGCACGCAGCATTTCAGAAGTGAGCTGAGCCAGGGCCGGACTGGCCTACCGGTATACCGGGAAATTTCCGCCTGCCCTGGGGACACTTTGAGGTTCAGCTGCAGCGATCCGATCTTTCCCTCTATCCTCCTCCTCCTGTGTATCACAGAGCTGGCTGGCTGGTCTGTGTTCATCAGCCACACTGTAACAAGGTCCCTCCCCCCTAGACCAGCTCATATAATAGTAGATTGAATCAGTGTTCCGCCTATCACACAAGGCGGTCTGGGGGGGGGGGAGACCTTGTTACAGCACAGCCACCGAACACAGACCCAGCCAGCTCTGTGAAACACAGGAGGAGAAGCCCGCTGTGTGTGTGTGTGTTACCAGGTGATGGTGAATTTGTATTAATTGGCACAGCTGCATTGCAATGGTGGGCACAGTGAGGCTGCATTCATGGGCACAGTGAAGCTGCAATGGTGGGTACAGTGAGGCTGCATTCATGGACACAGTGAGGCTGCATTTGATGGGCACACTGAGGCTGCATTCACGGGCACAATAAAGCTGCATTTGATGGGCAATCCTGTGTTATTGTGTAGACAGGGCCTCAGTGCACTGTATTGCCTATAATGCTCTTACAATGGCACTGGTCCAGAAATACTGCTGCCAGACTCAGCCACTTTAACAATCTCTGTGTCCTCCGCCCCTTTCTGCCAATCCCGCCACTGGCTTCCCATTGTCCACAAATAAAATTCAAAATACTAACAACAGCATACAAATCCATTTACAACTCTGCCTCAAGCTACATCACCAATCTTGCCTCAATATATCACTCAAACTGCCCCCCCTCCTCCAAAGAACTCCCGCTCTCTAGCTCCCCTTTTTTCTTCATCTTATGCTTGTCTCTAGGCCTTCTCTGGTGCCTCTCTCATCTTCTGGAACGCCCTACCTCAGTCTACGCACATATCTTCTACTCTGTCCACTCCCCCCACTCCCTTTCCTCTGTTTCCCCCTGCTTTTTACCTTTTCTTCTTGTGTTTATATCTGTCTCCTTTTCTCTTCTTCGGCTTTTTGCTCTTTCTTTTTCCCCTCTCCCATTCCCCCCCCCCTTCTCTTATTTATTCCCCCCCCCCTCCTCTTTTTCATTCTCCCAATGGAGCCTTATACAGTATTTATTAATTTCCTTATACATTTCCACTACTTTAGAGTAGACATAGTCTCCGCTAACAAATCCCTGATGTCCGCTGCGGGGGGAATGAATTGGTGGCCTGGGATCTTTTTGGCTTTTGTTTTGTAGGTAAGAAATCTCCTATCGTTGTTGTTATTACTGTTTTTCTAATATTATATATTTGCTAAATTGTGTGTATTTTTGTTCTAAACAAACTACATTTTTATAGAGTATATCCTCCTGAGGAAGCGGCATTAAGACCGCGCAACTAGTAGAGGATCTCTAATCTATGAGGACAATTTGATTACCTGATACAACCCTTGGGAATAAACCTATGAGTTATTGTATGCTGTGAGGTTTAATTTCCCATTTTTTATTGATTGTCTTTCTGTATGTTTTTGATATGTAATTAATGAGAATCTTTACTAAATTGATTGTTTGTCTATCAGTACCGGAATAGTCCATAAATTCCCTATTTTTGGTTTGAGTGTGTTAGGGGACAACTGTCCGCACTCTCTTTCCTTCCCCCTCTTTGTCTGTCCACTTTTAGGCGAACCCCTAAAACTCACCTCCTTAGAGAGCCCTAATGTCAGGTACCTGGTTGGAGGCCAAAGTGCCGAGAGGGCTCTCCTTGGGGCTAAGTGCAGTACACCCCTGAAGATGATACAGAAGGTGTAGTGCCCAAAGAATCACAGGTTGCTAGATGGGTACAGGAGAGTAGAGCCTATGGTCACCTGAGGTATACCAGATAATGCAGGATACACAGGTCTCTAGGAATCCTCAGTAACACTTGGCAGTGTTGTGTGCAGGAGACGGTAGTGGAAGCCAGGCCAGAGGTCAAACACTGTAGATCTGACAGCAAAAAGAGGCAGGTAGCAGGAACAGGGTCAGTCCAAGGTCAAATACAGGAAGGCAGGCCCCAAACAGGTAGCAGTAGCTTAGTCCATGATGCAAGCCAGGATCAGACACTGGAGATAGCAGCAAAGTCAGTAAAGCAATCCAGGGGGTCAAACTAGGAGAGCAGATCAGACAGGTCAGGAGCAAGCCAGGTCACAACAGGAAATCCAAGTAGAATATGCACAGAGACCCAGGAACACCGGAAGGCTGATGACAATCCAGCAATGTGATGGGCTCAGCAGAAATCTTATATAGGCCAGTAAGTGGCCGCATCTGTCACATTGTGCATACGCGTGTTCGCCAATTGTTGCATTCGCATGTTAGCACCGTTGCGGACCTGCGTACGCCCGTTCGCACTTCTTGCACTAGTGCCGGAAGCGTCCATTACCAGTACTGGTACTATTGCCAGTTTTCCTACGGCCATTCCGGACACCTATCCTGGATTCAGCTAGCTGAATCTTTTGGTATAAATTAAATTAACTAGTGATGGCGCCTAACAATATAAGTGAAATAAAGTGTGAGCAGAGCTGCTCATTTTCCAAGTGAATTAATCAGCTTCTAAACAGTTCATACATTTATAAAAGGTTGTCGCTAACTCAGAACAAATGTGAAAATAACACCATATAACATCATTTAGTGCATAATAAATTCCAAAAAGATCAATAATAAAAAAAACTATTTACGATCCTTAACCACTTGCTTACTGGGCACTTAAACCCCCCTCAGTCCCAGACCAATTTTCAGCTTTCAGTGCTCTCACATTTTGAATGACAATTACTCAGTCATGCAACACTGTAACCAAATGATTTTTTTGTCCTTTTCTTCATACCAATAGAGCTTTCTTTTGGTGGTATTTGATCACCTCTCGGTTTTTTATTTTCTGCGCTATAAATGAAAAAAGACCGAAAATTTTGAAAAAAAATGAATTTTTCTTAGTTTCTGTGACAAAATTTAGCAAATTAGCAATTTTTCTTCATAAATTTTGGCCACAATTTATACTACTACACATCTTTGGTAAAAATAACCCAAATTTTTGCATATTATATGATCTGTGTGAAATTTATAGAGTCTACAAGCTATGGTGCAAATCATAAAGATTTGCAAAAAAAGATCACATCTGATGTACTAAGGCCTATCTCCATTCTTGAGACCCTAACAAGCCAGGAAAGTACAAATGCCCCCCAAATGACCCCTTTTTGGAAAGTAGACATTCCAATGTATTTAGTAAGAGGCATGGTTAGTTATTTTAAGTTGTCATTTTTTCCCATAATTCTTTGCAAAATTACGATTTTTTATTTATTTATTTTTTTTTCACAAAATTTTCATTGTAATAGCTTATTTCTCCCACACGGAATGTGCATACCACAAATAACACCCCAAAATACGTTCTACTACTCCTCCTGAGTATAACGATACCAAATGTGTGAGACTTTTACACAGCCTGACCACATACAGAGGCCTAATTTTGAAGTAGCACCTTCAGGCATTCTAGGAGCATAAATTACACATTTCATTTCTCAACCACCTATTACTGCTGCTGAGGCGGCACAGATGGGCACTGCTGAGGCGGCAGATGGGCACTGATGGGTCGGCACAGATGTGCACTGATTTATTGCACGGATGTGCACTGATTTATTGCACGGATGTGCACTGCTGAGGTGGCAGATGGGCACTGCTGAGGCGGCAGATGGGCACTGCTGAGGCGGCAGATGGGCACTGCTGAGGCGGCAGAGATGGGCACTGCTGAATCGGCACAGATGGGCACTGCTGAGTCGGCAGATGGGCACTGATAGGTCGGCACAGATGTGCACTGATCTATTGCACGGATGTGCACTGATAAGGCAGCAGATGGGCACAGATGGGCACTGCTTAGGCGGCACAGATGGGCACTGCTTAGGCGGCACAGATGGGCACTGCTTAGGCGGCACAGATGGGCACTGCTGAGGCGGCACAGATGGGCACTGCTTAGGCGGCACAGATGGGCACTGCTGAGGCACAGATGGGCACAGATGGGCACCGATGGGTACAGATGGGCACTGGCGGGCACTGGCGGGCACTGGCGGGCACTGGTGGTGCACAGATGGAGTACTGGCGGTGCACAGGTGGGCACTGGCGGTGCACAGGTGGGCACAGGTGGGCACAGGTGGGCACAGGTGGGCACTGGCGGTGCACAGGTGGGCACAGGTGGGCACAGGTGGCCACAGGTGGGCACAGGTGGGCACAGGTGGGCACAGGTGGGCACTGGCAGGGTAGATCTGAGCACTGGCAGGGCACTGGCAGGGTAGATATGGGCACTGGCAGGGTAGATCTGGGCACAGGTGGGTTTTTTTATCACTTTACTGTCTTTTTTAACTCACAAGCACCTTCGGTCTCCTCACACGCTATCGCTGTGTGAGGAGACACGTTCGGCAATGGGTGATGATCTCATTTGTTTACATTTGAGATCATCACCCATTGGAGGAGGCGATCGCGCTGTAAACGGCCGCTGTGATTGGCCGTTTACAGCGATCTGTGATTGGCTGTGTCCAGCGGACACGGCCAACACAGATTTTCCCCGATGCGCGCTCCCGGGAGCGCGCGGGGAACTCTTAAAGGGGACTACGTCAATAGACGTAGTCCCGGAAATTGAGATCCGCGCTATACACGTCATTTTACTATAGCGCGGATCTCAAGTGGTTAAAGAGCAGGCCAAACACCAAAAGAAAGTCTGTGTAATGACAGGTAATCTTAGTTACATAGTTACATAGTTACATAGTTAGTCAGGTTTAAAAAAGACAAAAGTCCATCCAGTTCAACCAAAAAAAAAAATTAATAATAATAATAATAATAATATCATACAATCCCATATACCCAATTCTATACCCACAGTTGATCCAGAGGAAGGCAAAAAACCCCAGCAGAGCATGATCCAATTTGCTAAAGCAGGGGAAAAAATTCCTTCCTGATCCCCGAGAGCCAATCGGATTTTCCCCGGATCAACTTTACCTATAAATGTTAGTACCCAGTTATATTATGTACACTTAGGAAATAATCCAGGCCTTTCTTAAAGCAATCTACTGAGCTGGACAGAACCACCTCTGCAGGGAGTCTGCACCATCACTCGTGTAGGAGAAATACATAGTCACCAGATAACTAAGTAAAAAATGCTTTGTAGTATTCAGATCCTTTGGGCAGTGTAATATATCAAAGAAGAATAATCCTTTGGTGTATCCTTAAGCTCGTAGGAAAGTAAAGCTCAATAAAGTGAATCACATAGCGAAATATGTTTTTATGAATGGGTAACAAGAATAGTAAATTGCGCACTTACATTATAAGGTGCTTTGAAGCTTCCTGATGACGTGTTGAACATGAAATGCATTGAGGCTGCACACTCACCCACACTGACGTCACTTCCGGTACGATTAGTTCCGATCTCTGGTGTGTTGGAACGCACACCAAGACTTGGAGGAACGGCGTCTGTCCCTGATTTACTGGCTGTACATGTTGGTGCTAACTCATTAGCACCTTATAATTTAAGTGCACTTTACTATTCTTGTTACTAGTTCATAAAAACATATTGCGCTATGTGATTCACTTTGTTTTATGGAGCTTTACTCTCCTACGAGTTTTGATATTTGATATATTACACTCCCCAAAGGATCTAAATACTACAAAGCATTTTTCACTTAGTTATCTGGCGAGTGTGTATTTCTCCTACAAGAGTGATGGTGGAGCACGGATAACTAAAATTACCTGTCATTCATTACACTGATTTTCTTTTTGGTGTTTGGCCTGCTTTTTAAGAATCTTCTTAAATATTTTTTTTTATTATTGATCTTTTTGGAATTTATTATGCAGTAAATGATGTTATATGGTGTTATTTTCACATTTGTTCTGAGTTAGCGGCAACCTTTTATAAATGTATGAACTGAATCTTTTATTTCTCCCATCAGCTCATCCCTGCCAATTAATACCTTTTGTTCCACTTGCCCCTCCCTTTTAAATTGTAAGTGTAGCACTACCCCCAAAGGAGCTGCTGGGTAGATTTGGGCTTACCGTTACCTTCTGTTCTCCTCGTTTCACGTCTAGGGGTGTCCCGTGGTAAATGGCTCAGTAACTCGAGAGACTGACAACAGATCCACTTGAATGGATTTTATTTGAAAAACGTAGGCAATGAACAGTCTCTTAAATTGGGATCAGAGGGTTGGAAAGTCAAAATGTTGAAGAACTTGCTTACTTTGACTGCATCCAGAGAATAGCCATTCGCAACTGGCTGTTCACTCAAGTTGGAAGTTCCCTCTCTCACAAGGCCTAGCAGCCAAAAAGGTGATTACTCAGGAACAAGTCTCTGCCACAGACGTTGTAGAACATGCAAGATATTTCTCTGCCACAGACGTTGTTGTAGAACACGTAGGGAAACTAAACATGAAAAACACTCATAGGATACCTGGATCTTTCGGCCAGCTTGGCGATATCCATGAGACCGGATTCTCTTCAGTACTTCAGCCGTTCCAGGCTCTTACTAAGAAACCAACCAGTACGTGGTCTTCTTCTGAAGAGTCCTCCCCTGGAATGCTTTAAGTCACTAGGTCTCTCCCAAACCAGAGACAGCACCCAACCACCTCAGAATCCTCCTTTAGCTTCCTTGCCTCGGGCTAGCCAGCCCCGAGACGTCAAAATCGGGTGCATCTGCACCCCAGGTCATAGCCTTCCTGGGGGCTGGTCAGAAGGACCAGGACCATGAATTCAGTACATCATTCTAGACTGGAACCCCAAACCACGCAACGTCCGCACCTTAAATACCCTCTCCGAGAAAGCACAGTGAGAGCGCCGCTCCCCCTGGGTGGGCTCAGAGAGAGAGTAACTTAAGCACCTAACCAGACCATAGTTCTATGCCTGCCAGAAGAGACAGTGCCCCCTGTGGCCAGGCTGAACATCTCACAGACCAGTCAGACTGATGTTGAAGTCTAAATTTAGACAATTGTACCCAAACCAAAGTGCAGTTCAGGCATAACTTTAACTTTGAAAATCGCATAGCGCGTGCTCTTCAGGAGCCACCGCTACACAAGCTTCAGCAGTCAGGCCCTTATACTTCTCTTGTATTGAATTGTATCGTTACTGTACTGTCTCTCTTTATATTGTAAAGTGTTGCACAAACTGTTGGCTCTATATAAAGCCTGCATAATAATAATTTGTTTTCAATAGTTTTAGGAGTGGTAGCAAAAAATATTATATGCTTCTCCAGGATTGTTACTAATCACAACTTAAAAAAAATGTAGTAAAATTAATAATAATAATAATAATAACAACAACAATAATAATCATATTTGAGCAAGCTTTCTTAAAGCGGGGTGTCACCCTAAAGTGGAACTTCCGCTCATCGGAACCCTCCCCCCTCCGGTGTCACAGTTGACACCTTTCGGGGGGGGGGGGGGGTGCAGATACCTGTCTAAGACAGGTATTTGCACCCACTTCCAGGCATAGAATCCCACGGGAGTCTATGCTTCTTCCTGTCCCGGCGCACTGTCTGCTGGGACACACACGGGTCCCAGAGACAGCGTGGACCATTCCCATTGCGCTGCGCGACTCGCACATGCGCAGTAGGGAACCGGGAAGTGAAGCCGCAATGCTTCACTTTCTGATTCCCTGACCGAGAATGGCGGCGGCAGCAGCCCGAGAGCCGAGCGATCGATCAGCCTCAGCTGCCGACATCGCTGGACCCTGGGACAGGTGAGTGTCCATTTATTAAAAGTCAGCTGTAGTATTTATAGCTGCTGGCTTTTAATCATTTTTTTTCCAGTGGACTCCCTCTTTAAGATTTTCTCATTTTTATCTTAAAGCTAATACTGAGAATGAAATGTAAAAGCAGCCAAATGAACCTTTGAATTAATAACGTTGCACTGAATACAATTTCACTCCAACAAGGGTTACATTTTAAGTTTTATGTTACCAATAAAAATGTCATAAAACACCTTGGTTTAATATTGCATAATCACATTCACGTTTCTAAGAAGTCTTTTGGATAGTGTTGTTTTTCCAGGTTTACATTTTTATACAGTTCTCCATATTTACATCTTGGTGAATAGGTTTCACAGCTGTCTCAACATAATGATGAGGTGAGAGAGTATAGGCAACATTATGAAGTCTTTGATGACTAACACACCTACACTTTCAAACAGTCATATGGAAGTAACAGAGGAACTGAATATAATGGCACTCATTTATTAAAGGAATAGAATTTTCATATAGCCCCATAAGGCTGGGTTTACATCGCAGCACGGTTCACAGCAGGGGTCCGACGCGTTGCCGTACACCGTTACAGGTCCGATTTCACCCAGAATTTTTGGCTGAATTAAGACATGAGATGTGTGAACCGGCAGCATTGAGAGCCAGTCACAATTTCCCGGAATCCCACATCCAATTTGCAATAGTGTGAACCCAGCTTCTGCTCATGTGCAAAGGAAATTCCTGTTTTTCAATCCCTCATCTATGATTGGGTGTTTGAGGTGATCACAGGCCTTAAGGGTGAATTTTCTACTCCTTTAGTAAATCAACTTCAACGGGGTGGAGCAAAATCTAAATAACTACACACTGCACTAGTAAAATAATTTAATACTGAGTATATAAACTTATTTATGGCACTAGTCTGCTTATTTCCCTATCTACCCTAAGAAGTTAAAATCTCCCATCTCCCACCTTAAACATACTGGACAGTATTTTGGTCCCACTTGGCTTCATTTCCAGTGTTACCCCTAGCAATCACCCTGGCTCAGGATGGGCCCTGTGTGCAAGTAGTGATACCAATGGTAGCCCAACCTGAGAAGTCAAGCAATTGCAATTTCCTGAACACATGGGATGTGCACTTTAAACCTGAGCTAAACATTAAAAAACTTCTGAATGGTAAGTAGTTACTAAAGATAATGGTCAATCATTGATGGACTAAGCTATGCAGGCTCCACCAATGAACTTAGTTTTTATTGTCCATCAGTCGATGAAAACAATACGTCCTATGTAGCACAGTGATTTGAATTGAGGAACTTCCTGAACACATGTGCTCTGCTAGGGATGAGCCAAACACCCCCTAGTTCGGTTTGCACCAGAATTTTCGAACGGACCAAAAATTTGTGCAAACTTTAGAACCCCATTGAAGACTTTTTGAACGTTTGAAATAAAAAGTGCTAATTTTAATGGCTAATATGCAAGATATTGTCTTAAAAAGGGTTTGGGGACCTGGCTCCTGCCCCAGGGGACATGGGACAATGCCTAAAATGTTGTTAAAAACAGCAGTTTTTTCGCAAGCACTGATTTTAATGATGATTAAAGTGAAAAAAAAAGTTAAATATTCCTTTAAATATCGTGCCTGGGGGTGTCTATAGTATGCCTGTGAAGTGCCAAGTGTTTCCCGTGTTTAGAATAGTCCCTGCACAAAATTACATTTAACGGAAAAAAAGTCATTTAAAACTGCTTGCGGTTTTAATGTAATATCTGGTTCCAGCAATATGAATGAAAATCATTGAGAAAAATGGCATAGGTAGCCCCCCTGCCCATTACCAGCCCCTTTGGGTCTTGTACGTATATTAAGGGGCACCCCGTACCCATATTAAAAAAAGAAAGGCGTGGGGCCCCCAGGCCCTATATACTCAGAACAGGAGTATACATGCGGTGCAACACAAGACAGGGACTGTGTAGATTTGTTGTGTTAAGTAGAATCTGTTTGCAATTTTGAACTGGTACATTTTTAAAGTGTAGCTCCAGTCAAAAAATCTATTTTTAAGCTTTTTGGAAAACATAGGGAAGGGTTATCACCCCTGCATAATTTCTTTTGCCGGCCGTCTTTGTAAGTTGGATGTGTGAAAGTAGGGGCCTGCCCTATATGCTCTGCAGAAATGGCGGAACAATGTGTTGGTGTTGCCACAACACTGTAAGCCCTCTAAGTGACTCTTGGTGGGCGCTGGAGCATCCTGCTGTGAAGGATTATAACAAGAATTGTAATTACATGCCATTGTTGAACAGTGGTAGAAAAATTGGGCCTTTGGTGCTTGTAGTGGTGGTGCTGGTGCCACAACACTATAAGTCCTCACAGTTACTCTCAGTGGGAAAAGGAACGGGCCCTGCTGTGAAATATTATATCAAGAATTGTAATTACATTACGTGCCCCTGGATGATGCAATTTTGTTGGGTGCCCCTGGATGATGCAATTTTGTTGGTGCCCCTGGATGATGCAATTTTGTTGGTGCCCCTGGATGATGCAATTTTGTTGCGAAACGCGTAGGGGTGAGCGACACGCTAAACGTCACCTCGTGTTCAGTGTCTAGGCAGGACGGGTTTGTCCGTGTGCGTCCGGCCAGCGCAACAGACCTAAGGCTTTGAAACTTCAATTGTATTGTAAGTGTTATTTTATATTTCTTAAGTTTTTATAATAAAGGGTTTTACACTATTGGAGCCCTTTTTCTTTTTCATACTATGAAAAACGTATCCAGCTATTCATATATGAAAAGGGCGGTGTAAGGCAAGCAAGAAGGATTCCATTGAAGTGGGGGGCGATTATATACCTATATGCTCACCGTGATCCTCTGTAGTGGGGGGTCATGAAGTTCCGGTAAGAAGTAATTTCAGATATTTGGTGGTGGATTGAACACTTTTCGTTTATGGAGGATCTCATTTGTACCCAAACCATTATAGCTGGACTCTTTCTTCGTTCATTTATTTGTTCATCAATTTGTTTGTTTATAGAGACTTTTTTTACTCACGGGGTGTTTTTTCAGATGTGATTATCTGATTCATATTACATCACTGGACACTAAGTTTGTGGTCTGCCCATCTAAGGATGGAGCAGTGAATAATAATTACACTATTTGTTTCTACAATTTGGTATACATAGCTCCCTCACTAGCTGGGGGTAGAATAGTATTGTATTTATATTGTCACTTTATTTTTGGCTTTATTTATAGTGCACTTAGCGTGGCTTATTATTTTTTCAACTTGTAATTACATGCCCCTGTTAAATAGGGGCTGAAAAAATGGGCCTTAGGCACTGCTTTCTGGTGCCACGACACTGCAACCTCTCCCAGATACTCTAGTTGGAGTGCAAGAATGAGCCCTGCTAAAAAGCATTGCATCAAAAATTGTAATTACACGCCCCTTTTAAACAGGGGCTGAAAAATTGGGCCTTAGGCACTGGTGCTGGTGCCACGAAACTGCAACCTCTCCCATATACTCTATTTGTAGTGCAGGAATGAGCCCTGCTGCAAAACATTGCATCAAAATTTGTAACTACACACCCCTGTTAAACAGGGGCTGAAAAATTGGGCTGGTGGCATCACCCAGAACCAAAAATGTTCTTCCAAGATATCAGCGGAGGAGGAAGAGGATAGACAGTCAACATAACAGGACAGTCACTCAGCATCAGCATAGGCAGTCTTGAAGGGATGTGATATTTCAAAAAAATTATTCAGATACATCAGCTTCAGGTGCTTGGTAGCTGGTGGTGATCCAAGACTGATTCATCTTTATGAAGGTCAGTCGATCAACCGAGTCGATGGACAGGCGCACCCTGTGATCGATTACAAAGCCACCAGCAGCACTGAAGGTGCGTTCTGAAAGAACGCTGGATGCAGGACAGGCTAGTAGCTCAATTGCATACTGTGCAAGCTCTGGCCAGTGATCCATCCTCAAGACCCAGTTAGCCAGAGGATTTTCGGTGGGAAAGGTGTCCAAGTCTGACCTTGCCCCTAGGTATTCCTGCACCATGTAAATCAGACGCTGGCAATGGTTGCTGGAACGGATCATACCTTGGGGCTGCGGACTAAAAAATTGTCTGAACGCACCTTCTCTACTGCTCCTTCTGACCGAAGCCACAGCAACACGTTGTCAAGGACCAGGAGTTTGTAACCTCCCAGTCTCTGGGAACGCATTGCACAGACCTTTCTGCAAGGCCTCCCGAAGATGTCTCATCCTCTGCTCCCTCTGCGACGGCAAGATAAGGTCGGCAACCTTACCCTTGTACAGTGGATCAAGGAGAGTGGCCAGCCAGTAATGGTCCCTCTCCTTGATCCGAAGAATACAAGGATCCTTCCGCAGGCTTTGCAGGATCAGGGAGGCCATGCAGTGTAGGTTAGTTGAAGCATTCTGTCTGGAGTCCTCTGGGTCACAAAGGACAACATGATCCGCAGCCACCTCCTCCCAGCCACATACAAGTCCACGGGTTTCTTGGGACTGTAAATCACCCTTACAAGACTGCTGCTGCTAATGCTGTGTGCCAGGCTCCATCTCCATGCTGACACAATCATCCTCCTCTTCCTCCTCGTCCTCTTCCTGTGTGATGGGTGGGACAGCAGGAACACTGTCTGGATAAAGGGGGCTTTGAGAGGCAAGGAAGTCCTCCTCTTCCTGCCTCTGTTCTGCCTCAAGTGCCCTGTCCATTATTCCACGCAGAGTATGCTCCAACAGGTGGACAAGAGGTACAGTGTCACTGCTCACCATCCTTGTGGCCTCCTCAAACTGTGACAGGACAGTGCATGTATCCCTGATCATGCCCCACTGGCGTGGTGAGAAAAAACTGAGCTCCCCTGACCCTGTCCTGGTGCCGTAGTCACACAGGTACCCATTGATGGCCCTCAGCTGCGTGTGCAGCCGCTGCAGCATGGCCAACGTTGAGTTACACCTGGTGGGCATGTCACATATAAGGCGGTTCTTGGGCAGGTTCAACTCCTTTTGGAGCTCAGCCAGCCGAGCACTGGCATTAAATGATCGGCGGAAATGCACACAGACTTTCCTGGCCTGCTTCGGGACATCCTGTAAGCCCGGGTACCTGCCCAAGAACCGCTGCACCACCAGGTTAAGGACATGAGCCACACAGGGCACATGGGTCAGTTGTCCCTGTCGGAGGGCGGAGAGGAGGTTGGTGCCATTGTCACAAACCACCAATCCTGGCTTAAGCTGGCGTGGTGTCAACCACCTCTCGGCCTGCCCCTGCAGAGCTGACAAAATATTTGCCCCAGTGTGGCTCCTGTCCCCCAAACAAACCAGCGCAATCACAGCATGGCATTGTTTTGCCTGCGTACTTGTGTAGCCCCTTGAACGCCTACGGTACACCACTGATTCCGAGGACAGAGCACCGGAAGAGGCCATGGAGGAAGAAGAAGAGGAGGGGTGGAGGAGAGAGGTGTGTCAAAACCAGTAGTAGCATTTTGTAGGCGTGGTGGCGGAACAACCTCCAACACTACTGCACCTTGTCCTGCATCCTTCCCAGCTGCCAGAAGAATGACCCAATGGCCCGTGAAAGACAGGTAACGTCCCTGTCAATGCCTGCTGGACCATGAGTCAGCGGTAGTATGCACCTTACCGCTGACCGCCCTGTCCAGCTAAGCAAGGACATTGCCTTCCACATGCCAGTAGAGAGCCGGAATCGCCTTCTGTGAGAAAAAGTGGCATTTGGGGACCTGCCACTGAGGAACCGCACACAGCACAAACTCACGGAAGGGGGCCCAGTCTACCAACTTAAAAGGCAGCAGTTGAAGTGCTAGCAATTTAGCCAAGCTAGCATTCAACCGCTGGGCATGTGGTTGGCTAGCAGTGAACTTCTTTCTACGGTCCAGCAGCTGGGGCAGGGAAATTTGCCTGCTACAATCGGACGTGGGTGTACTGCTAGTAGAGTGCCCGCAAGCACTTGGCTGTGACACACCTAATTCTACACCTTCATTCCTCTCAGTGCAGGTTTCAGTGAGGACTGAAGGTCTAGTGGGGTTGGAGATCCCAGCTGATGAGGAGCAAGGAGAGGTCCGCTTTGTTCTTTGGTGTGGGTCTTTGAGGTAAGCTTGACAACGAGCTGCATGGCAGGTCAACATATGTCTGGTCAAGCATGTGGTGCCCAAGCGGCTGATGTTTTGGCCACGTGAGATACGCTTGAGACATATGTTGCAAATAGCAGCGGTGCGATCTGATGCACTCGTCTCAAAAAAGGCCCACACCAAAGAACTTTTAGAATAACGCGCAGAGGCAGCGCTCTGCACAGGCGGAGCTCTGCGGTGTGATTGAGTCGGTGTGCTGCCCCTAAGCTGGCCCCCGGAGGGGATCCTGCCTCGTTGGACATGTGCCTCCTCCTCCTCCCTCCTTCCAGGCACCCACGTGGAGTCAGTGCCCTCATCATCCCCTCCCTCTTCATCGCTGTAGCAAACCTGGCAGTATGCTGCAGCTTGTGGAACATGACTGCCAGATTGCTGTCCTTCTTGAGCATCCCCTCTCTCTGCGCTCATGCTACTGCCTTCCTCTAGCTGAGTATCATCATCAGAGCCTACAAAACACTGGGCATCCTCCTGGAGCATGTACTCAACACTGTGCTCAAACAGGTCAGAGGACTCCTCAGGAGGACATGGTGGGTCTAGGGAAGTAGTGACTGATGATGACATTGAGACGAGGGAAGAGGATGCATTGGCAGCTGCTTTGCTAGTACCTTGAGCCTGGGTGAGAGAGGATGAGGAGGATGAAGAGGGCTTGGTCATCCACTCTACCAAGTCTTCGGCATGATGCGGCTCAACACGACCAGCTGCCAAAAATAAGGACAAGCGTGTCCTATGGCAACGTGCTGATGACGATGTACTGCATCCACGACCAGCACTGTTGTCTCTAGACACAGAGCCAGCTTGCCCTCTTTTATTGGCTTGTGCCTGTCTGCCTCTCCTTGTTGGCCTTCCAGACATGGTAATGGCCTGCAGGGAGATGGGAAAACAAGCAGTTGGGTAGTGTATATTGTGCTGGAGGCACACAACACCCACTAACTCCTGCAGATACCTGTATGATAGAACACCAGCAATAAAGGGTAGATATAGGTGTATACTGGGCTGGAGGCACACAACACCAACTAACTCCTGCAGATGGTTGTATTAGAGAACACCAGCAATAAAGGGTAGATACAGGTGTATATTGTGCTGTGCTGGAGGCACACAACATCCACTAACTCCTGCAGATGCCTTTTTATAGAGCACCAGCAATTAAAGGGTAGATACTGGTGTATACTGTGCTGTGCTGGAGGCACAAAACACCCACTAACTCCTGCAGATGCCTTTATTATAGAACACCAGCAATTAAAGGGTAGATACCGATGTATACTGTGCTGGAGGCACAAAACACCCACTAACTCCTGCAGATGCCTTTATTATAGAACACCAGCAATAAAGGGTAGATACAGGTGTATATTGTGCTGTGCTGGAGGCACACAACACCCACTAACTCCTGCAGATGGCTGTATTAGCGAACACCAGCAATAAAGGGTAGATACAGGTGTATACTGCGCTGGAGGCACACAACATCCACTAACTCCTGCAGATGGCTCAATTAGAGAAGAGCAATATAGGTAGCTACAGGTGTATACTGTGCTGGAAGCACACAACACCCACTAACTCCTGCAGATGGCTCAATTAGAGAACAGCAATATAGGTAGATACAGGTGTATACCGCGCTGGAGGCACACAACACCCACTAACCCCTGCAGATGTCTCAATTAGAGAACAGCAATATAGGTAGCTACAGGTGTATACTGCACTGGAAGCACACAACACCCACTAACTCCTGCAGATGGCTCGATTAGAGAAGAGCAATATAGGTAGCTACAGGTGTATACTGCACTGGAGGCACACAACACCCACTAACCCCTGCAGATGGCTCGATTAGAGAACAGCAATATAGGTAGATACAGGTGTATACTGCGCTGGAAGCACACCACACCCACTAACTTCTGCAGATGGCTCAATTAGAGAAGAGCAATATAGGTAGCTACAGGTGTATACTGCGCTGGAAGCACACAACACCCACTAACTCCTGCAGATAGCTCAATTAGAAAACAGCAATATAGGTAGCTACAGGTGTATACTGCACTGGAGGCACACAACACCCACTAACCCCTGCAGATGGCTCAATTAGAGAACAGCAATATAGGTAGCTACAGGTGTATACTGCGCTGGAAGCACACAACACCCACTAACTCCTGCAGATGGCTCGATTAGAGAAGAGCAATATAGGTAGCTACAGGTGTATACTGCACTGGAGGCACACAACACCCATTAACCCCTGCAGATGGCTCGATTAGAGAACAGCAATATAGGTAGATACAGGTGTATACTGCGCTGGAAGCACACCACACCCACTAACTCCTGCAGATAGCTCAATTAGAAAACAGCAATATAGGTAGCTACAGGTGTATACTGCGCAGGAAGCACACAACACCCACTAACTTCTGCAGATGGCTCAATTAGAGAACAGCAATATAGTTAGCTACAGGTGTATACCGCGCTGAAGGCACACAACACCCACTAACTCCTGCAGACGCTGGAACACTACACAAGGCCGCTGCGCTGGCGGCCTTATATAGTGTGGGGCGTGTACTAAACAGCCTGAGCTATAATTGGCCCCAGGCATCCTGCCTGTGGCCAATCATGGCTCTCTTCGCTGCTGGCGCTGTGATTGGCCAAGCATGCGGGGTCACAGTGCATGCTTGGCCAATCATGAGCCAGCAATGCACTGCGCAGTGCATTGTGGGCCGTGAGCACCAAACAAATTTGGCGCGAACGCCCCACAGAGTTCTGGCTTCGCCGAACAGGCGAACAGCCGGTGTTCGAGTCGACCGTGCGTTCAACTCGAACACCAAGCTCATCCCTATGCTCTGCCCTTTAAATGTGAGCTACACATAAAAACTTCTGAATCGAAAGTAGTTACTGAAGATAATGGGCACCTATTGCTGGACTGAGCTATGCAAGACCCACCAATGGACTGAGCTTTTAATGTCCACTACTCAAACATAGAATGTTCTATGTAACACAGTTATTTGAAATGGCCAATAATTTACATAATAATGTGTTGCGTCACAATTTTTGACATTTTTTTTAACATATGAAACCTTTTATAGACCACCACCTAAGCAGACTTGCAGATCTGGTAGATTTAGCTAAAGGTGTTCTTGTCAGCAAGAGGTCCAAATAGATCCTCAAAAAACAGTTGGTCTCTCTGTTAAGTACTGTGGTGCAATATGGTGAGCTTAGCAAGGATATAATTATAGTCATAGCAGACCATGTGACTACAATGTGTCCCAGAAGCACAAGGAGCGTAGCATAGTCTGGCTATGCAGTGATATATGTATGTATAGTATAAAACATAGCCCTGGAGCCCAGATAGCAAGCAATTGAGATGCTACTTTGAAAATGACTTGTTAAGCTATTGCTAGACTTTCTAGGCTTCACAAATGTGTTGCACAATTGCAGCAAGTCTGCATTACATGACTCCAGATGAACTTTCCTTGCAAACATTCTGCAAGTCTGCTGCAAGTTCTGGTTCAGTTATGTTGTGCAATAGTCATCCCACCACAGGGGTTACTGTAACTTGCAAAGCTTTTACTGTAAACTTGCAGAGCTCTTGCTGTAGACTCACCGCTGCAACTTTGCTCCTGCTAGTGACTTAACTTGCCACCCAAATTTGCAATAAATTGGAAAAGTGTCAACTAGAACTTCAAGTGATCTGCAAGTCTACAATTTGCCAGTAAAAATGTGCAGCAAGTTAACAAGACTTACAATTCACCACTGCAACAAGCTTGTGGCAAGTTATCCTTGCTATGTGGGTAGAATACAACAGAAAATTAAAATAAATAAATTACAGTAATGCCTGTACACAATAGATAGGCACTGTACTTTGTTTCTATCTAGTCTTTGTTCCTTCTGGTGATCTGGCCATAAACACACCTCCTGTTTTAGAGTGCCCCCACTCTGGATAATGGGGCACAGGAGGCATCTTTGGAAAGCAGCATTGCTAGTCTGGGAGGGGGAGTGTTAGCCCTTGTACATACGGTTAGACATGCCGACAACAAAATCCGTCAGATTTTTTCCAACTGATTTTTTCCGAAACTGGTGTTGCATATACACGGTCGGACAAAGTTGTCGGAAAATCCGATCGTTCGGAACGTGATGACGTTAGTTTGTTACAACGAAACTACGTTCGGGCTAGTAGCCAATAGCTTTGGTATCCTAATTTGATCTGAGCATGCGTGGCACTTTGTCCGATCGGAATTCTCTACATGTTGTCGGAAAATTTTATATCCAGCTCTCAAACGTCCGATGGAGCCCACACACGGTCGGATTATCCGACAACACGGTCTGATCTGACAATTTCTGTCTGAGTTTCTGACCGTGTGTACAAGGGCTTAGATGTACTAGCAGATTTAGATCCACTAACAAATTGAAGTCAATATCAAGCTAATTCTTTTTAAGCAGTTAAAAGGTGTCCATAGGCAGAGCAAGTGAGAATTATTGATTATTTAGCAGTTTGGAATACATCAATATTTTTTTCTTATTATTATTCTCAAGCAGACACTTTAAATATGCACTTGTAATTTTGTATGTAAAAGAGCAGGGCACGCAGAATACACATAATGCAAACTCATTGAAACTGAAAGTAAAAAGGGTTGATTTGCTAAAAGAGTAGAGGCAGTTCACCTAGTAAAGTGCATGTTCACATGTTTGCATTGTGGCTTGTTTGTAAGGCAGCGTGATCACTTATAAAAAAAAGGCAATAAAAGGTATTTATAATGTTTTTTTTTTTATATCTATACACAAATGTTTTGCCTTTCATTTATATTTTAAACGGAATGGCTTTTACAAGGTGATCATTTACAATCACATTTACATTTATCATTTACAATCACTTTAAATCCCCAATTACTGTATATGCATAGTAAAAAAAATGCATTTTCTTCTAGCACTTGAGTATGGTATATAAAGAAAAATAGGGTCACCTTAATCATTAGCTTCCCATTTGTAAAGTGAACAGCCTATACTCCTTTACTCCAGTAAGGACTATGCCCTATGTTGTTGTGTCCCTAAATAAATTGAATGCGTGTTGTTGCTAGACTGTAAAAAGCCTGAGCATCTGTTTAACCTTCTTCTAGGTTCTGCAGGTCTTCACTAAGCTCAGTGAGTTCATCGGTGAATAAATAAAGGTAAAGGTGTTGGCGCAGCTACACGATTTAACATCACTTCAGGCGCCAGTACCAGCCACCTTTTTTTTATAGATCAGTGAGTTCATTGCTTCTGCCTGTTACTGTGAAGGAGGTTTCCGTAAGCATAATAAGAAGGATATTCACTGAGTTATGCATATTTATCGGACTTGATCGATCCTTTAGGTTGTTTTGCACAGATAGGATTTGGAAAGATGAAAAAATTGGACCACCTTTCCAGTATGTTTTGGTTAACTCATGGGCTTCTGCCTAGAGAGGATATGTGTTTAGAATGTGCTATTGACCCAATGATTTTAGTTACCCTTCTGGAGGGTATTATGTAGATGAAGCTGCCTACAACAAGCATTTGTAAAGAATATTTTTTTTGTTGAGGAATGTCACAGAGGAACATGATAAAATCTCAAGAAAAACTAGGACCACTCTTGTAGAGTCATGGATCTGCTTGGATGCTCTCAAAAGGACAGCAGGATTAACAAGAGGCTGCTCCTAAAGGACCTAACACTACTGCTGATTTAGAGTACCTGTATTATTTTTGTGCTTTTTTTTGGTGTCCTGCACCTCTAAACTGTTTCTTCTAGAACTGAGGTCAGCAGTAAAAGGTAAAAAGGCTAAAGTCAACAAAAAACTAAAGAAAAGTGTGTTGTGTTATAGTGATTGATATTAAAAATACTGAAAAAAAATGTATAAATAAATAAACAGTCCAGAAAAATCAGTCTCTTAAATGGACCATAATGGTCAAATGGCAAACTCCATTATTCAACTGTAGAAAGGTTACCCAATCCCTTCATTAAGTGACCATGCCACCACCACAATAGGTTGAACTCTCTACCAGAGAGCCTAGACCCTTTATTATGAAGGGTCAAACAGGCTTGATGAATGTGTCCCGGTAGGGGTCATCAGCAGGGGATGGACAAAGGAACCACATCAGGAACAGCTCAAGAGCATCCAGGGGACTCCACCCAAACGACAATCGTGTAGTCAGATCCAAATAAAACATAAAACAGGAACATACAGCTCAGCCCGACCGGTTTCAATGACAAAAGGATTTCTTCCGGAGCATCCTGATTAGGCTGAGCTGTATGTTCCTGCTATGGTGCATTTTACATGTTTGGATGTTCTGTGGCGGCCGCCTTAATTTTTCATCATGCAATGCTGTTTTTACTATGGATACATGTAGGTGCAATACTTCATATTAAATGCAACCCTTAAATCCCCCCCCCCCTGTAAAAACCCTGCAAGACAAAGGTAGAATGAGTTAGTATGCAGCGCATACTAGCTCATTATGCAAAACTTACCTTAAAACAAAGCTGTTGCAGCAGTCCCCATACACCATTGTCACAGCCAACATCTTTCCTGGAGCTTCTTTCGGGTTCATGGGCTACGACACTGTGATTTGCCCAAGCCGCGATGACATCACTCTTGCGCATTTGCACTGGAGCCGCCGTTCATAGTACAGGCTTGGAAGGAAGGGCACCTATGACACGTTCCTTCAGAGTGCATGCGCTAGTGATGTCACTGGCTGCATGCACTGGAAATATCTCGTAAACTGTACAGCACTGTACTGCACCAGAAGTCAGATCATCATGATCCGACTTCTGGGGCGACTTCTATTCAAATAAATGAGCTTCCATAGGGAAACAATGATTTTTGAATAGAGGCAAAGAAATGCCTGGCAAGGCTTAATGCTCTGTATACAGCATTAAACCGCATTTTAACTGTTTTTACCGGCTTCTGACGTTTTTACATCTCTAGCACTGAAGCCTCAGAACATGCTGGTCCTGGGTTTTTTTTTGGAGCTTAACCACTTCCCACCCGGCCAATGCATATATACGGCCGGGTGGGAGCCGTCTACTCCTGATAGGCCGTTCAGGAACGTCCTTCAGGAGTAGCGGGATCGCGCGCGCGCGCTCGCGCAGCGGCGCGATCCCGATGTGCTCGTGTCACCCGGACACGGCACATCTCAGATCGGCAGGAGGGCTCTGTGATTGGCCCTCCTGATCACATGACGGCCGTGTCCAATCACGGCCGTCATGTGATGTAAACAAACAGCCGGTTGCTAGGCAATCGGCTCTCCTCTCCTCACACGGAAGTCACCGCTGAGGAGAGGAGAGCAGATCGCTGCAGCCGGCTGATGATCAGTGAGTATGGGCTGCTTTTTACAGCTTTTTACTCACTGATCATCAGTGTAGTGTAAACACACAACACACCACACAGTACAAACACAGTCCCCACATATGTCCCCAAAACACACATGTCCCCAAAACATACATGTCCCCAAATAATAAAAACACATGTCCCTAATAATAAAAACATGTCCCCCACATATGTCCCACTAAAATCACATGTCCCAATGATTATCTGCACACATATGTACGTGATCACCTGCACACATATGTACATGATCATTTGCGTACATATGTCCGTGATCACACAAACCAATTATTATACACTTAACGGAATTTTTTTTACCAAAAACATGTAGCAGAATACATTTTGGCTTAAATTTATGACAAAATTTGATTTTATTGGATTTCTTTTCAAATAGAAAAAAGAAAATATAGTTTTTTTTCCAAATTTCCGCTATTTTTGCGCTTATATCGCAAAAAAAAAAACACGGAGTCGTGAATAAATAACACCAAAATAAAGCTCTATTTGTGCGAACAAAATGATAACAATTTCATTTGGGTACAGTGTAGCAATTGTCACTGAAAGCGCTAGAGCGCTGAAAGCTGAAAATTGGGCTGGGAAGGAAGGGGGTGAAAGTGCCCTGTATTGTAGTGGTTAAAAACACCTATTCCACTTACAGCTCCCTAACGTCTGTGTGGGCATGAGGCCATAGATTAACATGGAGAGGTGTTTTTTAAGCTGTAAAAATAGCAATAGCTCCTAATAGCAACTGTAAAAACACCTCTGGGCATGAGGCCTTAATATCAATCACTGTAGTACAACACAACTTTATTTTATTTCTTGTTTTTCTTGTTTTTTTGTGATAATCTCACATTTGTGGTGCTACTTTTTTTCACACTGTATAATCTATTCACATGCGCAGTATTATTTTTGTATTTAACCACTTGACCACTGGGCACTTAAACCCCCTTCCTAACCAGACCAATTTTCAGCTTTCGGCGCTCTTACAATTTGAATGACAATTACTCCGTCATGCAACACTGTACCTATATCAAATTTTTGGCCTTCTTTTCACACAAATAGAGCTTTCTTTTGTTGGTATTTAATCACTGCTGAACTGCAGAAAATTATGTTAAAAAATGCCTTTTTCTTTGTTTCTATTATTAAATTTTGCAAATTGGTCATTTTTCTTCATATATTTCGGCCAAAATTTATACCGCTACATATCTTTGGTAAAAATAACCCAAATTGGTGTATATTATTTGGTCTTTGTGAAAGTTATAGAGTCCACAAGCTATAGTGCCAATCTCTGAAAATTGATCACACCCGGAGTACTGACTGACATCTCATTTCTTGAGACCCTAACAAGCCAGGAAAGGACAAATACCCCCCAAATGACCCCTTTTTGGAAAGTAGACATCCCAAGGTATTTAGAAAGAGGCATGGTGAGTTTTTTGAAGTTGTAATTTTTTCCCACAATTCTTTGCAAAATCAAGATTATTTTTTCCTTTTTTTTTTTTTACAAAATTGTTATATTAGCAGGTTATTTCTCACACACAGCATATGCATAGCACAACTTACACCCCAAAACACATTCTGCTATTACTTCCGAGTATGGCGATACCACATGTGTGAGACTTTTACACAGCCTGGCCACATACAGAGGCCCAACATGCAGTGAGCACCATCAGGCATTCTTGGAGCATAAATTACACATATAATTTCTTGACTACCTGGAACACCAGGACAATGGAAACACCCCAACACCCTCATTTTGGAAAGAAAACAACCCAATGTATAATCTATGAGGCATATTGAGTCTTTTGAACATGTCATTTTTTTCTACAAGTTTTTTGAAAATGTGTAATGAAAATGAAAACACATTTTTTTTACACAACGTTGTCCATTTACACAATATTTCTAACACATAGCATGTACATACCAAAAATTACACCCCAAAATAGATTCTCCTACTCCTCCTGAGTATGGCGATACCACATGTGTGAGACTTTTCCACAGCATGGCCACATACAGAGGACCAACATGCAGGGAGCACCATCAGGTGTTCAAGGGACATAAGTTTCAAATCTAATTTGACTACCTATTACACTTTTGTGAGGCACTGTAGTGGCATGGATGATAACTGATGTGGCATGAATGGGGATGGATGAGCCGTGGATGGGGATGGTTGAGCATGAATGAGTATGGCTGGGCACAGCTGAGTACAGATGGGTATGGCTGGGTACAGATGGGATGGCTGAGTATGGCTGGGTATGACTGAGTACGGCTGGGTATGGCTGAGTACAGCTGGGTACAGCTGGGTATGGCTTGGTACGGCTGAGTATGTGTGGATATGGCTGAGTATGGATGGGTATGGCTAATTATGGATAGGGGTGGATGGGATGGCTGAGCATGGATGGATGAGTATTGCTGAAGGTGGATGGATGACGGAGCATGGATGGATGGATGGATGAGTATGCTGAGATCCTGAGAATGGATGAGGATGGATGGATGAGTATGCTGAGTATGGATGGGTGAGCATGGATGGATGAATGAGTATGCTGAGTATGGATGGGTGAGCATGGATGGATGGATGAGTATGCTAAGTATGGATGGATGAGTATACTGAGTATGGATGGATGAGCATGGATGGATGGATGAGTATGCTGAATATGGATGAGGATGAATGGATGAGTATGCTGAGTATGGATGGGTGAGCATGGGTGGATGGATGAGTATGCTGAGTATGGGTGGGTGAGCATGGATGGATGGATGAGTATGCTGAGTATGGGTGGGTGAGCATGGATGGATGGATAAGTATGCTGAGTATGGATGGGTATGCAGAGTATGGATGGGTATGCGGAGTATGGATGGATGGAAGGGTATGCAGAGTATGGATGGGTATGCTGAGTATGGATGGATGGATGAGAATGCAGAGTTTTGCCTTAAATTTGTTGTGAAAGTAGCCATGGACATCTTGATATGTATGTACTGTGCAATCATCTAAATCATATCCCACCCATTCCTGCCTGTTGACGATTGACTCTTGGTGATGTCACTACTCCTTGTTCTTCTAAAGACCTTGTGTAAAGAAAGCTGTATCTGACTACTTACATTGCAAGAAAATCCCTTTCCTATTTTTTATTTAGTCTGTGGCTCTTCTTTATTCCCCTTCCACTTATTGTTGTCTTCCGCTCCTGTACTGCTACAGTCTGTGGATCTGATATGACTGCACACTGTGAGCTTCTCACAATGTGCATTAGAAGTTGAAGTAAGTCAGATAGAGACTGGCTGGAGAAAGCCTAGCATCCTCCAGACCTTTCCTCTCCAACCTTGCTATACCTGGGCTGCACCTTTTATTTATTAGGTTTCTATTTTTTTCAGCCATGGAGACTCAGCTTAACACGTGAGAGTCGCCCAGGATGGTCACCATGCAGACTGATACCCACCCTGTAGCGCTTTGAAATCTTTTGATGTAAAGCGCATTATAAATAAAATGTATTAGTATATTATATTATTATCACCCATCAAGGCATTTTGATATTTGCATAATTCCTCCCACGAGACAGCCCACTGCTTGCATCAGGGCTGAGGGCACTTAAAGTGGTTGCAAACCCTTGCAAACCACTTTGACCTACAGGTAAGCCTAGATTAAGGCTTACCTGTAGGTCCAAGAAATATCTCCTAAACCTACAGGGTTTAGGAGATATTTACTAAAAGACAGTCACAGCGGCACACAGGCGCACTATCGCCGTTAGCAGCGTGCTGCTGCTAACATCAATATGCCGTTAGTGGCGGCTCCCGTGCGCATGTGCGGGATTGACGTCATCACTGCTCCGGCGCTGTGAGTGGCCGGAGCAATGATACCCGGAAGAAGATGGATGCTCCGGACTACAGGGGAAAGCGGTGACATTGATGGCTCCTGTGTTAGGTAAGCGACACATAATGGGCTACTATGTGATGCATAATAGCCCATTATGCTTTACCGTTGCAGGGAGACAAAGAGGAAGTAAACCCATCAGGGTTTACTTCCTCTTTAAGAGCAGTACCAAAGGCACCTTGTTGTCAAATCTCCCCTCCCCCCCTTTCCTCCAGCCACAATCTGCCTGCATTTCATAAATAAGCACAGAGATCTGGTGATAATGTCATTGGACCTTAAAAGAGAAGTATATCCTTTGAAAAAAAGAAACATTTATACTTGCCTAGGTAGATGCAGCATTCAAAGACAGCTTGGTTTCCATGTTCTGAACAGAGAGCTGTGACTGTCAGTCAGTAGGGATGAACCGAACACCCCCCGGTTCTGTTTGCACCAGAATCTTCAAACGGACCAAAAATTCGAACAAACTTTAGAAGCCTATTAAAGTCTATGGGACTCGAATGTTCGAAATCAAAAAGGCTAATTTTAAAGGCTAATATGCAAGATATGCAACAGACAACACCAGCAATATGGGTTATCTTCAGGTGTATACTGTGCTGGACACAACACCCACTTTAACTCCTGCAGATGCCTGTATTAGAGAACACCAGCAATAAAGGGTAGATACAGGTGTATACTGTGCTGTGCTGGAGGCACACAACACCCACTAATTCCTACAGCTGCCTGTATTAGAGAACACCAGCAATAAAGGGTAGATACAGGTGTATACTGTGCTGGAGGAGCACAACACCCACTAACTCCTGCAGATGCCTTAATTAGAGAAAAACAGCAATAAAAGGTAGATACAGGTGTATACTGTGCTGGAGGCACACAACACCACTTTAACTTTAAGATGCCTGAGAAAAGAACACACTGTCCCTGCCTATCTAGCTCTTTCCCTGCACGCCGGAACAAACTACACAAGGCCGCCATGCTGGCAGTCTTATATAGTGTGGGGCGTGTACTAAACCCCCTGAGCTATAATTGGCCACAGGCATCCTGCGGAGGGACTGTGGAGGGGCGATAGTCGCTGGCTCAGTCTCCCAGCGGTTTGCTAAGAAGCTGAGCCAGATACCAGATCAGGCTTCTGGGTGGATCTTTTCAGAGCGTGACGTCAGCTGACAGCGGGCTTTGGCCCACTGTCAGCTGGAAATTGGTCACAAGAGTGCAGAACTAACTGCACTTCTGTGATCCCAAGGAGGAGTATAGCCAAAATAGCTTTGTTATAAAGCAAAGGTATCCAACATATCGCTCCAACATCAGAACAGCAGTGATGTCACTTAGAAAAGATCGTAAATGGAAAGGTCATAAAAGACATGTTCAAATAAAATGGTATACATCCAGTCATGGATATTCACAAATGAGAAAGGCTGGCTGGGTACTCAGGTTTGAAAAGAAATCTGGGGGGAATATATAGGAAGGAAGGAAAGGGGGAAAAAAAGTGAATAAGAGGGTGCGGGGGGTGTACTGCTGGAGCGGCTTGGAGAGATTAATCCCTAGGACAAATATCTAGCAGGGACCTGCCCTTATCCGAGTAAATAAACATGTTCCAAGGAAGCCATGTTTTCTTATAGCACTCCCGTCTGTTCTGCACAGAAAGCACTAAGTCTTCCAATTTGCTGATATCCTCTACCCTATTGAGTCACATTGAAATAGATAGAGGGTCAGGGTCTTTCCAACGCAAAGTGATACACGCTTTGGCAGAATTAAGTAAATGAAGAAGGACTGACCTCTTATAAGCCCTAGCAGGGATGTCAGAGCAATGGAGAAGGAAGAAGGTAGGATCTTCTGGAACCGGATAGTCTGTAAACTGTTATGTAGGTTTGCGTAATTTGTTCCCAGTAATTGTCTAATTTCACAGGCCCAGAAAATATGTAATAAGATTCCCAGTTCTCCTGGGCACCTCCAACAGCAGTCAGAGGCCTCAGGAAAAAAAATGTCTCAAAACAATAAAAACAATAATGACTTATAGTTATTCTCTTGAATGCGTGTGCATATGCAATATTTCAGAGCAAACTGAATTGTGAGTCGATCTTGGTCAGATGTGAATGTTCTCCCTAGGTCCACCTCCCATTTAATAATTTAATAATAAGACAAGTCAACCTAAAGTCTTCAGATGGGGGGATCTGTAGGAAGTGCATTTTGGAAAAAGTGCAAGGAAGTGTCTCGCTATCTGTGCAGTAAGACTCAAATGTTGTCAGTGGACATCTGTACCTTGCAGTAGGGAACTAACCTGTGGAAAAATTGATGGAGCTGTAATGCCTTGCAAAAATCCAAGGCAAAGTGTCCAGTTGGTGGCATCAGGATTGACATAGAAAGCTATATATTTGAGTCAAGAAAGTGAGAAACTTAAAAGCAGCCTGCCTCAAGCAACCTATGGAACTTTCCCCGACAAGACCCGAAGGGAAACATGGATTGCCCAAGACGTGGCACAGAGGAGACTTGTTGGAGGAAAGAGCTAGGTTGTGATAAGCAAGGTTGCTGACACAAAGCGTGGGGCCTATGGTAGGATGCATTTTAAGAAGTGAGGGCAAGGTCTGAAAAGTATCAAGGGACCCTACGAAGGGAAATGGTGCTAAAGTGTTGTTCTATTTGAGTCCAGAGCTTTGTGTCTGCACCACTTAATCACCTGCACCAATGGAGTAGCTTGATAGTATTTCTGAGCGTCCAGGACTGCGAAATCAATACGCAGTTTGGGAAGGATCAGAAGATGCCTGTGAATCCTGGGTCATTTGTGGGCCCAAATAAACTTAGTTTATTTTCCTGAAGAAGGATGAGGTAATATGGATAGGAAGAGCCTGAAAAAGGTACAGGAACTTGTGCAGCATACTCATCTTTACAATGTTACAATGACCAAACCATGAATGTAGGCCTTGATGTCACTTGTTGAGAAGGTTACGTACTATGCTAAGAAGAGGTGGAAAGTTCAGCACTAAGGCATTAGATAAGACCAGGGGAGGGTAATGAGTACCCAAATACTTCAATGCAAGTGAAATCCACTCAAATTTGAAATTGAGCTGCAAATTATGCAGCTGTGTGTGTGTGTGGGGGGGGGGGGGGCACCCCAACCCCCATGGCCTCTGACTTGGAAAGGTTAATTTTGAGGTTCGATAAGGTACCATACTGCCCAAATTTCTGCATGGGAAAGAGATATGAGGGTTGGTCAAGGAAAAGAGCATGTCGTCCAGATATGCCGATACTTTGCAGTGAGAAGCTGCTATTTGTAGGCCACAGCTTTCCCTTTTATGTTTCCGCGATTATGTTTTATACACCAATGACAATCTAGTGCAATACTATTGTTTTGATCACGTGTGCCGCTATCATGGGATGCAAAAATGCAACACTATCTTAAAATGTTATAGCTTCTACACTTTTTGTAAATATATGGTCTGTGGGGGATATTCAAGTTTATAATATGCATGTGAAAAAATTTGGTTCAGCCACCTAAGGTGTAATATAAGAAGCAGCGCCCAACAGTGAAAGAAGTGAAAATCCTTGCCAAAGCCGTTCATTATTAAAACCCTGTCATCTAATAATCCCCAGTGAATGAGTTATGTAAATTGTGTTACTCCTCCTCCTTTAGCTTTCCTACATGACAGGTGTTTTAGCTTTTTTTCTTATTGCACATTTAAAAAAAAAATCTTCTTTTTGCTCTTTTTTAATTGATAATAAAGGCATCTGCCAGAATTCGAGGAAGTCAGGCGAAAAATTCTGTTGGCAGGTCGAATCAACCACTTTACAATATACAATCTCAAGTTAGCAGGTGGTAATTAAACAGCAGAAGAAATAAAAACGGGTTTTGCTTTTCCGCTTTGGTGCATCAATTAAATGTGTGAACAGTGTGTACAGGAAAATATAGCGTTCTTTCAGTAATGTGTGCTTAAAACACTATTACAACATAGATAATTATTACCCCATAGACAAACATTGTCATAAACAACTGCCCACATTTTCAAATAGGACATTGCTTGCTGTGTTTTGCTGCAACTCTTTGGCTATAGAGACGGGATTTTTTTGGGGTGTTGAGGTTAAATGAGAAATCAGAGCATTTCCCATTGACTTTCACAATTAGGTCATTGGGCAATCATCTAATTATTGCAAAATTTATACACGTTCATTGTCCTGTAAAAATAAAAACACTTGGCATGAAAAGTTTTTGGGCAACTCTACCTGAAAAACTGTTGTATATAGACAAATATCTAATTGATTTTGAGTATTTGTAATAATCAGAATTTAAACTCTAAATTATAATAGAACAGCCTTGCCTCTCAGAAATTACACATTTTTGTATTAATGTGTAAGCCTTTAAGGGAACTTAACAAAATAACGGAAACAAAGGAAATTTTGAGTCATTCCACCTCCTGCCTAAGGGCTCAATGTCAGTAACAGACCCTGAAAAAAATTGCCATATCACAAAAGTGCCGTCAAGTTTACATGAAAAGAAACCGATAGCTCTGTTGATTGCCAATCTTCCAGCAGCCCAAACAGAATGTCATTTATCAGTCATGGACTCAGGCAGGAGATAGGTTAGCCTTACAGCCTAAAATTAAGCTAGTAGATTTGCTCTGACAGGAAGAGAATAACACCGAATAACAGCACACATAGCTATCTCAGGGAGGTGAGGGTGGACCATTGTGGCAACTTAAAGTGGATCTTTACCCTGAGGAAAGACTTTCCTCCTTTCCTCTTCCTTAAAAAAAAGTGTGGCCCAGCCCCCTAGGCGAATTACAAGCATTGTCCTCTCTTTGCCTCCTGGTATATGCACATCCCATATTCCAGGAGGAATAGCACTTCATTGAGAAATGAGGAGGAGGCGTGCCTATTGGCACATCATCAGGAGGCATGCCGGTTAAAACCAAGAGGAGCTGGGGGGGCCTCTTGATGATGCCACAATCAATATGGTGGTGTGAGACAGAGAGGTGGTAGAATACAAGAGGATTTCAGGGGGACCATGCTGGATCCTGTAGGTGGGTGGGTACAAGAAATGTGCCACCCAGACCACCCAGAAGGGGTGGGGGAGAGGTGGCCAGAGATCTTTAAAGAGGACCTACACTGTGAAAGTTGTGCCTAAAAAAACTCAAGTAAAGAGCCAAGGACTAGTCACTAGTATTGCCCATAGATTTCTTTCAGCTAATCTTCTCTCCCAGAACCAACATACCATGTATTTTCTGTATTGTCACTACAATGTTCGGGAATGCACTCCAAGAGGTGATTTACTAAAGACAAATAGGCTGTCCCCTTTGCAAGGGGAGTTGCACTCTGCAAGGGAACTTTCCACAAAGATTAGCAAAATAGGGGAAGTTAAGCTCACTTTCATTATCCAATCAAATGCAAACAAAAATGCTGTCTTTTTAAATTTTCCTTGCACATGATTGGTGAAATTTCAACATGCACTAAGCACTGAGGAAATTTAATTGGAAAGTGCAAACTTCCCTTGCCAAGGGAACAGCCTACTTGCTTTTAGTAAATTACCCCCCAACTCTTATGATAATAGCAGTTCTAAAAGGTAAGAGTGGATATGCAGTATATGTATGATGCTACAGTAGCAGTGCCTAGGCAATGTCACAAGTGCCCCGCAGCTTCTCAGGAGATATGCTATTTCTTATGGATTTTTAGGTCATTGTTCAGTCAAAATTGAAGTGAAACTAAACTGTATCTGAGCAATACAGACTAGGAATGCTATTTAATTCATTTGTAATATTCAAAGCAAACTCACCCACCCATCCATGTCTCCATGCTTTATTTTGCTGAAAAATCACGTCGAAAAATACCCGCCAAGCATTTTTAGCCTTGACCATCTTGAGTAAGGACAGATGATTCAAGTAGCATTTACTGTCTGGAATCAATCTGTCCTTAGCTCAGGCATGCAGGCAGGAGTGTGTTCTTAGATAAAAAAGCCCCTCCTCCCCTGCTCCAGTTGCCCATGAAGACTACTGGGATGTATGAAATCATTTTGATCTAGGCTAAAAACCAGGAAGCAACTGACTAAATGTAATACAAACACTTTAAAACAAGTGTAGCGATTCCCCCCGAAGAAGCCGTTTGAGTATATTTGGTTCTGTACTCTGCCTCTCAACCCCAGAAACAGTCTCGGCTTCTCTGGTACACCTGGCAAGAATGTTAGTGCAACAACACCAATGAAAGACACATGATATAATAAAACACAGAAATTTGCCTTTACTGTGAAGTTTCTTTGAAGTGGTAACAAACAGTAGCAGTATATCTGAACAGTAGACATGTATATCAAGTAAATTAACTGTATTGTAATGACTGAGAACCAAGAACAATATACTCAATGGTACTGTCAGGCTGCTATCAGGGGATTCCTCAACAGCGAATAACCCTGAAAGCAGAGGCAAAACACTTAAACAATGACAGCAACAATAGGCAAGTGCCCACTCACCAATCCTGCGGTCAAGGCCAGAGCGAAATGTCCTGTAGCAGGCAGGCTCTTCAGGTAACCCGACTGGCTACCTCACAACTGGAGCACTTAACACCGTCAGTACAGGTGCCTTTGGAGATGTGCCTGGGATCCCCTCTCAGACAGGATGTCCCAGACTGGCCATGGGTGTTTGGAAGGACCGTACGCTGACCCAGGAGGCAATGCCTCTCCCCTAGGTCCAGTCTTCTCCCTTGTCTTGTGGCGCCTCCATGTGCCCAGACAGACAAGATAGTGTCCTTACTTTTCTCCCCCAGAGCATGCTGGAATCTATGGGACCATTTGTGTCAGGAACTATATGTCCCACAATCCTTTGCTGCAATCTTGCTGGGTGGTGATTACATAGTTACATAGTTAGTCAGGTTGAAAAAAGACACAAGTCCATCTAGTTCTACCAAATTGGCTCCCTTCTCCCTGATTGGCTCCCTTCTCCCTGCCAATAAGGAAGCAGGGAAAGAACAGAGCGGGCGGCTATGTCCCTGTGCGAGCGCCACTCACATAATGAATAGAGGAGAAGAGGGAGGGGGAGAAATCCCCCGCAGGAGCTGACAGGCACACTCTCCCTGCGAGAATGTGTAAGTCATGACAGTGGCTGGTGGGAGAAGTGGGCCCGCGGGACACCCACTACACAAGTAAATATAATATAACTTCCTATCTATTTACTAATGATAGCAGCGTAAAATAGTTAATTTTGATTGAGAGCGTTTAGTTTCACTTTAGCCTTACTAGATATTTCCTAGAAGACAACAATTCTTCACTTTTTAAGGTTAGGTCCACTTTAAGAGCATAGATTTGGGTTATTTTGAATTCTCGTTCCTAGGCCTTTAATATACACTCATGCAGCCATGGTGTTAGCACTACTGACAAACAATCCGCCAAATCACCCCACTGCCAGACTACATGCATCCTTTACAGAGACAATGGACAGTCATTTGCAAGCTTTGTTTTTGTTGTTTTATTGGGGGGTACAACTTGGATAGGGATTGGGATATGGGATGCCCATAGAATTAATCATTGCCATCATATTTACAGGTTTCAATATACTTTGATCATATTTAGAGCCAGAAGATTGAATGTGAACACTTGACTAAGTATAAATCTTCTCCTGCAGCTCTCTGCAGACTGTTACTCCCTCTGCATCTTCTATGCAGACTGCTTTTACTAAGAGTTCTCCATCCATCACCGTGTGAGGGACAGAAACATCACTTTTGACTGTGTAAAAGTAATGGTCTTAGTTTTCTTCACCACCTGCCCAAACTTGCTTCTCCTTGCACACTTTGTTTCCTCCTGCACAACTTGTAGTTACGTTTAAGGTATAACACATCCTTTTCTAATGGGTATGAAGAACTCACTCTGAATAAGCCCCTCTACTGGCTCTGGTCACTTGCTGCTACTAGGCCTGAGGCCTGCAGAACCTCTCCCCGGAGACCTAGTAGGTTTAAGTCTATGTTCTAGGAAATGGACTACTGCTCCCCACCAGTCCAAAATGCAAATCATGTGTTCCCTGGCCACACTGATTTGACACACATCCCCACAGTCTCTTCTCTGATCCAGGACTCTTCACCATCCACCGTGTGCCTGATAAAGACTCTGCTAGTGACCGTGTAGAAGCAGAGTTCCCTTACAGAATCCCTGGCACATCCTCCAGCCATCAACTGTGGTAACACTCACTGACCTTCCAACCTTCCAGCCCTGAGTCCTTGATGAGGAACTTTCCTGAACCATGCATTCCGACAGCTTCTCCTGCCCCTCTGCTCGAGGAGTTCCCTGCCACCGACCGTGTGGTGACAGAGACATTGCCAGTGACAGAAAGGCAATGTGTAAAGGCAATGTTCCCTCATAGTTCTCCCTGGGCCTCCTCCTGCGATCCCACACCCCACCAGGTCCTGTGGCTGTCTAGCACTCCATTCTTCACGTCACCCAGTCGACTACCCCTTCTCAGCAGCATGTGACCTCAGCCTATAAAGGAGGCCTGCCAATGCCAGTTAGGGATTGGTCAGAGCTCCCACATGTGCTGCCTGCCACTCCAGCTCTAGGCCCAGCCTCCTCTTCCAGAACATTCTCCCTAGAAGCAGGGGAGGCGCCTCAGCACTGGAGCCCAGGTGGTCACACCCACTGCTACTCTAACTACTCCCAGCCCCAGAATCAAAACAGACAGGCCTAGCTTGCAGCATAGGCCTGCCTAAATTTGCCTGTGCTGAATAAACCTAGTAAAACAACCCTTACTAGCACCTACCCATACCTCCCAACATTTCGAGATGGGAATGAGGGACAACTTCTACCAAACATATGTAGGCATAGGATGCCCCCTGCCACACCCACTTCAAGGAGAATTAACCAAAAAAAAAAAAAGGTTAATTAAATCCACAAGGTCTTTTTTTTATCACTACTATTCCTTTATATTGGCTATTAAAATGTACAAATGCAGCAATTTAGAATTTGGATGAAAGGTTTAGCACTGGGAAACACTTTTTGAAAGATAAAAAGTGAATTTAATATACAACTATATAGATCAGACGAAAATGAGGGACAAATGAGGAGGAATGAGGGACAGAGGGGCATTGCTCCAAATCAGGGACAGTCCCTCGAAATCAGGGACAGTTGGGAGCTCTGCCTACCTTCTGGTAGAGAGTGCTACACTTGTAACAAACCTAAGTAGCTGAAACCGAGTTTTGCCATTGAGTTTGCATACTAGGTTATTCAAATTCACAGATTTTTAAACTATTGTTCCACGGCTTAAAACATATATTAAACCACTCAACTGAAAACAATGAAAGAAGAATCATTACTTTACTGACCTATAAAATGCATTGGGATCTCATTCAGTTTTAATGCTTCGCCAGGCAGAAAATACCTCAATCTGGCATACCTGCCTTGGAGAATATTATATGTTGTAAGGACACACCCAACTATCAAATAAACTACTCACATGCAAAGATCAGAATGTGGTTTCATCTCGATGGAATAGTCGCTGAATGATTGAATACAAGCCCAGGTAATGCCTTGCACTGAATGGATAATGACACAATGATCTAAGGAATACTGGAACCTCCCGTACAGGTCACATATTCTCTATTAGGTCTGTAATTGGTATTCATGATTGCTTGCATCTAGTTTATTCGCATAAGACTAACAAAGTGAAGATGCAAGTCCATAGAGAAAAGTCTGTTTATAACTTCCCCAAATGCTGGAGCAGGACTCCGAACACAGAGTCAGGATTGATGAACTGTGAATACATTGTGTGCTAACTGAAGCATGGACATTTCATTTTTCACTAGCAACACCTGCATGCAAACATCGCCAGGGCATCTGCTTTTCTTTTCTACGGTATGACCTTCCATTACAACAGTAAGTGGGGTCGTCTCATTTTGTATTTCATATCAGGCCCAGCTGGATTATTCTGCATTTCTCATCAGTGAGAGCCTTGATTTGGGTTTGCTGTATTAAATATTATACATTTTTTTTTTCAAATACAATTCACTTCTGGAAGCAACTTCCTTTAAAGCGTAACTAAAAGAAAAACATTATTTTTTTTTTTTTTAGTTCTGGACAGAGTGGAGAGGGACTAGAACACGTGCCAGTTCTTATTGCAGTCTGTGCTCCCATTAAAGTGATAGTAAACTCTGTTACACCACTTGTACCTACAGGTAAGCCTATAATAGGGCTTACCTGTAGATACTGTGAATATCTCTTAAAGTGGTTGTAAACCCTTACAAACCACTGTGACCTACAGGTAAGCCTAGATTAAGGCTTACCTGTAGGTCCAAGAAATATATCCTAAACCTACACGGTTTAGAAGATATTTACAAAAAGAGAGGCATGCTGCTGCTAGTAGCGATATGCCGTTAGTGGCAGCTCCCGTGCGCATGCGTGAGAGTGGCGTCATCGCTGTTCCGGCACTGTGAGTGGCCGGAGCAGCGATACCCGGAAGAAGATGGACGCTCTGGACTACAGGGGAAAGCGGTGACTTCGCTGGCTCCTGTGTCAGGTAAGTGACACATAATACTCTACTATGTGATGCATAGTAGCCCATTATGCTTTACCTTTGCAGGGAAACAAAGAGGAAGTAAACCCATCAGATATACTGCGGCAGGTTGGCAGTGCTACGTGAATCCTGTATGGCGGCTCGCGCCGGTGCAGTTGCGGGAGGGAACGCGACGATACCGGCGTGCTCTTGCTCCCGCTGCATGCTGCAGGATCGTGCCATGGATTGGGCGAACTCGATGTCCACCAGCGACTAGCGATCGCCTAGTACAGGGAAGGGGGATCTGTCAGTGTAAACAATCGGATCCCCGTTCTGACAGGGGACATGTCAGAGATCTTCTGTTCCCGGTGATCAGGAACAGTGATTTATGTCATGTCCCAGTGAGCCCATCTCCCTTATAGTTAGAACGCACCTAGGAAAGACCTTAACCCCTTCATCGTCCCCTAGTGTTAACCCCTTCTCTGCCAGTGTCATTTATACATTGATCAGTGCATCTGCATAGCACTGATCAATGTAATAATGTCCCAAATTACAAAATTACAAAATTTGGGGTCAGATTTATCCTCCGCAATGTCGTAGTCCCGCCAAAATCGCAGCTCGCCGCCATTACTAATAAAAACAATAAAAAAAAATAAAAGTCCCCAATTCTATTCCATAGTTTGTATACACTAAAATTTTTGTTCAAACCAATCAATATACTCCTATTGCGATTTATTTTTTTTACCAAAAATATGTATGAAGAATATATATTGGCCTAAACTGATGAATACTTTTATTTATATATATATATAAATATATATATATATATATATATATATATATATATATATATATATATATATATATATATATATATATATATATATATATATATATATGTATATATATATATATATATGTATATATATATATATATATATATATATATATATATATATATATATTTTTTTTGGATATGTATTATACCAAAAAAGTGAAATTTAATTTTTTTTCCTAAATTTACACTTTTTGTTTTATTATAGCGCAAAAAATAGGGGTAATTTGGGTACAGCATTGCACGACCATGTAATTGTCAGTTAAAGATGCAGAGCCTGGACATTAACCTCCCTAGTGGTATTCCCGAGTGCGGCTTGAGCTGAATTTTCAGTACCAAAAGTGGTAACCCCAAGCCACACTCAGGATCGCATCGCATGATCCAGGCAAAGTTACTTACCTTGTCCCCAGGATCCTGCGATGTCTCCCCGCTGTGTGTGCGAGCCGTGTCCTCCACCGGATCTATCACACTGCTGAGCTCCGTTCCCTGCGAGCGCTGCAGCGTGCGGGGACGGAGCACGGCGCCAAATTCAAAAAGTTAAAAACACTTACAGATTACATAACTATATCAAATTATTTCACGTCCCTTTTGTCCCTAGTGGTTTGTCCATTGTCCTGCATGCAGTTTTATATTATAAATATTGTTCTTTCTGCCTGGAAACTGGAGATTGTCCATAGAAACCAAAAAGTGTCACTTTACATCAAACGTGGTTTTAGACCAGCTAGAAAACAGTGATAATAAATTTGAATCACTTACAGAATTGAGAGATAGTGATTTGTGAGGAGATCTGTCATCAAACACTGAAAGAAATCACAGCGACAATTCTGAAACTCAGCAAATTTCTGTGTTTTTGATTTGATTACATTATTGAATCATTTTTATTATTTTATTTGTTATAATTATTTATTTATTATTTATTTATAATATTATAATTTATGATTTTGTGTTTCAAACTTTATCATACCCGGGATGTCTACTAGACTCTTGTTTGGACAGATTTAAGTGAGTTATTCCTAAGAATTACAGGCCTACAATATAAAACGCCAAATTTCCATGAAAAACAATGTACTGCTTTGAGCATCACAAATCTGACATAATCATACCGCCAGGGAGGTTAAGGGGGCAAATCCTTCCGGGGCTGAAATGTGTTAATGTTGTCAGGCTGAAGCCATATCTTTACCTCTATTTCCATCTGGGCTGGATGAGCTGGTTTTGAACATCATACCTGATCTATGCATTGGATTGCAGTGGGAAGCTTTGCTGTGCTTTAAGCGACATTCCAAGTTTTTGTATATGGGTCACAATGATAATAATGTGGGATCTAAATTGGCATGGACAATTGGATTAAAATGCAGTTATTTTTAACAGGTCGGCAACAGCCTTGGCTTCCTACTTGCTTTAGGAGAAAAAGATTCTATCAGCCAAAATAATGAAATGTAGGTGCAGATTTTGCTGTAAACATGTATAGGGTGAAAAAGAGGTCTGAAGGTACCACCCAACAAAAACTTACAGTACAATTTTTTCAGCGTAGCTATATTGTTTCTGACACAGAGCGTACCAGCGGCTGCTTTCGAATGCTACCTGTAAACCCTTACCAAATACCCACCAAAGTGACTAGCCTCAGGTGATACACATAGATAAATCAAACCCTCCATAGAGCAGGGAGCTCAGTGTAATCTGAGACATGAGTGGAGGGAGTAGACACACACCCTCTACACAGTCTCATAGGGAAACATGAACAGTTGAGGCTGTCAATCACAAGCTGTGTGTTGGAAGGGGTGCGTCAATTCCATGGGATTGCTTGGTGTCAGCATAAACAATCAGAATTGACTCATGCAGATAGTAGAGGAAGGATATAGCAGACAGAAATCACACTAAGTGCTTGTATTGAGGCTAGTACACATTATCAAAGGATATGCTTTATTCAATTTTAATTTCAGAGGCTTATAACCATGTAAAGTGTATGTAGCACTAACCCCCAAAGGAGCTGCTGGTTTGAATTGGGCTTACCGTTACCTTCTCCTCCTCGAATCTGCATCTAGGGGTTCCCGTGGTAGATGGACCAGTAACTTGAGAGACTGACGACAGATCTGCATAAAGGGATTTTTATTTGCAAAACGTAGACAACGAACAGTCTCTTAAATTGGGATCAGAGGATTAGGAAGAAAGTTCAGGTACTCTTAGTGTCGAAGTCAATAATGAAGGACTTGCTTACTTTGCCTGCATCCAGAGAATAGCCATTCACAACTGGATGTCCACTCAGGTTGGACAGTTCCTCTCTCACAAAGTCTAGCAGCCAACAAGGTGCTTAATTCAGGAACAAGTCTCTGCCACAGACATTGTTGTAGAATACATAGGAAAACTAAACTTGTAGAACACTCGTGTGATACCTGGATCTTTCAGCCAGCTTGGCGATATCCACGAGACCAAATTCTCTTAGGTACTTCAGCTCCTCCAGGCTCTTGCAAGAAACCAACCTGTATGTGGCCTTCTTCTGAAGTCCTTCCCTGGATAGCTATGAAGTCACTGGGTCTCCCCCAGACCGGAGACGGCACCCAAACACCTCAGAATCCTCCTTTAGTTTCCTTGCCTCGGTCTATCCAGCCCCGAGAAAACAAGTCGGGTGGATCCGCAACCCATGCCATAGCCTTCCTGGGGGCTGGTCAGGAGGACTAGGACCATGATGTCAGCACATCCTTCTGGACCGGAACCCCGAACCACGTGACATCCGCATCTTAAGTACCCTCTCCCAGAAAGCACAGCAAGAGCACCACTCCCACTGGGAAGGCTCCGAGAGAGAGTAATCTTAAAGCACCCAACCAGACTGTAGTTCCATGCCTGCCAGAAGAGACAGTGCCCCCTGTAGCCTGGTTGAACATCCCATAGTCCAGTCAGACTGATGCTGAGGTCCAAATTTAAACAATTTTACTCAAACCAAACTGCAGTTCAGGTGTAATCTTAAATTGAAAAAATCATAGCGCGTGCTCTTCAGGAGCCGGTGCTACATGTATGTATAGCTAAAACCATTTTCTTTAGCTTTGGAAAGAGTAGAGGAAGGTTAAAATCACTATAATATATTTTTTTCTGTTAGTATTCCATCAGAGAAATTTCCTTTCACTTTCTCTTTAAGGCAAAACAAGACGTTAGAAGAGAGCTTTATAAAGTAAGGGGAATTCCCTTCTTAGACTAAAGCCTCGTACACACAATCGGATTTTCTGCCGGGAATTGTATGCTCCATCGTACAATTGTTGTCGGTTGCTCCGCAGACAAATGTTGGATGGCAGGCTTATAAATTTTCTACGGAACACGGTCTGTTATCAGATTTTCCGATCGTGTGTACACAAGTCCGTCAGACAAAAGTCCAAAGTACAAACACGCATGCTCGGAAGCAAGGTTGAGCCAGAAGCGGCTCTTGCAAACTAGCGTTTGTAATGGAGAATTAACATTTGACGCAGCAAATTACGAAATCTCGAAATGCAGCGCACAATTCTCTTCTTCTTTAATGGGATAATAATGAAGCTGCTTTGCTGGGGATACTAATGGAGTTATGGCAAATACATTTTCAAAGGCTTTTTTTTCTAGTGATATCAAGAATAATATTATTATGCTTGTTATTTTTTTATTTATTTTTTTGGTGCAAGTTACCACAACACCATTATCCCTGTAGTTTTTAAGATCATTAAGATATGTTGGTGTCCCTTGTTAATTTTACATTGTATTTTTTTTAAATGTAACTGTCTACTCCCAAACTGTCATTTGAAGTAAAACACATAGCCAAGTATTATTCTCCACTATTTTTTTATTGTGCATTAAAAAATTTGAAAAAATAAATTTAGACATGCTATCTGCCAATAGAATTTAACCAAAAAGTTAATTCTATGCATCCAAAAATATGCCAAATGAAATCATTATTCAACCAAAAAATAAAATAAAAGCCTCATGCATGTGCCCTGCTTCTTAATATAGGGGGTCAACAATGCCAAGAGTTGATAAAAGCAAGGGTCCGTCATCCGCAGATAATTCTGAAAATCATCCGGATTATGTTCCTGGAGCTCCCGCAGCAAAGGCATATGACATAATTGGTCATGATTAATAAAGCAAGGAATTTTTGTCTAAGAAATCCTCCTCCTCCTCCTGTTCCTGGACTGGACTTGGGTCAAAGCAATAACTTCAAGGCCAATAATAAATAACGCGTTATCTCCTCCGATTCCGCACATTGGCTGGTTGATGAACGGGCATTCAGAAACGAACGGAAAAGTGTGAAATGAAAAGCGCAAATCAATACTCACCAAACTTCTACTAACACGAAATTAGCAGAAGAAGCCCAAAGGGCGGCGCATGACAATTGAACTTCCTCTTTGTAGTCTTGTAGTATGTCTAATACGTCACTACGTTCACGTTTGTTGGCCAACAATTCCTTTTGTATGCAAGACAAGTTCCTGGCCAACGCCCTTTGGACAAAAGTCTGATGTTTTGTCTGCGGAAAATCCGATCGTGTGTATGAGTCTTAAGGCTGGCTATACACCAGTCATTTTTCTTTTGTGCAACTACTTGATGGGAGAAATAAATTCTGACAGCGGGGAATTTCCCTGCCATCAGAATACACTCATCAACCTGGCTGGCTATAACTGGTGGTGCTGATCCAAAGAAAATTTTCCAACAGGCTGGTTGTACAGAAGTATCAACTTGTGTACAACCACCCTGCCCATACATGGATGAAATCAACCAGTCCCTGATGAATTGGCCAAATTTCGATCCATGCTTAAGAAAATTTCCCATCACCTCTTATTCTGGGAACAACGTATCTTTTAATCTTTCTTTTGCGTTTTGGATAGAGAGGAGACCAATTACAACTTTTCTGGTTTTAGGTTAGGTTTATTATTGCTGTCTGTGTCCCCCATTAGGGAGACTTACCCTCTCTATTTGTCCTGTTTACCATTTTACCTGAGAGTGAAATTTAAATAAAATCCCAAATTTTGGGCTGTCAACAGGATACTAAGACCCCTTTCACACTGGGGCATTTTTCAGGCGCTTTAGCGTTAAAAAAAGCACCTGTAGAGCGTTTGAAAAAAGCCTCATCTGCAATCCCAATGTGAAAGCCCAAGTGCTTTCACACTGAGATCCCTTTCACACTGGGGCGTTTTTCTGGCGCTTTAGCTTTACAAATCGCCTGTAAAGCGCCTGAAAGAAGCTGCAATTGCAATCCAAATGTGAAAGCCCGAGTGCTTTCACACTGAGTTCTCCAAGCAGCTTCTTTGCGCTTTGTGGGCGCTTTTAACCCTTTATTTGGCCACTAGCAGGGGTTAAAAACACCCCAATATCACTCGAAAAACGCTGGTAAAGCGCTGCTAGTTTAAGCAGCAATTTACGAGCGTTTTTCGGGTGCCTTACATTGTGAAAGGGCTCTTAAAGCACTTGGGCTTTCACATTGGGATTTCAGATGAGTCTTCTTTTAAGGCGCTTTTTTTAACGCAAAGCACCCCGAAAAACGCCCCAGTATGAAAGGGTTCTAATAGAGAGGAAATCATACAATGGGGAAACTGACTCTGGCCACAACAACAGATTTCCTCACTTATGAGATATTTGGCTATAGGACAGGAACTCAAGTGAAATTTTCCCCAATGGGACACAGATGGGGAAAAAAAAATGACTGGAGATATAATCCTCTTCTACTCTATCCAAAACTAAAGAAAAATGTTTTAGCTACACATACACTTTCTTTTTAATAACAAACGTGTTATACTTACCTGCTCTGTGTAGTGGTTTTGCAAAGAGCAGCCCAGATCCTCCTCTTCTTGGGTACCTTGCTGGCACTCTTGGGCCCTCCCTCCTGCCAATTGCCCTCACAGCAAGCAGCTTGCTATAGGGGGACCCAAACCGAGTTGCTGCTCTGTGTGTCTATTCAAAAATGGAGCAGCGACTCATCCACATCCCCTCTCTCTCCTCATTGGCTCACTGACTTTGACAGCAGCAGAAGCCAATTGTGCCTGCTTAGGGGTCAAGTCCTGGGGGAAAAAGTGTGGGAACTCCCACCCAAGATCCACTCCCCCACCAAAAAAAAATGATACGCTCATATGCATGAACACTTCAAAAAGTGGTATTTTTCATCCAATTTTCATATTGTGTGTATGAAGCTTAACTGTTAGTACATAAAAAAAAACAATCCTCAATAAACATAAATACGGTAATTCTCTGAATAATCAGCATTCATTCAATTGTGCTTCCATCCAAATATGAACATCATGTTCTGATCTTTATTGGGGAATTTTATTTTGTATATAGAGTGTTTATGTGGTGAGTTTACACTTTTCATTGAACAGAGTTTGGATAACACGGAGTTAAACGGAAAGGTCATAAATGAACTGCACATTATGTGGACAGAATGCTTGGGCAGATAGTGATGTGTTCCTGCTTAGGAGATGTATGTTATTTTGGGGGGCTGCAAACTCTGCAGGGCTCCAACACACTCTCGCTGCTATTCCAACCCTTCACATATTTCCACATAAACTTCCCTCCTGGCAATACATTTTGCCAGGTATTGTGCTCAGCTTACCACCCCAAACTGATGTTCCTCCCTCAGCTCACCTCTCTCCCTGCATGTCCTGTGAGCAGAATAGCTGTGCTCCTCCTCTGGGTTCTCTCATCATATGGCACTGAAGATAGAGGAGGGGGGGATTCAGCGGGACACACAAAGCAAGTAAGCAGGAGACGGGGGGGGGGGGGGGTGAGGAGACAGAAAATCAGGAGGGGCCGGTGGGGAGGTGCGCATCACGAGAGGTCTGACTAAATACAATCTTTTAGCAGCAGGGACCTGATCTACCTGTCAGCTAGCTGTGATTGACAGGTAGATCGAAGAGGAAGCTGTCATGGGGCCCCCTACTAGCAATGCCTGAAGGGTCAGTCCACCCCTGGTGTGCGGCACTTACTATTCCGAGCTGTGCCGGCTGCTGTCGGTGTAGCACCTGCCACACAGCTCGCATACTTCAAAGTCTTGCAGGATGCGGCTGCTAACGGGAACTGAGTTCCTGTTGTGGAAAAAGTACAGGAACTCCGTTCCCATGCGTTCCCGCAGGACTTGAGCCCTGTGCCTGCTGCTGTCTCAGCCAGTGATGGGGAGAGTCCTGGACAGCTGAGAATCTTGTGCACCATCGCTGGATCGAGATGGGCTCAGGTATGTATTAAGGGGGCTGAGGCACACAGAATTTTTTTTTTCTTAATGCATAGGATACATTAAGATAAGAAACCTTCTGCCTTTAGAACCATGACTCATTCTGGACCCATGCAGATAAGCTGAAACCAGTGGATCACACTAACTTTTTTGGGTATCTGTGAGTACATTCAGATCTCTTCACTCAAACCTCTAAAAGTGTTTGAAGAAGAAAATCTACTTTAAGTTACAATTAATGTGTTAGCTATGAGCAGATACATTTTGAAAACACTGCGCTCTTCATGTCCAGGACGTAGCCTAAAATGTGAAACTATACTCAACATTTAGATTTATAATAAATGCAAATAAATGCCAGATATCTTAAATTATGTAATTAAATGGGATTATAAATCGGTTTATAATAATATAACCAATTAAATACAGTTATATGGTTACTTGTATTTTAAATGTTAGATGAAATGTAAAGTTTTTTTATTTTTTATTTCATAAATAGATGAAGAATCTGATGGATAGAAGGAAGTCCTCATGGGATGTGATCTTAGAGGTATCCATGCTGGACAACGTGGTATTATATTATTATATTAACAGAAAATATGGGGAAAGGGTCCTGATATAGCCTCAAACCATCATTATAATAGTCAGTGCCCTCTGGAAGGTCTTCAATAGTTTTCAGATCCAAACTCTTTACTCATGCATATATATAGGCAAATTTATCCAGCAGACTCTGCACAAGGGAGCTACATGTCTGCAATTAGTTCAATGGTTTAAAGATCCAGCCGCTTTGAAATTGAAATGTAATTTAAATTTAACATATCAGTGATCTCACATGCAAACAAAATGGCCAAAGGGCACTTTGGGAAATACACGTATAATATGCATAAAACATAGAATATCATCTTAGATGGATTGAACCAGCAAGGGATTTAGTGGAATGTCCTGAAATGAATATAAAAGACAGACGCTCGAGACTTTGGCAAACCAATGAAAAAAAAGGGAGAGTCCGGCATTACTAAGCCAAGGAGAGGTCATGTGGAGATTCCTTGAAAATCTCTTCAATGTATACTGTTTAATAGATGGCAGATAACATGAAGCTGTTCAGAAAGTTGCCAAAAAGAAAAACATATAGATTTCAAAGGAATAAGATGCAAATCATTGTGGGAATTCTTCAAAGATTCTTTACGACCCAACTCAGGGATGGCGAAGGCTGGGAAAAAAAAATGTTTGGAAAAGCCTGCAGTATAGAATATGACACAGGGGAATAGGCTCCCTGCTGAATATTAAGCACTATAACATATGTACTAATTAAAGTAAATATGTACTGTGTGAAATATGGTAGCTGCCATGGCTGACCTCCTTCTAAAAATGCTAAAGGTTTGGCTCTTTCTGGCTTAAACACCTAAGTCAAGCACCATAGGTGTGCGTAGCCTATTGCATTAGGGTGTGCACCCCAAAGCTTAAACACATGTGTGTGTGTGTGTATGTGTGCATCTATATATATGGCCATGGCACATTGATCTCCCTGCCAGCACAGTGGAAGAGGAGTGCGTAAGAACTTCTCTTATGGCAGAGCCAGTAAGAGGGAGATCTTTTCCATCTCCCTGCTACTACACAGAGCAATAATGCTAATGCACACTAGGTGATTAGGGTGTGCCCTGTGCGCACACCTATGTCAATCATTCTGTCCTAGCATGTCACTGGTAACGTCAGAGTGAAATCAGAAATGATTGGCATGCATACTTGCTCCAGCTCAGGTATTTAAAGTATTGAAACCTGTTGATCAAAATGATAGCCAGGCAACTAGCAATTTCTTTAGAAGGAATGGATCCCAGAAGGAACGGAGCCCAATCTTCTACACACTGAAGGAAACTTTTGAATGATGATTGCCCACTCTGGCCGGTTACTATTACACTGCGAATAGCACCTCTAGGTTTATGCTTATTGAAAGATTGATGACAAGAAATATCTTTAGGTGGTCAGGTTGTGCTTGCCTTTTTCAAATGCATCTGTGGGCAGCATTACCCTTAGCATACTAAAGCTGAACTCCAAACATATTTAAATATATTCAGAAATAGCAATAAAGGATAAAAATGTACCTGGTGTGTACCAAGTACCTTTGCAAACCCAAATATTACCTTGTAAATGTAGTGGTGACATCGTTACTGGGCTACATAGTTTTTGCAGGGTTAAGTAAGTCCACCTACATCAGGTTGCCTTCAAGCAACTACAGGAAGGGGTGGGGAAAAGACAAAAGTCTCTCTGTACGAGAAGAGCAATGACTGTCTTTATTAGAGGTCAGGAACCTTCTGCATAGAGGAAATGTGCAGTAGTTGTAGCATGATAGGTTACTCCACATTTGTGCAGGAAATACACAATAAATCAAGATTCAACTAACAATACACATAACTGTTGTAATTAGGCAATATTTGTTTTGCCTGGATTGCAGCTTTAAACATTACATTGGTAAAAGGTAACTCCTGCTTTAAAGAGTGCTCTGGAAGCATAAGTAAATTGGAACTTATAGCAGAAGTCCAGGCTTTTTCCCAACCAAGCTTAAATCTGCTTTTACTGTCCCTTCTAACTCCTTTTCAAACTACTCTGTAAAAGCAAGGTGCTTATACTTACCTATTCTGTGGGCGCCACGGTTCGGTCATGTGATCGGCTCCCAGTGGCTGCTTCAGAGGGGACGGGGGAGGGACAGCTGAATGTCCCATGGCAAACAACCACACAGGTATTTCACCTGTTGTTGGTGATTAAAGGCTGCGCCTACCAGACCACCTCATGCCCAAAATCGAAAAGGGGCTGGTTTCCATCAGAAAGCAGAAACCAGAAAGACCACTGATAACTTAATGGTCCGCCTTTAAATGTGCCTTGAAAGCCAAATAGGTCCCATAGAATGAGTCTGAACTAGCCACAGCTGACAGAATTTGATGGAAAGCACATACTGCCCAACATAGCAAATTACATGGGAAGAACATGGTCGTAGAATCCGTCGGAATGTGTCCTATCGGACCGTGTCGTCGGATAATCCGGCTGTGTATGGTATGCATCGGACTGATTCCATCCGAATATCCGTCGGACCCAATTTTCCAACATGTTGGAAATATTTCCCGACCAACTGGGCCGATCGGACATACTCCGATCATGTGTAGAGAATTTTGATCGGACCAAGTGCCACGCATGCTCAGATCAAATTCCTACATCAAAGCTATTGGCTACTAGCCTGAACGTAGTCCCAACGTAACGAAATTACGTCATCACGTTCTGAAAGATCGTATTTTTCGCCAACTTTGTCCGACCGTGTGTATGCAACAGTTTCGGACAAGATCCGACGGACAAAATCCGACGGGCAAAATCCGACGGATTTGGTTGTGGAAATCTCCGACCGTGTGTACAGGGGCTAAGGTGGAACTAAGTCTAAGTAAGTAAATGCCGGAGATGATCTTCATAGAAGTTCTCTAGGGGTGCATTTATAAAACAGCCATAATTGGGCCATACTACTGCTTTAAGAACAAAAGTAACACATGTATTAAGCACAGTGTTGTGATTTAAAGATGAGCTTAGGCCTCAATTCATTTGTTTTGGAACTTCAAAGCAAGCAAAACCTCATTCATTTTATTGAAAAAAATTGCCAAGATGAGGAGAACCCTGTCATGTAGACTATTAAAGTCATGTGAGCATCCTCACTTCCAGTCACAGAATGTTCTATGCAGCATTAAGAGAGAACTCTACGGAGCATCACAGGCTTCACAGCGCATCCTTCATTTTATAAATGGACTTTAAAATGCAGATGCAGTGTGGAGGTAACACCATAGTGTCTTGTACAGACCAGATAGTGTTATCCACTTTCCTTTACGAATGAGCCTTTTGGGACAAGTATAAGTGTAGGCCAAATCCTGGAATGTTCCTTACTGGCCTCTACCTAATTTACCACCATCTACCTCTGCCATTCATGGGACTTATCAAACTTTTTAGCACAGTCTGCATTAAATAAAGTATGTTCTGGCATACTTATGCCACGTACACACGACCAGACTTTTCGTCCGACGGTCTTTCTGAACAAACGGACACACATGACTGGACTAAGTCCATTCGAAAGTCTGTTCATTTTGGGACTAAATAAGGAAGTTTAAAGGTGTTGTAAAGGTAAATGTTTTTTCACCTTAATGCATTCTATGCATTAAGGTGAAAAAACATCTGACAGTCCCGGCACCCTCAGCCCCCCCGTTTTACTTACCTCACCCCTCGAAAGTCCCACGCTCGTCCCCCGACGTCCTTTCCACCATTCAGCCTGGCTGGAGTGGATGGATGGAAAGCAGCGCAGCCATTGGCTCGCGCTGCTGTCAATCACATCCACTGACGCGGAGCGCCGGGGGGACGGGGCCGTGTGATACAGCGAGCGGCTATAGCCGCCGGCTGTATCACAGGAGCGCGCCCGCAGATGCTTCTCACCATGCGAGGGAGCTCGCATGAACGTGAGAAGCACCTGCAGGAGGAAGCCGAGACAGCCGCTGAGGGACCCCAGAAGAGCAGGTTCGGGGCCACTCTGTGCAAAACGAGCTGCACAGTGGAGGTAAGTATAACATGTTTGTTATTTTTTTTAAAAAAAATCACTTTACAACTCCTTTAATAGCCAGTAGCCAATAGCTGCCCTTGCGTCGTATTTGGTCCATCGGACTAGCACACAGATGAATGGTTTAACCGATTTTTAGACCGCCAGACTTGAGTCCGTCGGATAGATTTTAAACATGTTTTATTTCTAGGTCCGTCTGATTTTGGGAAAAAAATTCCGCTGGAGCCCACATACGATCGAATTGTCCAACGGATTTCCAGTCCGCCGGACCAAGTCTGCCGGAAAGTCCGATCGTGTGTACGCGGCACGAGTCTAAAATCCTCAGTCATAGTATCTTTTTTTTTTAACAATAAAGTTTTATTGAACAAATGCAGTGTCACAATCACAAAATCAGAGTACAATTGTGTAATTAACCATCGCTTTTCGTAAATCAAACAATAATGGCACTCTTAAGCTTAAGCAAAAGGCATTTTAGTTTTAGTGTAGGTAGCTCAAACCGAAAACTGCTATATGTTGATTAACAAGCCTTGGTAAGGCCACATTTTAGCCAGCTTATAAATACAACAAACATTATACAAATATGTTTGGGGATTGGTAAAGGATCGGGAGGGGGAGAGATCAATATAGATGGGGTACATAAGAGATAGGTATAAGAGAGGTAGGGAATCATTAGAGTATAGTAAAGAATATAGACAGAGTTCACTGCACCTAAGGGGTCCAACGGCATATCCTCGCTGTCCCGTCCAGTGTTGAAATCCCGCAAAATAATCAGCACCTTTACCTTAGTGAATGGGAACTCATCCAGTGGATAGTCTATCAAAAGCATCTGAGTATTTAAACTGAACCCAGGGGGACCATGTTTTATGGAACTTATCAGCTGAATCTTTTGCAGTAGCAAGCATTTCTTCCATGGCAAAGATGTGGTTAACTGAATGCACCCATTCCTTGATCGTGGGCATTGTCGTAAATTTCCAGTATCTAGGGATCTGGGATTTTGCAGCTATCAGCAAAAATTTTGTCAATGATCTATTATACCTACTTAACGGTAGGTCAGATATGTGTAAAAGACAGCAGGCCGGTGTAAGTTTAATTTTGGTATTTGTGATATGCAGTATTAACCTGCATATTCGGCACCAGAAACTGGCTATTCGGGGGCAACTCCACCAGATATGCAGCATGTCTCCTTTAGCCTCTCCACACCGCCAGCACAGATCTGTGGACGTCGGGTACCACCTTTTCACTTTAACCGGTGTGGCATACCACTGTGAAAGCAATTTGTATGAATTTTCTTGTAGCCTAGTACTGTGGGCCAAAATACTTGTAGCCTAGTACTTGTGGGCCAAAATGCATGCATTGTGCCACTGTGCATCAGTAAAATGAGTGTGGAGTGCCGTCTCCCAATGGTCCCTAAATCTGGTTGATACAAAAACGAAGAAAGGGGCGCCTCTGGTCGGCTGCTGGAGACATGCATACATAAATTAGGTCGTTTTCTCAACGGGTGTTCCCAGGAGACAGACCGACTCAAAGGGTGTGGGGTCTCTCAGTGCATTCTTCTTTCTTATGGGCGCCATCAGCAGTCATAGTATCTTAATGATCAGTTGGGCTTGAGATGGTTTTTATATGGCAATCATTGAAATATCAATTATAAAATCAACAATTTTCTATTTGAAAATGGCCAGTATTTTGGAATCTAGCATTGTTTGAAAATCTAACATTGAATGGATTATTATTGTAGTGAATTCTACTGTGACCTGTATTTCCAACTGTAGAGTGCCAACAAGCTGTGCAAACAATGTCAACAAGTGACTTGAACGATAATTCAGTAGATTCAGCCGGTCAAAGAGCTATATAAATACAGCAACTCTTCTGACAATCATTTGGTGATGAAAAAAGTGGCAAATCAATCATTTGCTGCTTTATAATTATGCCCCTTATTCCTCTTTTGCATGGTAATAGCAATGATTCGAGACAAGTGACAGATATTCAGCCTTATAAATGAAAGAAATTCGTATTTGTGACAGATCCTCCTTCAACCCCCCTAAAGATGTGTTTCCTGTTAATGACAACCACTGAAATCTTACAAGCATCCACCTAGCTAATTAAATATATATTCTTTCTCTCCCTTATCTACACTTCTCACTACATCATTAAAAAAAAATGTTGCAATTCAGGAATTTAATTATTTTCTTGATGCTTCATGCTAAATTGTTAGTGGCATCCTGAGCTTGGTATTGAACACGACAAAATCCATAATGAAAATACATACTATTTTCAGTCATTACAGTATGGATTTGCTAAAAAAAAAAAAAAAATACATTAGTCTTTTTATTCACATGTGTTTTTTTCTGCCACTACTCAACCTCTGGTAAATATAGCACATCCTTACCACTAAGCAGTGGTATGTGACTTCCAGGTGGCTTAGAGGACTAGAATTGTAGGCCTCATGGTCTGGTACTTGGTGTATAGTGGTGCTGAAAATAAGTTAGATATATTTTTTCACCTTTTTATTGCTGAACTCCACAATTAGAGAGCTAATTTGGGGCTGTAGGATACCTGAAATAACACACAAATGGAGGAATGTTATTCAGAAGTAGGAGTAGCCCTTTGCATGCAACCTCTTGCTAAATGCTGGAAGTAGAGGAACAACAAGACAAGACTGTAAGAACAGTCACAGTTGCAGGTGGCAGGCATTTTGTCCCTTTGGGTCATGAATTCTAAACGGTACTGTAGCTTATATCCAGCTTTTCTGTGGCAAAAGGTCCTTTATTCTGCCCAGCTTCCTTCAGGAAATGGTTCCAATTTGTCAAGCCCTACAGCGCTGACCAAGGCAAAACCCTACAGAGCTGGCCAAGGCAAGGTCAAAGCAGCAATTCTTTACACAGGCATCCTCCCAGGGAGAAGACTCAGAAAATAGAGAGTTCCGGAAAGGTGCTCCTAAACACATGTCATACCTTTAAATACAGCCCTGCAGGGACCAGGCTAGGTCCGATATACCTTTCTCCATTGCTTACTGGACTCTCCTTCCAGCTATGGGTAGAACCTATAGCTATTCCATCTATGGGTAGAACCTATCAACCCCTCTTGGTTCGAGAAAGAGTTGGACTGCCTGGAAAATTAAAATAACAGCTCAGGCTCCTTACAGCCTAGCAAGGATAGACACTGAATATACAGTATATAGGGCCCCAACTGCATAGGATAGGGTCCCCACATAGATATAAACTGTGTGTGTCTTTTTGTATCCTTATGATAGTTAAAGTGGAAGTAAACTCCCCTATCGTTTTCAGCCAAGGAAGCTGCCATCTTTGCCTCTGTTTAATCTTCAACTGCTATGGTGCTGCACATGTGATTCGTTATGACACCAGCCATTGGATGGTTTGATAGTTTGACTGAGAACACAGCCAATGTGCAGTTAGCATTCCCGGCATGCCTTTTTTTTTAACGGTTTAAATTTATGGGTTTACTTCCACTTTAAGGGCTATCAACAAATCAATTATGCATTGTGACCATGAATGTAAGCTGGGTGTATGCATACCTCCCAACAGTTTGAGATGAGAATGAGGGACACCTACTAGCAAATGTATGTAGGCATAGGACACGCCCCCTACCACACCCCCTTAAAGGAGAAATAACCCCAAAACAGGGTTAATTAAATCTACAAGTGTCTTTTTTTACCACTACTATTCCTTTATATTGGCTTTTAAAATGTACAAATGCAGCAGTTTTAGAAATTGGATGAAAGGTTTAGCACTGGGAAACATTTTTTGAAAGATAAAAAGTTAATTTTCTATAAAACTATATAGATCAGACCAAAATGAGGGACACATGAGGAAGAATGAGGGACACAGGGGCATTGCTCCAAATCAGGGACAGTCCCTCGAAATCAGGGACAGTTGGGAAGTATGTTATATATAGTTATATATCTAGTTATATATCTAAGGGTGTATATTGAAGCCTGGCATAGGTTCTACATGTGTGCCTTTACAGCATATGGTTACCGTTTGGAACTTATGATTATCTGTATTTAATTATAATACCTTTAATGAAGTATCTGCCTCCTATACATGATTGGAATCTGAGCTTGGACGTTCAGAAACAACAGGTTTTTTTTTTCCTTTCCCTTTCTTGGCAGTTTTCCCATAATGTTCTTCAGTTAGTGGAAAGCAGCATTTTCTCCTCTAGAGAAAAAGATTAATTTGTTTCATTGGAATTTAATACCTTGGGATGACAGTGCTTTCTGGCAAAAAGCAAGTTCACCACAGTCCACATTCTACATGAAATCATTATTAAAGACAGATGCTCCTGCCTGTTAGAGACGGTCAATGCTGCGTGTTTAGTCCAGAAATAAACCGATGTTTAGACTAGGGGAAGTCACTTTGCTGGACCTGTGTGTTTCTTTTGGCTCCCCCTCCTAGTTTTCATCTCTCTCGCTCTCTTTTCTATAGTACTTTTATACTTGCCGAAGAAAATACCAGGAATTGGGAAAGTGTTTCTTGGCCATTGGCAGCTCCCAAGGGATTATTCTATATGGCGAAATGAAAAGCATGTGACATATAAAAGAGTGTAGCGCCTTAATTTATAGCTAAAAAAGTTTGAAATAAATCTAGGCTTTCCTGTTTTTATGTATGAGGCATTGCAGGCTATGAATAGAATAATTCCTTTGTTCTGCTCTGCAGCTTATGTTTTTCAAGTTAACTTTCTCTTCATAAGATAGCTAAAATTATGTATGGTATAATGAAATGTTTCAAAAACATGATAAAAAAAAGAATTGTACCATTGATAAGACATAGAAAACCTGAGCTATAATCTGCTCACATATGTAGCCCATACTTTAATCTATAATTTTTCCCCAATTGCCAGATGTACACTTGATAATTATCTTTGTGTAATTTATTAACTAAATTCATTTTGGCAAATCTGGTGCTGTAAAAATGGAAGCATATATCTTTTTATTGCATATCTTGTATAGGATATTAAAGTCTATGCAAATCCAAAATCTATTTTTCAGTATGTCTGGCATTATTTCTCATCTATCTTTTTGTGACTCTCTTGCAAAGTTTTATAGACACTACCTGTTTCAAGTTGACAAGACTAAGCCATTGCCTTACAGTTAGCAGCAGCATTATCAGTTAGGCTGACTATCAGGTCTACAGGAGGCAATAGACAGCCCAATGGTTAATGGAAGGTCAGTGCTTAACAGGCTGACAATGCATTGTGAAGCAGTCACTTAAGCCTAATACATGGGGGCCGAATGTCGGGTGGCATCATCAATAGAAACCCGCTGGCATTCAGCCCGTGTACCAGTCTGACAGAAGCTATTCGGGGTCATGACCAAAAAAGGTCAGCGTACTGTCTCCCGATCAGCGATCTCAGCTAATGGCTGAAAGCACTGACCGGAGTGTTCTGGCAGGGAGGCCATCCCCCTGTCAGAACACAATAGCTCAGCAGGGGAGATCACTGTACTAACATTGGATTGTTAGTACAGTAGCTCCGACCTGAGCTGTCAGCGGGTTAAACGAAAAAAAAACTTGTAAAGTGTAGGGGGCCTTAGCGCTGTTAGCCTGGAAAAGAACATGCTGTTACTAGCATGCTATCCAGGCAAGAAACTTTGAAATGCATTCACAAAAAAATATTTGTTTAACCATTTCAGCCCCAGAAGAATTTACCCACTTCCTGAACAGGCCATTTTTGCGATGCAGCACTGCGTGGCTTTAACTAACAATTTCGCAGTCGTGGAACGATATACCCAAACAAAAAGTAGTTTTTTTTCCCACAAATAGAGCTTTCTTTTGGTGGTATTTGATCACCTCTGCGGTTTTTATTTTTTTGCTTTATAAACATTTCCAATAATGTAAAAAAATCTATTTATTCATCAGTTTAGGCCGATATTTTTTTTTACTAGTAATGTCGGCGATCATTAATTTTTAGCAGGACTGCGACATTGCAGCAGACAGATCGGACACCTAACTGACATTTTTTACACTTTTTTGGAACCAGTGACATTATTACAATGATTAGTGCTAAAAATATGCATTGTTATTGTACTAATGACACTGGCAGGGAAGGGGTTAACATCAGGGGCGCTCAAGGGATTAAATGTGTTCCCTCATTGTGTGTTCTAACTGTATGGGGGACTGTGTGACTGGGATCACACACAGATCCATCTTCCTGCATAGCAGCAAGACAGGATCTGTGTGATCTACACGTTAAGAACAGAGATCTACCTGTGTTTACACAGGCAGATCCTGGTTCTGTCACTGCGGGGAACTATCACGGGTGGCCGGCAGACATTGAGTTCACTGGACCCGTTGATTGGCTCCCTCACTGGCCATTGGGAGCACGCTCACTCCTCCAGTTTCCGAGCTGATGTACACATATGGCGATTTGCGGGATTGTGCCACCTTGACACAGTATAATGACAGCGGCTGGTCTGCAAGTGGTTAAAACCCAACCCCAGGCAGATAAAAAAAATTAACCACCTGTACAAGCACTACAAGGGTCAATAGCTAATTTTGTCTCGGGGAGAGAAGAAACAGTTTACTTACCTGATTCTCCACTACCCCGGGAGGCGACACTCCCCATTATCCAGCAGTGGTCTGTCCCTCAACATCATCACATCCAGAACATGGCTGTGAACCCTGTTTTGTTCTCGATGATGTCAGGACTCTAGGCCAGTAGAGCATGAAGGTGCAGAAACCAGTCTAGCTGCAGTGAGGAGCAGAGGATTGGCTAAGTAATCATTGCTTATCGTTCCCCTAGGTCTAAACAAGCAATAAACTCTTGCAATATGAGCAGAGCCACACTGCAATGCATAATGTTTTATTTTCCCTGAGTTGGGCTTTGAAGCTAAACTGAACTCTCTTGTCCTTTATAGCCAAGGAAGCTGCCATCTTAGCCTCTGTTTAATCTGCAGTTGCCATGGTTGATATTTGTTGGCTTATCAATTCAGATCAGAACTAACATAAGTGATAAGCATAAATGTAATGGCTATAATTCAAGGCATGCCTTACACCTTACAGAGGACTAAAGGCCATGACACACTAGAAATTCTCTCTGGCAACAACTCTATCAGGATGGCTACACACGGCTGAGAAATGCTCATTGGTTTCCAAGCTTCACTCTCTTGCTTGCAGGATTAACCAGAGTTCACTCTGTCACTGGCAGCATTTCCACTATAATAAAATTTCCTGATCATCAAGGCAACCCCACATGAAAAAAAGCATGTATTTCATTTGAAACTTTTTATTGATTCTGGTACTGGTTACTGTTCATGGCATTTCCAGCAGACTAGGTCTGACGGACTTCCCGCCGTAATTCAGGCGGAGTTCCGACAGACTTTCCAAACGAACGGACTTGCCCACACATGATCAGACTTTCCGGCAGACTAGGTCTGCCGGTCTTCCTGACGGAGTTATGGAGAACTTACAAATGAATGGACTTGCTCACACACGGACTAAAGTCCGTTAATTTTGAACATGATGAGTTAAGACGAGACTAGACACCTTGCAAGCTCCGTCGCCTGGTATGGATTTTAAGGGGAAACCCCTACGCCAAAAAAACGGAGTGGGGATCCCCCCAAGGTCCATACCAGACCCTTATGCGAGCATGCAGCCCGGCCAGTCAGGAAAGGGAGTGGGGACGAGTGAGCCTCCTCACTCCAAAGCACCTTGTCCCTAAGTTGATGAGGACAGGGGCCTCTTCCAGACAATCCTGACCATTGATTGTCGGGGTCTGCGGACGGGGGGCTTATCGGAATCTGGGAGCCCCCTTTAATAAGGAGGCCGCTAGATCCCAGCCCCCCAGCCTATGTGAATAAGTATGGGGTACATTGTACCCCTACCCATTCACCTGGGGGAAAAGTGTCAATAAAAAAAAACACACTAGACAGGTTTTTAAAGTAATTTATTAGGCAGCTCCGGGGGTCTTCTTTCGACTTCCGAGGTCTCTTCTGACTTCTCCTTGCTTTCTGGTTCTTCTCCCGCTCTCTGGCCTCTTCTTCCACTCTCTGATTCTTCTTCCGGGCTCCTCCGCTATCTTCTGCTCTTTTGCCGCTCTTTTGCTAGCGGTGGCCCGGTTTTCTCATTCGTCATTTTCTTCTGTTCTTCCGATGTTGACACAACGCTCTTTCCCACTGTAATGCTGTGGACACGGTGCGCAATGACTTACAGTCCCAGCATGCCCCAGGACTGTGACGTCAGAAGGGGCGGGGTCATCACCCGGTGACCCCGCCTAATGCCTATATAAGTCGTTGCACGCCATGTCCACAGCATTACAGCGGGAGAGAGCGTTGTGTCAAACATCGGAAGAAGGAAGAAGACGACAAAGGAGAAAACTGGGCCACTGCTAGAAAAAGAGCAGCAAAAGAGCAGAACATAGCGGAGGAGCCCGGGAGAAGAATTGGAGGGTGGGAGAAGAGGCCGGAGAGCACGAGAAGAACCGGAAAGCACAGAGAAGTCAGAAGAGACCCCAGAGCTGCCTAATAAATGACTTGAAAAACCTGTCTAGTGTGTTTTTTTATTGATACTTTTTCCCCCAGGTGAATAGGTAGGGGTACAATGTACCCCATACTTATTCACATAGGGTGGGGGGGCCGGGATCAGGGGCCCCCTTATTAAAGGGGGCTCTCGGATTCCGATAAGCCCCCCGCCCGCAGACCCCGACAACCAACGGCCAGGGTTGTCGGGAAGAGGCCCTTGTCCTCATCAACATGGGGACAAGGTGCTTTCGGGTGGGGGGGCCTGCAGGGTGCCCCCCTTCCCCAAGGCACCCACCCCCCATGTTGAGGGCATGCAGCCTGGTACAGCTCAGGAGGGGGGGTCGCTCGCTCGTCCCCACCCCATTTCCTGCCCGCCCGGGCAGTGTGCTCGGATAAGGGTCTGGTATGGATTTTGGGGGGACCACCATGCCGTTTTTTGGCCTCCCCCAGACCTAAATGGGGCATTGTCGTCTCTCTCTCGCACTCGCTGCTATAGGAAAATGCATTTTTCCTATTGTAGCGAGCACAAAATGTACATTACCCTGTAGCCGAGAACCAGCGTGATAGGATCACGCTGGAAATATTCTCTCGGGCAGGTGCTGTAGTTGCCCTTGCGTCGTATTTGGTCCATTGGACCAGCATACAGACGAACGGGTTTCCCGCTAGGAACTGGGTCCCGCAGAGTTTCGGCGGGAAAATTTAAAACATGTTCTATTTCTAAAGTCCGTTGGATTTTTGGCAAGCAAAGGTCCGATGGAGCCCACACACGATCAAATTGTCCGATGGATTCGTTACGTCGGACCTTTGCTGTCAAAAAAGTCCAGTCATGTGTACGTGGCATAAGCGTGGCATGAATGAAAAGCACCTCAAGTCTTGCTAAAGCATTGTATGATACTAAGTGTTGAGCCTGGCTTTAAATTATTTTGGCTACCTGCTAAAAGGGTGGCCAGGAAAAAAAGCTGTGTGGGTCCTAAGCAGAATGCCATATACTAATGAAGCAGTAGTCTATGTTGGCTGGAGGATCCCCTTCAAAATGATGTATGTGTGAAGCCAGGTGTTCAAGGTAGTGTTTTAAGATTTTTAGGATTTGCGACTGGCCCCTCCATAGAGGTGTGTGATCTTAATTATACCTACAGTATAGGTAGTCAGGTGCCAAGCATTATGCTGTCATTCTCCAGTTTATTAATACACACAGTCATGTTGAGTGCAGATATATGGCTTTAGTGCCTAATTTTCAAGTGCTGTCATTTGGACTGGCAAGTGACAATCCCACTGACAGCACCATGCAAATTAAGCACCAGAGCAATGTATCTGTCATCCACATGATGCTGTGTATTTAGTTTCATTTAGCATGTTACACAGTCATCTAGTGATTGATTCCCTTGAATGTCTTTCTGCAGCAATATGTATCAATGCCAAAGTTCTGCTTGTAAGTCATTTCTTTTCAAAGTCATTTCTTTCCAAAGTGGACACCAATTACAGGTACTATGACTGGTAGTTGACAAGTGTAAAGTCTGTCAAGCTGTCTGGGAAGCTGGTAATTATGTTACAGATGACCTTGCATGCGAAAATTCGGAGTTTCAGTGTAAAAAAATTGCTAGTAGATGGTTTGAAGGCATGGGCGACATCCTCCTTCTGGCAAAATCTAGAGAATGTAGTGTAGCTCACAAAGAAGTAGATCCAGCACTGTGCTGCAGCTTCTCCTTGCAAGACTTGGAGTACTCAGCATTCTCTGGGATCTCGAGGCAGGAGGATGACATCACCCCTGTACTACGGAAGCTGGAGGAAACATGAGTATATTCTTCTTTCCCTACAAGTGATTTTTTTTTACATTTTGTGCAGTGCTTTAAACAATTTTAAAAACTTTACCTTGCATGTGTGGTGCAAAGTTTGATTTAAAGGGTTAATTTAACTTTAATGGTCATTTTGCAAAAAAAAAAAAACCCATTCAATCCACTGTTCAAATAGTTACTCTTGTATTCCTCCATACATGTAATAGCTAACCTCCCTTCATCCTAGCACTTTTTTTTTTTTATTCTTTTATTTAAAATATCATTAAAACAAAATTCACAAAATAACATCATAAAAACACAAGTCAGAAAAAAAAAAAAACATTTACAGAGTTACAGAAAAAGTCTCCCACGAATACCCTCCTTCATCATACAAACTTTCCCTCAAACACTTTCCCTAAAAAAAAAAAAAAAAAACACTATACATAATTTCACTCCACCGATATCCCTTCACTGATACACATCATTCAACCTACAAAAAAAAGGATGAAAAATTAGTACCACGCATAAAAAAAATCACTTCTGTCCCCACCACTAGTGATGGCCGAACGGTTCGCCCGGCGGTCGTTTCGCGGCGAATTTCCGACATTCGCGGTCCGCACGTTCGAACGCCTTTTTCCGTCGTTCGCCGCGGCGGACTTACGTGTTTAATGTATACAAGAACTTTAACCTTTGGTGACACGTTTATCATGTGATACAGGACAGCCAATTGAGACATGACAGCACATGGACACTTGTACATTCCCCCTAACCTATAAATACACCCGATCCGGTGGCCATTTTACATTCTTTCTTCTGTTAAGATAGGGACAGGTTCCTGTGTGGAGTAGGGAGAGATAAACCACTAGCTATTTGGTACACAAAAGTTCTTTTCAGGACTGGTATAGGTGTTAGGTGTTGATAGGTTTGCTGTGCTGCTGATTCTTGCAGCAGCCTGAGTGTCTTTTGTTAGTTTAGAGAAAGGGAAAGGACGGTGTATGCTACAGGGACAGCCAGATTAGTCTTTCATCATCATCATCATCATCATCATCATTAGCTGTTACTATCAAGGTCCACAAAAGAGCTGTTCCAGTAACCACTAATCGTTCTCTTTTTTTGCCAATTTGTATAGGGACAGGAAGGAAGCAGTGTTGTCAGGCAGTGAGGGTAATTTTAAAGACTTGCTGTTATTATTAGTTCCACAAAGGTTCTTTTCAGGACTGGTATCAGTGGTACAGTAATAGGCTTGTACATGTATAATATTCTTTCTTCCAAATATAGAAAGGATATTATACTTGACTGCTGCCCTTCTGCTGCAGTCTGCTAAACATTCACAACTCACTTGTTCCACAAAAGTTCTTATAAGGACTGGTAACTTGGTATAGGGTGCTACGGTACATAGGCTTGAGTGCGGTACAGTCTGCTGTTCTGTAAGGACCGCTATCGGTCCACAATAGATAGGGTTGACGTGCACCACTGCTGACCGCTGCCCTATACTGCAGCAGTCCTTCAGCGGTATAGGGACTGACGTACAGTCTGCTAATCACTAACACACAACCTGCTTGTTCCACAAAAGTTCTTATAAGGACTGGTAACTTGGTATAGGGTGCTACGGTACATAGGCTTGAGTGCGGTACAGTCTGCTGTTCTGTAAGGACCGCTATCGGTCCACAATAGATAGGGTTGACGTGCACCACTGCTGACCGCTGCCCTATACTGCAGCAGTCCTTCAGCGGTATAGGGACTGACGTACAGTCTGCTAAACACTAATACACAACCTGCTTGGTCCACAAAAGTTCTTATAAGGACTGGTAACTTGGTATAGGGTGCTACGGTACATAGGCTTGAGTGCGGTACAGTCTGCTGTTCTGTAAGGACCGCTATCGGTCCACAATAGATAGGGTTGACGTGCACCACTGCTGACCGCTGCCCTATACTGCAGCAGTCCTTCAGCGGTATAGGGACTGACGTACAGTCTGCTAAACACTAATACACAACCTGCTTGGTCCACAAAAGTTCTTATAAGGACTGGTAACTTGGTATAGGGTGCTACGGTACATAGGCTTGAGTGCGGTACAGTCTGCTGTTCTGTAAGGACCGCTATCGGTCCACAATAGATAGGGTTGACGTGCACCACTGCTGACCGCTCACCTATACTGCAGCAGTCCTTCAGCGGTATAGGGACTGACGTACAGTCTGCTAATCACTAACACACAACCTGCTTGTTCCACAAAAGTTCTTATAAGGACTGGTAACTTGGTATAGGGTGCTACGGTACATAGGCTTGAGTGCGGTACAGTCTGCTGTTCTGTAAGGACCGCTATCGGTCCACAATAGATAGGGTTGACGTGCACCACTGCTGACCGCTGCCCTATACTGCAGCAGTCCTTCAGCGGTATAGGGACTGACGTACAGTCTGCTAATCACTAACACACAACCTGCTTGTTCCACAAAAGTTCTTATAAGGACTGGTAACTTGGTATAGGGTGCTACGGTACATAGGCTTGAGTGCGGTACAGTCTGCTGTTCTGTAAGGACCGCTATCGGTCCACAATAGATAGGGTTGACGTGCACCACTGCTGACCGCTGCCCTATACTGCAGCAGTCCTTCAGCGGTATAGGGACTGACGTACAGTCTGCTAAACACTAATACACAACCTGCTTGGTCCACAAAAGTTCTTATAAGGACTGGTAACTTGGTATAGGGTGCTACGGTACATAGGCTTGAGTGCGGTACAGTCTGCTGTTCTGTAAGGACCGCTATCGGTCCACAATAGATAGGGTTGACGTGCACCACTGCTGACCGCTGCCCTATACTGCAGCAGTCCTTCAGCGGTATAGGGACTGACGTACAGTCTGCTAAACACTAATACACAACCTGCTTGGTCCACAAAAGTTCTTATAAGGACTGGTAACTTGGTATAGGGTGCTACGGTACATAGGCTTGAGTGCGGTACAGTCTGCTGTTCTGTAAGGACCGCTATCGGTCCACAATAGATAGGGTTGACGTGCACCACTGCTGACCGCTCACCTATACTGCAGCAGTCCTTCAGCGGTATAGGGACTGACGTACAGTCTGCTAATCACTAACACACAACCTGCTTGTTCCACAAAAGTTCTTATAAGGACTGGTAACTTGGTATAGGGTGCTACGGTACATAGGCTTGAGTGCGGTACAGTCTGCTGTTCTGTAAGGACCGCTATCGGTCCACAATAGATAGGGTTGACGTGCACCACTGCTGACCGCTGCCCTATACTGCAGCAGTCCTTCAGCGGTATAGGGACTGACGTACAGTCTGCTAATCACTAACACACAACCTGCTTGTTCCACAAAAGTTCTTATAAGGACTGGTAACTTGGTATAGGGTGCTACGGTACATAGGCTTGAGTGCGGTACAGTCTGCTGTTCTGTAAGGACCGCTATCGGTCCACAATAGATAGGGTTGACGTGCACCACTGCTGACCGCTGCCCTATACTGCAGCAGTCCTTCAGCGGTATAGGGACTGACGTACAGTCTGCTAAACACTAATACACAACCTGCTTGGTCCACAAAAGTTCTTATAAGGACTGGTAACTTGGTATAGGGTGCTACGGTACATAGGCTTGAGTGCGGTACAGTCTGCTGTTCTGTAAGGACCGCTATCGGTCCACAATAGATAGGGTTGACGTGCACCACTGCTGACCGCTCACCTATACTGCAGCAGTCCTTCAGCGGTATAGGGACTGACGTACAGTCTGCTAAACACTAATACACAACCTGCTTGTTCCACAAAAGTTCTTATAAGGACTGGTAACTTGGTATAGGGTGCTACGGTACATAGGCTTGAGTGCGGTACAGTCTGCTGTTCTGTAAGGACCGCTATCGGTCCACAATAGATAGGGTTGACGTGCACCACTGCTGACCGCTGCCCTATACTGCAGCAGTCCTTCAGCGGTATAGGGACTGACGTACAGTCTGCTAAACACTAATACACAACCTGCTTGGTCCACAAAAGTTCTTATAAGGACTGGTAACTTGGTATAGGGTGCTACGGTACATAGGCTTGAGTGCGGTACAGTCTGCTGTTCTGTAAGGACCGCTATCGGTCCACAATAGATAGGGTTGACGTGCACCACTGCTGACCGCTCACCTATACTGCAGCAGTCCTTCAGCGGTATAGGGACTGACGTACAGTCTGCTAATCACTAACACACAACCTGCTTGTTCCACAAAAGTTCTTATAAGGACTGGTAACTTGGTATAGGGTGCTACGGTACATAGGCTTGAGTGCGGTACAGTCTGCTGTTCTGTAAGGACCGCTATCGGTCCACAATAGATAGGGTTGACGTGCACCACTGCTGACCGCTCACCTATACTGCAGCAGTCCTTCAGCGGTATAGGGACTGACGTACAGTCTGCTAAACACTAATACACAACCTGCTTGGTCCACAAAAGTTCTTATAAGGACTGGTAACTTGGTATAGGGTGCTACGGTACATAGGCTTGAGTGCGGTACAGTCTGCTGTTCTGTAAGGACCGCTATAGGTCCACAATAGATAGGGTTGACGTGCACCACTGCTGACCGCTCACCTATACTGCAGCAGTCCTTCAGCGGTATAGGGACTAAGAGTTTTGTCACAGGGTCATTTAAAAAATGACATGCAGAGGAAGAGGCAGGCCCTTCCGCAGGGGTGGTAGGGGTAGGGCAGGAGCAACAGGCTTGAGCCAAAGTGGGAAGTTGCAGAAGGTGCGTTCAATTACTTTAAAGGATGCACCAGACTTGGTTGAGTGGCTCGCTCAGCCTTACTCTTCTGCACCCTCCTCATCCTCTCGATCTGCACCCTCTTCTTCACTCTCTGCTATGTGCACCCCCAAAGACACTACCACCAACAACACGACCACCACCACCACCACCACATACCTTCCGCTTGAGTCACTGGAATTATTTTCCGATCCATATCAAGAGGACATTTCTGATGCGCAGCCACTCTTGGTATTGGATCAGGAAGAGGAGGTAGCAACAAGCGCTACTCAGCAGTCTGACGCCAGTACCCAGATCAGCCCAAGGAGGAGGTTGGTCCCCGGTGTTGCTGCCTACTCCGAGATCTCTACTTATAGCGGTGGGGAAGGTGACGTTGATGATGACGTGTCTAGTGATGTCACGTGGGTGCCCACAAGAGAGGAAGAGGAGGGGAGTTCAGAGGGAGATATGGACCAGCAGATAGGGAGGAGAAGCAGCAATGACTTACATTGCACAGCAGGGACAAAGCAGACTGCAAATGTATCAGGAGCGAGTCATCGACCATGTACGGTCACATCTGGCGCTCCCAGGACACCGGCACATGGCTCCGCAGTGTGGGCTTTTTTTAACGTGTCCGCTGCTGACAATAGCGTTGCCATCTGCAATCTTTGCAGTCAACGCGTTAGTCGCGGTAAGCCCAATACTCACCTAGGGACGACCGCCTTAAGAAGGCACATGAGCAGCCATCACCGAGCCCAGTGGGAGCAACGGAACACACAAAGCCACACTGCAGGCTCTCACCGTCCAGCCTCGTCTTCTACTTCTCCTTCTCCTCTCTCCTCACAATTGTCCTCCACTCCACCTTCCATCACGCCAAGCTCACATTTTTCTGCAAAAAGGCAGGCTTCCGTGGGCCTAATGTTTGAGCGTAAAAAAATGATGATGCCGGATAACCCTCTTGCCCAACGGTTGGCGGCTGGCTTGTCAGAACTCATAGCCCGCCAACTACTGCCATATAAACTGGTGGACTCGGAGGCCTTTCGCAAATTTGTGGCCATTGGAACACCACAATGGAAGGTCCCAGGAAGGAAGTATTTCTCAGAGAAGGGCATCCCAGAGCTATATGGCCATGTTCAGCGGCAAGTGAATGTATCTCTGGCACACAGTGTCGGTGCCAAGATACATCTGACCACAGACACGTGGTCTAGCAAACACGGGCAGGGAAGGTATATCAGTTTTACTGCCCACTGGGTGAACCTTCTGACGGCCGTCAAGCATGTAACCCGTGGCACCCGTGTAGATTTGGTTTTACCGCCACGGATTGCATGCAGGCCTGACTCTTCTTCTCCTCCTCCTACTCCATCCTCCTCCCTCTCCTCCTCAGCTGCCTCCTCCTTTTCCGCTGCTAGCGTCTCTTCCACTGCACCGCCCAAGCTCCCCAGAACCTATTCCACATGCCAGGTGAGACGTTGCCATGCCGTGCTGCGTCTGTTGTGCCTGGAAGCAAAGAGCCACACTGGCCCGGCACTCCTTTCAGCTTTGCGTTCACAGGCAGATGAGTGGCTAACACCGCTCAATTTGACAGTTGGTAAAGTGGTGTGTGACAACGGTGCCAATCTGCTTAGCGCATTGAAACAGGGCAAAATCACGCACGTGCCGTGCATGGCACACGTCTTAAACTTGGTCGTGCAGCGATTCCTTGTCAAATACCCTGGGGTCCAGGACATCTTGCGGCAGGCAAGGAAAATCTCGGCCCATTTCAGAAGATCTTACACGGCCATGGCTCGCCTTGCTGACATTCAGCGGCGACACCATCTGCCGGTCAGACGTCTTATTTGCGATTGCCCGACGCGATGGAACTCAACCTTCTATATGCTTGATAGGCTGCTCCAGCAGAAACGTGCAGTTAACGTCTACCTGTATGAACTCTGCGAAAGAAACGGTTCTGGGGAGCTGGGTTTTTTTTCACCGCGCCAGTGGCTGCTCATGCGCGACACATGCAGACTTCTGCGGCCATTTGAGGAGATCACCAAACTGGTCAGTCGCAGCCATGGCGCCATCAGTGACATGGTACCTTATGCCTTCTTTCTGGAGCGTGCATTGCGTCGTGTCATTGATCAGGCTGTGGAGGAGCAGGAGCGGGAAGATGAGGAAGTCGCAATGCTGGATGAATTCCCAGGGGGGGCTACTCTATCTGAGACAAGTCAACAACAGGAGTCTGATGAGGAGTCAGAGGAGGATGGTGCCGGGGCGGATGAGCAGGAGCAAGAAGAGCATGCTTTAAACCTTTCTGGGATCCCTGTTGTGCGAGGATGGGGAGAGGAGAATGAAGAGGACGACATTATCCTGGATGATGAGCAGGAGCCAGGCCACCACACCGCTTCCACTTTAGTGCAAATGGGGGCCTTCATGCTCCAGTGTTTTAATAGGGACCCCCGTATAAAAAGCATGAGGGTCAAGGACCAGTACTGGGTGGCAACGTACTTAGACCCCCGGTACAAACACAAAATGGCGGAAATGTTACCGCCGTCGCAGAGGGCTGTCAGAATGCAGCACTTCCAGGCCTTGCTTCGAGAAATGCTGCATTCTGCTTTTGCGTGCGCTGGCAGAGGAGCAATTCCCACTCCCAGAGAAGGATTTGCGGGTACCAATCCAACAGCGCCTGCAAGAAGAGGCCGGTTTGAAGATGTGTTGGTGACTTCGGATATGAGGTCATTCTTTCAGCCGACCCATCGACAGGTGTCATCCGGATCCAGCATCAGGGAACGCCTAGACCGTCAGGTGTCCGACTACATTGGGTTAACGGCCGATGTGGACGCTCTGAGGAGTGATGAACCCCTAGACTACTGGGTGGGCAGGCTTGACCTCTGGCCAGAGCTTGCCCAATTTGCAATCGAACTGTTGGCTTGCCCCTCATCCAGTGTCCTGTCCGAAAGGACGTTCAGCGCAGCAGGGGGGATTGTGACCGATAAGCGTACTCGCCTAGCTCACCACAGTGTTAACTACCTCACATTTCTAAAAATGAATGAGGCATGGATCTCGGAGGAATTCAACACATGTGACCAGTAGACCATGTATATGTCTATAAACTATTTTTTTAATCAAGCACACAGACCTTCTTAATTCATTTGGCTCACTTCCTTGACCCAAAAAAGCACACCGTACTATATGCCCCTACCCTCCTCTTTGAAGAGGTTGAGCGGTGTCATATTTCTACTGGGGCTGCTTATGATATCCCTGTGCTGTGCTGACTTCCTCCTGGGGGTTCTTATTATGAAGGGATCACACTATCCCTGTGCTGTGCTGACTTCCTCCTGGGGGTTCTTATTATGAGGGGATCACACCATCCCTGTGCTGTGCTGACTTCCTCCTGGGGCTGCTTACGGTGCTGCTGTCAGTGCTGTATGTCACGGTGCTGCTGTCAGCGCTGTATGTCACGGTGCTGCTGTCAGCGCTGTATGTCACGGTGCTGCTGTCAGCGCTGTATGTCACGGTGCTGCTGTCAGCGCTGTATGTCACGGTGCTGCTGTCAGCGCTGTATGTCACGGTGCTGCTGTCAGCGCTGTATGTCACGGTGCTGCTGTCAGCGCTGTATGTCACGGTGCTGCTGTCAGCGCTGTATGTCACGGTGCTGCTGTCAGCGCTGTATGTCACGGTGCTGCTGTCAGCGCTGTATGTCACGGTGCTGCTGTCAGTGCTCTGTATTACGGTGCTGCTGTCAGATGCCTCTATCACGGTGCATGTGTCATTCCGGTATGTCACGCTGCTGGTGATCATCTCCTGCACCCTCTTCTTTGCCTACCCTGGTCCCTGACCTTCCCTCTCCTCCATTGCCTTCATTAGCTCCATAGTCCTGAATTGTTAGAACAATTTCCCAAATAAAATAAAAATGCTTGTAGTTATCGATCCCAAATTCACCTCATACATGTATTATGTCATTGTCCAGATGGTGGGACTACGTTTTACCCCCTAATAATTACCACGTGGCCGCAAATTCGACATGAAGGTTTGCAAAGTTCGCCTCCCATTGAAGTCAATGGGGCCCGCGGCGAACGGTCGGTTTCGCGAACGTTTGGGTCCGTTCGCATTTCGCGTTCGCGAAACGTCCCGTCGGAAGTTCGTCCATCACTACCCACCACCTCCCACTATAAACATATCCCTTCCCATAAGAACATAAGACCATTACATCACCCTTATAAAACACATGACTTACACCTCCCATATTTCATATTTAATATCACCATTCCTTCCACCCATCAAACCTCCATATTTTTTCCACCTCCTCATACCCCATTTTCTTTATGTCCCCCTTCATTCTGGCACTGCCGAAATGTAGCAGTGCATCCCTAGTGGTTGTTCTCCCTTGTGTGCCCTCTCTGTAGCAGCAGCAGCTGAGCTCAATCATTGCGAGTGCAAGGTGTTTCACCTAGCCAGGTTGGCCACTTTGGAGCACACTGCTAACTTCCGGCTCATCCTGCCATTGTGGCAGGATGGAGGTGGGTGAGCTTCCAATTAGTTTTTTTCTAACAGGTTGGGCAGGACATACACGGAGAGGGAGAGGAGGACTATTTTAGGATTGGCACGCAATACGCTGGGGATTCTAAATGCATGGGGGATTTTTTTTTTATTTTGTAAAATAGCCATTAAAGTGAACTAACCCTTTAAGTTTTCCAATGTACCTATTAAGCTAGGATTATATTTTGCTTTATACAAAAGGAACTGTTGTAGACAAATGGCATTCGGTGTCTATGTATTAGTTTAACGAGAACTTTCCCTATTACATTTATATTCCATGAGAAAAAAAATGTTTTAACATTTTCTATTGAAAACAGTAGCTACTTAAAAAAAAAAAACTACACACTCATAATAAGTCATGGTAGCTATTGAATATACACATTACACATTATAAGACTTCACTACTCTGCCTTACAATATGTAAGCTTATCACAAAAGGTGCAGTCACATTACTAAACATTTTAGACAAAAACTGCAGGCAAAGCACAAGCTTCAGTAATAAATATGTAAACTGAAATGCTATATTCGTGTCAGCTTTTTTGCTTTTTTGATGTACTATTTGGAAGAAAAATAATCGGGGTTGCTCAGTAAGCAAGAAGCAAAGTGGTTAACGACAAATCCCAACTCACTAGGATAGATGAGCTGTTTTTATGTAATCTATTACATCAATTTCCTGGTAGAATTGTACAATATTAATGAGTAAATAAATACAAAGGTTGATATATATATATATATATATATATATATATATATATATATATATATATATATACATATATATATACACACACACACACCCACCAATTAACCATGACATTAAGATCATTTACAGGTAAAGTGAATAGCAATGATTATTTTGTTACAATGGCATCTGAAAGTTGGTGGGATATATTGGGCAGCAAGTAAACATGTTGTCCCTGGAGTTGATGGGCTTAAAGCAAACACAACAAAAAAGAGGCACAGTTTGCTGTGTATGGGGCTGCGTAGCTGCAGACAGGTCAAGGTGCCCATGCTGATCCATGCCCACAGCCAAAAGCACCTAGTATGGGTATGTGATCATGATAACTGGACCACAGACCAATGGAATAAGGTGGCCATGCTTTATGAATCATGTTTTCTTCTATCACCATGTGGATGGTCAGGTGCATGTGTGTCGCTTACCTGGGGAAGACGTGGATTTAGTATGGGAAGAAGGCAAGCTGGCGGAGGCAGTGTGATACTTTGGACAATGTTCTGCTGAGAAACCTTAGGTCCTGCCATTCATGTGGATTTTGCTTTGACATATACCACCTACCTAAACGTTGTTGCTGACCAAGTACATCCCTTCATGGAAATGCAGTGGCCTCTTTCAGCAGAATAATGTGTCCAACCACACTGCAAAAATAGTTCAAGAATGGCGTGAGGAACACAATAATGAGTTTGAGGTATTGTCTTCCAAAGCCTCCAGATCTTAATCCATGTGTGGGATTTGCTGGAAAAACAAGTCTGATCCAAGGAGGCCCCACCTCAGAAATTACAGGACTTAAACAATCTGCTTTTAGGTGGATCATCATAATGTTATGATTGATTGATGCATATATATATATATATATATATATATATATATATATATATATATATATATACTATACTATACTATATGTAGCCATGGTGTTGCAGCTGATAACAAACAATCCGCCAAATTACCCCACTGCCAGACTTCATATATCACTTCCAGAGACAATAAACCGTCTTTTGCGAGTTTTGTTTTTGTTGTTTTATTGGGGGGTACAACTTGGATAGGGATTGGAATATGGCATGCCCATAGAATTTATTATTGCCATCATATTTATAATTTAAGCACAAAAGCACAATGTTAGAGCCAGAAGATTAGATGTGCATGAACTTTAAATGTAAATCTCCTCCTTCATCTCCATGCAGACTGTTGCTCCTCCTCTGCTCTCCTCCCACAGACTATTTGCTTCCAAGGACTCCTCATTCAATACCGTTTAGAGAATAAAGACACCACTTCTGATTGTGTATAAATGATGTTCCCAGAAACTTCTTCCCTCCTGCACAAAGCTTGATTACTTTTACTCACATACACTGGTTTCCTCCTGCACACACTTGTAGTTACTGAAATTAAGTATGTCACATCTTCTTCTATTGGGTAATAGGGGCCCACTCTAGTCCTAATTCAAGTAAAATAACCCTTACTAGCACATATAACACATATATAAAATATATACACACAGTATATATACACATATACCCTAAACAGCCCATATGCAACAAACTGCAATGCCACTACATGGCCATGTTAGGAAAGTGACATTGACCTAATATGGCCATGTGGCCATATTTTGTATATGATGTCATGATCATCCCCGCCCTTTGTGTACATGCAGCTGCTGGGAGGAGAACTCCATGGCCGCAGTTCTGTGTTCTGTCTTAGGTGAACCAAAATCTGAACTCATCTCTGGTCAGACACAATGGGGTTTATTTACTAAAACTGGAGAGTGGTAAAATTAGATTCACGTCGAAAAAGAAACCCATCAGCTTCCAGGTTTCATTGCCAAAGCTTAGTTGAATAAGCCAAGGTTAGAAGCTGATTGGCTACTATACAAAGCTGCACCAGCTTCTGAGTGCACTAGTTTTAGTAAATTTACCCCAATGACTCAGCCAAGAAGAGTCTTCATTTTAGACACTGATGCTTTTCACTGCAGAATGCAAAAAAAAGAAAAAAGGAAAATGGCCATATATTGGCCACATGAAGATTTTTCATCTTTCATCATTTTACCCCCGCTTTAATGAAGGAAAAAAGAAGAAAACAGACAATTGAACTCTACCTCTACCACTAAACCAATCTCATTTTTTCAAGGTAATCTGAATTGGAGTAATTGTACATTTCATAACACTGACTTTCACAAAACTATCCTGCTACTCGATGGCAAGCCAAAAAAATTTAATGAAACAAATACCCTTTTTTAATGGCTACCTGTGAAAAATATACAAATGGGTAGCTTCATAGATAAATATATATGAAAATCCCTCATTGATTCAAGTTCCAGCAATTTTCTAAAATTTTTAGTGCCTTTTTTAGTGCTAGTGAGGGAGTAGATGGGATTACCTAAAAATGCAAGGATTTCCCTAATAGAAAACATGTTCAAATAATTACACCATCCGAGTTTGGAAATTTCAGGGCTGGGATAATACTTTCAGCAGCTGGCTGGCTGGCTTGAAGGAAATCTTTGGAGATGGCTTATCACTTCTTAAAGCTACATTTTCCTGTGACCCAAACCTGTTACCAAAATACATCATCTAATATCCAGATTTACTTGTCTAACTATAAAACTCAAAACACTATATACATTTACAAAACAAGGTAAAGGGGAAAATGTATAAGCATTATAATGTTCAGCCCTTGCATACAATGAAATTTAATTTACCAATGAAGCCCCAGGCCTCCATCCACAAAAAGTAGAGATAAGTTTGGGTTTGGTGTGAACTTGGCTTCTAAACCCAGAAATAAGCTGTCACTTTAGCCCATTGGCCATATTCTGCCTATGGTATCAGAAACATCTCCACCCCTTTGTGTATTTGCAATTGCAAACCCAGAAATGTCAAGGCCACAGTTGATTGCACAGCAGTGTGTGGGAGTGACAGCTTCCCTCTTTGTTTGGTATTAAGTTGGGACCAAACTGGGGGCACGACCTGGCTTTTCGATGTGATCACACACCGAATCCTCAGCTCCCACTAACACCAGGCTTATTTACTTGCTTCACAGGTTCCAACCAGGCTTTTTGTTTACAAACTACTCAAAAACAATTGGACCACCTCAGAAAGTTACCCTGCATTGCCAGACCCTGACCCACGCAATGACAAAGAAGAACAAATAGGAGTAAGTAGTGCCGGACAGACTTGGCCAAGATGGCTCTGGCCTGTTCCCTGACCATTTCCAAAAGAACAGAAGCAAAGATACCCCAAGCAGGCTGAAGCAGTTCATTCACACTAGAGCCAGGGAACATCCTTTCCATTCAGAATGACTCCATATGAGAGGGGAGTCGAGCAAGATGAGATCTCCACAGTAGCTCCATCTAGCAAGGTATGTGGGAGAGGGAGAATGTAAGAGGTGGAAAATCAGATGGATACCTGTGTAGGAGACTGTGGATGGACACATGCATGCAAACACACTGACAAGCTGTAGAGAGCTACAACACCACTTTAATATCCCTCACAACTCAATTGCAGCAGTTAAAGGAAGATGTCACTATAATGAGACATGACATGAAAAAAGTGTGTGAATGCATGGCAGCCCTGGAGGAGAGGGTTAGCTCTCTAGAAAATGAAATTTCACCTATGCAAAGAGACCTAAAAGCCACCAACCTACTGGTCACTAATCTTAGTAACTGACTTGAAGTTATAGGAAATCATCTCAGACGTAATAATGTTAGAATACTTGGCTTGCCTGAGTGTAAAAACAGAACCAAATATGTTGAGAACTGGCTGCTAGAAACTTTTGGAAGACAAAACTTCACGCCCTTCTTTGCTGTTAACAAGGCACACAGGATCCCAGTCCGGCCACTCATTCCCGATAATCCACTGAGACTGTTTATACTTAAGCATCTACATTACAGAGACAACCTTCTCTCCTTGCCATGCTCCAAAAGTAATGTGGAGATAAATGGATCTAAAATATTTTTTGTCTAGACTTCTTAGTTGAAGTTCAGAAACAAAGAATATGTTACATGGATGTTAAAAAAACAACTCCATCATCTTCAAATCACCTACATCATGCTATAATCTTGCTAAACTGCAAAGGGAGACATACACTTTTTTGACACCCACCGAAAGATGTGTCCCAGTTGCTGGACAGAAATGAGCAACATCTTCGGACCAAACCCAAGCTCATCCCTAGTAATTAGGAGCAATGACTTCATTGCAGTTCACAGTGGAACAAAAACAAACAGCAAATGTTCATATGTTGTCCTCATAAAGATTTTTTTGTCTTGGTGGTTTTATCACAACTTAAGTTATTCCATAAAATAGAAGATGAAGAACTTGCAATCTACTTCTACCACTATACCACTATATCTATTTTTTATACTCAGAAATGGAGAATGTATACATTTCATCATCTAACTTTTTTCAAATAGCCATAAAATTAAAAATAAGAGACAATTTTTGACTTTCACAAAACTGTCTTGCTTTTCAATGGCAAGCCAATAACAATGGCTAACTGTGAAAAAACATACAAATGGATAATTTTGCAGACAGATGCATATGAAAATCCTTGATTCACGTTCCAGCAATTTTATTAAATTTCCAGAGCATTATTTAATGATAGAGAGGGAGTAGATGATATTACCTAAAAATGCAAGGATTTCCCTAATAGAAAACATGTTCAAATAATTACACCATCAGAGTTTGGGAATTTCAAGGCTGGGCTAATATTCACAGTGTAATCAGCACAGCTGGTAGGAATCTCTGGAGTTGGCTTAGCGCTTCTTAAAGCCACATAATCCTGTAAGCAAAACTTGTTACCAGGCCTGATGTCCAGAGTTGCTTTTCTAGCTATAAACTCAAAATGCTGCATACTTTTACAAAACAAAGTAAAAGGAACAATGTTTCTTTTGTTAGTAACACTGACAAATGTATAAAGTAAATTTTTTATCCATCCATTCATTCAGTGATAGTGCATTTGTTCTGTGTAAATTGATCTACAAGCAAATGCAAATAGGCTATATCCTGTTCTGTTCGAATGTACACCATTCATTTAAATGGTTAGAAGGAGCTAAGTATTATAGGAAATGCCTAGTTCCATCTAGTGGGCAAGTGTGGTATTTTCTATTTAAAATGAATGATATTGATTCATATTGCACAGAATATAGCCTATTTACATTTGGGCGGGTCTGCACGGAATACATTTACGTGATCTTCCACTGGATGAAATACGATGTGGATTCTTTATAGACCAAACCCTAAGTGTGCAAAGCACATGTCAATGTCATCGTCTTTCTCCCAGTAAATGGTACATCACTATACAACTATGAAAGTACAGCTACTGGAAGATTTAGCACGCATTACTTTTGATTTCTGCTTCTAGGTTCTGTCATCACCAAGAATACTGTCTGCATTGAGTATGTATGTCCACAATGCAAAACATACTGTCAGTTTAATTGTTTTCTTTCTTTTTTATTAAATCAGAGGCGATGTTAAGACATTTTTATAGGGACTACTTCTGTATTGGTTATGTGGCCAGATGCTGAGATCCTGGTCATGTCATCTGATGCAGAAAAGGGAAGAACCCAAGTTCTTGATTGACTGCTTTTGCGTGAAAATCACTCATAGAAATCCCTTTGGTGGGCATCACCTCATCATTCCTCAGAATTTTTGTATGTGCATGCTTATGTAACTATCACTCCCAAAAGGGACCACTGATTTGTCTTGGTTTCTCTCCCCAAAGCAGCTAGACACACCACGACAGTTATTCTTCTGGCTCAAAGAACAGTCTACGGCTATCTTTGATGCTTTAGTGGATTTGAACTGGTATAAGGTACAGGGAGCAGTTGGATACTCCAGTAACACTATGCAATAATCAGAGGATGCTCTTCACTTTGTCAGACCTCTTAGTACAATCCCTCAAGTAACAGCTAAGGGAATGAGCAGCTCAGAGACACCATAAGGGATGTCCCAATCCAAGCATGCACTGGCACTGATGCACAAAGGAATAGAGTACTCACAATGTCCCTGAATACTTGAATGCCTCCTTCCAATAGGAACTCTCCTGGACCAGATCCTCAGTGAAACCCCTTGATCAGCTCCAGCTCCCAGATATCAAAGATACCTTGCCACAAATTTGTGGCAGTGTTAAATTGTAAGTCTGTTAGCTTGCTGCACATTGTGACTGGCAAGTTGTACACTTGCAGCGTAGACATGTGCGGTTCGTTTCATTCTGAATGTAGCACCCTCTAGGTAGGTAGGTGCTAGAGTGAGGATTTTTGGTAAGGATTAGGTAAAATGTGTAGGCCTGGCTGGTCGCCAGGCCTGCTTGTATTGATTTGGTCTGGTCTGGGAGTGGCTCAGAGTAGAAACTGGTGACTCACAAGCAGCATTACTGAGACCTCCCTCTTCTTTCTAGAAGATTCTGGAAAGAGAGGAGGGGAGGAGAGATGGAACTGCCTGGGGTATTCTAAGGAGCCCTGACCAATCCCCAACCTGGATTGGCAGAGGGCAGACCTCCTTAAATACTCAGGGTCAGCCCAGCTGGGGAGGAGTTGTTGGGTGGAAGAGCTGGAGTGAGAGAGTGTGGAGGCTGCCGGGGCCATTGAGGGAGCTTGCCAGTCTGGGGGAGTGTGCAGTCAGGACCAACTTCAAGAACACATGAGGAGGTCCTGGACCAGTGGCACAAAGAGAGGACAGCATGAGAGAGCACTGCTGAGAAACTCCAGGGAGGACAACTGGTCACAGCCAGGAGGGTGAGTGAGTGGGTGAGGCACATTCAGGAGGACTGGGGAGGCACGCCTGAAGGGACTGGGAGTTTGCAGTCTGAGATGGGTGCACAACCAGAAGAGTGGACTGTGGTAAATGGGGCAGTGGCGAGAAGCAGCTCAGCCAGGAGGGCTGGCAGGGCCTGAAGATGGCTTACTAGGTCAGGTAGCCATGTGTAGGACAGCTGGCACCAGAGACTTTCTATTTTTGCTACACTATAAGGGGCCTGTGGTTCCTGCCTTCAAAGGGCAATTGATAAAGGCCTGGCTGAGCCAGTGTCAGGCCTTACCACTTCGTGCTAGCTGTGCCTGGAAGATTAGAGAGGAAGCGGTATGCTGGAGGAGAAAGGCCCAAAGATTAGAGAGAAAGTGATGTGCAGGAGGAGAAATGGAGTGAACTGGAGTGCATATAGTTGTCCCAAGCAAGTTGTTAATTCTGATGGGCATCCCAAATTTTCTTAACCCCATTAAGGCTGCTTTCACACTGGGGCGGTATTCAGGCGTTACAGCGCTAAAAATAGCGCCTGTGTAGCGCCTGAAAAAAACCGGCCCCTTTCACTCCAGTGTGAAAGCCGGAGGGCTTTCACACTGGAGCGGTGCGCTGGCAGAACAGTGAAAAAAGTCCTGCTAGCCGCATCTTTGGAGCGGTGAAGAAGCGGTGTATTCATCGCTCCTAAACCGCTCCTACCCATTGAAATCAATGGGACAGCGCGGCAATACCGCCGGCAAAGCGCCGCTGCAGCGGCGCTTTGCGGGCGGTTTTAACCCTTTTTCAGCCGCTAGCGGGGGTTAATACCACCCCGCCACCCCACCAGACCACCGCTAAAACGACGGTAAAGCGCTGCTAAAAATAGCGGCGCTTTACCGCCGACGCCCGCACCGCCCCAGTGTGAAAGGGGCCTTGAGTTCAATCCCCTCAATAAAAAAAACAAAGTTCTTTGACTTTTCCATGTCTTTGAGTGACTGAAAAGTGAATGCTAGGCTGGGCAAGGTGACCACAATACTCAGGGGCTCCTGCGGGGGCACTGCCACATGAATAAATATTCAGGCAAATTTTTCATCATTTGGAGATTCGGATATAACAAAACAAAACTAAATTCAAATCTAATTTTACATCGAATTCCAGTCGAACATGTTTCTGAAATCAAAGACACTGTGATGCCACGTACACACGTATCAGACTATCCGGCGGACTTAGTCCGGCGGACAAACCAACGCCCCCGCCTCCTGAGCTGTGCCAGGATGCGTGCCCTCAACATGGGGGGGTGATTTGGGGAAGGGGACTGTGATAACATAATGGGCGGGGACATCATCATAGCGATGTCCCTATATAAGTCGCTGCACGCCGCGTGCCTGTCATTGTGGCCAGAGACAGCGATGAGGCAACAGCTCAAGAAGAGAAGAAGAGAAGATGGCAACAGCGGCGACAGAAGACCAGGCCACCGCTTGTAAAACAGCTAGAAGAAGGCGCGGAGGCCCGGCAAGAAGAACCAAAGAGGGGGACAAGCCCCCTGAAGTTGGAAGAAGAGGGCGGTGGCGAAGAAGAAAGCCGGGCTCCTCCACTAGTAAAATAGCTAGCAGAAGATAGCGGAGGAGTCCGGTGAGAAGACCCCCCAAGACGGAAGACTCCCAGAGCAGTGCAATAAATTATTTTTAAACCTTGTGTGTTATGTTTTTTTTACGTTTTTTTTCACAGGTGAATGGGTAGGGGTACATTGTACCCCTTACTCATTCACATATGGTGGGGGGCTGGTATCCGGTATTGATTCTGATAAGCCCCCCACCCGCAGACCCCGACAACCAACGGCCAGGGTTGTCGGGAAGAGGCCCTTGTCCTCATCAACATGGGGACAAGGCGCTTTGGGGTAGGGGGGCCGCGCGGGGGGCCTTCCCCAAAGTGTGGGGGGCCTTCCCCAAAGCACCCCCCATGTTGAGCATTCTGGTACGGCTCGCTGGTCCCCACCCCCTTTCCTGACCGGCTGGGCAGCATGCTCGGATAAGGGTCTGATATGGACCTAGAGGGGGACCCCCACGCCGTTTTTTTCGGCGTAGGGCTTCCCCTTTAACTCCATACCAGGTGACGGGGCCAGCAATGCCTTCTTCGCTGGTCCCGGCTACCTGGAGCCGCGCTCAAAATGAGCGGACTTTTCTCCGGGCGGGAAAAGTCCGTTCATTTCAAAAGTACGGCGGACTAGCACATACACGGCCGTATTGTCCACCGGACTAGCACACACACGGCCGTATTGTCCACCGAAATGCGAGTCCGGCGGACCTATTTAGGTGCAAAACTACTTTCTTAGTCCGCCGGACTTTTGGGTAAAAAAAGTCCGCCGGAGTCCACACACGGGCAGATTGTCTGCCGGACTTTTCCACCGGAATGTTTGATCGTCTGTACGTGGCTTGAGTGTTACTAGAGTACTATTTCTAAATAATGATGTTTTGGTTAAGCTAAAGGTGAGTTAAAGAGTCAGTGTAATCATTTGATGAAGATATTTTCTTTTATTTGTCCACATTCGAAAAAAAAAAAAATTGAAAGTTTTAGATTCGGACGATTCCAAATGTATTGATTCTAATGTTTCGAATCGAAAAAAAATGGTAAATGGAAAGAAAATTTGAAAAAGAAATGAAAAGAATTACGAATACAAATCCTGAATATGAATTGAACAAATCAACTGAATTTAATTAAACTAAATAACTAGATTATCAAATCTAAATGAAACAAAACTAAACACATTTTTTTGTCATGCACATATTTATTGCAGACCACTTGAAGCACAGGTTTGAGTTGACACTTTTCCAATTTGTAGCACATTTGCATGGCAAGTCTCTAGGCAAAGTTGCAAAGTTGCAGCGGTGAGTCTACAGCATGAAAACATTCAGTCACAGTGACCCCTGTGGTGGGATGACTATTGCACAACATAACTGAACCAGAACTTGCAGCAGACTTGCAGAATGTTTGCAAAGAAAGTTGATTTGGAGTTATGCAATGTGGACTTGCTGCAATTGTGCAAGAAACATGTGAAACCTGGTAAGTATAGCAATAGGTTAGCAAGTCATTTTCAAACTTGCAGCACAATTGCTTGCTATCTGGGCTAGTCTGAGAAAATTAGGACCCCCAGGTGTAGCTTAGCTATGACCTTGATGAGCTCATGGGCAGCAGTCATTTAGGCTGGGCACCTCTCCTGGCCAAGGACCCCGGCTGTCCAAGCCCCAGATTATTTATGTACTCCCAGCCACCTACTAGGTATCCTCCCCCAGGAATTGTCTGAGAACACATAAATATATTCAGGCTATAGATCTGCCTCTTCTAACCCAATACATTCCAGAATCCACCTGAAGGCAGTTCAAAGTAGTTGACCCTGCAGACAGTGAAGCCTAGAACAGCCCAAAATAATCACATACTGACTGCAGAGAGACAAAAAACTAAATTTACCTAACCTTTCTAGAAACGTATTTAGGAGTGTGCTATACAAAGCCAATAGATACTAATCGACTCAAATGATGAACTAGTACAGAAATCTTCAGCCAAAAGAACCCAGATGGGACTGTTTAAATTAGCCCCCTATGACAAAAAAAAAATTGTTAAACTTTATGCAACACCTAAACAATAGCTGTGAACAGTAATCTATTTTAAAAATACAGATGGAATAAATTGGACAAAATGAATCATCCTGAGCCACTAAAAATGATCTGCCAGATTGTGAGCTATACCAAACAGAAAGTAGACATGTTTTATACAAGATCATAAGCACCGTGCACTCATTCCTCACTCCTTTAAATCTCAGTCATCTTATCTACTCCTCCTTCTTGTACCAACTCCGTACATATACTCATCAGGGTTGCCAACCATCAGTAAATAGGCAGAATGGCACGGACAGGCAAATGGGCGTAAAGGTACACCCTTTAATCCAGAGGTCTCAAACTGGCGGCCCTCCAGCTGTTGCGAGACTACAAGTCCCATGAGGCATTGCAAGGCTGATAGTTACAAGCACGCCTCCCACAGGCAGAGGCATGATAGGACTTGTAGTTTTGCAACAGCTGGAGGGCCACCAGTTTGAGAACACTGCTTTAAATTTGCCGCTGCTTGGTTGTGTGCGCACCACCAGCGGCGCATGCGCGACCCTACTGCGAGCTCCATGAGTGTGGTCGTGGCTCCCGCGGACTCAGTGTCTGCGGGGATAACCGCTATTGTCTCACGAATGCTTGTTTAAATCAGCATTTCCCTGTTCTGCCTAGTGACACTGACACTGATCACAGCTCCCTGGATTGGTGATCAGTGTCGTGTCACATGTAGTCCATCCCCCCTACAGTTAAAATCACTCCCTAGGACACACTTAACCCCTGCAGCTCCCCTCCTGTTAACCCCTTCGCTGCCAGTCACATTTACACAGTAATCAATGCATTTTTAATCGCACTGATCGCTGCATAAATGTGAATGGTCCCAAAATAGCGCCAAAAGTGTCCGATCTGTCCACCATAATGTCACAGTCACAATAAAAATCACTGATCGCTGCCATTACTAGTAAAAAAAAAAAATTCTTAATAAAAATGCCATAAAACTACCCCCTATTTTGTAGAAGCTATAACTTTTCAGGTTGTTAGTAAAAAATGTGCTCCAACAGTAAATTTGACATGTTTGGTTAGTAAAAAATGCTGTGGGAGGTTGGCAACACTGATACTCATCCTCTTTGCACGTATTCCTCTTGCTCATGCATTGTCTCCTTCCTTCACCTTTCACATCATTTTTTTTTTCTTCTTCTCACTCATTCTCACACATACATGATAGTTTTCCTTCCTGTTTATCTTTAATTCACATACTTTTCACTTCAAAATTTGTGTGAAGCCATAGCCATTAGCATTATTGCCCATTTGCAGGAAACACCAAAAAGGACCAGATACTAACATGATCAACAGGTGTTTATTTTTATTTAACCACTTCAGCCCTGGAAGAATTGACTGCTCAGTGACCAGGCCATTTTTTGCTATAGGGCACTGCGTCATGTTAACTGACAATTGCACGCTGCACCCAAATAAAATAGAAGTCCTTTTTTTCCCCACAAATAGAGCTTTCTTTTGGAGGCATTTGATCACCTCATGCTACATATTTTTCTTAAAACAAATCCCAAGTGTATATTGTTTGGTTTCCACAAATTTTCAGCGTCTACAAACTATGGGATATATATATAGACTTTTTATTTTTTTTAATGTTTTTATTAGTAATGGCGGCGATCAACGATTTTTAGCGAGACTGCTATATTGCTGCGGACAAATCTGACCCTAAGTGACACTTTTTGGTTACCAGTGACACCAGTACAGGGATCAGTGCTACAAAAATGCACTTATCACTGTATAAATGACACTGGCAGGGAAGGGGTTAACATCAGGGGTGATAAAAGGGTTAAATGTGTTCCCTGCAGGTGTTTTCTCACTGTGTGGGGGGCGGATGCACTCGAGAAAGAGAGACATCTGTATTCCCGATGAGTAGGAATAACAGATGTCGCTCTTCCTCACTGACTGAAGGACGATATGCCTTGTTTACATAGGCAGACCGTCCTTCTCTCTCTCCACCGAGTGATTGTGGCTGCTCGACCCACTGATTGGCTCAAGAAATGAGACAAAAATTCCCAAAACTTGTTCTGATGACTGTAAATTTTGGATTTCCTAATATTTTGGGCTTGTTTCACAAGTAGCATGCCCAATAGAACTGGACAACAGAGATGTCCTATATGCATCCATGTCTTCATGATCAAAGAGGAATTAATGCACAAGGCCTGCGAGAAAAAGTTTGTGGATTGTGATGGAGCCCTTATCTCCTTCTTACCAGATCTTTCCAGTTAGACCCTATTCATGAGAAGACAACTGCACCCTTCACTAAAACATATCAGAAAAGCTGAAGGAGCTTACCAAAGGGATCACCCTTTCCATCTATAGGTGAGAAAGCAAGGTTGTCAATATAACCTACAGATGCAAGACCAACTGCTCACTCTCTTTACCTTCCTAAACACCAATGTGGGAGAAGTTCCAGATTAGCCCCTAATCTCTGTGCCTCCATGACATAAAGTGTCTCTTCCCCAATCCCAGAGAAGCCAGTGCTCACGATCAAGGAGGAGAATTCAATGCATAGATCCCACAGCAATGAAGACATAATATTTCTCTTAAGTCTTTCTTGGCAAGGCTGATGATATATCCCACTCAAGTATCACACATATGCTCTGGACAGCTGACACTGAGCCCACTATCTTCTTACAAAACGGTTGTGCTGGAGGCATAAGACACTTTGTTTGGAATCAAAATAAAGGACAGGGCATATCTGAAACACTCATACCACATTGAAAACAAGTTAAGGGAGACAACCTATGATTACCTCTTCCTTACTAGGGAACTTAACTGTTCAAGAGAACTGTTTAAATACCAGACCAGGATACCATGTAATGCAGAGGGTTACACCTGACAGCTAACATCTGATTAGCCAATATGTATGGTCACACTGATGTCATAGTCCCAATACTTCCTCACTCTCTGGATCTGTTGTATACGTATATGTTCATAGGTTTTGAATTTTGTTGTGGGGTCCTATTCTTGATCCAGGTTCTGTATAAATTCATCCCTATCTACTGAATAAAGATACCAGCATATTCAGTGGGGCTTTATGTCTGCTGTATCTTAGAGCCATACAGTGATCACCTGGACTATTTGAAACAAAATGAGTACCTTTAATGTTCAAAATTCTTATGTCTTTATTTGTCAGTAGATGTGGACTAAAGGCTGAGTTTCCAATGCAAACCTATTGCAGTTGGTCTGAAGTATACTGTACACTTAATTCATTCATTCAGGTTGAGACGGCTACCCCTCCCCCTCCTCACTAACATTCCTACTCTTTGTTGAACCCCCACCCCTCCCCACATCCCTGCCCTCACCATGCCCTCCGATATTCCTCCTTCAATCCCCTCATATCTTTCCACCCCCTCTAGCCAAAGAGACATGCCTTCTTCATTTGGGTCTTGTGGACTATGCTTGGATATAATAGACTTTAATTGCATTACATTGCCTATCTTCATTCATATTACTGCTTGATCAAACACGGGGGATTAAATCCTCTCTTGGAGGCATTTATACTTTTATTTAACTGTTTAAAAATGTTGGTTATGGCTCTTTTTTTAAGTGTATAATATTTTCTAAGTATGTTTTTGATTATTCAAATAAGGTGCTAGGACAGGCCTGACTTGCTGTTTTCCCTGAACCCGGTATAACCTCAACATTGCATTATGGGTCTGTTTGAGCTCAGGAAGCTGAGATCTGAGTGAGGGTACCTCAGAGGTGAAGCTCTCCGTACTATTCATGTGCTAAACCCCAGATACATCCTTTGGAATTACAAAGTTCTCCCAACCTTCAACATGGTAAACAATGGGTGTAAAGTTGACCAAACCTAGGGTCCCTAAGAGAAGAAAGGAAAATACACTTTTGGATAGATAAGCTCTTGAGTGGTTAGTTGATTCAAACCTACAACCCTGGGTCTCATCTCTCATTTCTCTATTGTTTTAAATATTGTTTTCCCACACAGGCTGCTCCTGATGATTCTTACTGTGTGAAGCCTAGCTATTAACTTTTTAGGTTGCTACCTGAGTTTTAATTGCCCCGTGTTTGTGTGGGTTGTTTAACAGGTGAGTTATTTAACTCTGTCTTAAGCTACCCATAGATGAGTCCTTTTTTTTCATTGAACCAACAAGTTGAACTAAAAAAAATATGAGTCCATTCCTCCATCCACACATTCGAGGTGGATGGGAGAATCCTTCCTGCTAGGAAGACTTCTGCGCTTTCAGAATACACTGGCTGTTCAGAAGTGGATCAGTAGATCAACTTCTCTACAACCTCCTTGCCCATGCATGGATTGAAATTCATCCGGTTCCTGCTGAACCGGCCAAATTTCAATCCATGGATGGCCAGCCTTATACTGTATATATATTTGTGTTATGATTTTTTTTTGTCTGGCCTTTCCAACACCCCTCCCTCCAGCTGAGATTCTGTTGCTGAAGAAGTCGTTCGCACCTGGAAGATGACCTTCCAGGGAACACATCCAAAGACACGTATTCCTTTTTGTTCCTTGGTGTTACAACAAGCTATGTCATATGCCAAAAGAAAGTACAGTACAGGTAGTTTACACATATGAAAGAATAAAATATATTTTGTGGTGCTTGAGGGATATAATTTGCTTTAGTAAGTTAACATTATAAAATTATACTCTATGAATATAGTAATTATACTAATTTTATAATGATCATCAGACATAAATTACTAGTGATATCATCCAGGGTTGAAAAAGAGATTGGAAAAATGAAGCCATGGGTCCCATTTTTTTATTATAAAAATTATTAGTGTTCTGTAATATGTGGAACATTTTTTCATAAGATTGCTATTGTTAATTCTGGTTTTTAAATGTGTTAGTGGAACTGATAAGGATTTTCCAGTGAAATGCTATCAACCAGTGTATTGCTACACAAATTGTGTGTATCAGTCTCATATTATGGGGTGTGAGTACAGTGATAGTGGAAAAAAATGAGACAGTTATGGATAGTGCGGTTTATACTACTATCTGAGAATTTGGATGCAAATTTTTTGAATTGCTTCCAAATATGTGTAACCTTCTCAACATTCCAAAAAATGTGTGAGAATGAGCCTGCGGAACTGGAACCTCTGAAGCATGTCTGAGGAGTTGTGGGGAAAATGGCGTGAATTTTAAATGGAGTATAATACCATCTTGTGAATAATTTAATTGCAGTTTCTTTAATTGTCATTGATCTTGTGCACTTGTGTAGATTATTGATGCAATTATCCCAGTTTTCAGTTGTAAACGTGAATTCACATTCTTGTTCCCATTTATACATATAGGGGATTTTTTTTGTTCTATGTTATTAACTAGATTAGAGTATATTTCTGATATCAGTGCAGATCTTCTTGGTGATTTTAGACAAATGCTTTCAAAGAATGATGGTGGTTGCGAGTTTGTTGTTTGGAAATATGTGTTAAAAAAATGTCTAATTTGGAGGAATTTATTAAACTCAATTTTGGGAATCTGATGTCTAGATTTTAGTGAGAAGAATGAGGCAAAATTGTTGTGTTCAATAAAATTAGAAAGGGATGTCAGGTTGTTATTTATCCACTATGAGAAGTCTCCAGCATCATGTGTATTAATCCCCCTGACAGTATTCCCAAATCCAGCACGGGGTGAAAATTTTGTACCATTAGCGGTAACCCCGCGCCAGACTTGGGACCGCATCGCTGAATCCAGGGAGAGGTTACTTACCTTGTCCCCTGGATCCAGTGATGTCCCCCCGCTGTACAAGCGAGCCGTCCGCCGCTCGATCTATCACGGAGCCGAGCTCCGTTCCCTGCAAGTGTTGCGACGCACAGGCACGGAGAACGGCGCCAAATTCAAAAAGTGAAACATACAGTATACATACAGTATAATGTAATCTTACAGATTACATTGCTGTATGTAATTATTTCACATCCCCTTTGTCCCTAGTGTTCTGTCCAGTGTCCTGCATGCAGTTTTATAATATAAAAACTGTTCTTTATGCCTGGAAACTGGAGATTGTCCATAGCAACCAAAACTGTCCCTTTACATCAAAAATGGTTTTAGACCAGCTAGAAAACAGCGATAATAAATTAGAATCACTCGCAGAATTGAGCAATAGCGATTTGTGGGGAGATCCGTCATCAAATACTGAAAAGTAATGACAGTGACAATTCTGCAACTGAGCAAATTTCAGTGTTTTTGATTTGATTATATTATTGAATATTTTTTATTATTGTTATATTATTATTTGGTATAATTATTTATAGTTATTTATTATATTTTAATTTATGATTTCATTTCAAACTTTATCATACTCAGGATGTCTACTAGACTCTGGTTTGGACAGTGAGTTATTCCTAAGAATTACAGGACTACAATATAAAATGCCAAATTTCCATGCAAAATAATGGTACCACTTTCGGCACCTAAAATCTGAAATAATCACACCACCAGGGAGGTTAAGGGGGAATTTTGGATCTCGAACAAATGAAGCGTGTGGGGGTGTGTTATATATCAGTTTGTATTTTTTGTTGTGTAGTTTCCACGATTGGTATGATTGTGCAACTAGTTGGTTGAGAGTGTCTAAAGTATGAATTGAAATCTTATTTCCCCATAATATTCCAGAAATAGAATATGGTAGAATTGAGTCTTTTTTTCAAACTTAACCCATGGTCCAATGGAGTTGGGAATATGCCATTGTGCGCATCTGGCAGCTAAGAGATATGATAGATATGAGGGCAGACAGTACACTTACAATACAATTCAATACAGGAGGGATCAGAGGGCCCTGCTCGTTAGAGCTTACAATCTAGAAAGGATGTATATTGGCATACCAATTGAGACCTGATGGTTTTAAACTCAGTCTAATACCACATACACAGGATCAAATTTTCCGACGCGAAATGTTGGATGTAAGCTTGTTGGCGGAAAGTCAGACCGTGTGTATGCTCCATTGGGCATTTGTTGTTGTACTTTCCACCAACAAATGTTGGCTAGCATGCTCTCAAATTTTCCGCCAACAAATGTGTGTTGTTGGACTTTCCGATCATGTGTACAAAAGTCCAAAGTACAAACACGCATGCTCGGAATCAAGGCTCACCAAACACAACATTAGCAGAAGGAGCCCAAAGGGTAGCACATGACTATTGAACTTCCTTTTAATCGGCTTGCCGTACGTCTAGTGCGTCACTGCGTTCGTAATTGTTGGCCAATTTGTGTGACCGTATATATGCAAGACAAGTTGGAGCCAACAACCTTTGAACAAACTCCACGGTTTTGTTGTCGGAAAGTCAGATCGTGTGTACGGGGCATTAGAGAGCTAGGATCAAAAATTATGAAAATAATTTAAAAAAAACAATGAACAGGAAAAATCTCTCTGGTGAGAGAAAATATAGTGATTGGGGGTACATTATGTCAGCATAGGGCGGGTAGCCACAATTATTATCATGAGTATGAATAACTGTGCAACTTTTAACAAATACATTCTAATTCAAAGACTCTGTAAATGATTTTTTTCTTGAAACTGAGAAAAACTAGTAAATCAAGATGTGGGTCCAGACAGCTAGCAGAGCTAAACAATTCTACCCTAGTTCAAAGCAAGACATATTCTATCAAAGACACTTATTCCTAAACTGCCAACTAGAATTACCTCATGGAACATGAAAGGGTTAGATGTACTGGAAAAATCTTCCAGAGTTCTGGAGAAATAGAGTTTGGAGAAACAGAACTCAAGAGACACATTTTAAAGTAAATAAAATCACTTAAAGCTCAACAATTGTTGTTTTCCTTGAGCCTATCATAGTACATCAAAATGATATAAACAGTGCAGCTCTAAAAACATAAATCATACAAATATGAATTAATATGAATTATAAAGTGAAAAAAATGATATAAGTGAATATATAGAAAAACTCAGTTCATAAACAGTTCATGTTTCAAAGGAGAGTTCATACGGTATATTCGTGATTCAAATATTAATGTTCAATCGCCCAAGTGAAAAGAAATCATCGCTGTGAAAACCTTCTGCCACCAAATATAGTGTAAGGAGGCTTACCGGAACTCTGGAACATTTTTCCAGTACATTTAACCCTTTTATGTTCCATGAGGTAATTCTAGTTGGAAGTTTAGAAATAAGTGTCTTTGGATGTGTTCCCTGGAAGGTAGTGGACCCCCCTTGGGTCCACTGTCCTGTCTATGACACTACAACGTGACTTTCTATGCTCTTGATGTCTTACTGAAATGTAAGTGATTTACCTTTTTCTTTTTTTTATAAATTTTACGTACAGGTTGTACACTATGTCGAGTCTCCTATCTTTTCTGCTTGGATTCATGTCCTAACAGAGTATTGATGAGAGGACTCCACACTCTGAAAGGTTCTATAAGTTTAGTTTTTTTATTCCAGTGAAGATTCCCTATTCAGGTGTTGAGTCACCAAAGCCCATTTGACCCATTTGGTATATGCTAAATAGGGTCCCACTGTTCCGGCAGGCCTCCTTACACTATATTTGGTGGCAGAAGGTTTTCACAGTGATAATTTCTTTTCACTTGGGTGATTGAACATTAATATTTGAATCACAAATATATAGACTCTCCTTCAAAGCTTGAACTGTTTATGAGCTTATGAGTTTTCTATATATTCACTTGTATAATTATTTTTTTACTTTATGATTCATATTAATCCATATTTGTATGATTTATGTTTTTAGTGCTGCACTGTTTATACCCTTTTTTGCACAAGTTGCCTCTTGCAGTGCTAGCTGCTTTATATTTCTGAACACTAAGCTCGGTTTAAGACTGTACTATCATAGTACATCAAAACTCAAAACCAACAGGGGTCAACACTGTCATCTCATGTACTAAAAATGGGGATTTTAAAGATTAACTTTATGATGACCAAGGTTGTTACATGTTTTTGAAAGGAAGCTTTGAAAGAGAATAAGTGACGCGGGACAATCTCTATGCTCCAAAACAATAACCAGATCATATTTCTTGACAGATGACTTGAAAACCTGTCTTCCTTTGCAGAAGAACTCTTACATTTAATATATTGGAAATTCTTTACAGTGAACAGTTGGTGAACATTTGACATCTCCTACATAACAACGACATGGATTATTGTTTTTTCTCCTCCTATTCCAGATTTGATTATTTTCCAATCAAGCAGTCTGATATTTATCAGGTTCATGTGGCCTTGATTAAACCCTGTACATTGTCTGACCACTCCCTAGTCAGTATCAACATCCTTCTTACTGAAGAGACCCAAAGGGTGTGGCAGTGGAAGCTATAGTAAATAAATCTTTACTGTAGGATAATAAGATTATAGCCTTAGTAAAGCCAGAACTCTCTGCATTCTTCCAAACCCACCAAAATATAGAATCAACACCAATGATACACTGGGAGGCACTTACATGCTTTGTTAGAGGGATACTCATCTCACAGGGAGTCCAACTCCAATGCATTCAGTGCATTAAGGTAAAAAAAAACATCTGAATTGGTCCGGGGCCTGGATTCTAGCCTAGGCAAAGCCTAGTTCACAAGAGTTCAACTCCAGTGTCCAAGCAATGGCGAAGGCGGCAAAGCGAGCATATCCACGTTCGCAAGTGTTCTACTCCTGTGTCAAAGCCACACCTCTTGAACTTTGACCTTTGGCGACACACCTCCTGACCTTTGGCCTTTCCCTTTGATATTTGACTTTCCCACCCTAAAACCCCTACCTTTCCCAGAACCCCCTCGGTTTGGAGGATTAGGGGAAAAAAACCTTCTGGGTGTGGCTCCCCCCCCCCCTTATACTTATCTGGGCCTCATCTGGATCCAGCTATGTGCATGAGAGTAGCGGTTCTCCCAGGTCTCTCTCTCCTCATTGGCTCACACAGCAGCAGGAGCCATTGTCAATCACAGCCAGTGTGTCAATAAGGAGAGAGTGGGGGAGGCAAGCTGTGCTCTGTGTGGGAATGTAAAATATCCATTTATAGGAGCCTGCTTGAGTGCCCCCATAGCAAGAGGCTTGCTATTGAGGGCACTTGGCAGGGGGGAGAAGCCAGGACAGCTGGCAGGGGACCCAAAAATCAGAGGATCGGGGATGTTCTGTGCAAAAACATTACATGTAAGTATAACAGTATTTTATTTTTATTTTTTAAATCACAACCTTTACGATCACTTTAATTACTTCCTTCACCATGCCAAAGTCAGAAAACATTGTTATGATGAATAGGGTAATTGTGTTTCCTGGGACTATTACACCAATCTTTATACCTCCTCTGCCTTTCTGCTAATACAGGGCCAGACAAAACAGAAAAACTTACATAGACGTATCCACCAGGTTTCTCTCAATTACAATTAGAAGGCTGTCACCCCATGGGCAAGCCTAATACGGCTGAGAAATGGCAGATTGCATTGAAAGACTCTAAACCTCATGAAGCCCCAGGCTTTACTTATTATATTTATTATAAAGTATGCCCATCCATTTATACATGGCTTCATTTTTATCCCCAAAGGTCACTCTTTTCTTACACATACCCTCTGAACAACTGTTATGATGATCCTGAAGGAAGGAAATGTGTTAATTATGATTATTTCTCTGTTAAATGTAGGCCTCAAAATTTTACCAAAAACTTTAGCTACCAGATTACTCCCTTTCATTAATAACATTTTCCACCAAGACCAAGGGGGCTTTGTGGATAGACACAATATATTCTCCTATCCCCCCCCCCAGTACAAGAATCAAAATCAAAGTGATTGTAAAGACATAACAATTTTTTTAATAACAAACATATCATACGTATCTTCTCTGTGCAGAGGTTTTGCACAGAGCAGCCATGATCCTCCTCTTCTGGGGTCCCCTGTCGGCGCTCCTGGCTCCTCCCCTCCCCCGCAGAGTGCCCCAAAGCAAGCCAGTTGGCATGGGATCATTCATGTGGGCATAAGACACACAGAGCACAACTCGGACCCACCCCCAGCTCCCTCCTTCAGCTCCTGTGTCTGAACCAATGAGGAGGGAGAGAGTCGAGAGAGCCTCCACTCTTGTGCACATCGTTGGATCGAGATCAGGCTCAGATGAGTATAAGGGAGGGTGCACAGAGAAGGTTTCTTACCTTACGAATGCATTAAGGTAAAAACCTTCAGCCTTTACAACAATTTTAAAGTGATTGTAAAGGTAATTATTTTTTTTTTTAAATAACAAACATATCATACTTACCTCCGCTGTGCAGCTTGTTCTGCACAGAGTGGCCCCAAACCTGCTCTTCTGGGGTCCCCCGGCGGGTCTCTCACCCCTTCCACACATCTGATAACCCCTGTTAGTGATCGGCCCCCCAGCACCCCTAATTACTTACTCAAACTTGACCCGACGGGGACGAGCTGTCTCTCTGCCCGGGGGTTCTCGGCTCTTGATTGGATAGATTGTTAGCAGCGCAGCCATTGGCTCCAATGACGTGAGTGCGGGCGCGGGGCTGAGTCCTGCATTCGACCTCTATGGACACCGAATGCTGGACTCGGGAGCGCACCCGCAAGGTAACCCCCTCAGGGAATCGCTTCTCTATTACATTTTTTTTCTGTCCAGAAATAAGAAATTTTTGGGATCAGGTGGGAGAGATAATCTTACAACTGCAGATGTACAGATGCATGATAATCCAGTGGCATTTCTTTTTCATTTGAGACCACTGCCAATAAAATTATATAAATGTAGTGGCCATAACCCTTTGCAGGGCGGCCTTAACTTTTGGGCTTACCAGTTACCGCTTGGCTTGTTCTTCCACGTCTAGGGGTTCCCAGGGTTGGTATCCAACAACTTTGGACGCTGACACCAATAAAGTCCTTTTGAAAGGTATTTATTTGAAGGGGTAACATCCAATAATACAGTCTCATATGGGAACAGAGGGCAAGGGTGAAGAAACTCAGGCACCTTGAACTGCAGATATAACAAGTCTCTAGTACCACCCAGAGAGTAGCCACTCGCAGCTGGGCACTTCAAGGCTGAACAAATCTCTAGCCAGAGATTATGGCAATCAGTGCTTTTACTCAGAACTTGTGAAATCTCTGACCTTGAACAAGTTGTAACTGAAAGTGAACAGGAACCTTTTTCCTCAGTAGCTGGAACGTTCTCTGTCTCCTTGACAGTACTGTAAAAAGCGTATATTTGTCAATGTCCTTCACAACTCAGTAACCAGGCAATTCTCAGGATGCCAGCCTGTTGGCCCTCCTCCGAAGAGTCCTCCCCCGGTCACTTGCACGAGCTGCGGTGCCCCTCCAAGCCGAGAGCACACCCGGACGCCTTGAATCCTCCCTCAGTTACTGCGCCTCGGACCAGCCGGTTCCGAGACTTGGGAACAGAGGGATCCTTACCCCAGACCAGGCGGGTCTATTGGGGTTAGCCACCCAAAGCATGTTGCAGAGCGACGAACGCTCCCGTGACCGGGACCCCTCGCGGGGCTACCCCGGTCCAGAATCAGGAACAGACCGCTAGGGCCTCAGGAAGGAACCACCCATAACACGTGACCTCAACATCTTAAGTACCCCTCCCCAGACTCCTCAGCAGGGCTGATTGACTCAGAGGAAGCTGATACCCAAAATGTCCAACCAGGCCTGGTTCTGGCCTGTCATGTGCACCTCACCGTACACATGACCAGGCAGAACTCTAACACAGCCCAGTCAAACTGATGTCAAAGTTAACCTGCATAATTAACCCTCAGAACCCCATTACCGTTCTCAGGCAAAAACTAAATTTACACATGAATGACACTTTGTCCAAAATGTCACCGCTACATAAACACTATCTAATAATACACTTATTAAATGCAGCAAAGATATGCATTCTAATTTATTGGAAACAAACTATACCCCCTTCAGTCAATTTGTGTTTTTTGAAGATTAACAAAATCAAAATAATGGAGAAACTTATGACCAGAGCAAAATCACAAGGAAAAACAATTAAAAAACTATGAGACTTTTAGGTTCAAATTCCCCTGCTCAATGTATTGCTGGATGTTACTGAATAATTCCACAGTACTCAATGAATTGTTCAGCCACAGTCTCACCAAGGTATCCTAACCTCTACTGCTCTATCCCTCTTTGAAGTGTTTCTCTATCCTACTCATAGCTCCTTCCTGGTTGCTCCTTTATGGTCTACTTCTTTATTTTCCAGACTAGGTCTGTGTTAAATTCTCTCCCATATTCCTCCCCTAGTGACCTCAAGCTCTAGAGTAATTTGCTCATGGTTTGTGTATCTTAAAGTAATTGTAAAGTCTTGTTTTTTTTTTCTATACAAGTAAAAAACATGTTAGGCTTACCTGCTCTGTCTAATGGTTTTGCACAGAGCAGCCCAGATCCTCCCCTTTTCTGGTCCCACTTCGGCTTTCCTGACCTTTCCCTACTTTTGAGTGTACCCACAGCAAGCAGCTTGTAATGGTGCACCTGAGCTGAGCCGCAACTCTGTGTGTCCATTTAGCACAAAGCCATGGTTAAGCCCCACCTCCTCTCCCTCCTCATTGGCTAAATGACTTTGATTGTCAGCAGCAGGAGCCAATGGCACCGTGTCTCAGCCTATTAGGAGTACCAGATGGCTGGGGCCCCCGTGGACATTTTTGTATCGAGTTGGGGCTCAGGTAAGTATTAGGGGGGCTGAGGGGGGCTGCTGCACACAGAAGGCTTTTTATCTTAATGCATAGACTGCATTAGAATAAAAACCTTCTGCCTTTAAAACCACTTTAAAACAGTCATTCAGACATTGTTCTTTGAACTAACACATTATGTTGGATAAGGGGGCTATATAACCACACAGGAGACTCTTATCATCGACAGTGTTTACTTCTCCAAATGTCATTCCCCCGTTCTCATTTTCATCTCAGTGAAATTATTTTTTCATATGAATAAATGTCTACAATGTGTAATACTGACATATTGTGATCTAAATTTTTACATTCAATAGATGTATATACAATAACTTGAAAAAAGTATTCATATCCCTTGACATTTTCCACATTTTGTAATGTTACAGCCATGAGGGAACTCAGTCAAGTAATTGTCAGACCATTGTTATTCATTTTTACTGACAGTCTACTGACTGGAATGGTACCAGCTGATTGGAGAAAAGCCAATGTAGCACCAATATTTAAAAAGGACCCAAAATACATCCCTGGGAATTACAGACCAGTTAGCCTAACATCAGTAGTATGCAAGCTCTTGGAGGGGATGATAAGGGACAATTCAAGATTTTAGTAATGAGAATGGTATCATTAGCAGTAATCAGCATGGATTCATGAAGAATCGATCTGCAGCTGTTACCAGTGTTCCTATTCATGTTTCCTGTGTTTGACACCTATGATTGACCCAGCTTATACTGACCACATTTGAACTCTACCTGCCCTGACCTCAGCTTGCCTCTAAGACTTAGTTTACCTCTTGCACATCTGCCTGATATTCTGTTGCCAACCTCTGATTGTATCCTGACCATTCCCTGACTGTTGTTTATGCCTATGCCTGACTGTCCATGGCTGAACGGGCTTGTCTGACCCTGCATCCAGTTATCCATCTGTCCTGCTTTGCATTGTGCCTGGTTATGCTGGTCCTCAATCTGCTGTGTGCTAAAAGTCTTTCTGCACCTGCTACCAGCTGCAGGCTACCCAGCCTGGGGTCTGCTGTTCTTCTGCCATCTGCTGCTTCAGCTAGCCAGCTCAACTCTGGTGATTTACCTGTCATGCACCTCTGCGACCAACGGAAGATCTTACAAGCACATTTACCTCACTGTGTTCTCACGGCCACTGTCACAACATCCGTGGTCCTTGAGCTGGGGCTGTACGGGAGGTCTCCCTCTACACGTCAGGCTCTGCCTTAAAGGGGTTGTAAACCCTTACAACACACTTTGACCTACAGGTAAGCCTAGATTAAGGCTTACCTGTAGGTCCAAGAAATATCTCCAAAACCTACACGGTTTAGGAGATATTTGCCGAAAGACAGGCACCGCTGTCTACGTCGCATGAGCTGTAGACAGCAGTGCGCAGGCGCACACTGAGCGCGGCACCGTCAACGGCAAATATGCCGCGCGTGGCGGCTCCTGTGCGCATGCGCGGGAGTGACATCATCACGGCTTCGCCCGAATGACAGCGGCGGAGCAGCGGGACCCACCGAGAAGATGGATGCACCGGACTACAGGGGACAGCGGTGACTTCGCTGGCTCCTGTGTCAGGTAAGTGACACATAATGGGTAGTCCATTATGCTTTACCTTTGCAGGGAATGAAAGAGGAAGTAAACTCATCAGGGTTTACTTCCTCTTTAAGGTATGTGATAGTATGTTATTACAAACGTCTGGGAAAATCAGCAAACCAATCACAAAATCAGTAAGACATTTTTGCAGGCATTCTGTACACCAATGGTGAACAGAACTCCTCCAGGATGCCATATTCCATTGTCTACAGAAAATTACAGTAGCTGCAGTTTGAGACAGAAAAAGGTAAATTTTTATTGGTATAATTTTTTTTGCTAGATTTTTCCCACTTAAGTGGAGTTACCCTTAACGATCAATTCTGAGCTATAGATTCTTTAGGGTAATGGACACTAAGTATTTGGTTTCTGACCATGAAAGACTTGCCCCCGAGATTACAACATCAATGCCAAAAGCATCGTACCATCTATTAGTATGATACAAGCTCATGAAAATGTGTAAATATTAATATTACTAGATACAGTCTGCATTTCTAAATTTCTGTTTATTGTCTGCAGAATATATGGAAACAAATGTCAGCAGTACATGAGAAAAGCTATTTAGAGACACAGAGCAGTTTCCATGTTTTTTTCTTTGTGTTAAGTTGAGCCTCTTCATTTTTCTGAATGAAAAGAGTTTTGGCAAGCAGAATGTATCACTATTTGTAGAATTCACTAGGGCTCCAGTTCAAGAGAAATTCAGCCAATTCAAGACTGAAATTTCAGGTGAAGAGGGGGCTAATGACATTTAAAGATGTGCTTTCAGAGTTAAGGATCTTTTTGGATAAATGTATTTTAAACAAATCATCTTTTTTTCTAGGAGAGTTCTGTACACGTTCAGATGCATGTTCTTTTAGATATCTATATTTTAGCACAAAGTCATTTAAGTTCTTAAATGAGCAGTCCAACATGAACCTAGTACAGTTACAGTTATATGACGTGGTCACAAGACAGTGACATCATCAAGCAATTTATATGATGATGTAGAGACCATGGGCGTCCGCAGAACATTTTTCAAGGGGGGGGCATAATTTTAGGGTCACCCATGCGCCGCCCCTTTTCGACAATGTCATTATCAGATTATCATGGTCAGAGACTGCAGACTTAGTACAATCCCTAGGATAGGTAATGGATAATGGCCAACAGGCCCTCTTACCAGACCTAGTGAAACAACACCAGTGATCCCTCCGGCTGTAAGATCGCTCACGCGCCACGGGGCGACTCTGGTCAGTAGTGTAGCATGTATGTACCCTGGCAGTGACTCAGTCTTTCTCTCTCTGGTGGTGCTGGGCAGCATGGCTCTCTCTGGTGGTGCTGGACAGCATGGCTCTCTCTGGTGGCATGGGGCAGTGTAGTTCTCTCTCTGGTGGCGCTGGGCAGCGTGGCTCTCTCTCTCTGGCTTCTGCCCAGCAGAATCCTTGTTCTTTTTCCTGTAGCACCCTCTCCCTCAGCTTTTTTCCCAGGCTACAGTCTCTCAATCTCTTGATCAAGCTGTATCCTCCTCCCTGTGGAAAATGGGGCCACCAATCTTTGGGTCTACATGTCCTATGATTCTCTCCTCTCCTAGTCTCTTTTGATTGGCCCTCAGTTATGGCCAATAGGGAAGGAACAGAGCGGGCAGGAACAGTTATGGCCAATAGGGAAGGAACAGAACGGGCAGGAAGCTGGGCGAGGAACCTGGTGAGAGCCGTCGTCTCTTCTCCCTGACAGGAGAAAGGAGGGGGTGACTGGGGTAAACCTGATAGCACTGCTGCCGAAGTTCTCTGCTGGACTGAGCACGGAAAAGAGCCCGCAGTCACGCTACACTGATAGGGGGGCTTGGCAGAACCTTGATGGTGTCACCCCACTGGCGGGTTGCACATGGGTGCGGGCTGCCCGCACCCCGATAGGGATGGAACTGTGTTGAATTTAAGATCTCATCCCTGATTCCAGGGGGGGCACTTGACCCCCCTTGCCCCTACCTGCGGACGCCCATGGTAGAGACCTCTATAGCATGTACTCATAGTGGAGGGTCCATGTAGGCATTCACGGAGATGATGTAAATTTGTGTATGTCCCCACAAGCACCCAGTAGTAGAACGTGATATCGTAGTTCTGGCCTACCATAATTCATGGTTTCACCTGTAAATAAAAAGATTAAACATTGAACACAGATGGAAGAGAAGAAAAATTATAAATGGCAGTACTTTACATTTTATGCAAATTACACTAGGTATAACATTTCTCATATGCTGAGACTGTGTTTCAGGGCTGCCCTGAGCACATAGGAGAAAGGGCATGTGATAGGGTGGGCAGGAAGGCAGGAAAAGGATTAAGAATGATTGGGGAGTTGTTTCTGGATATGATGCAGGGAGGAAGTTGTTATAATTAAGAGAGACCTCAAGGAGGAATAGGATTCGGATCTGAACCCAGGACCTCTATTGCATCTGGCAATTGTGCCACTTGAAATGCTGAACAGCCCCTGCCTGATCCATTGGACAACCATACTTTGTATCTTGTTTCTGTTGAACACTAAACTCCTTACTCCTCCCATGAACTTCCTATTTAAGCCATGTCTCTGCACTTCCTACTTATTAGATTATTGTGCTCTGCTCCAGGTAAAATCTTGCTTGTTACAAAGTTGCATCATTACATAGTTAGTCAGGTTGAAAAAAGACACAAGTCCATTCAATTCAATCGAAAAAAAAAAGAGGAAAAAAAATCATACAATCCTATACCCACAATTGATCCAGAGGAAGGCGAAAAACCCCAACAAAGCATGATCCAATTTGCCACAGCAGGGACAAAATATACAACACCAAATGATAAGTGCATCAGAGAACAATAATAACAGTGCTCCAATTAAAATCCCAGTACAAAGTCATAAAAATGCTTATATTAAGCAAGTCCACAGTGAAAAACATTGCAAATGTCAGTCAGTGGGGCAGTGGACATGGTCAGTAGGGCAGTGGACATGGTCAGTAGAGCAGTGGACGTCATCACTAGGGCAGTGGACATCGTCAGTAGGGCAGTGGACATCGTCAGTAGGGCAGTGGACATGGTCAGTAGGGTAGTGGATATTGTGAGAAGAGCAGTGGACATGGTCAGTAGAGCAGTGGACATGGTCAGTAGAGCAGTGAACATGGTCAGTATGGCAGTGAACATGGTGAGTAGGGCAGTGGATATTGTCAGTAGGGCAGTGAACGGCATCAGTCGTTTTTTATTTTTTTTTATTTTATTTTTTCTTATTTTTTACCATTATATTTTATTTTACAATTTTATTTTCAATCCACGACCGGAGGAGTCGACCATTTTTTGAGAAGGCTCTCCTCAAGGGGTAGCGCACCGCCATGTATTTGAGGACTGAAAAGGTTCGTTGCGGTCTACCCCATTCCTTGTAAATTAACTTATCAAATTAAGTCAGATACGGGAACACCTTAGGTGAACGGGCTGGCTTACGGGACCCAAAAGGGACCACTACATCAGCAGAGGGATCTGCTGGCTCCTGAATCTTTAGGTTATCACGCACAGTTGTGATAAGTGCTCTAACAAGCGTTTTGGCATGCACTGCCCCGGACAAGGACTCATCTTCACTGTCCGAACGGTCCTGGTCAGCGTCATCTGAAACTACAGAGCAGGGATCACCATCCTCAGCAGGGCCAGAGTCTGCATCAGAGCTCTCCCCAGAGGACAGGGGCAGGGGCCACTTTTTAGCACCTTGTGCCTATGCACCGCCTCCTTCTTGGCAACAAACGAATTGAGGACCGCCGACAAAGCGTCCAGAGGCACTGCACAGTCTGCAGGTGAACCGGTTGCAATTGCCTGGATTTCGGGGGAAGAAACACCAGTTTCTGAAGCCATGCTGACCTTACCTTGTCTGCCACCTGATGGGGACTTAGGACAGTGATGGTCCCGCCCTCTTAACTGCTGCTGGCTGAGAGGCTCTTTACCGCAGGACTCACCACCCTGACTGGTTCTGCGCTGTCCAACTAGTAGTGCCTGTGTCCCTTGTCAGCTCCCAGGTGCATAGGAGATCGCACTGCGCTGTCCAAAGCTGCTTCCTATGGCTCTGAAACTGATCCACAATGTGTTCAGGCTCTAAGAAAATGGCAGCCGAGCGTCCAGTATGAAGGACATATACACAGGGAAAATGGCCTCAAAGCTACAGGAGAGCATGCTGCTCCTGCCCTCACCTAAAATGGCCGCCGGACACTGTATACCATGGGGACAGTGACAGAGAAATGGCGGTGAACAGCTCTGCAGCGATCGACAGACACAGCCACCAGACACCCCCCAGGGAGAAAAACACACACATCAGGGCACAGCCAGCCAGCGCAGTCCCCCCCCCCCAGATGAGAGCCCCCCTGGAGAGCCCCTGTCTATGGCACACACACCGCTCAGCAGCCTCATGCAGCATCCCCCACAGGGAGGGGGAGAGGGAAGATAGGGACAGGGAGAGAAGAGAGGGAGGTGAGGGACCCCTGAATCGACCTCCCAGGGAATGCCCAGCTGCTCTGCCTCACCAAAGCAGGGAGAGCTGTACTTACCAGTCCTGCAGAGCTGAGAGACATTCCATCACAGACCCACTCTCCGATCAGAACGGGGTGGCTGTTGGCCCAGCAAACTGTGAAGCAGACATAAGTAGCTCGGTCATATGTGTGCCCCAGAGCATTAAAGCTCACGACCACCTCTGGAGCTGAGGTGTGTCGTGGCCGACCCAGCACGTAGCTCTGGTCTGCACGCGCTTGCTGTTCAGGCTGGGGAGACTACAAGGATAAGGGTATCCAGCCTGTCACCCAGCCGGCTGTTGATAGCAGATTACAGGATCTTTAGTCTTGCGCAAAAAGCAAAGCTTCTGCAGACAAAACACAGACCAATGGGCCTGCAGGGTTCCTAGGTCCTTCTCCTTCACTAGGAAAAATAAAACTGAGGTTGCATGGCAGGCTGGGGGGTTGTTACCTAAGGGACCGCCCCTTGGGCAGAACTATAAAGTTCTAGTTTTTATTATCACATGTTAACATGTAATGCCTAGTCCTCTCCTGAAGGTGGCATAGCAACCCAATGGTCTAAGAGAGGAGCTGTGTCAGTCGGTGAATATAAGAGAAACTTATTTTCCACCATAATTTGCAAATAAATTCAATGTGATTGTCTGGATTTGTTTCCACATTTTGTCTCTCATACTTGAGATATACCTATGATGACAATTACAGGCCTCTCTCATCTTTTTAAGTGGGAGAACTTGCACAATTGGTGGCTGACTAAATACTTTTTTGCCCCACTGTATGGGAAATCTCCATTAATAGCTGTAAAATATTGTAATTATGAATATATTTAATTTAGCTTTTATCTACATAGGGCGTGTAACATAGCTTCACAGAATTCTCAGTTAGACAGACAATTCGGTGCCTAAGCTTGTATATCTAAACAATGGGACCCAAACCGCATTGTTCTACACATACTCACTTCAAAGGATCCCATGTTTGAATATGCAATGAGGGGCCATGGCTAGTCCGTCATGTATACTTCATTTCTCTGAAAATCGAATCTACTTACAAGGTTAGGTTTTCTGCTCAAAATAGTCTGGGACAAGGATTTGCATTAAAGGGGGCTGGCATATGCAAAGTATAGGGATTGGAGATGTAGCCAATCCTTACCCAGGATTAGAGAGGCCCACCAATCAGAGCCACGCCATGCCAACCAATGGGGCATCAGCCTGTAATGATATATACAGATTAGATGTGAGGGAAACACACAATCTTTGGTGGAGTGGTCACTCGAATGGAACCTTTGTGGGTCATAGCCTGGTAACTATTGAAACTAAATATGTTTATCATATGTCTTTTCTGTCCTACTGTTTGTAGGATAATGTTTTAAGGAATGTACTCTATATTCCTTCATGTAATCCCAGATTTTTTCCCTTTTCCTGTACAATTAGATAGGTTGCTGTGTATTAGTCTAGGCCTACTTTACTATATACCAGTACATTTTTGTTATTGTGTTAAAGCTTTCCCTCCTGGTCAAAGAACTATTATTTAACCCAAATCATATCTGAGAAATATTAAATCTCAAATATAGGAAACAGTTAACAGAGTGAAAAGATGGGACTTTAACCAGCTGAAGGCCAGGCAGTTTCTGGCACTTTCTGTTCCATTGTCGAACCTTTAAAAGCCTTTACAGGTTACCACTTTAGATGTACAGAGGAGGTTTGGTGTAGGCCCCCAAAAAGGTGAGGCTGACCTGGAAGACTGGTTTAAATATTTTAATACAGCAGGGGTTCAATTCCTCATCTTTTTAACGCAGAGGAAGAATAGCAAACTGGGTCGCTTAGACACAGAGATTAAATTAATCAAAGATAAACTTTTACCCCACATTGGAAGTGAGCAATATAAAGAAAGATCTGTTAGTCTTAAAAAATTATTAGAAAAGGAAGAGGTTGAACAAAAGAATAAGAAAAGAAAAAAGTATAATAGGGACGTAGGAGACTATAAGAACGGTTTAGTATTTGAATGGCAAAGTAAAATTACTAATAATGAAGTGGAACCTATGGTCTGTTCAGAAATGGTAGAACCCTCTACATCTAGCATAAGTCAGGGCAATACTGGGCGGCCTAAGAAAACGGATAATAATCAGTATAGACCCCGGCTAAGTCAAACTCAACGACAGGATAACAATAGAAGGGTGTCTTATAGATCCCCCGAGAGATACTATAAACCACCTCAATTGAGACCAAAAACTCCAGGTTACCCCCCAAAGAACCCTGGAAAAAAATCCCCTCACTGGAAACCAAAAAATAGGAAGCCCTTTAATGATGTAAGACAAGGGAATTATTATCCATACACTACATTTCCGAATGGAACATATGGGAATGAGTATGGACCTTATGGGAACCAGGGTAACATATATAGGGATGAGAGGTACCAGGAATACAATGTCCCAACTCAGAATAGATTCCAAGGTATGAACAATCAGGATACATACTTTGAAAATAGGATGGACTTACCAGGAGAATATAGGGGACCAAGAGGTGGAGGAAGAGAAAGGACTGCTTGGTACCAACCTGTCAGAGAACTCACCATACGTATGCCCGTCCCCGTATAGCGACAGTTTCCCTTCGTTCCAGGCGGCATGCGCGGTGTCCCCGTCAGAGGCGTACGGATTCCAGGACGAACGGACGTATGCTAATCCGAACACGTGGACGTACGCCAATCCGAACACATGGACGTACGCCAATCCGAACACGCGAAGACACCCGCGCAAACTGAACGGATGTACGTATTCACGCACGGACGGCCACTTCCACCAATCCTGGCTCACTCCCCTCTATATAAACAGGATCCTGGCCTGACATCAGTGCTGGATCGTCTTCAGCTACTCCTGTAGACCTGATCGTTGCTCCTGTGACCTTGCTCCTGTGACCTTGCTCCTGTGACCTTGCTCCCGTGATCCTTGTTCCTGTGACCCGTTCCTGACACCCGCTCTTTGGATACCCTGTGCTACTATCTCCTGGACTACCTTTGACCCCGGCTTGGACTTCGACTTTGGCTTGTCTCCTGAATCTGTACCTCGTTTGCTTGCACGTTGCCAGACCCTTGCTTGTTCCTGATTACGCACCTGCCTCCTGTTATTGTACCGCATTGCCTGCCAGTTGCCGACCTTGCCTGTTACAGACACGCAGTGCTTCCTGCACACCTGCTGATCTTCTGGTGCCTACCTACAACATCTCTTCTACCGTGAGGACCCAGCATCTCCAAGGTCTGCTACCTCCACCTTCAGGCACCTGCACCCTTTTGTGTCCTCACGCGCCCTGTCCCAATCCTCAGGGGCGTGGAGACCGGAACCGTGTGAGAGGCCACCCTCAGCAGTCTGACTCCACTGTAAGGTACGTGACACAACCCCCGTACCCTCAAAGAAGGGAATTGGAGTGGGGACCTCCTCAATACCCCCAATGGGAAGAACAACAATCAGAGCAGTGGGGTTTTCCCAGGGAGGAACAGAGCGTAGAAAGATCAATAGAACCCAGAGAGGAAAGAGAGGTGGACGGAGATCAAAAAGCAAAACGAAAAAGGGAATAAACGGAGAGGGAATTTTCAATCTCAGTAGCGTCATTCTTACTGAGGCTGAGATTTCCGTTTTGGATAAGGGACTAAAATATGCCCCCCCTAAGGCTCTTAATAAATTCGAAACGTATATGGATATACAAAAATACACCAGGAAATTGAATGTTAAAAGGTACATGTTGTCCAACACACAGGAGAGGAATGCGATTAGCCATACTGATATCAAACATTCTGGTTTAACCACTTTCAGACCGGACCATTTTGCTGGTAAATGACCAGAGGTCTTTTTACACTTTGGCACTGCGCTGCTTTAACTGGTAATTGCGCGGTCATGCAATGTTGTACCCAAACAAAATTTGCGTCCTTTTCTTCCCACAAATAGAGCTTTCTTTTGATGGTATTTGATTGCCTCTGCGATTTTTATTTTTTGCGATATAAACGTAAAAAGACCGCAAATTTTGAAAAAAAATGATATTTTCTACTTTTTGTTATTAGAAAAATCCAATAAACTCAATTTTAGTCATACATTTAGGCCAAAATGTATTCAGCCACATGTCTTTGGTAAAAAAAAAGTCAATAATTGTATATTTATTGGTTTGCGCAAAAGTTGTCACATCTACAAACTAAGGTACGTTTTCTGGAATTTACGCAGCTTTTAGTTTACGACTGCCTATCTCATTTCTTGAGGTGCTAAAATGGCAGGGCAGTACAAAACCCCCCCAAATGACCCCATTTTGGAAAGTAGACCCCCTAAGGAAATTGATAAGAGGCATGTTGAGCCCATTGAATATTTTATTTTTTTGCCTCAAGCGATTGAATAATGACAAAAAAAAAAATATTTTTTTTTTTTACACAAAGTTGTCACTAAATGATATATTGCTCACACATGCTATGGGCGTATGTGAAATGACACCCCAAAATAAATTCTGCTGCTTCTCCTGAGTACGGGGATACCACATATGTGGGACTTTTTGGGAGCCTAGCCGCGTACGGGGCCCTGAAAACCAAGCACCGCCTTCAGGCTTTCTAAGGGCGTAAATTTTTGAGTTCACTTCTCACTACCTATTACAGTTTTGAAGGCCATAAAATGCCAAGATGGCACAAAACCCCCACAAATGACCCCATTTTAGAAAGTAGACACCCCAAGCTATTTGCTGAGAGGCATGTTGAGTCCATGGAATATTTTATATTTTGCCACAAGTTGCGGGAAAATTACAAACTTTTTTTTTTTTTTTTTTTTTTCACAAAGTTGTCACTAAATGATATATTGCTCACGCATGCCATGGGCATATGTGAAATGACACCCCAAAATAAATTCTGCTGCTTCTCCTGAGTACGGGGATACCACATATGTGGGACTTTTTGGGAGCCTAGCCGCGTACGGGGCCCCGAAAACCAAGCACCGCCTTCAGGCTTTCTAAGGGCGTTACAGTTTTGAAGGCCATAAAATGCCAAGATGGCACAAACCCCCCCCAAATGACCCCATTTTGGAAAGTAGACACCCCTAAATTTAGGGGTACACTAGTGAGACTAGGTAATAAATGGCGGGTGCCCTGAAACTATAAAAAAATAACTAACCAACCAGCGTCACCTGTAACAGTTATATGGTGATCACTGGTGAAAGGGTTAACTAGGGGGCAATCAGGGGGCTTTATGCGGTAGTATATGGGGGTCCCTGGCGCTATAAAAAGCTGCGGCGAACCTAAATACCTACCTGCCTAACTAGCGTCACCTGTGACACTAATACAGCGATCAGAAAAACGATCGCTTATTAGGCTGGGTTCACACTGGAGCGATGCGGGAACGCCACGAATGCGCGGCGGGTTCCCGCATCGCATGCCTCCCGGCGGCAGTTCACACTGCCCTATGCGAACTGCTGGGAGTGTCAGTGAAATGTTACTGACACCCCCAGATCAGTTCGCATATCGCAGTGCGATCTGCAAACTCGGATCGCATGGTGTGAACACCCATGCGATCCGATTCTGCTGCGGGCCAAAAAAAGGGTCCCGTGCGAATTTGCGGCGGGTGCGGCGGGTGTGGCGGGTGCGGCGAATGGCTGAACTCGAATCGCACAGAGATCGGATGTGATTTGCACTGCAGTGCGGTGCGAATCACATCCGTTCTCATAAACCGCTGCAATGTGAACCCAGCCTTAGTGACACTGGCGACGGGGGGTGATCACGGGGTTAAACCTTTATTGGGGGGGTTAGGGGGGTACCTTAGAACTAAAGGGGGCTAACCCTAACTGCCCTAACAGTTATTAGTCACAAATGACACCCGCCGGGTGATCAGGGGGTTAAACCTTTATTAGGTAATAAATGGCGGGTGCCCTGAAACTATAAAAAAATAACTAACCAACCAGCGTCACCTGTAACAGTTATATGGTGATCACAGGTGAAAGGGTTAACTAGGGGGCAATCAGGGGGCTTTATGCGGTAGTATATGGGGGTCCCTGGCGCTATAAAAAGCTGCGGCGAACCTAAATACCTACCTGCCTAACTAGCGTCACCTGTGACACTAATACGGCGATCAGAAAAATGATCGCTTATTAGGCTGGGTTCACACTGGAGCGATGCGGAAACGCCGCGAATCCGCGGCGGGTTCCCGCATCGCATGCCTCCCGGCGGCAGTTCACACTGCCCTATGCGAACTGCTGGGAGTGTCAGTGAAATGTTACTGACACCCCCAGATCAGTTCGCATATCGCAGTGCGATCTGCAAACTCGGATCGCATGGTGTGAACACGATTCTGATGTGATCCGATTCTGCTGCGGGCCAAAAAAAGGGTCCCGTGCGAATTTGCGGCGGGTGCGGCGGGTGTGGCGGGTGCGGCGGGTGCGGCGAATGGCTGAACTCGAATCGCACAGAGATCGGATGTGATTTGCACTGCAGTGCGGTGCGAATCACATTCGTTCTCATAAACCGCTGCAATGTGAACCCAGCCTTAGTGACACTGGCGACGGGGGGTGATCACGGGGTTAAACCTTTATTGGGGGGGTTAGGGGGGTACATTAGAACTAAAGGGGGCTAACTCTAACTGCCCTAACAGTTATTACAGTCACAAATGACACCAATGCAAAAAAAAAAAAAATGACATTGGTGTCACTGTGACTGGGGGGCAGGGGTAATTGGGGGGGTGATCGGGGGGTAAAGGGGGGGTGTGAGTGTGCCTGGCATGTTCTACTGTGTGTGTAGAGTGTTGGTGCAACTCACCGATCCGCTCTCCTCCGTGTCGGAACGAAAAATACCGACACGGAGGAGAGAATACATCACTTCCTCTCCTGTGTTTACATTACAGGAGAGGAAGTGATGTCACGGGGGATTTCTATTCGTCGGGAGCGATCGCGAGGGGGTGGCCATGAATGAATGGCCGCCCCCTCATCCCGGATCGCTCTCGAAGGAATGCCGACCGCCGCAGGCACCGGGGGGGGGCCCGATCGGGCCCCCCACCCGCGGGCAGGCAGGGACTTATATATACGCCCATATGCCTGCCCGTGCCATTCTGCCGACGTATATCGTCGTGCGGCGGTCGGCAAGTGGTTAAGCAACGCATCCCTCTTTAACCCCCCAGGTGGTCTATCTGCATCTATCAGGGTCTTTAGGGACGTTGTCCTTAGGGATCTTGAATGTCTAAAAATCAAAGAGACAAAGAGGGCAAGGGAATTACAATTGGGTTTCAATCAGCTTTGTAACCAGAAAAATCTGGTTATTAGACCCGCGGACAAGGGAGGGGGGATTGTGATATTAAATAAGGAGGACTATTTAGGTGAACTTAATAGAATAGTCGGAGATACTGATACATATATTCCACTACCCGGTGATCCAAGATTTAAATATAAAAAGGAACTAGAGGATATTGTCAAGCGAGGCTCTGAGATGGGTATTGTAAATAAAAAGGAGAAGTCCTTCTTAAGCCACACGAGAGGACTTATGTCCGACAGACTTCCGACAGACTTCCGAAGGAGTTCTGCCGGAGTTCCGACAGAGTTCTGACGGACTTTTCGACTGAGCAGACTTGGCCACACACAATCACACTAAACTCCGACGGATTCAAACGTGATGACGTACGACTGGACTCGAATAAGGAAGTTCATAGCCAGTAGCCAATAGCTGCCCTAGCGTCGGTTTTAGTCCGTCGGAATAGCATACACACAAGCAAATTTTTCTAAGGGACCGGGTCCGGCGGAGTTCCGTCGGAAAAATTTGAAGCATGTTCCATATTCTAAAGTCCATCAGACTTTGGCGAATCAAAAGTCCGTTGCAGCCCACACACGATCGAATAGTCTGACGGAATCAGTCCGTCGGACTTTGGATGTTGAAAAGTCCGCTCGTGTGTACACGGCATTAGTCCCTGTCTCTTCTAGGATACCCGTCATGTACTACCTGCCTAAGATACATAAAGATCCGGTTCATCCACCGGGTAGACCCATTATTAGCGGTATCGACTCATTAACATCGAGAGCAGGGAAATACATAGACGGGTTCCTACAACCTCTAGTTAAACTTCTACCTGCTTACATCAAGGATACACGTCATACTATTAATATCCTTAAAAATTGTCAATACCAGGAGGGTGTTTGGATGGTCACAGCGAATGTGACATCCTTATATACGGTGATCCCACATGACTGGGGCCTTTGGTCAGTAAAGTATTTTTTGGATAAAAACTCAGGTTTGGTTGACAAACAGAAGGATTTCATTATGGAACTCCTAGAATATGCCACTACGCATAACTTCTTTTGGCATGCGGGAGGTTTCTTTCTCCAAAAGAGGGGAGTGGCCATGGGGGCTAAATTTGCCCCCAGCTTGGCGAACCTCTTTATAGGGAAATGGGAGGAGGACGTCATCTATTTGGATAAAAGACCTGAATTGGCCCTCTGGGCTAGGTATATAGATGACGTCCTCCTCCTATGGAATGGCTCTTTTGAGTCACTTGAGGAATTTATGATGGAACTCAATAGGAATGATAGAGGAATAGAATTCAAATATGAAGCGAGTCAACACACTATTAATTTTCTGGATCTGAAAATCTGGAATGAGGGAGATGACCTACTGACAGCCACGTTTTTCAAGGACACTGATCGTAACGCATTTATCCCACGTGACAGTTGCCACCATAAAGCGTGGCTACGGTCCGTTCCGAAAAGCCAGTTCATTAGAATGAGGCGTAACTGCTCCCGGGAGGAAGATTTTGATACACAGGCCGGGGTCCTTGTAGAGAGATTATTGGCCAAAGGCTATGAAGAACAAGATTTAAAAGAAAAATTGAGGGAGGTACGAGAGATTGACCGTAGCCTCTTACTTAAAGAGAGAACTGAGGTGGAGGGGAATAGTATTAACAGCAATTTCCAGTGCCCATTTGTTACTGGATTCTCTCAACAACACTTTTCGGTCAAGAAGATTGTGCATAAGCACTGGCATATAATTAAAAATGACCAAATTCTGGGTTCATTTCTCCCAGAGAGACCACAGGTGGTGTTTAGGGGTGTGCCATCTATTAGACAAAAAATCGCACCTAATGTGTGCGATCCCCCGACAATTAAACCTATGTTCTTTCAGAATCTGATAGGGTTTTTTAAATGTAATAAATGTTGTGTATGTTCCATTAATAATATAAAGATAAAGAAAACAACAGAATTTTGTTCAGGAAGTACTAAACAAATCTTCCCTATTAAACATTTATAACCTGCTCTACAGAGGGAGTGGTATATCTCCTAACTTGTCCCTGTGGGCTCCACTATGTGGGTCGCACATTATGCCCCCTCCAGGTGAGGTTGGGCGAACATTTGGGTAACATTAGAAGGGGTTTTAAAGGACACCCGGTTTCAAAACATTACTTGGAAGTACATGATCGTGACCCTAGGGGGACATCCCTCCTGGGAATCGATAAATTACAGCTACCTTGGAGAGGAGGTCCTAAAAAGAGGGCAATTTCAAAACTCGAAATGAGTTGGATATATAAAATTAAGAGCCTTAAACCTTTTGGATTCAATGTAGATATAGAAATTAATGCTTTTATAGATAATGCATGAGGGGTATGAATTACAATAACATAGATAGGGTACGCCTTATAGGTACTTTTTTATTTTTTTTTTCATTTTTTATTTTTTTTTTCATTTTTTGGGTCTCCTTTCATTTTTGAACTAAATGGGGACAGACCACTTCCTTTTATTTAGATTTTATTTAGAAAAATGATTTCCTGAATATGAACTGAACACCGTGGGCCATTCGAATAGGAGTAGTTATACACTATTCGATATGTGCTTTCTAATTAGAGGTGTGCAGTTCATGTGTAGGTTCAATTTATATGAAAATAGTGCTCGAGCTTAGGCTTTGTTCCAGACCCAGGCCGCGTTTGGTCTCCACGAAAATGGAGACCGGGGGCGGGACCAATGGTTTGAGAGATGCGGGATTCGATTCATTTCTATATCCTTTGAGAAAAAATTAGCCGTTCGGAAGTGAGGTTTGGTTTGGCCGGAATGCTGACCTCCACCTCTTTCGAATGTAATCGAGGTTTGTTTTAATCTTAACACTTCGTTCCGGACCTGGACCATGTTTTGGTCTCCATGAAAATGGCGACCTGGGCGGGACCAATGGTTTGTAGGACGAGGGATTCGTTTCATAGCCTTCGAAAAAATGTTTACCGTCCGGAAGTGAGGCTTGGTTCGGCTGGAATGCCGACCCTCCCCTCTTTCGAACTCAATCGAGGCTTGGTTTAATCGTAACGCTATTTAGACGTGATGGATCAGCATATCACCTGTGCCCCAGGAGGATGTAAGTTTTTACGAAACATGTCGGGCTGTTTGTGCTGATACCACCACGCTTAGAATATTCCCTAGCACGGGTGTATATTTGTTCTTATTTTTAACCGTTTTTTTATGCATATATATATTTTTTTCATGTGTTAGAGTTAGACCGATTCGGTCGTACCTTTGGTCTATTGTATACTATAAGTTTCCTCTAGAATCGGACCTATTCGGTCATTGGTCTGCTGTATGTTAAAAAAAATTTTTTTTACATTTTTAATAAAATTGTCGCTTGCCAAACGGTACTTTCACGATCGGAGTCCTTCTTTGTTTTCCCCTTCGTTCTACTCGTGGCCGAGAGGCCCGAGTAGTTTGTGTTTTACCACAGGTTTGCGTATTGTAAAACCCTGACATCGGAGGATTCGCTGGGGAGCTATAAACAAACTCCAGACGCACAGAGAGATCGGATTACCACTGCCTACGGTGTTCGAGAAGGGAAGTAGGACGTACGGAATTGTCATAACCTATGCCGATCACTTCCGAATGATCCACATCTATCTATACGTTTAGTACCATAACGGAACGGATTACATGCAAAAGAACCCCGCAGAGGGCTGTCTGCTCGCACTAACGACTCCATTGACTGGGAGTCCACCCATTGTGGTAAGGGTCAAACTTTTTTCAACTTTGGATTTGTAAGAAGATTACACTGAATTCGTAAAAAGGATTGATTTTTCTATTCATTGGTTTTTCGTGGAAACAAAGAGTCCCTTATTACAAAAAGACTCCTTTTTTCTTCATTGAACTCTACACAGGATGTTTTTTGATTTTTAATCTCAATAATTTGTATTGGACTTTTCACTTTCATTTTTCATGTGACTTTAGCGCAACTTTATATATAATTTTTTTGCTATAATTACTGCCCATGATCTGATGTTTGCAGCGATACCTCACATGTGTGAGGCGATCGCGGTTTGCATGTGTTCAGGACCGACACTCGTTCGCCTTTACGTGCTAGCCCAGGGGGGACGGGGCACTTTACATTTTTTTTAATTATTCATTTTTTATATATATATATATATATATATATATATATATATATATATATATATATATATATATATATATATATATGTATATATATATATATATGTATATATATATATATATATATATATATATATATATATATGTATATATATATATATATATATATATATATATATATGTATATATATATATATATATATATATATATTTATTTTTTTTACACTTTTGCTTTAAATTGACAGGTATTCTTATGGAGGGATCTGGGGTCTATAAGACCCCAAATCCCTCCTTTGCACTTGAAAGTATTCAAAACGCCAAGATCTGTGTTTTTGAATACTTTGTATTTTTTAAAAGAGGCGCCCTTAAGGCTTCAGTAATCCGGAAGCGATGTCAAGACATCGCTTCTGGGTCACTACAGCTGAGACCCGATCATACCAGCTGGTTGTTCATGTCTCCCAGTGGGACTAGAGGCAAGCGGTGGAAGGCGGCAGTAGAGGGGGATGTCCACTCCCGCTGCTTGTAACAACAGCCGAGTGGCTGCTTAGCTGCATCGGTTGTAATCACAAGAAAGCTGACTGTCTGCTCTAAAAAAACGGAGCAGCTGCAGGCATCACCTCGGTACAACCACTTTAAGCCAAATGATCTACGTGATTTGGCGGAAAGTGGTTAAGACTTAGTTCCCATTTTATATTCTAAATTCCAGCTTCCCTATGTACCAATATACTAATAAAGAATAAGTTCACCTTTCACAACATGTTACATGTTACACCCATATTCAAGGTGTGACATGTTACAAACAGACCGGCCCCCACACCTCCCCGATCTGACAGCTAGCAGGGATCTACCACCACCACACATACACACTAGCTATCACAATTTATTAATTTTTAAAAATGCATTCCCCGGGTACGTCACTTATTCACAGTGTCCTGTGAATAGATAACTACAAGGTCCAGCATCCTTTGCCGTTGTCAGCTTGTAGTTTTCATGGAACTACCACGTCTCTGTGGATTGTCGTGGTAACTCTTTTTCTCTTCCTGTCAGATTGTATCTGCTTATCTGATCTACTGATCACTGGTGCAATGCTTTCCAGGCTCCAACAAAAAAAAATTCAATTTTTTTTACCTGCAAAATAATTTGCATTTATTAAATTTTTTCTAAAAGTGAACTTATCCTTTAACCACTTTACGACCGGCACACAGCGATGTAAGTCCATTTTTTGAAGAGGGATATCTCGGTAACGGCAGCAGCTGCTGCCATAACCAAGATGTCCATCTCTTCAGGCACTGGTCATGTGTACGATAATGGTGGTCTCTGTGGCTGGTTCGCCCTGAGATCACCATTATCGGCGGTGGGAGAGGTGACACCCCCCTCCCGCCACTCTCACACGCCCTCCGCCACTTACTGGAGCCATCGGTAGCGGCGGAGGCGATCAGGACCTGCTTTCTCTGTGGTATGGAGACGAGTGAGGCTAAGATGGCCCCCACCTGTCTCTATACCATAGCAGGATGGAAGCAACGTCAAAACGTCACTTCTGCCCATACCTCTTAAAGGCACATTTTTTCAATGTAATTTTTTCAAATGAAATTTTTTTTTTATTGCATTTAAGTCCAAATATGAGATCTGAGGACTTTTCGACCCCAGATCTCATATTTAAGAGGACCTGCCATGCTTTTTTATATTACAAGGGATGTTTACATTTCTTGTAATAGGAATAAAAGTGATCCATTTTTTTTTTAAACAGTGTAAAAATTGATAAAATCAAGTAAAATAAATAAGAATTTTTTATTTTATTTTTTTGAGTAGCACCCACATATGAAAACGGTAGTCAAACCACACATGTGAGGTATTTCCGTGATCGGTAGAGCGAGAGCAATAATTCTAGCCCTAGACCTCCTCTGTAACACAAAACATGCAACCTGTAGAATTTTTTAAATGCCACTTATGGAGATTTTTGAGGGTAAAAGTTTGATGCCATTCCACGAGCAGGTGCAATTTTGAAGCGTGACATGTTGGATATCAATTTACTCTACATAACATTATCTTTCACAATATAAAAAAAAAAAAAAGGGCTAATTTTCCTTTTGTCTTATTTTTTAATTAAAAAAAAGTGAATTTTTTCCAACAAAAGTGCGCCTGTAACACCGCTGCGCAAATACGGTGTGTGAAAAAAAAGTATTGCAATGACCATCATTTTATTCTCTAGGGTGTTAAAAAAAAAAAAACTATTATAATGTTTGGGGGTTCTAAGTAATTTTCTAGCAAAAAAAAATGTTTTAAACATGTAAACACCGAATCTGAAAAAGAGGCCCGGTCCTTAAGTGGTTAATGTACCAATGTTGCAGGAAAGAAAAAGCTTTCTATATATTCTAGGAGAAACCTTACCTCAGCCTCCAGTCTCCTTTAGAAACTCCTCCACTACTTCCTGCTATTCGTCCTGGTATTTGAGACAGGAAAACTGTTTGTGAACTAAATAGCTTACAAGCTGACCTTAATAACACACACCCTGCACCTGCCCTCCTCTGTAAGTACATGCAATCATTATCCGTGACCGTGAGCACTGCTCTAGCTGAATATATAGCCAGTGTCTTCCTGTGCCGATCAATTGTTTTGTACCTTATTTTCTTCTTGCATAGACTGTTCATTAGGCAAAATCTGAGTGATCACATAACTGCCTAGGTGGAGCAGAGCTGTAGTTTTGAACAGGAGAAGTGTGTCCCTGGAAATCTGTAAAGCTTGCCGTACACTATGCAGTCTGATTGTACAATATCCTTTAGATCTACCATAAACTGTAGTGGACGGTAGGGATGAGCTTCTTGTTTTGAGTTAAACCCATGTTCGCCTCGAACATCGTCTGTTCGACCGGTCGGCGAATTCTGAACAGTATGGGCCGTTCGCGCCAAATTCGAGTGGCTCGTCACGGCCAATAATTGACTGTGGCATTGCAGTGCATTGCTGGCTGATGATTGGCCAAGCATGCACTATGACCCGCATGCTTTGGCCAATCACAGCACAGAAAAACAGAGAGCCATGATTGGCCAAAGCCAGGCCAATTATGTCTGAGGGGGTTTAGTACATGTCCCACACTATATCCTGTGTGGAGATAGACAGAGAGACAGTGTAATTTGATTTAAATTAGAAAGAATAGGCAGGCGAGTCAGTTAGCTTCAGTTAGCTTCAGTTACAGTGTGTAGAGGATATATATATATACATCCCAGGTGTGTTGTATATATATTTATACACTGTATTCAGTTTAGCTAGATACCAGATACCTGAAGGGTCTGGTATGGATATTAAGGGGAACCCTGCGTCAAATTAGAAAAAAAAAATTGACGTGGGGTCCCCCTAAATATCCATACCAGACCCTTCAGGTCTGGTATGGATATTAAGGGGAACCCCGCGTCAAATTTAAAAAAAAATGACGTGGGGGTCCCCCTAAAAATCCATACCAGACCGTTTATCCGAGCACGCAACCTGACAGGCCGCAGGAAAAGAGGGGGGGAAGAGAGAGCGGCCCCCCTCCCTCCTGAACCGTACCAGGCCACATGCCCTCAACATTGGGAGGATGCTTTGGGGGTCTGTGTCCCCTCAAAGCACCTTGTCCCCATGTTGATGTGGAGAAGGGCCTCATCCCCACAACCGTGGCCGGTGGTTGTGGGGGTCTGCGGGCGGGGGGCTTATCAGAATCTGGAAGCCCCCTTTAACAAGGGGACCCCCAGATCCTGGCCCCCCTGTTTGAAATGGTAAGGGGTTACAAAAGTACCCCTACCATTTCACAAAGAAAGTGTAAAAAATAGTTAAATAAGACAAACACACTTTTGAAAAATTCCTTTATTAAAAATAAAAAAAAGATTCCAGCGGTGGTAATCCACTCTTGCTATCCAGCGACAGACGATCATCTCTCCGGGGTCCAACGATGTCTCATCTGAATCAGCGCAGCGAATCCATCCATCTTCTGTCTCCACTGAGGAGACACTGCGGTATCCCGGCGGCCTGACGTTTGTTATATGCGGAGGGAGGTGCCATCCGTCCCCTGACCCCGCCCCCCTCTGACGCAAGGGGAAACCCGGGTTTCCCTGTGACGTATGGGTGACCCCGCCCCCTCTGATGTAACGGAAACCTGCCCAAATTTCTGCAGAGCATATAGGGCAGGCCCCTTCTTTCAAACATCCAACTTACAAACGTCTCCTACTTGTAAACCGAAGGAGACAGCAGGAAGTGAGATGAAATCTACCCCTAGGAAGGGAAATTCTCTCCTGTAAGAGCTGATATGGGAAAAAAGTGTCTCTTCTCCACTGATGCTTTATCACCAATCCTTGTTTCACTTAAAACCCCAAATTTTCAAAAAACATTTGTCATTGGGACAGAAAGTGAGGTGAAATCTTCTGAAGAGGTGCACAGACAGCAAAAAAAATGTTACAGGGGTGATAACCCTTCCCTATGTTTTCCAAAAAGCTTAAAAATAGATTTTTGACTGGAGCTACACTTTAAAAATGTACCAGTTTACAATTACAAACAGATTCTACTTAATAACAAACCTACACAGTCCCTGTCTTGTTTGCACCACCTGTATACTGCTGTTCAGAGTATATAGGGCCCGGGGGCCCCACGCCTTTCCTTTTTTTTATTTGGGTACAAGATTCCCCTTAATATCCATACAAGACCCAAAGGGCCTGGTAATGGACTGGGGGGAGGAGAGGGGTACCAATGCCATTTGTCTCACTGATTTTCATCCATATTGCTGGGACCAGATATTACATTAAAGCCACAAGCAGTTTTAAATGACTTTTATTCCTTTAAAAATGTCATTTTGTGCAGGGACTGTTCTAAGCACGGGAAGCACGCGCCACTTTACAAGCATACTATAGACAACTACCAGGTACGATATTTAAAGGAATATTTCACTCTTTTTTTTTTTAAGCATCATTAAAATCACTGCTCCTGAAAAAACAGCAGTTTTTAAAACTTTTTTTTGCATTGACAATAACTTGCATATTAGCCTTTAAAATTAGCACTTTTGATTTCGAACTTTCAACCTTCAACTTTCAAGTCCCATAGACTTTAACAGGGTTCTAAAGTTTGCGCAAATTTTCGGTCTGTTCGCAGGTTCTGGTGCGAACTGAATCAGGGGGTATTTGGCTCATCCCTAGTGGATGGGCCTGCCTGGTTGGATACAAAGTGATTATATAGATAGGTGTTTCCTCCTCATATATAATTTTTGTAAATTTGAGGGAGATTGTACAGAAATTGTACAATCAGAATGTATAGTGTGTGGGCACCATTCGTTTTTGACAGTACTCCAAATGCAGAAGCAAATGCACATCTTGTCACATGCAAAATGTGCAACAAACTGCAAAATGCACAGTAAAAATCATGCAAACTGCAACACACCAAAGTGTCCCATGAGCAAATTTGCTGTAGTTGTTGCATGTAGGGCAGTCCATTGAAATCAAATTTGTATCAGGCAGGCCCTTGCATGACATAGCTGATGGTAGATCTAAAGGAGATTGTACAAACAGATTATACAAAGGGAAATAAAAAAAGGGTTTATATATTAATGAGGGAGGCGTGGTCCACAGAAGTAAACACACCTATTCTGTAATGCAGTAAGGCAGTACATAATGGGATATGAAGTTTTGTATAGAATTTTTGAACTGAGAGGTAAAGATTCAAAGCTTCTATGGACTAGGTAAATGAGAGATAAGTACATCAAGATGGCTTGAGCAGAAAAGACATTATGAAAGGTTCCTATTTATTATAAAAAGTGAAATTTTGTCCAAAAATGAGATCTTAGCCTTTAGCTAAATATCATAAAAACTAAGGTTATGACAACAAGGAAGACAGTTAACTTCAGAGCTCATTGTGAAGGCATAGAAGAAGAAGACAGCTTTTGCCTCCTTGGATCAATTATTAACAACAAAGTATCCAGCAGTCGAGATATACGATGCAGATTGGCACTAGAAGAGCCAGGATGAAAGACCCAGAAAAGAAAAGATCTTCAAATGTACTGATGTGTCTGGGAGAACAAAGATCAAAATTATCCAGGCTAAGGTATTTTCTGTCACTCTCTATGGAGGTGAGAGATGGACAATGAAGACGCAAGACAGGAGTGTTAATGCCTTTGAACTTTGGTGTGGGTGAATAATTCTAAGAATATCATGGACAGCAAGGAAAACAAACATAGAGATCCTTCAACAAATCAAGCTCAACCTTTTACTTGATAAACTGATGACTAAACCAAAGCTGTCTTATTTGGACATAAAAGAAGAACTAACTCACTGGAAAAGACAATTATGTTCAGGAAAGTTAAGGGGAAATAAAGCTGCACAATAACGTGGCAGTAGGTCTTAAAAATATAAACAGTCCTTTTAAAATAGGGGTGTCAAACTCTATTTCATTGCGGGCCATGTCAGCATTATGGTTGCCCGCAAAGGGTCGGTTGTATCTGTAAGACTCTGAATGCAGAGTTCAGGAGTGCACTACATACCGCGTGCAGAGTTCACAAGTGCTTAACGCACAGAGTGCAGAGTTCAAGCGTATGCTATGTACATAGTGCAGGGTTTCAGGTGTGCACTACATACAGAGTGAAGTGATCAGGAGTTTGCTACATACAAAGTTCACGGGTGCGCTGTGTACATGGTTCAGGGTTGAGGAGTGCGCTACAGGGTTGAGGAGCGCACTACATACAGAGTGCAGGGTTCAACTCTCTTTTACAGGCTTTCCACATCTCATTTCCACCCTTCCTCCTCAGCTCTGACCTCTGCACCCCTCTCTCCCATCCCTCTATACACATCTACCTCCACCCCCCCGAAAGCTTCCTCGCATCTCACCTACTCGGCCAAGCTCTAGTACCTCCCAGAAGTGCAGATACCAACACTTGTGGCAAAATTTAAAAAGAAATACAAAAAAAAAATACTACCCACCAAAACCCCTTAGTCAACACAAAACTACTTAAACTCATTATTTACCATTTTGTAATGAAACATCACTGGCTTGGGTATGTAACAGGAAAGCTTTGGATCGGCAGCACACCCACACAGGAAGTAAAGTAGAAAGTCTTTATTGAAGCATAAATATAATAAATGGATGGATACAGGCAGGGCTGGACTTACCATTGGGCTTGACTGGGCTCAAGCCCATGGGCCCCGCCGAGATACATAGCCGAGTGTACTCGGCTCGGCTCCACTTACAGTCATGCCCAGTCCCACCCTATGATGGACATAACACAGGAACTGGGCATGACTGTGAGCCGAACCCGAGTACACTCGGCTACTCTCGGCTCTGCTCGGGACTGCGAGAGGATCCAAGAGCTGCTGTAACGACATATTCGGCGACCCATCGCAGTTTGCTACGGAAGTGACGTTCCATCGACGCCATCTTGCTACACCCCACACTCAGTATACACTAAGAAGGGGTAAAGCGGACATGTTGTTACACCCACTGGAGTTTTGCATTTTAGACGTATTTATAACATTAAAGTTAGTATATAGTGAAATATAGGACTTACAACTCCGTCTGGCTACTTAGATGATTTTAAAAACAGCAATCTTCTGTTAGATTAGTAAACCTGTGAGATGAGCCGGGTTGCTGCTACTTTTAAAATTCAAGATCTAAGTAGTCAGATGGATTTCTAAGTCCTGTATTTCACTATACAGTAACAGTAAACTGACTTAACTGTTATAAATATGTGTAAAATTTAAAACTCCAGTGGGTGTAACAAGGTGTCCGCTTTACCCCTTCTTATGCCGCGTACACACTGTCGGAGAATCCGTCGGAATGCGTCCTATCGGGCCGTGTCGTCAGATAATCCGACTGTGTGTGGTATGCATGGAACTGATTCCGTCCGAATCTCCGTCGGACCCAATTTTCCAACATGCTGGAAATATTTTCCGACCAACTGGTTCGATCGGACATACTCCGATCATGTGTAGAGAATTTTGATCGGACCAAGTGCCACGCATGCTCAGATCAAATTCCTACATCAAAGCTATTGGCTACTAGTCCCATCGTAACGAAATTACGTCATCACGTTCTGAATGATGGTATTTTTCGACAACTTAGTCCGACCGTGTGTATGCAACAGTTTTGGACAAGATCCAACAGGCAAAATCCGACGGACAAAATCCGATGGATTTGGTTGGCAGAATGTCCGATCGTGTGTACAGGGGCTTAGTGTATACTTACTGTGGAAAAGTATGGGGTATACCAAGACGGCGGCTTCGGAACGTCACCTCCATAGTAAACTGCGGTGGGTCGCCGAATATGTCGTTACACCGCCGAGAGGACCTGAGAGCCTCCGAGGTACACAGGATTCTGTATATCGGCGGCACCATTTTTAAACTTCAAGACTGCAATGACACGGCTGCAGATGGACACTGATAAGGATGCATTGATGGGCATTTAAATGTAAGTTTTTTTCCTTAAACGTCCCTCCTAAAGGTTTTTTTCCTTGAAATTCCCTCTTAAACTTGGGGTCTGTGTTATACGCTGGTGCGTATTATATGCGATAAATATGGTAATGTATAGAAGGTAGGAACCGAAAGTGACTCAAGCCCAGGGGCCCCCATCACCCTAAGTCCTGCCCTGGGTACAGGCAGGGGAAGTGCAGGTAGGATGTGTTTCACACTGTAAAAGTACTTTGTCAAAACCACAAAATTGCAAAGGCCAAAGTTTCTCTTATAATACATAAATCACATCCCAGCACAAGTGCAAATCATCAAATTGGACTCAGCTATTGCAAATGCAAACCAATAAAATCTCCTGTTTAAGAAAAAATTGTTTATAAAAACAAAAAATAAAATCACAGAAAAATATTCTATTCTATATAGCAACCTCAAAGAACAAAGGGAAAAGGAAAATATTTCCCCCCGATCTAAAAAGGTTACACACTACTCAAATACGATGAAAAGAGATGAGATACCAGGTACACAAAAGATTGACAAAAGATTGACATGTAGTGGAAAAAGAATAATAATAAAAAGAAAAGTGATAAATAAATAAATAACCACTGTATGTCAATTAATAAAGAATTCTCAAATTACCAAAATACACAGTAACATACATCAATCATAAATCATAAAAGTGGGTTAAATCCCACTCATAATTCAACCCCTGGGGAATTCTGTTATTAAGAGAAAATATCCAGAATACTTCCCGCTTACACAGGATTCAGAATTTATCCCCCCCGGGTGTATTGATCTTCTCTATGCCCTGTATTTGTAGCAGACTGATGTGACCACCATGAACATGACTGAAATGTTGGGGCTACATTGGTGGCTTGTTTCCTGTCAATGTTCCCAATGTGGTTGTTTAAATGGTCTCAGTCTCCTCGAAGTGTGACCTACGTATTGGACCCTACAGGCCTTACATGTGATCAAATAGATCACATACCTTGTGTTGCAATTTATAAAACTCTTAATATTAAACATTCTATTATTAGTAATAGACTGGAATTTATCTTCTTTTGCAACACAAGGACAGCACGGACAACTATTAGTGCCACATTTGAAGACCCCCTTGAAATCCAGCCAGGTCCTATTTTCAGAGCCTGAACTCACTAGGTGATAATGAGTTATTTAAGTTATTTATGAGTTATTTAATGAGGGGGCCCAATGAAATACTGCTCTGAAACCTCCTGACAAAACGTTGGCTAAAGTGTAGAGGATGGAAATATGACGTGTCAAGATATTTCAGATTTTTCGAAATACGAGACTAAAGGGGGTTGAGAACACTGGAACATTAATGCTTCCTTGTATAGACATTTTATCACACAGGAGTTTCTCTCTCTCTGTACCCTCTTCAATGTTGATAGACCTATGAAGCATATTCTCACATAACCTCTCTTCAAAAATCTATCATTCATACTCCTTTTTTTCTTTTGAAAATCATCATCTCTACTGCATAATCTCCCCAGTCTGAGAAACTGACCTACAGGAATGCCCCACGTGACATGATGGGGATGTCCTGAGTCAGCACGAAGTAGCGCATGCATTACATACAGAGTGCAGGGTTCATCTTTCTCTGACTCAATTTGCTTTACCAAATACAACACAAACCAAATACCAAAACTTGTGGCAAAACAAAGTACAAAATACAAAATCAAAAATACTACCCACCAAAACCCTTTAGTCAACACAAAACTGCTTAAACCCACTATTTACAATTTTGTAATGAACCAGAAGGAACACAAACAACATCAATGGCTTGGGTATGTTGAAGGAATCTGACCTGGTGCAGGTCTCAATATGATTACTATACGCAAACACAATTTTAAGAAATCTATGATAAAGCTCAGTCAGTGCGTGAAACATGGCAGATTGGGAGGTCTCAGGCTGGAAATGTTTTAACCATCTAGAATATGGGTGTTAAACACAAGGCCCAGGGGCCTGATACTGCCCGCCAGAACATTTCATGTGGCCCTCGAACCTCTCCAGCAGATACGGCACCCCCTCATCTCCGTCCCCACCATGTTTCATCGGTCGGCAGCAGGGAGGATGACAGAACTCCTCTGCCAGATCTTTCACTTCACTCTACGCAGCTGTACAGAGCCTCATCTCCAATCCCCTCCAGCGTCTCAGCAGTCAGTTGCAGAGAGGAGGATAGAACTGCTCTTAGCCTTTTGTGGCTTCCCCTAGCCTCTGCCTGCCCTGGTCTTAGCATTCAGCAGACCCTGCATTTTCTGCTTCCCAGCTTCGCTCCCAGCTTCTTCCTGGCATCAGCACTTGATAAGGGGGGTGCACTGGGATATAGGGGAGTGTGGGGGACCCATGACTTCTGATGGTGGTGGGGAGTTCTTGACATCCTATATAAAGGGGGATGGGGTGCTCTGGACATCTAGTGTTACAGATACATTCGGCCCTTTGGGGGCAACCATAATGCTGATGTGTCCCATGATGAAATTGAGGTTGATTAGAACAGTGATTCTCAACCAGGGTTCCATGGAACCCTAGGGTTCCTCCAGTTTTTGCTAGGGGTTCCTTCAGCATTGGGCCATTTCTGCCTCTCTAATAAGTTCCCACCAACACCATTGATCTTTATAGCTATCTGTAAGGAGATAATTCTGCCTCTGCCTCCCCTGGTCTTAGCATTCAGCAGACCCTGCATTTTCTGCTTCCCAGCTTCGCTCCCAGCTTCTTCCTGGCATCAGCACTTGGGGGGTGCACTGTAATATAAGGGAGTATGGGGGACCCATGACTTCTGATGGTGGGGGGGGAGTTCTTGACATCCTATATAAAGGGGGGTGGGGTGCTCTGCACATCTAGTCTTAGCCCTTGTACACACGGTCGGACATTCCGACAACTAAATCCATCGGATTCTGTCCGACAGATTTTGTCCAAAACTGTTGCATACACACAGTCGGACAAGGTTGTCAGAAAATCCGATCGTACTTAACATGATGACGTTATTTTGTTAAGACGGGTCTACGTTCAGGCCAGAAGCCAATAGCTTTGGTCTAGGAATTTGATCTGAGCATGCATGGCACTTTGTCTGATCGGAATTCTCTACACATGATCGGACAAGGTCCGATCGGATCATGTTGTCGGAAAATTTTATAGCCCAGCTGGAAAACTTGGTCCGTCGGATACTCCACAGAAACAGTCCTATGGAGCCCACACACTGTCAGATTATCCGACAACACGGTCCTATCGGACATTGTCCATCAGAATGTCCGACCGTGTGTACAAGGGCTTACAGATACATTCGGCCCTTTGAGGGCAACCATAATGCTGATGTGTCTCATGATGAAATTGAGTTTGATTAGAACAGTGATTCTCAACCAGGGTTCCGTGGAACCGTAGGGTTCCTCATTCTTCCCACTGACCATCACACTAATATATCATGAGTTGTAGATTTCTAATTGTTAGCAGGGGTTCCCTGAGATCAGACTTACCCTAACATGCCTCCGCTGCACAGCCATTCACTGGGAAGCTCAGTGTGCTGCTGCTTCTCCCCCAAGCTCTTAGGCAACTGAGAACAGAGGATATGTGATCACTTATAAAAAAAAAGGTAAAAAGGTTTTTATAGTGTTTTTTTTTTATATCTATACAAAATGTTTTGCATTTCAATTCCATTGTAAAATGAATGTGTTGTTTTACAAGGTGATCATTTACAATCACTTTAAATACTTCTAGAGGGTTGCACACCCTGCAGCTTTTATGATTTGAACACTGAGAGTGCAGTGGGTTATTATAATGAACCAGAATTAGTCTGCAATCAGTCTGGTGAAACAAACAGCTTTTTCTTCAAAGCAACAAAAGATAAGAATCTGCTACAAAGTTTGTTAGAATCCTTGAAAAGCACATTGAGCACCCAGAGGGGATAGTTTTTTTTCTCCACAAAAGTGGAGTTATTCTTTAAATCAATATAAATGAACAGGTTTATACTGTTAGAAATCCCAATCTAACCTTCAGTTTACAAAAATCAGCTAAATGCATTCTATGCATCAAACCAAAACCTTTTCAATGGCATTGTTGTTTTCTTTCGAGTAGAGAAGCCTGCTAGCAACTACTTGTCCCCTCAAGCAGCTGAGTTATTTCCTTCTTTATAGCAGAGCTAGTTAATATGAATGAATTGTATCACTGACAAATTTATAATTAAAGAGCGCATTTCAATGTCTGGAATGAAATATTTCTGGGTAATAGTGTGCTATACAAGGTCACCATAGTACTACATATGTATACAGAGAGACAGTGGTGTCTTTCCAATGAATAGTCTGTGTGACAGTAATTGTACATTTCAATATGTTTTAATATGCACTGTACTATTAACAGAAGATCTGATTTTTTCATGGTAATTTTACAAAACCTAAAAATAACTGCCATATCCAATATAAATGTACGTGGAGACAGTCAGGGGCATTGCTAGGTCTGCAAAAGATCTGGATCTAGAGCCCATAGCAGTGTAGTAAAGAAAGTCATATGCTTGGGCGGGCATACACATGTATATACAATAATATACCTGTGTGTGTATATATCCCCAGAGAGCCCCCCACCTACATCAGGGTCCCAAGAGAGCCCCCTCTTACATCAGGGTGCCTGGAGAGCCCCCCTTACATCAGGGCCCCCAGAAAGCCTCCTCCTTATATCAGAGTCACCAGAGAGCCTCCCCTTGCATCAGGATCCCCAGAGAGCCCCCCCACTTACATCAGGGTTCTCAGAGAGCTCCCCTTACATTAGGGTCCCCAGAGATCCTCTCCCTTAAAATCAGGGTCCCCAGAGAGCCTCCCCTCCCCTTGGGGACCCCTGCAGAGACTCGAGCTATGAGTTCCAGATTCAGGGCTATAGCCCCAAAATCTGCCCCCTTGCGACACCACTGGAGACAGTTAATCTTTACAAATCGAAATTTTCAACATTTTATAAATGCATAATAGCAAAATGAAAAACAAAATATAAGTGAGAATTAATACTTCTGGCAGAAATTTACATTAGCTAATCAATAATAGTAAACTTCATAGTTTTGTGTGCTCCCCATATGGTTTCTTTCCTATAAAATGAATTGTTTCCATACTTTTTGAAGTGAAATTTACAGCCATTCTCTTTGTTGGGCTTTAACAAGGAAAATTACCATGTGAATATGTACACGGATCACTGCGGTCTACAAATTACTGTTGGCTATGATGGAAAGTTGGATGCTGTTTGAAGCGACGATGCCTGAAATTTTCACTTTGCTATAATCACAACTATGCTCTGCACTTCTACATTGTTATTATGAAGCAGATGTATGATGTTCTTCTATGACAAATTGTTACAACCAGATTGTCACTGAATTTCAATAGACTGACCTTCCAAAGATGTAGTGTCTCTTTTTTTTTTTATAAATGGGCATTGTGCATTGAACTTACTATAAATAAAAATAGTATTACATTGGCAAAGCTAAGCTTGGATAAGTGATTTGTACAATAGATATTTATAACTTAGTGTTTAGCATACACAATATATCTAGGAAAGTTGATCATTCTACGACATGTATAAAGTTGGAGGCCTTGTGGCAATAATTACAGATACAAATTGATGATAATTGTGTACCATAATGAAAACCAAATATGTCTAAGCCAGAAAATTCCAGAAAAAATGTGTACAAATGTGCATTAAAAATGCTCCACAAATTCTTGAAGAAGCTCGAACTCAACTGTAAACCTAGGCTAGATGTTAAGTCTTCCAATGGAAACACTTGTTGTAGTGTCAACTGTCACTGAGAGGGAATTTCTTTCAGTTTGGAGATATTTTATTATGCCTACAGGATAGGAAGTGAAGGTAAATCTCCCCATTGGAACATACGATCGAAATTTTCGTTCCGAATTTTTTCCGACCAAAAAATTGAGGACCTGTTCTCAATCTTTTGCTGGCTGGAATTCTGCCATCAAAAGTCCGATAGAGCATTTCTGAACAACAGCTCACATTCGACTTTTGCTGGCAGAATTTCTGATCGTGTGTATGGGGCTTTACTGTCCTTTTTTTTTTTTTATGCCCGAATGGGCCCTAAGGTCTCAACATAGGAAGAGATGTACCTGCATTATCTTTGTATAGCAGAGCACACCACAATGAAAGGTGCATCCACATCTGTGCATTGCGGTGCACTGAAGGGCAGGTGTATTTCTCTACACTGTATGTATGTTTTGGAGCTCAATAAATGTCAATCCACCACAGCATACATATATTACAAGTAACGATGTGCATATAGGTGTGAATATAGCTCAGTGCAGCCTCTGTAAGCCACTCAGCAGGGGTTGAAGCCTCACCACAGCTCAGCTCTCTCCACTCCCAGTGAGTGACAGTATAGAAGGAGAGGGAAGCAAAAGCAGAACTGTTACTGTCCTTAACAATGACTGGAACCTAAGCCTTCCCCTAAAAACAGTGGAGGTAAAAACTCTGGCAGGTGGAACTCCATCCTTCCAGGCAGACGTCCAGATGAAGCTATACACTAATATTTGTGAAACGCGTTGACGTCACTTCCGCCCGGACGTCACGCTACGAAGGCAGCTAAGGGGATCCCCCATGAGGCAGTGAGCCGACAGCAACAGGATACGGGAAATAGGAACTGCCCGGGAACCGTTTTTATACGCCGGCACCGATTAGCGAGTATACACAGGATTGCACCGCTGAATAAGACACTTCAGTGATAACCCGGGACCTGAACGCTCCATCCAGGACAAAGCAGAGCGAGTGGTAACACGCAAGTAGCCATTGATCAATACAGTGAATTTTACCTGTGTTATCACGGCGGTCATTGCGGATACTTTGGACAGGCATATACTAACAGTTTGACAATCTGTTAAGGGATTGCATTGTTCTGCTGTTAAAGTCAAAGTTATCCCTATTGGAAACCTCAAAGTGATTACACAGCGGCATTCTTAGTGACTCTCACATCCATACAAGCCCCTCTTGAATTAGATTTTTCTATATAGACTGATGATACAATCAGTATCACATATGAAAACATAAGATCAAGCCAGATATACCTGGGGAGTCTTGGTTGATATTGTGAGGTTTATGGTTACATTGTATATTTTCCTGGCCGGTCATCTGCCCTATACTATACTTTCTTTTTCTCTGTCGGCTCGAGCCACCGGGGGGGATTCGACACTGGCCCTATATTGCTGGGTCCTTGCTGATTTTCTCAGCTTTTGGCGTGATTTTGTAACTAGTATAGTTTACGAGTATTTATGCAAACTTGGGACCAGTGTCGGATCCTACTGGCGTCCGGACGTTGTTTATATGTTATATGTTGTCTGTTAACACAAATTGTTTGTGTATATATGTCCCCCCCTTAGGTTAGTGCTTGCCAGGTTTGGAGAGATTCTTCAACGAGAAAAGAACTGAAAATGGGTCAAATAACGGTGAAGGGGTCCAATCCCTATATACTTATCAAAAAAAAGGCTTCCCCCTGAGTGGGTGGGATTTTAAATGACCATCAACTCCGGACACACATGGGCACAATAATATACAATTTTTATTCATAAATTACACAATCTACATAATATTACCACGAAGTGCAAATGGGCTAAACAATGTCCTCCTGGTATATTAATAAATAAACAAACATATATACAGAACAAAATATGATTAAAACAATGCTTGTCCTATATCACCCACACCCGACACATTTCCAGTTGCTGATAATTCAGAACCTTCATCAGGGGTGAACAAACTTGATGACATAGCAATCTAGTGAGGTGTAAGTTCGAGGATCAAAATGCCTGCCATTTAGAAAAATATAAGTATGTCTGAAGAGTACCATCCATACGCTGCACATAGAGGACTGCTTTGCCGTTTGTAATTTGTGGTTGGACTACAGCTTCCAGTTTTCCTTTTGGGCTTATTTCCTGGGAATGGGACAAGGCAACCCTGGGTGCAAGTCATATACATGCTAATTCAGCTTGACACACACATGAAGGTGGACTTGAAACATCCAGCTAGCCACTGTTTGTTCCAATTAATGTCTCACATAGAAATAAAAACCCCCCTTGCCATAGAATCCATCTAACTGATCAGGAAGTAATTTGCAGGACATCCTGTACTTGATTGACATCTCGATAGTATTTGAAGTACTCTTCAGACATACTTATATTTTTCTAAATGGCAGGCATTTTGATCCTCGAACTTACACCTCACTAGATTGCTATATCATCAAGTTTGTTCACCCCTGATGAAGGTTCTGAATTATCAGCAACTGGAAATGTGTCGGGTGTGGGTGATATAGGACAAGCATTGTTTTAATCATATTTTGTTCTGTATATATGTTTGTTTATTTATTAATATACCAGGAGGACATTGTCTAGCCCATTTGCACTTCCTGGTAATATTATGTACATTGTGTAATTTATGAATAAAAATTGTATATTATTGTGTCCATGTGTGTCCGGAGTTGATGGTCATTTAAAATCCCACCCACTCAGGGGGAAGCCTTTTTTTGGAGAGATTCTTCAAATCCTGAATATTTACTCTTTATAAGGTTTTTTCAAGGTTGCCCTTTCACATATCATGTTTTACGTGTCTTAGTGATATACTTATGAATTTTTTACCTGGAAATGTTAGATAGCCTACATTTTTGTATAAAATACATTTTTGAAATATTTATGCATTATTGGCTATGTCAGGACCTGGACTTGAACCTGAGACCTCAGCTGTGTCTGGCAATGAATCTTCTCTCTGAGCTATCTAAGATGCTGGACAGTTCCCTGTCAGATCCTTTTGACAACCCTGCCTTGTACCTTGATTTCAGCTGAACCTTGAACTCTTTGCTCCTCCCATGAACTTCCTGATATAAGCCATGTTTCTGCACTTCCTCCTTGCCAGAATATTGTGCCATCGCCAGCCTGTATCTCGCTCCCGTCTTCTCTGCTGCCGCTTATATTTACTACTGCTCGTTATCGACCCTTGGCTTGTTCCACGACTACGCTTCTGCCTGATCCCAATCTGCAACTACTCGTTACCGACCTTTTGGCTTGCTTACTGACCACGCTTCTGTTTGATCCTTACCTGCTCATCCGCTACTGAACCCCGGCTTGCTCACCTCCTGGTGGGGCGATCCTGAGGACCGCGACCTGGTACTAACACGCAGCTAAATCCATCTCTACCATCTAGAGCTCTGGTGAAAACCGGTTAGTACTTAGACTCCGCACCTCAGGTGAGCCTGTGTCTTCTGCCAGGGTGACGGCCTGTGTTCCTATCCTGTTGGTTAGTGGTAATCCTGCAACTGCTATAGCAATTGGTCTTCGAGCCTGACCCCTGATCGTGACAGGTTATTGTTCCTCAGTGATCTTCACTTTTCTTTGGGGTTACCCGTCTATGGGAATCCACACTATCTTTTTTGTTGATCCTTCCAGGCAGGGCTGGACTGGGACAAAAATTTGGCCCTGGACTTCATCCAGACCTGCACACTTTAATTTTTCAAACAAGCCCAAAAACAGTATATAAAACTATGCGTAATTAGTAGCATAACATAAGGAGTCCTCACTAACCTCTTATTATTTCACTTATTCTCCTCTGGATTTTTCTCATCTTTCTCACATCACTGTGTGAAGTTGAGGGCGAGCCGCGCAGCCATTACTTTGTCATTGAAACCGGCCCACTGAGCCATCGGCCCACCGGGAAACTCCCTGTAGTCCCAATGGCCAGTACATGCCTGCTTCCAGGGCCAGATGAGATTGTAGCCTGCCAGGAAGTTAGTACAGGTCATGAGCCCAGGGGAGCTCAGACTGAGCAAATGCTGGGGAGCTAGGAAACGTATGATTGGAGATAGTGGGGCTGTATTTGGAGGGAGATCTATGACACTGATAGGAAGCCACAATCTTTTCCAAAGATTTATTTATTTAGATGTCATTCACCCTGGCAAACGAATGACCCAAAGTGGGGGGTTTAGACTTCTTCCAGCTAGTGGGAATGTATGCTATGGCCGCATTCAGCAAATAAATCGGAAAAAATTTTTATCAAGAAAATTTTATTGAAGTTTAATCAAATACAAGAGAATAAACATAAGGACAGACAAATCTCTTCCAAGTTTAAACAACGGGAGATCGTTAAAAAAAACAACAACCGGTTTATCACAGCCATCTTAATCACAAACTAACATATTTTGTATAACCCGGACCAAGCGTAAATGTGATTTCTTAGAGTTAAAGCTCGGTTAAAGGTACTGTATTAAGGGAAGCGAGTAGAAGTTGCTTACTTAGCATTACGAGGCGGGGTAAATCAGAAAAAAATTATTGTACTTTTTCCAGGACTGATGCAGGGTTGCTACTTAAAGTAATACCTATGAGCAGGGTAATAACTTTTGTGACCTGGCATCTGGATGGGAGTATTACAGACAGTCCCACAAAATGCACAGAAATGTTTTAGTATGTGTACTTCATCATCAACATGTGTAGCTCTGCTGCAGAAATAGATTCGACAAGGGGTTCAGTACACCGAGTCACAATTTTAGAATTAAAATGATTGTAAAGTCTCATTTTTTTCCTATAAAAATAACAAACATGTTACACTTACCTGCTTTGTTGTAGTTGATTTGCACAGAGCAGCCCGAATCCTCCTCTTCTCGGATCCCTCTTCTGTGGTCCTGGCCCCTCCCTCCTGTGCAGTGCCCCCACAGCAAGCAGCTTGCTATGGGAGCACCTGAGCTGAGTCACAGCTCCATGTGTCCATTCTGAAATGGAGCGCTGGCCTGGCCCCGCCCCCTCTCTCCCCTGATTGGCTAGCTGATTTTTATTGACAGCAGCAGGAGCCGATGGCGCTGCTGCTGTGTCCCAAGCCTAACAGAAAGGAGAATCTTGGACAGCCGAAACACCCGTGGGCATCGCTGGACAGAGAGGGAGCTCAGGAAAGTATTAGGGGAGCTGCTGCACACAGAATGCACTTTATTTTGAAATATAGAATGTATTAAAATAAAAAAACCTTCTGCCTTTACAACCACTTTAATCTTTTTGTATTTGCTACTGATTGATGCTTTATGGACAAAGAACACAATTCTCTCTTTCTGCCTGTCTGTGAAGGTAAGCTGAAAGTTCCATTCCCATTTCAATGAGGAGTTATTAGGATTTAATGCCTACTGCAAGTTGTTATGAAGAAAAGAGAATATTTTGCAGGGAATCATAGCCCTTTAAAGTTATTCATTGGCCTGCAGAACATATGGTTTAGTCAAAAAAGTTAAAAGTTGGAAAGTTATAGTTGTCTCTAAGTGTCCAGTATATGAATGTCATGGTTATTAGGCAGATCCATCACCAACTTTCAGCATCTAGAGGTCAGAAGCGTGTCTGCTCTGATGAGGGCTGATTCTAACCACTATCAGAAGATTTTGACTGTAAAGCCTGGCATAGCCCTGTAAGTTGGGTAAGGGTGGGCCTTATGGGTGGATGGTTATGCAGTACTCTAATGGCACTCGCCCCTGTCCACAAAGCCTCCACTAATGGGAATGCAGAGTATTCTTGTTCCAGAGAAACCCAGAGGTTGTAAACCTTATGTCTATCAGTTGATGGTTCTGGCCATGTGAACACTCAGACCTGCTGTTAGAAACCACAGGGCCTCATAAAGCCAACCCAACAGGGCCCCCCAAAATAAACACAGTTTACTATGCTTCAGTTATGAATGAACACAGTGAGTGATCAGTACTGATCACTCATTGTGTTCATCCAGGAAAGGAAGGGGCTGGTAAATGCAAAAGGGAGGGAAGGGAAGCTGGTAGCACTGTGGGGGTGTGGTGAGGGGGCACCCAGGGGGGCCTGGGCAGCAGGGGGTAATGTATGGTGCACAGGGTGGGTGATCGGTGTAGCGGGGGTGGTAAACTGGAACAGATCCCATGCATGGCTATCTCCGCAGCAGCTGAAAAAGAAGAAGCCAGCTTTCAGCTTCTGCAGAGAGAACCATACAAGGGAATTAGTTCCAGTAATTGCCTCCGTCAATCACCTAACCTGCCCACATGTGATTCACCCAACTGCCTGGGCCCCATACAGGAGGACTGTTGTTACCCCCTTATCCACGGCCCTGTGAACAGCCCTGCAATACAGAGCAGGGTCTAAAACCCCTATTCCTCCCCTGAGTTTAGGAATAAGCAAGGTACTCTGGCTTATTTTTCATTTTTTCCTTGGCAGATGAACTTCATAAAATCAGAAAGAATGGAATGACACAAATGTTGGGAGAGCTAAATAAGCAGGGTCGTGGCAACACATTAATTTTGAGCACATTTTCACCTCCCAAACCAGGAGACTACTAGGTGTGTCCATTTTCCAATGTAGAACATAGAACACAGAGGAGTTGAAGAAAGTACAGTTTGAACAATTTTTTGGGGGTCAACAGGAATCTGAGCACGAAGGTATCGTATAGTCCTGTCTGCTCATTTAAACAGAAAATTCAGACAAAGTGAATGTAGAGTTAAGTTTGATAAAGAGGCACTCGGTGCCCAACATTTTAGCAAATTGACTTTAAAAGTTGATCCATAAGTGCCAAATTCTTATAACAGAGAAGGTAGATAGGTAGAATGGTGATGTAAATGAGGAGGTCACTGGCATGTGTTGAGACCTTAGGTTGGTGACATCCAGCAACCTTTGCCCTTTATTGTTAGGGTTGTTTTTGATTTGCTGTAGAAAGTGGTATAGTGTAACAACAAATATTCATGGGGAAAAGGGACAACCTTGTCTTGTACTGTTATGGATTGTGAAGGTTCAGGAAAAGTATGAAATCATTTTAACTAAAGCCTACAGAGTTGGGATGAGGGCTTTGATCCATGTTTGCGGCCACAAAGGGATACCAATACGGGCTAGAGATTGATCTTAAAACTGCCAATCTACCCTGTCAAATGTTTTTCTGCATTTTGGACAGAAGATGCATGGGGAGGACTCTGCTTTTGCCTTAACCAAAAGATCACTGGCTCGTATGGTGTTATAACGGTTTTCTCTAATGCCGCATACACATGATCAGAATTTTGATCGGAAAAAGCTCTGATGGTTTTCCTGACAGAATTCCGATGGGATTTTGCTCAAGCTGCCTTGCATACACATGGTCACACCAAATTCTGACGGTCAAGAACGCAGTGATGTACAACACGTACGACAGAAAAAGGACATTCAATACCCAGTAGCCAATAGCTTCCATCTCATAGTTGAATCTGAGCATGTGTGAGTTTTTATGTGTCGGAATTGCATACACATGATCGGAATTTCCGATAGAAAATTTTTCCGTCTGAAAAATTGAGAACATGCTCTCAAATTTATGCTGGCGGGAATTTGGGCTGCTAAATTCTGATGGAGCATACACACGGTCGCATTTTCCGATGAAAAGCTCTCATTTTGCTGGCCGAAATTACGATCGTGTGTACGTGGCAGCTGTATAAACAGTCTATTCACTTTGATCCTGAGGTCATAGTTTATAGGGAGATAGGCTTTTAGCTCACACAACTAATGCCTCGTACACACGATCAAACAATTCGGTGGAAAAGACAATCCCCCCGTGTGTGGGCTCCGGCGGACTTTTTTTACCCAAAAGTCCAGCGGACTATATAAGTATTTTTCTCCAATCTGTCTGCCGGACTTGCATTTCCGCGGACAATCCGGCTGTGTGTGTGCCAGTCCGCCATACTTTTGAAATGAACGGACTTTTCCCGCCCGGAGAAAAGTCCGCTCATTTTGAGTGCGTCTCCAGGTAGTCGGGGCCAGCGAAGGAGGCGTCGCTGGCCCCGTCACCTGGTATGGAGTTAAAGGGGAATCCCTACGCCGAAAAATCCATACATTGTACCCCATTCTCATTCACATAGGGTGGGGGACTGGGATCCGGGGGCCCCCTTATTAAAGGGGGCTCCCGGAATCCGATAAGCCCCCCGCCCGCAGACCCCGACAACCAACGGCCAGGGTTGTCGGGAAGAGGCCCTTGTCCTCATCAACATGGGGACAAGGTGCTTTGCGGTGGGGGGGCCGCGCGGCACCCCCACTGTATTAGATTTATTTAAACAAAAGTATAAAACACTCACATAGAAGTAAAATCAGGCACATCAGTGTAGTCCTGCAAAGGTGAGTCTCCGTGCTCGCTGGCCTGGGCAGTGTTCCACCGTGTGTCCTGTAGGATAACTTTGTTCGAATAAATGTAATACAGTCTATACGTAGAAGGCGCCTCTATCTTCTGGTTTTTCTTTAGAAATGGTGTGACCGTCTGTATGTGCATGGAAGGTCTCCAGAAACTGTGAGGTAAAAAAAATTTGTAATACACTACAATCCACCCAGAAATCACCCTAAATCACTTATCTGTGGTAATGGGTGCAGAGAGTGATTTATTCTTTTCCTCTGTTAAACTAGCAAAATCAGATGATTCCAAGTAGGGGGAAATGGCTTTGATTTTATTTGCACACTGATAAGTAAGTATTTTTACAACTTTCTTGTAAAATATTTTTTTTCTATTGTTTAGCATTTTTGCAAGGGGGACGCGGGGACTAGCAAGATAAGCAGACCTTACATTTTGATATAAGGCCTGCTTTAAAGTGGTTGTAAACCTTTACAAACCACTTTGACCTACAGGTAAGCCTAGATTAAGGCTTACCTGTAGGTCCAAGCAATATCTCCTAAACCTATATGGTTTAGGAGATATTTGCCTGAAAACGGGCACCGCTGTCTACGGCGCATGCGCCATAGACAGCGGCGCGCAGGCGCACTGAGCGCGGCATTTCCAGGAATGGAGCTGCCGCGCGTGTCGACTCCCGTGCGCATGCGCGGGAGTGACGTCATCGCGGCTTCGCCGAATGACAGCGGCGGAGCTGCGAGACGCCACCAGCAAGATGGATGCGGCGGACTACAGGGGACAGCGGCGACTTCGCTGGCTCCTGTGTCAGGTAAGTGACACATAATGGGCTACTATGCGATGCATAGTAGTCCATTATGCTTTGCCTTTGCAGGGAATGAAAGAGGAAGTAAACCCATCAGGGTTTACTTCCTCTTTAATGCATTTTGCTTAAGTACTGTAAAGCATAAGGGCCTTCAAGGCAATGCGCTAGAAAATTATACTTATGATTTATGTCCTTTGGACACAATTGGTGTTCTTAAAACATGCCCTACCTTCACTCAAACAGTCTGAAAAATTGCTAAGCAATATGCTTTTTTTTTTTAATGCAAGCCTAAAGGCTTTTATACATGTGCATTAGATGCACATTATGCATTAGTGCATTAAATGTTCTATTTCAGGAGAGTTGTCATCCACTTGCAAAGCACTCGGGCTGGCTACGTAGAACCATTAATATAGACCAGGTGCTGCAGTGTCGAAAATCTGCATCAATGCTTTGCTAATATCTTGCATGTAGTATGCCATTTAGTTTAATAAAACCTTTACGCATTGGCCTTTGGGGTTTGTGGGGCAGGTGATTGGAACAAATGCTAGACACCTTCTTGTGCTGACTGTGTATTTGGGCTTTTTAATAGATACATTTTTTTCTGGACTCAAATTCCAAGTACTCTTTCAAAAATAAAAATAAATCTTTTCTGTTTTTATGGCCATAGTTGGCAGATGCTTAATTTAATTTTCTGACATGCAGTAGGGAAGCTGTAGTTTGAAAGTATTTGGTTGCTATAGCCAAGATTTTCTGAACGGTTAATCACAGTGTGGGATGCGCAATCTATAAAAATATTTTTTGGATAGACAATGGATGGTATATCTTAAAGCTGGAAGAAATCAGATTGGGCACAGCTACAATTTAGCAGCATAGGATATGCCATAAAATATATGGCTGCAATTAATATTGCAGTTTCTTTGTTTTAGGCATTATGAAATGCCAACTCTTCACATCATGATAAACCCATTGCTGTCCTTCCCACCCTCAGTCTGAGAGGCCATGTCAAATCCAGGATCTTAATCTGGTTGCATTTAAAAATGAATTTCATGATTTACTAATGCATACATATTTGTTTAATTTTTTTGTCTTTTTTTATCAGTTTTTTCCACCTAATGTTAAAGCCTATAAAAGGCTACAAAATGTTATGCATGGTTATTTTAGTATAAGGAAGCTGTAATTTTATTTCTCGCAGTCCCTTGTTCTATACAATAAAATATTACCTAATATTACTGTCAATATGTTTATATCTTACATACTAGACATGTGCGATTCGGTTTGTAACGAATAGATTTTTGTACAAATTTGTTAGTATTCGTACATTCGGATCAATTTGAACATCCGAATAGCTGAAAGAACTAAAATACGAAAATTACGAATAAGCAAAATAACGAACACGCGAAAATACAAACTTACGAACGGACAAACTTAGGAAAATACAAAACTCCGAAACAGAAAAAGAGAAAGGAAAATTACATCTATAACAAATGATTTACATTTCGTATTTTCAATCCTTTGTCTGTTCATAATTTCGTTTGTTTGTATTTTCATTCATGTGTTCGTAATTTCATTTCTTTGTCTGTTTGTAATTTAGTTTGTTCGTGTTTTTGAATCGTTCTTTTGAATGGACAGTGTAAGTGTATCTTAATATGTATGTTCGTAATTTTGTGTTCTCAAATCGTTCTTTCAAATGGGCAGTGTATCAGTGAGTGATGTATCTTACTTAACCAGTTCCCGACCGGCGCACGCTGATGTACGTCGGCAGAATGGCACGGGCAGGCATATTGGCGTACAGGTACATCCATTTTTGTATGTCTCCCTGCCATCGCGTGCGCGCTGCTGGCGGTGCACTCGCTTGCCGGTTGGGAGTCCGGGAGTCCGTGAGTCCGGTCGCGGGTCCCGTGGACTCGATCCCCGCGGGATACCCACGATCATCTCACGGGGCAGCTGAACATCACACTGCATTCCTGAATCTTTTTAAATTCAGTTGAGGAGATTGAGTCAGGTCTCATGACTGAGGGAGTGTACTGGAGTATGTACAGGACTTATTAGGAAAGCAAGCATAGGATTATTATTCTTTATTACCTACAAAAGTATGAATCATCGAAAAAGGCAGAGTCACAAAAGTAAAAAATACTAAATTACGAGTAGTGTAATAAACGAAAATCATTATCTAACAAAATTACGAATTTTGAATCAAAGAAAAAATAACTGTTACGAAAAACGAGTCCAAATATGAAACCTCGCATCTTACGAAATTAAGAATCGTTAAACTAATGGAATTAAGAATCATTTCGTATCAACAAAAATATATCTGTTATGAAAATACAAACGGGTCTGAATATAAAAACTTGTGTTTTTTACGAAATTACGAATCAACGGAAACGTAAAGAAACAAAACTAAACAAACATTTTTTTTTTGTTGTGCACATAACTACTACATACACACGAACTCTTTATGAATTTGGTTAATCACAAAATAACCACACAAAAATTATCTGTTAATAAAGAATTTGTTGGACATTTGATGGGAATTTCCTTCTCCCCTGTCATGATTTTCAGAGAAAACTAACCACGGGTCAATCCTATATAAAAAAAAAAACATTTTATCTTGACTTTCTATATCACCAGAGAGGTCAGAATACAATATTTTCCTTATAACTTAACCAGGACACTTTTGCAACCAATCTAAACTTCATATTCAAGCATATGTTTACTTTAAAAGCCTTTAGGCAGGCAAATAGATGATAATTTTTTTTTTTTTTTACTAAATCAACAGGCTGAACGGAAAGTAATTACTTTATCTCCCCATCCACACATTTGAGGTGGATGGGGGAATCCTCCCTGCTGAGCCTTTGTATTTTGACAGTGGGGAGACTTTATCACCATCAAAATACACTGGCGCTGATTGAGCAGAAGTTTTCCAACAGGGAAGTTGTAAAGGAGTCTACCACCCTGCCCATACATATATCAAAATACGGCCATTCTCTGCTGAAACGGCTGAATTTTTATCGATGTATGGCCAACTTAATCCTTTACATAAGGTTGATTGGTTGAAGTGAAACAAACTAAGGTTGCTGAGCTAAAGATACCTTTATATATTAGAATTTACCCCAAAATGTATTGGTAAAAAGCAAAAGGCTGTATACCTGTGTTTTTGTCTTGTCTTTGTGCATGGCTTGGAAGAAAAGCTAATGAGCCATGGCAAATTTTAGCCTACTGTAACCACTAAGACTGTCTGTAAACTGAGGTAAATGTTAACTATTGTATTAGCAAAAAGATATAGAGACACTCCCCATGGGATTTTTCAGCAGCAAATGAGAGACATTGATAAAAAGTTTCAAAATGTTTTATTATTATTAAACACTAAGTGATAGGTATATCACAGTGAATTAGATTAAAAAATCTGAGCTCTGGTGTAGCAATACAGATCTGTAAATCAATATTGTGCGATTCAACAATTGTTCATGGATAATACATATCTCCATCCGAAAATCTACTTTTAAGCTCCCACATTCTTGTTTTTACATATCATAGAAAGGCCACTTAGTGTGAGGAAATACCCCAATGCATTTCGACTTGGAACTGGTCGCAGTCTTCCTCAGGGAGTTTCTTTATTTCTACCAATATAATAAGTGGACAATTAATATTAAAAGCAGTATCATTCAATGGGCAATTATGCAGACCTCTCTATATATTTACCCTTTCCGTGAGATATAAATGTATAAACCAGAGACTCTCATGCAAGTATCCAAATTCATTGAAGGCAAACCCGGACTGTCTCCACCCCACTATTCATATCCACCGAATCTCCCAGACGGGGGAGAGAGGAGAGAGGGGGAAAAAAGAGATGTTTTTTTACATAAAGCGGGGATCCTTAGGACCTACAGGAGGTCACAAAACTTTTGAGGCTTCCACCATCCAAGCGAAGGAACAGAGGATTTTTCCTGAGGAAAAATTATTTTATTTGTTTGTTTGAAAAATGATGATTCATTTTTATATCTACTATCTAAGGATAAAACATATTGAATATCTAATATGCAGGGAGGAGGAAAGGAAAATAATGGTGAAATAATAACTTTATATGACTTGGTACTATACCTATATGTATGTGTGTGTGTATGTTATACATGATCCGTATATTCAACAGATGATCAACCATATTCATGCAGTTTTTTATTCATTCATTATTTTATACATGTTTATACACACACATACATGTCTCACTGCATATATACGGTATGGAGATGGAGAATATTGAGATTTTTAAGAGTAAAAGTTTGTCGCCATTCCACGAGGGGGCACTTTTGAAGCATGAGGTATACATTTACTGGGTGTAACATTATCTTTCACAATATAAAAAAAAGTAGGCTACCTTTACTGTTGTCTTATTTTTTAAGTTAAAAAAGTTTCCGCAGGTTTCCGTTACATCAGAGGGGGCGGGGTCACCCACACGTCACTGGGGAACCCCTGGCTCCCTTCACCAGCGTCAGAGGGGGGGCGGGGTCAGTTGACGGGTGGCCCCGCCCTCCTAATATAAGAAACGTCAGCGCTGGGCTCTCTGCAGTGTCTCCGGAGTGGAGACAGAAGAAGGATGTATGGACAGCGCTGGACTGAGAGATCCCCCGTCGCTGGATATGATCATCCATCGCTGGACCCCGGAGATCCGTCGCTGGATAGCAAGAGTGGATTAGCACCGCTGGAATCTTTTTTTTTTTTTTTTTTTTTTTTTCATTTTTAATAAAGGAATTTTTCAAAAGTGTGTTTGTCTTATTTAACCATTTTGACACTTCCTTTGTGAAATGGTAGTGGTACTTTTGTACCCCCTTACCATTTCAAACAGGGGGGGGCCGGGATCTGGGGGTCCCCTTGTTAAAGGGGGCTTCCAGATTCTGATAAACCCCCCGCCCGCAGACCCTCACAACCAACGGCCAGGGTTGTGAGGATGAGGCCCTTGTCCTCATCAACATGGGGACAAGGTGCTTTGAGGGGTCACAGACCCCCAAAGCATCCTCCCAATGTTGAGGGTATGTGGCCTGGTACGGTTCAGGAGGGAGGGGGGGCGCTCTCTCGTCCCCCCCTCTTTTCCTGCGGCCTGCCAGGTTGCGTGCTCGGATAAAGGGTCTGATATGGATTTTTAGGGGGACCCCCACGTCAATTTTTTTTTTTAATTTGATGCGGGGTTCCCCTTAATATCCATATCAGACCTGAAGGGTCTGGTATGGATATTTAGGGGGACCCCCACGTCAATTTTTTTTTTAATTTGATGTGGGGTTCCCCTTAATATCCATGTCAGACCTGAAGGGCCTGGTAATTGAATTTAGGGGAACCCCCACGCTTTTTTTTTTTTTTTAATCAATGAATGAATGAATTGTCGGCTAATACAGAGAACACTCATTCTCGTTCTCTGTATTACGGAGACCCGACAATTTAGCCGCAAGTGATTTTAAAAGACTTTTTTTCCTGCACAAATGACACTTTGTGCAGGGACAGTTCTAAGCACCAGAAACATGCGCCCCTTCACAGGCATACTATAGATACCCCCCAGCTACGAAATTTAAAGGAATATTACACTTTTATTGTTTCACTTTAATCATTATTAAAATCACTGCTCCTGAAAAAACGGCAGTTTTTAAAACTTTTTTTTGCATTGATCCATGTCCCCTGGGGCAGGACCCGGGTCCCCAAACACTTTTTAGGACAGTAACCTGCATATTACCCTTTAAAATGAGCACTTTAGATTTCTCCCATAGACTTGTTCCGGCTTTTCGAATTTGCTGCGAACAGCCCAAATTGTTCACTGTTCGCTGAACAGGCGAACAGGCAATGTTCGAGTTGAACATGAGTTCGACTCAAACTCGAAGCTCATCCCTAGTTCTAAAGTATTTTTCTAGCAAAAAAAAAAGATTTTTACTTGTAACACCAAGTCTGAAAAATAGGCCTGGTCCTTAAGTGGTTAAAAAACACCTTTTTTTCTTTCCTCCCTTCCGTTTGTTAATTAAGGGGAGTGGTTAATTGTTCATAGATGCTATAGGTACTATATAACTTTCTGTAGAAACTCACTGTGAGCTTGCTGGAAAGTGGTGAGTTAAAAACAAGAGTTTAAAACAGGAGATTAGATCAGGGGTCTTCTAACCTGTAAGTAACAGCTGAAATTTCCTATTAGTAATAATAATATTTTAACTGGGATAATGAGTGCTAGAAAGGCTGAAGGTTTTGTGCAGTGCACAGTGTGCCACTTGTATGCAACAATGGAGCAACAGCTCCAGGATGCATACCGTTGCAACAACTGTGAGCTGGTTGCCCTTCTGGAAGCTCACATCTGGAGGAGCAAATTGCAACATTGTCAGAAATGGCAACCTTGAAAGGGGTTGATGTGGAGGGTGAAGGTGTAAGCCAGGATTATCAGATACAAAGATGGGTAGTCAGAAGGAGTGATAGGGGCTCACAGAAAAGAAAGGCCTTCCTGGATTTGAGCACCCAAATAGATTTGCCAAGTTGGCTAAAGATGTAGAGGTGCAAAATCAGCAGCCAATCTAATAGGGATGGCGAGGGTAGTACAGGAAGGCCTAGAGACAGTTTGTCGTAAAAGGGTATTCTATAATCAGATTGACTGTTAATTTTTTGCCAGGATTGCCTCAACCGAATGGTTTGCTGTCTCCCTTGTGCCAGCGTTTGGCATGTGGTGGACTGGGTTGACAATTTGCTGGGCATGACTCAGCTGTCCATGTTGGAGCCAATGACAGAATATATGGAGGGTGGAGGTTCCTTAAGAATCCAATTAAACAACTAGGCTGGAAGTTGAAGGGAAGGACCTCCAAGGTGATATTCTCTGAAATATTGCCTGTGCCATGCAGAACACAGGAAAGAGAGGGGGGAATAAGAGAAATGAATGAATGGCTAAAGACCCGGTGTAAGAGGGAAGGATTTGGGTTTCTAAAGCACTGAGCTGACTTTGCTTTTGGGTACATCCAATATGCTAAAGATAGCCTACACCTAAATAGAAGGGGGTCAGCTTTGCTGGGAGAGAGGTTTATGGGAAAGCTGCAGGAGTATTTACACTAGGATTGAGGGGGGAGAGTGAATTCTATTATAATAGGTTAGACAGAGGTCAGGCCCTATTGGTGAGTGGAATGGGGAAAGATGGGGGAAGGGCTATGGCAGATGATAAGAAGGTCCCCATGTTACAAACAACCATTGGAAATTGCACTATTTATACTAAAATAAAAAATATGCAAAATATGTGTGCAAAATGTGTCAACGTATTAATAAAGTGTTTGTTCACCAATGCTAGATGTCTGCCAACCAAAATAGGTGAGTTGGAAGGATTGGTACGCGACGAGAACTATGAACTATATTTATTTGCAATTGGGGGAATCAATGGTGGAGAAGGATTTGGGTGTTCTAATAGATCATAAGCTTAAAGGAGAAGTCCAGCCTGAGTTTTTTAGGCTGGGCTTCTCCTCTGGGTCACAGGCAGTGGCGGCCAGTGCATTGTGGTGCCCCCCCATCCATGCACCCACCCCGCCCATGCGCCCACCCCTTTCAGGGCGCTGCACGCATGGATTCCTATGGCAGCGTGAGAGGGGGTGGTACTTTTTGAAGCACCTTATTAGAGCCAGAGGCTCTAATGGGCTTCAAAATAGGGTGGGCTCGGGGCGCAGAGAGTGAAAACCTGATCCTACCCAATTGTGTGACGATAGCGAATACATTTTTTTGGTATTTCCACACTAACCTTCCCCCCGGCAATCAGGAGGCAGGGCATCAGAGCTGTTTGCTGATTGGCCAAAGCGCCAGGCCACCCTATTGGATATCTGGCACTTAGGAAGAGGAGTGGAGGAGACACACGCTGGAGCGGAGGTCATCGCCGCTCTGGTGCACGTGGAGAGGAGCTGCTGCCTGGCAGTAAGTGCCAGGGTTTTTTTCTGAGCCATACGTGGGGGGGGCTGATAGTGCTGCCAGAGCCGCAAGCCCAGTGAGTGGGGGGGTCGATGGGCACAAGTGGCTGCATATGATGAGCACAAGTGGCTGCATGTGATGGGCAAAAATGGCTGCATATGATGGGCACAGGTGGCTGCATTTCATGGGCACAAGTGGCTGCATTTGATGGGCAAAATTGCCTGCATATGATGGGCACAAGTGGCTGCATATGATGGGCATAAGTAGCTGCATTTGATGGGCACAAGTGGCAGAATTTGATGGGCACAGTGGCTGCATTTGATTGGCACACTGGCTGCATATGATGGTCACAAGTGGCTGCATATGATGGGCACAAGTGGCTGTATTTGATGGGCACAAGTGGCTGCATATAATTGGCACAGTGGCTGCATATGATGGGCACACGTGGCTGCATATGATGGGCACACGTGGCTGCATATGATGGGCACAATGGCTGCATATGATGGGCACAGTGGCTGCAATTGATGGGCACAGTGGCTGCATTTGATGGGCACAATGGATGCATTTAATGGGCACAGTGAGGCTGCAATTGATGGGGGGTTTCATTATTTTTCAGTTTGTTTGCCCCCAAAAATTTTGAGCACCAGCCACCACTGGTCACAGAACTGAAGTCCGCTCTCCGCTGACGTCACTACCATCAGTCGAGGCAGTGCATCATCCCGACTTCCCAAGTCTGGATCCGCCAGTAGTGTTGGACGAACTTCCGATGGGACATTTCATGAACGCGGACCGTGAACGCGGCCGATAGTTCGCAAACCGTAACGTTCGCGGCGGGCCCCATTGACTTCAATGGGAGGCGAACTTTGCAAACCTACAGATCAAATTTGCAGCCACAAAATAATTATTAGCTGTGCACACATAGTCCCACCACATGGCCAAGGGAGAGGGAAGGTCAGGGTAGGCAAAGAAGAGGGTGCAGGAGATGATCAACCGCACCGTGATAGAGAGCACTGACATCAGCAGCGTGACATACAGCAATGACACCTGCACCGTGATAGAGTGATCTGACACCAGCACCGTGATAGAGAGCACTAGAGGTCGACCGATATATCGGCCGATATTTAGCATTTTTCAATTAATCGTCATCGGCCGATTGTGCTGATAAAAAAGCCGATTACATGTTCAGCGCGACTTGCAAAAGACTTCTGTAATAGAAGTCAATGAAGGTTGCCTGAAGACATCAGGGAAGGACTTTCCTCCTCTCTGGGCAGGCTGCCAAGAAAAGATCAAATGTTTCTTCTTCAATGGGCTGAACTCCCTGTGTAGAAGTTCTCAGTTTAACCATTTAAAGACTAAATCTTTTCTGACACTTGTTGCTTACAAGTAAAAATCCAGTATTTTCTGCTAGAAAATCACTCAGAAGCACCAAAAATGATATATATATTTTTTAGCAGAGACCCTAGGGAATAAAATGTGACGCGGTATTTGCGCAGAGGTCTTTCAAACGCAAGTTAGCCCTTTTTTTTTTTCATCCAAAAGTTTTGAGTACCTGTTTTTGTGTATTTAATAAATAGTTTTTTTTTTAATCTAAATTATACATACAAGTGGACTGATTGGAGGTTTCTTTTATTTAATAAATGTGCAAGAAATTTTCTGCATCACTTATTAAGGCTGCTTTCACACTGGATTGGGCAGGCGTTGACGGTAAAACGCTGCAAGTTTTAGCAGCGATTTACCATCATTTTAGCCCCGCTATTCGGCTGCTAGCGGGGCAGTGAAGCACTGCTGCAAAATCGCATTGCATGTGCTTCAGCAGTGGTGACCATTCATTTCAATGGGCAGGAGTGGTGGAGAAGCGGTTTACACCGCTCCAAAGATGCTGCTTGCAGGATTATTTTTTTTAACGTCCTGCCAGCGCATCTCCTCATTGTGAAAGCACTCGGGCTTTCACAGAGACTGCAGGGGAGCCATTTTGAAGACAATTTACAGGCGCTATTTTTAGCCCAAAATTGCCTGAAAAATGCCCCAGTGTGAAAGGTGTCCAACTTAGATTTTATGAGATGAATGGGGAAAAAAAAGATGAAAAAATAAATAAAAAATCTGCCTAACATATCGGCCCAAAAAAATCGGCATCATATATCGGCCATCGGCCCCCACGCCAGAGAAAACCCCATATCGGTCGATCTCTAGAGAGCACTGACATTAGCAGCGTGACATACAGCAATGACACCTGCACCGTGATATAGTGATCTGACACCAGCACCGTGATTGAGAGCACTGACATCAGCAGCTTGACATACAGCAATGACACCTGCACCGTGATAGAGTGATCTGACACCAGCACCGTGAGAGAGAGCACTAACATCAGCAGCGTGACATACAGCAATGACACCTGCACCGTGATAGAGTGATCTGACACCAACACCATGATAGAGAGCACTGACATCAGCAGCGTGACATACAGCAATGACACCTGCACCATGATAGAGTGATCTGACACCAGCACCGTGATAGAGAGCACTGACATCATCAGCGTGACATACAGCAATGACACCTGCACCGTGATAGAGTGATCTGATACCAGCACCATGATAGAGAGCACTGACATCAGCAGCATGACATACAGCAATGACACCTGCACCGTGATAGAGTGATCTGATACCAGCACCATGATAGAGAGCAATGACATCAGCAGCATGACATAAAGCACTGACACCAGCACCGTGATATACAGCACTGACACCTGCACCGTAAGCAGCCCCAGGAGGAAGTCAGCACAGTACAGGGATAGTGACCTTTACAAATCTACAGGTCATATTTGCAGCCACAAAATAATTACTAGCTGTGCACACATAGTCCCACCACATGGCCAATGACATAACACATGTATGAGGTGAATCTGGGATCGACAACTACAAGCATTCTTTTCTTATATGTGAAATTCTGCCATTTCAGGACTCTTGAGACAATGGAGGCGAGGGAAGGTCAGGGTAGGCAAAGAAGAGGGTGCAGCAGATGATCACCAGCACCAGCACCGTGATATAGAGCACTGACACCTGCACCGTGATAGAGTGATCTGACACCAGCACCGTGACATAACACATGTATGAGGTGAATCTGGGATCGACAACTACAAGCATTCTTTTTTTATATGTGAAATTCTGACAATTCAGGACTCTTGAGACAATGGAGGCGAGGGAAGGTCAGGGTAGGCAAAGAAGAGGGTGCAGGAGATGATCACCAGCACCGTGATATAGAGCACTGACAGCTGCACCGTGATAGAGTGATCTGACACCAGCACCGTGACATAACACATGTATGAGGTGAATCTGGGATCGACAACTACAAGCATTCTTTTTTTAAATGTGAAATTCTGACAATTCAGGACTCTTGAGACAATGGAGGAGAGGGAAGGTCAGGGTAGGCAAAGAAGAGGGTGATGGAGATGATCACCAGCACCAGCACCGTGATATACAGCACTGACACCTGCACCGTAAGCAGCCCCAGGAGGAAGTCAGCATAGCACAGGGATGGTGGGAGCCCCTCATAATGATCATAGCACAGGGATGGTGGGAGCCCCTCATAATATGTACAGCAGAGGGTGCAGAAGAGTAAGGCTGAGTGAGCCACTCAACCAATTCTGGTGCTTCCTTTGACGTAATCGCACGCACCTTCTGCAATTTCCCACTTTGGCTCAAGCCTGTTGCTCCTGCCCTACCCCTACCACCCCTGCGGAAGGGCCTGCCTCTTCCTCTGCCTGTTATTTTTTAAATGACCCTGTGACAAAACTCTCTACAGAAGTGCAGTATGTATGTGGAAGAAGGTATATAACACCCCACTTCAATCTATTGTTTTTGGGGGCCACTGGTCTATCAAACCAGTTACAATACTTTTTTTTTGGATTGCGTTTGTCACTCTTTGTAGTATCGCTGCAGAACCGCTCAGCAGTCACAATGCTGGACAGTGGAACGTACTATACTATGCTTTCTATATGTGCAAGTATTTTATACGTGTATTACACGACTATATACTGCACACCAAATAATACACCAATACCAGTCCTTAAGGACCTTTGTGGAACTAGTAGGTTGTGATTAGCAGACTATACCTCACTCAACCCTATATACTGTAGTACGCTATACCTTACCAGTCCTTAGAAGGACCTTTGTGCAACTAGTAGGTTGTGATTAGCAGACTGTACCTCACTCAACCCTATATACTGTAGTACACTATACCTTACCAGTCCTTAGAAGGACCTTTGTAGAACTAGTAGGTTGTGATTAGCAGACTGTACCTCACTCAACCCTATATACTGTAGTACACTGTACCTTACCAGTCCTTAGAAGGACCTTTGTGGAACTAGTAGGTTGTGATTAGCAGACTGTACCTCAGTCCCTATACTCATAAAGGACTGCTGCAGAATAGGGTAGCAGTCAGCAGTAGTGCACCTCAACCCTATATATTGTGGACCTATACCAGTCCTTAAGGATTAGCAGACTGTACCTCACTCAACCCTATATACTGTAGTACACTATACCTTACCAGTCCTTATAAGGACCTTTGTGGAACTAGTAGGTTGTGATTAGCAGACTGTACCTCAGTCCCTATACTCATAAAGGACTGCTGCAGAATAGGGCAGCAGTCAGCAGTAGTGCACCTCAACCCTATATATTGTGGACCTATACCAGTCCTTAAGGATTAGCAGACTGTACCTCACTCAACCCTATATACTGTAGTACACTATACCTTACCAGTCCTTAGAAGGACCTTTGTGCAACTAGTAGGTTGTGATTAGCAGACTGTACCTCAGTCCCTATACTCATAAAGGACTGCTGCAGAATAGGGCAGCAGTCAGCAGTAGTGCACCTCAACCCTATATATTGTGGACCTATACCAGTCCTTAAGGATTAGCAGACTGTACCTCACTCAACCCTATACACTCTAGTACGCTATACCTTACCAGTCCTTAGAAGGACCTTTGTGCAACTAGTAGTTTGTGATTAGCAGACTGTACCTCAGTCCCTATACTGATAAAGGACTGCTGCAGAATTGGGCAGCAGTCAGCAGTATTTCACCTCAACCCTATATATTGTGGACCTATACCAGTCCTTAATGATTAGCAGACTGTACCTCACTCAACCCTATATACTCTAGTCCCTATACTCATAAAGGACTACTGCAGCAGAAGGGCAGCAGTCAAGTATAATATTCTTTCTATATTTGGAAGAAAGAATATTATACGTGTACAAGCCTATTACCATACCAGTCCTGAAAAGGACTTTTGTGGACCTAATAGTAGCAGCTAATGATTAAACCGACTGTCCCTGCTGCACACAGCGTCCTGTCCCTCTCTCAGCACTGACAAAAGACAGGCTGCTGCAACAATGACTTGAATAGCAGTGCCTCAAACCTATATCCTGAACTACACCTATACCATACCAGTCCTTAAAAGAACTTTTGTGGACCTAATAGCAAGCGATTTGGGTCACTGCAGTCTCTCCCTGCTCCACACAGCAACCTCTCCCTATAGTGACATACAAAAGAATGTAAAATGGCCGCCGGATCGGGTCTATTTATAAGTTAGGGGGAATGTCCGAGTGTCCATGTGCTGTAATGTCTCAATTGGCTGTCCTGTACCACATGATGGATGTGTCATCATAGGTCAAAGTTCTTTTACACAGTAAACATGTAAGTCCGCTGGGCGAACAGCGGCAATAGTCCGCCGATCGGGCGGACCGTGAACAGTTGAAATTCGCCACGAACCGACCATGGGGCGAACCGTTCGGCCATCCCTATCCGCCAGCTGCCTTGATTTATGGCAGTCTCGGAGGCTCAGTGGAGGGAGGGACCAGGAGCTCTGGCATGGGACCCGAGAAGAGGAGGACTCAGGCTGTTCTGTGCAAAACCACTGCACAGAGCCAGTAAGAATAATATGTTTGTTATTTAAAAAAACTAAAATAATTTAATATCACTTTGGGGGGGGGACACGATCAACATGTATAAATACATGAGTGGTCCATATAGTGAACTGAACTCGGTGTAGAGTTATTCACCTTAAGGTCATCACAGAGGACAAAGGTTCGCTCTTTATGTCTGGAAGAAAAGAGTTTCAATCTCCAAATACGAAAAGGTTTGTTCACAGTAAGTGCTGTGAAAATGTGGAATAGACTCCATTAGGAGCTGGTTCTGGATAGCTCAGTAGATTGTTAAAAAAAAAGCCCTGGATTCTGTCCTAAATGTTCACAATATAACTGGATAGTAATATTTTATAGGTAAAGTTGATCCAGGGAATATCTGATTGCCTGTTGGAGGATCAGGGAGGATTTTTTTCCCCCACTGGAGCAAATTGGATCATGCTTTATTGGGGTTATTTTGCCTTCCTCTGGCTCTAACTTGTGCCTGGCTGAGGGGCAAAAGTGGGGAAGACCTTGGCAAAATACCAGCTGCTCCTATGCACTACATGCACGGACAGCAACCTTCACATATGAATATACAGTGTGAACAAACACCAACTCTCTTGTGAAACAGAATTGATCTTTTAAAACCTCATTAAAGCCCAAGTCAAGCCAAGAATTGTTTTTTGTTTTGGGCAGAGCAGAGAAGAATTAGAACCTCTATCAGGTTTATATTTCCATCTCTATCCCATTTGGGAAAATGTCCCCTAAGGACATGAAATAATGGATAATCTTTCCAAAAGGAACACAGACAAAGGCACATTTTAGTAATGACTAAGATAAGATCTTCTGTTAAGGTGTTTAAGGCCATCTGACACGCATACTTCCCCTTTTTTGTGAAGCCACCATTAACGCAGGAAGAGAGAGAACATTTCCCAAATAGGGACATAGACAAATACAATTGTGGCACGCATTCTAATTTTATTGCAACATTATTTAAAATCAAATCAAAATGTTTAAACCAGAACTATGTAATAAGAGACTGGAGTCCTAAGTAGAAGTGTCACGGAAAGCCTACTGGATTTGGCTGCCATGGATTATGTAAAACTTGGAATATGATTTTATGATTGTAGTTTGTACGGGATTCTATTAGAAACTAATTGACCAACCACTTAGGATTCAATTGCTATGACAAGTTACAAAAGGGGGAAAAAAGCAGGATATTTTAGCAGAAAATCAGTCAAGGATCTATTTCGGAAAGCCAAATCTCATTTACCTTTGGTACATTAAGTACTTAAAATGAATGCATATAGCACAAACATTTCATGTAATTATCCATCATTAGGTAGTCATTCCCTGACCTTAAGAATGCCACTGGACCGTTTCAACAGTTGCAGATGGAACTCATATATAAGCGCTAGACTCTCATAGCCTGTTATTTGCTTTTTATCATTAAAAAAAGACAAGTTTTTGGACTTCATCTCTAAATACTTACAGATGTCTCTTTTGTTGAATAAAAAAAAAAAGAATAAGCTAGAACAATTATATTTTATACTGTATGTTGAGATATAAAAAAACATAATATAATAACATATATATATAAAATATCCTGACATATAGGAGCTTACAATCTATGTTTCTTACACATGGGAAAAATGATTTGTACAATATCACAGCAAGCTGGGTCTGGGATTGCAGCCAAAGAAAGCTTCTAGTGATGTCTTTGAGTATATGCTTACATTTTTGTACTAAGTTTAATTAGGTTAGCTCTAGCATTTCCATATTTTTGTGGTTATATTTTTACCAGATGTCCTGTTTCAGTTTTATGTTAGGTATGGAGTGAAGGGCAGGTAAATAAAAATCGTTTCTGTGCTGCTTTTAGTGTGAGTAAATGCATGAACATTTTATCACGTTTTTACACGCACTGTAAAGGACACTATTCAGTTACTTGGCAAAAGTAGCCAAGACTTTTCCAACACGCCTTAATACACTTTGGTGTATTCTCAGCTGAAAACAATGGGGTTGATTTACTAAAACTGGAGAGTAGTGATGGCCGAACGGTTCGCCCGGCGGTCGTTTCGCGGCGAATTTCCGACTTTCGCCGTCCGCGGGTTCGAACGCCTTTTTCCGTCGTTCGCCCCGGCGGACTTACGTGTTTAATGTATACAAGAACTTTAACCTTTCGTGACACGTTTATCATGTGTTACAGGACAACCAATTGAGACATGACAGCTCATGGACACTTGGACATTCCCCCTAACCTATAAATACACCCGATCCGGTGGCCATTTTACATTCTTTCTTCTGTCACTGTAGGGAAAGGATCCTGTGTGGAGTAGGGACAGAGAAAACGCTAGCTATTTGGTACACAAAAGTTCTTTTCAGGACTGGTATAGGTGTTAGGTCAGCAGCCTGAGTTTCTTTTGTCAGTTTAGATAAAGGGACAGAGCGCTGTATGCTGCTATTTTAGGGACAGCTCAGCCAGATTAGTCTTTCTTCATCATCATCATCATCATCATCATTAGCTGTTACTATCAGGTCCACAAAAGAGCTGTTCCAGCTAATCGTTCCAGCCTACTCTTTTTTGCCAATTTGTATAGGGACAGGCAGGAAGCAGTGTGTCAGGCAGTGAGGATAATTTTAAAGACTTGCTGTTACTATTAGTTCCACAAAGGTTCTTTTCAGGACTGGTATCAGTGGTACGGTAATAGGCTTGTACACGTATAATATTCTTTCTTCCAAATATAGAAAGAATATTATACTTGACTGCTGCCCTTCTGCTGCAGTCTGCTAATCATTCACAACTCACTTGTTCCACAAAGCTCTTTATCAGGACTGGTAACTTGGTCTGTCTAGGGTGCTACGGTACATAGGCTTGGGTGCGGTACAGTCTGCTGTTCTGTAAGGACCGCTATCGGTCCACAATACATAGGGTTGCCGTGCACTACTGCTGACCGCTGCCCTATACTGCAGCAGTCCTTCAGCGGTATAGGGACTGACGCACAGTCTGCTAAACACTAATACACAACCTGCTTGGTCCACAAAAGTTCTTATAAGGACTGGTAACTTGGTATAGGGTGCTACGGTACATAGGCCTGAGTGCAGTACAGTCTGCTGTTCTGTAAGGACCGCTATCGGTCCACAATACATAGGGTTGCCGTGCACTACTGCTGACCGCTGCCCTATACTGCAGCAGTCCTTCATTGGTATAGGGACTGACGTACAGTCTGCTAATCACTAACACACAACCTGCTTGGTCCACAAAAGTTCTTATAAGGACTGGTAACTTGGTATAGGGTGCTACGGTACATAGGCCTGAGTGCAGTACAGTCTGCTGTTCTGTAAGGACCGCTATCGGTCCACAATACATAGGGTTGCCGTGCACTACTGCTGACCGCTGCCCTATACTGCAGCAGTCCTTCATTGGTATAGGGACTGACGTACAGTCTGCTAATCACTAACACACAACCTGCTTGGTCCACAAAAGTTCTTATAAGGACTGGTAACTTGGTATAGGGTGCTACGGTACATAGGCCTGAGTGCGTTACAGTCTGCTGTTCTGTAAGGACCGCTATCGGTCCACAATACATAGGGTTGCCGTGCACTACTGCTGACCGCTGCCCTATACTGCAGCAGTCCTTCAGCGGTATAGGGACTGACGCACAGTCTGCTAAACACTAACACACAACCTGCTTGGTCCACAAAAGTTTTTATAAGGACTGGTAACTTGGTATAGGGTGCTACGGTACATAGGCCTGAGTGCAGTACAGTCTGCTGTTCTGTAAGGACCGCTATCGGTCCACAATACATAGGGTTGCCGTGCACTACTGCTGACCGCTGCCCTATACTGCAGCAGTCCTTCATTGGTATAGGGACTGACGTACAGTCTGCTAATCACTAACACACAACCTGCTTGGTCCACAAAAGTTCTTATAAGGACTGGTAACTTGGTATAGGGTGCTACGGTACATAGGCCTGAGTGCGTTACAGTCTGCTGTTCTGTAAGGACCGCTATCGGTCCACAATACATAGGGTTGCCGTGCACTACTGCTGACCGCTGCCCTATACTGCAGCAGTCCTTCAGCGGTATAGGGACTGACGCACAGTCTGCTAAACACTAACACACAACCTGCTTGGTCCACAAAAGTTCTTATAAGGACTGGTAACTTGGTATAGGGTGCTACGGTACATAGGCTTGAGTGCGGTACAGTCTGCTGTTCTGTAAGGACCGCTATCGGTCCACAATAGATAGGGTTGACGTGCACCACTGCTGACCGCTGCCCTATACTGCAGCAGTCCTTCAGCGGTATAGGGACTGACGTACAGTCTGCTAAACACTAATACACAACCTGCTTGGTCCACAAAAGTTCTTATAAGGACTGGTAACTTGGTATAGGGTGCTAAGGTACATAGGCCTGAGTGCGTTACAGTCTGCTGTTCTGTAAGGACCGCTATCGGTCCACAATACATAGGGTTGCCGTGCACTACTGCTGACCGCTGCCCTATACTGCAGCAGTCCTTCAGCGGTATAGGGACTGACGTACAGTCTGCTAATCACTAACACACAACCTGCTTGTTCCACAAAAGTTCTTATAAGGACTGGTAACTTGGTATAGGGTGCTACGGTACATAGGCTTGAGTGCGGTACAGTCTGCTGTTCTGTAAGGACCGCTATCGGTCCACAATAGATAGGGTTGACGTGCACCACTGCTGACCGCTGCCCTATACTGCAGCAGTCCTTCAGCGGTATAGGGACTGACGTACAGTCTGCTAAACACTAATACACAACCTGCTTGGTCCACAAAAGTTCTTATAAGGACTGGTAACTTGGTATAGGGTGCTACGGTACATAGGCTTGAGTGCGGTACAGTCTGCTGTTCTGTAAGGACCGCTATAGGTCCACAATAGATAGGGTTGACGTGCACCACTGCTGACCGCTCACCTATACTGCAGCAGTCCTTCAGCGGTATAGGGACTAAGAGTTTTGTCACAGGGTCATTTAAAAAATGACATGCAGAGGAAGAGGCAGGCCCTTCCGCAGGGGTGGTAGGGGTAGGGCAGGAGCAACAGGCTTGAGCCAAAGTGGGAAGTTGCAGAAGGTGCGTTCAATTACTTTAAAGGATGCACCAGACTTGGTTGAGTGGCTCGCTCAGCCTTACTCTTCTGCACCCTCCTCATCCTCTCGATCTGCACCCTCTTCTTCACTCTCTGCTATGTGCACCCCCAAAGACACTACCACCAACAACACGACCACCACCACCACCACCACATACCTTCCGCTTGAGTCACTGGAATTATTTTCCGATCCATATCAAGAGGACATTTCTGATGCGCAGCCACTCTTGGTATTGGATCAGGAAGAGGAGGTAGCAACAAGCGCTACTCAGCAGTCTGACGCCAGTACCCAGATCAGCCCAAGGAGGAGGTTGGTCCCCGGTGTTGCTGCCTACTCTACTTATAGCGGTGGGGAAGGTGACGTTGATGATGACGTGTCTAGTGATGTCACGTGGGTGCCCACAAGAGAGGAAGAGGAGGGGAGTTCAGAGGGAGATATGGACCAGCAGATAGGGAGGAGAAGCAGCAATGACTTACATTGCACAGCAGGGACAAAGCAGACTGCAAATGTATCAGGAGCGAGTCATCGACCATGTACGGTCACATCTGGCGCTCCCAGGACACCGGCACATGGCTCCGCAGTGTGGGCTTTTTTTAACGTGTCCGCTGCTGACAATAGCGTTGCCATCTGCAATCTTTGCAGTCAACGCGTTAGTCGCGGTAAGCCCAATACTCACCTAGGGACGACCGCCTTAAGAAGGCACATGAGCAGCCATCACCGAGCCCAGTGGGAGCAACGGAACACACAAAGCCACACTGCAGGCTCTCACCGTCCAGCCTCGTCTTCTACTTCTCCTTCTCCTCTCTCCTCACAATTGTCCTCCACTCCACCTTCCATCACGCCAAGCTCACATTTTTCTGCAAAAAGGCAGGCTTCCGTGGGCCTAATGTTTGAGCGTAAAAAAATGATGACGCCGGATAACCCTCTTGCCCAACGGTTGGCGGCTGGCTTGTCAGAACTCATAGCCCGCCAACTACTGCCATATAAACTGGTGGACTCGGAGGCCTTTCGCAAATTTGTGGCCATTGGAACACCACAATGGAAGGTCCCAGGAAGGAAGTATTTCTCAGAGAAGGGCATCCCAGAGCTATATGGCCATGTTCAGCGGCAAGTGAATGTATCTCTGGCACACAGTGTCGGTGCCAAGATACATCTGACCACAGACACGTGGTCTAGCAAACACGGGCAGGGAAGGTATATCAGTTTTACTGCCCACTGGGTGAACCTTCTGACGGCCGTCAAGCATGTAACCCGTGGCACCCGTGTAGATTTGGTTTTACCGCCACGGATTGCATGCAGGCCTGACTCTTCTTCTCCTCCTCCTACTCCATCCTCCTCCCTCTCCTCCTCAGCTGCCTCCTCCTTTTCCGCTGCTAGCGTCTCTTCCACTGCACCGCCCAAGCTCCCCAGAACCTATTCCACATGCCAGGTGAGACGTTGCCATGCCGTGCTGCGTCTGTTGTGCCTGGAAGCAAAGAGCCACACTGGCCCGGCACTCCTTTCAGCTTTGCGTTCACAGGCAGATGAGTGGCTAACACCGCTCAATTTGACAGTTGGTAAAGTGGTGTGTGACAACGGTGCCAATCTGCTTAGCGCATTGAAACAGGGCAAAATCACGCACGTGCCGTGCATGGCACACGTCTTAAACTTGGTCGTGCAGCGATTCCTTGTCAAATACCCTGGGGTCCAGGACATCTTGCGGCAGGCAAGGAAAATCTCGGCCCATTTCAGAAGATCTTACACGGCCATGGCTCGCCTTGCTGACATTCAGCGGCGACACCATCTGCCGGTCAGACGTCTTATTTGCGATTGCCCGACGCGATGGAACTCAACCTTCTATATGCTTGATAGGCTGCTCCAGCAGAAACGTGCAGTTAACGTCTACCTGTATGAACTCTGCGAAAGAAACGGTTCTGGGGAGCTGGGTTTTTTTTCACCGCGCCAGTGGCTGCTCATGCGCGACACATGCAGACTTCTGCGGCCATTTGAGGAGATCACCAAACTGGTCAGTCGCAGCCATGGCGCCATCAGTGACATGGTACCTTATGCCTTCTTTCTGGAGCGTGCATTGCGTCGTGTCATTGATCAGGCTGTGGAGGAGCAGGAGCGGGAAGATGAGGAAGTCGCAATGCTGGATGAATTCCCAGGGGGGGCTACTCTATCTGAGACAAGTCAACAACAGGAGTCTGATGAGGAGTCAGAGGAGGATGGTGCCGGGGCGGATGAGCAGGAGCAAGAAGAGCATGCTTTAAACCTTTCTGGGATCCCTGTTGTGCGAGGATGGGGAGAGGAGAATGAAGAGGACGACATTATCCTGGATGATGAGCAGGAGCCAGGCCACCACACCGCTTCCACTTTAGTGCAAATGGGGGCCTTCATGCTCCAGTGTTTTAATAGGGACCCCCGTATAAAAAGCATGAGGGTCAAGGACCAGTACTGGGTGGCAACGTACTTAGACCCCCGGTACAAACACAAAATGGCGGAAATGTTACCGCCGTCGCAGAGGGCTGTCAGAATGCAGCACTTCCAGGCCTTGCTTCGAGAAATGCTGCATTCTGCTTTTGCGTGCGCTGGCAGAGGAGCAATTCCCACTCCCAGAGAAGGATTTGCGGGTACCAATCCAACAGCGCCTGCAAGAAGAGGCCGGTTTGAAGATGTGTTGGTGACTTCGGATATGAGGTCATTCTTTCAGCCGACCCATCGACAGGTGTCATCCGGATCCAGCATCAGGGAACGCCTAGACCGTCAGGTGTCCGACTACATTGGGTTAACGGCCGATGTGGACGCTCTGAGGAGTGATGAACCCCTAGACTACTGGGTGGGCAGGCTTGACCTCTGGCCAGAGCTTGCCCAATTTGCAATCGAACTGTTGGCTTGCCCCTCATCCAGTGTCCTGTCCGAAAGGACGTTCAGCGCAGCAGGGGGGATTGTGACCGATAAGCGTACTCGCCTAGCTCACCACAGTGTTAACTACCTCACATTTCTAAAAATGAATGAGGCATGGATCTCGGAGGAATTCAACACATGTGATCAGTAGACCATGTATATGTCTATAAACAATTTTTGGAATCAAGCACACAGACCTTCTTAATTCATTTGGCTCACTTCCCTGACCCAAAAAAGCACACCGTACTATATGCCCCTACCCTCCTCTTTGAAGAGGTTGAGCGGTGTCATATTTCTACTGGGGCTGCTTATTATGAGGGGTTCCCACCATCCCTGTGCTGTGCTGACTTCCTCCTGGGTGTTCTTATTATGAGGGGCTCCCACCATCCCTGTGCTGTGCTGACTTCCTCCTGGGGGTTCTTATTATGAGGGGATCACACCATCCCTGTGCTGTGCTGACTTCCTCCTGGGGCTGCTTACGGTGCTGCTGTCAGCGCTGTATGTCACGGAGCTGCTGTCAGCGCTGTATGTCACGGAGCTGCTGTCAGCGCTGTATGTCACGGAGCTGCTGTCAGCGCTGTATGTCACGGAGCTGCTGTCAGCGCTGTATGTCACGGAGCTGCTGTCAGCGCTGTATGTCACGGAGCTGCTGTCAGCGCTGTATGTCACGGAGCTGCTGTCAGCGCTGTATGTCACGGAGCTGCTGTCAGCGCTGTATGTCACGGAGCTGCTGTCAGCGCTGTATGTCACGGAGCTGCTGTCAGCGCTGTATGTCACGGTGCTGCTGTCAGCGCTGTATGTCACGGAGCTGCTGTCAGCGCTGTATGTCACGGAGCTGCTGTCAGTGCTGTATGTCACGGAGCTGCTGTCAGCGCTGTATGTCACGGAGCTGCTGTCAGCGCTGTATGTCACGGAGCTGCTGTCAGCGCTGTATGTCACGGTGCTGCTGTCAGCGCTGTATGTCACGGAGCTGCTGTCAGCGCTGTATGTCACGGAGCTGCTGTCAGCGCTGTATGTCACGGAGCTGCTGTCAGCGCTGTATGTCACGGAGCTGCTGTCAGCGCTGTATGTCACGGAGCTGCTGTCAGCGCTGTATGTCACGGTGCTGATGTCAGTGCTCTGTATTACGGTGCTGCTGTCAGTGCTCTGTATCTCCTGCACCCTCTTGTTTGCCTACCCTGGTCCCTGACCTTCCCTCTCCTCCATTGCCTTCATTAGCTCCATAGTCCTGAATTGTCAGAACAATTTCCCAAATAAAAAAAAAATGCTTGTAGTTATCGATCCCAAATTCACCTCATACATGTATTATGCTATTGTCCAGGTGGTGGGACTACGTGCTACCCCCTAATAATTACCCCGTGGCCGCAAATTCGACCTAAAGGTTTGCGAAATTCGCCTCCCATTGAAGTCAATGGAGCCCGCGGCGAACGGTCGTTTTCGCGAACGTTTGTGTCCGTTCGCGTTTCGCGTTCGCGAAACGTCCCGTCGGAAGTTCGTCCATCACTACTGGAGAGTGCAAAATCTGGTGCAGCTCTGCAACCTATCAGCTTTTCTATTTTTTTTTTATCAAAGCTTTATTGAACAAACTGAATTTAGAAGCTGACTGGCTATCATGCACAGCTGCACCAGATTTTGCTCTCTTCAGTTATAGTAAATCAACCCCAATTCATTTTTCCAAGTGCCACCATGATGTTTGCATGAGAAAATGACAAAATTATGCAGAATGCTGCAATATAAATAAAAGGTTACTTAGTGTGCAAGAGTGCTAGAGCCCCTGAAGAGACTCTGTCACTGTGTGTGTGTGTCTGTGTGGGGGGGGGGGTTTGATTTAGAGGTGCCTTCACGAGCACATATCTCTTCATGACAGAGTCTCTTTAAAATCTATTCTACTGACATTTAACTTCATGTGAAAGGTCCAGAAATTCCTACATGTGCTATAACAGCTTCAACTCTTCCGGGAAGGCTGTCCACAAGGTTTAGGGATGTGTCTATGGAATGTTTGACCATTCTCCCAGAAGCACATTTGTGAAGTCAGGCGCTGATGTGGACGAGAACCATTCTCCATTCTAATTCATCCCAAAAGTGTTCTATCAGGTTGAGGTCAGGACTCTGTGCAGGCCAGTCAAGTTCCTCCACCCCAAACTCGCTCATCTTTGTCTTTATGGACCTTGCTTTGTGCACTGGTCCAAATCATTTGGTGGAGGGGGGATTATGGTGTGGGGTTGTTTTTCAGGGGTTGGGCTTGGCCCCTTAGTTCCAGTAAAGGGAACTCTTAAGGCATCAGCATACCAAGACATTTTGTACAATTTTATGCTCCCAACTTTGTGGGAACAGTTTGGGGATGGCCCCTTCCTGTTCCAACATGACAATATAGTGTATTTGTACTCATTTTTTTATTAGTACAAATTGCTGTACGTAGTATGGGTACAACTAGATTCCTATGATATGAATCCCAATTCCAGGATAAATTTTTTTAGATATTGTCCTGAGTCAGTTGAAATAAAAAATGCAGCTTTCACTGCAATGCTCAATAAGAAGAACATGACCCCTGTTTGACAAACTACCATGTAGGTGCCACATCCGTCAATGTTCAGGAAAGACTAGTTGATAAAAAAAATTGGGATATTTAAGGCACCAAAGATGAATACAACAACCTATATGTTAAAATCCATAATGCATATTGTGCATTCAAGGAAAAAATAAAATTTCTACAATCCTTTTAAAAACAATAGACGATAAGGAAAACCAAGGGGTCACTCTACTATTTAGAAATACATAAACTGTGTATATTTCAAAATGCATAGTTATAAATTGATAATTTTCAGAGTATCTAATTACAGTAAATACAATCAGTAACCCAACAAGTTTCATGCTATTTTTTTACTTCTTCAGGGTAAATCGTAGTCTGTACACTACTGTATAAAAGTAATAATAACAAAATAATTAAATATGCACATCAAACCAGAGCATTCTAGTACAGAGTATTAACCACTTGCTTACTGGGCACTTAAACCCCCCTCAGTCCCAGACCAATTTTCAGCTTTCAGCGCTGATGCACTTTGAGTGACAATTGCGCGGTCATACAACACTGTACCCAAATGAAATTTTTATCATTTTTTTCCCACAAATAGAGCTTTCTTTTGGTGGTATTTAGTTACAGCTCAGAGTTTTATTTTTTGCTAAACAAACAAAAAAAGATGCAAAAAAATAAAAAATAAAAAATCATGTTTTAATAGTTTGTTAGAAAATTTTGCAAACGGGTCATTTTTCTCCTTCATTGAAGTGCGCTGATTAGGCGGCACTGATAGGCTGCATTGGTGGGCACTGATGGGCTGCATTGGTGGGCACTGATGGGCTGCATTGGTGGGCACTGATAGGCTGCAATGGTGGGCACTGATAGGCATAGTTAAGGCGGCACTAATAGGCACAGATAAGGCGGCACCGATGGGCACAGATAAGGCGGCACTGATGGGCAAAGATGGGCACAGATAAGATGGCACGGATGGGTGGCACGGATAAGTGGCACGGATGGGTGGCACGGATGGGCACTGATAGGTACCACAGATAGATGGGACTGATGGGCACTGATAGGTGGCACTGATAGGTGGCTCTGATAGGTGGCACTGCTGGGCACTGATGGGCGGCACTGCTGGGCACTGCTGGGCGGCACTGCTGGGCACTGATGGGCGGCACTGGGGTGCAGCACCTTTGAGGCAGATTGGGTGGCACTGTGGGTGGCACTGTGGGGTGGCACTGTGGGTGGCACTGTGGGTGGCACTGTGGGCACTATGGGCACTGACGGGGGGCACTTACTTTTGCTTTTATTTTACTTCAGGATGGCACTGCGGGAGGCAGGTGGGCACAGGCAGGTGGCAGGTGGTCCCTTGTATTGATGGCCGTGATCGGGACTGATGTCCCGATCACGGCCGCCGGTGATCGGCTTTTTTTTTCTCTCCTCGCGCTGTCAGCGCGAGGAGGAATAATAGCCGATTACCGGCTCCGTTCTATCACATGATCAGCTGTCATTGGCTGACAGCTGATCACGTGATAAGGGGTCGGGATCGACCCCTTACACGGATCGGTGATCAGGCGAGTCTCACGGACTCGCCGATCACGGGGCGCGCAGGCCGCTCGTAACCGGGACGACGTCAATAGACGTAGTCCCGGAAATCTAGGTCCGCGCTAATGCCGTCATTTGGCAATAGCGCGGATCTGAAGTGGTTAATATACAAACTTCACATTGCTTGCATGAAATGGATTTTGAAAAAAGACAGCTTAATCCTAAAACTTCTTTAGCAGCTGATGATGACCATGCACCATACAGACAGAAGGAGAAAGACAAACAGAAGAGTCAACCATGGCATTTCAACGTCAAGCTTCCTAAAAACACGGCCCTATAATATATACATTTCTTTTGTCAATTTATGAGGGAAGCAATCCAAATCCCTGTTGAATTAATGCTGCTTTCACCTGGACAACAAAGTCCCAGGAATTCATATAAATACCATCAGAGTACATAGGATCAACAGAATTGTGCATAAGAATAATTCAACATATGAATGTCTATAAAATAATATAACAAAATCAATGTCAGATCCCATAATGAGCTCAAAATTGTATGTATAAAGAAAAAGAGAAAGAAAATACACACATATGTCTAGATCCCTGCATCTGCTACATTATAGATGTAGTACTCAGAATACAAGGGGTATAAACTATAACTTTGGTGGCCAAATGTAACAAAAATTCAATTCTAAAAAAGTTGTGACTCCTGATGATGTCAGAAATTGCTGACAAAATGCGTTGGGTGGGCCTTACAGGACACGTCACTTCCGGACTTTGGAGCACAGGTGGAGCCCAAACCAGTGCTTTCAATTGTCATTTCTATGCTGATACATGCCTGAGTAGTTTTGCATTGCTGTAATTGCAATTTTATATATGTTTTAATAAAACAGGATATTACTACACTATGAGAGGTCCCTCTATCTTTTCCCCCTGTGAGTGAGATCTGAATAGGGATGAGCCGAACACCCCCCGGTTCGGTTCGCACCAGAACTTTCCAATGGACCCCAAATTCGAACGAACTTTAGAACCCCATTGAAGTCTATGGGACTCGAACGTTCGAAATGAAAAGTGCTAATTTTAACGGCTAATATGCAAGATACTGTCCTAAAAAGGGTTTGGGGACCTGGTTCCTGCCCCAGGGGACATGGGTCAATGCCTAAAATGTTTTTAAAAATGGCCGTTTTGGCGGGAGCACTGATTTTAATGATGATTAAAGTGAAAAAAAAAAGTGTAATATTCCTTTAAATATGGTGCCTGGGGGGTGTCTGTAGTATGCCTGTGGAGTGCCACGTGTTTCCCGTGTTTAGAACAGTCCCTGCACAAAATGACATTAAACGGAAATAACACCATTTAAAACTGCTTGCGGTTTTAATGTTATATCTGGTTCCTGCAATATGGTTGAAAATCATTGAGAAAAATGGCATGGGTAGCCCTCCCTGCCCATTACCAGCCTATTTGGGTCTTGTACGCATATTAAGGGGAACCCTGTACCCATATTAAAAAAAGGAAATGCGTGTGGCCCCCAGGTCCTATATACTCAGAACAGCAGTATACAGGCGGTGCAAACAAGACAGGGACTGTGTAGGTTTGTTGTGTTAAGTTGAATCTGTTTGTAATTTTCAACTGGTACATTTTTAAAGTGTAGCTCCAGTCAAAAAAACTATTTTTAAGCTTTTTGGAAAACATAGGGAAGGGTTATCACCCCTGTATAATTTGTTTTGTCGTCCATCTTTTTTCATCTTTTTTGTCTCCTTCCGTTTGAAAGTAGGAGATGTTTGTAAATTGGATGTTTGAAAGTAGGGGCCTGCCCTATATGCTCTGCAGAAATGGCGGAACAAGGTGTTGGTTTTGCCACAACATTGTAAGCCCTCAAAGTGACTCTTGGTGGGCGCTGGAGCGCCCTGCTGTGAACGATTATATCAAGAATTGTAATTACATGCCATTGTTGAACAGTGGTAGAAAAATTGACCTTTGGTGGTTGTGGTGCTGGTGCCACAACACTATAAGTCCTCACCGTTACTCTGGGTGGGCACAGGAAGGGGCCCTCCTGTGAAATATTATATCAAGAATTGTAATTACATGTCCCTGTTAAACAGGGGCAGAAAAATTTGGCCTTAGGCACTGCTGCTGGTGCCACCACACTGCAACCTCTTCCATATACTCTAGTTTTATTGCAGGAATTAGCCCTGCTGCAAAGCATTGCATCAAAAATTGTACTTAAACGCCCCTGTTAAACAGGGGCAGAAAAATTTGGCCTTAGACACTGCTGCTGGTGCCACCACACTGCAACCTCTTCCATATACTCTAGTTTTATTGCAGGAATTAGCCCTGCTGCAAAGCATTGCATCAGAAATTGTAATTAAACGCCCCTGTTAAACAGGGGCAGAAAAATTGGGCCTTAGGCACTGGTGCTGGTGCCACCACACTGCAACCTCTGCCATATACTCTAGTTTTATTGCAGGAATTAGCCCTGCTGCAAAGCATTGCATCAAAAATTGTACTTAAACGCCCCTGTTAAACAGGGGCAGAAAAATTGGGCCTTAGGCACTGGTGCTGGTGCCACCACACTGCAACCTCTTCCATATACTCTAGTTTTATTGCAGGAATTAGCCCTGCTGCAAAGCATTGCATCAAAAATTGTACTTAAACGCCCCTGTTAAACAGGGGCAGAAAAATTGGGCCTTAGGCACTGGTGCTGGTGCCACCACACTGCAACCTCTGCCATATACTCTAGTTTTATTGCAGGAATTAGCCCTGCTGCAAAGCATTGCATCAAAAATTGTAATTAAACGCCCCTGTTAAACAGGGGCAGAAAAATTGGGCCTTAGGCACTGGTGCTGGTGCCACCACACTGCAACCTCTCCCATATATTCTTGTTTGATTGCAGGAATTAGCCCTGCTGCAAAGCATTGCATCAAAAATTGTACTTAAACGCCCCTGTTAAACAGGGGCAGAAAAATTGGGCCTTAGGCACTGGTGCTGGTGCCACCACACTGCAACCTCTGCCATATACTCTAGTTTTATTGCAGGAATTAGCCCTGCTGCAAAGCATTGCATCAAAAATTGTAATTAAACGCCCCTGTTAAACAGGGGCAGAAAAATTGGGCCTTAGGCACTGGTGCTGGTGCCACCACACTGCAACCTCTCCCATATACTCTTGTTTGATTGCAGGAATTAGCCCTGCTGCAAAGCATTGCATCAAAAATTGTACTTAAACGCCCCTGTTAAACAGAGGCAGAAAAATTGGGCTGATGGCATCAACCAGAACCAGAAATGTTCTTCCAACATATCAGCGGAGGAGGAAGAGGATAGACAATCAACATAACAGGACAGTCACTCAGCATCAGCATAGGCAGTCTTGAAGGGATGTGATATTTCAAAAAAAATTATTCTGTTACATCAGCTTCAGGTGCTTGGTAGCTGTGGGTGATCCAAGACTGATTCATCTTGATGAAGGTCAGTCGATCAACTGATTCGGTGGACAGGCGCACCCTGTGATCGGTAACAAAGCCACCAGCAGCACTGAAGGTGCGTTCCGAAAGAACGCTGGATGCAGGACAGTCCAGTAGCTCAATTGCATACTGTGCAAGCTCTGGCCAGTGATCCATCCTCAAGACCCAGTAAGCCAGAGGATTTTCGGTGGGAAAGGTGTCCAAGTCTGACCTTGCCCCTAGGTATGCCTGCACCATGTAAATCAGACGCTGGCGATGGGTGCTGGAACCGATCATACCTTGGGGCTGCGGACTAAAAAATTGTCTGAAAGCATCATCTCCGGGAGGCCTTGCAGAAAGGTCTGTGCAACACGTTCCCAGAGACTGGGAGGTTACAAACTCCTGGTCCTGGACAACGTGTTGCTGAGGCATCGGTCAGAAGGAGCGGTGGAGAAGGTGGCCGTCTGCACCTTCTCCACCGCTCCTTCTGACCGATGCCTCAGCAACACGTTGTCCAGGACCAGGAGTTTGTAACCTCCCAGTCTCTGGGAACGTGTTGCACAGACCTTTCTGCAAGGCCTCCCGGAGATGTCTCATCCTCTGCTCCCTCTGCGATGGCAAGATAAGGTCGGCAACCTTACCCTTGTACGGTGGATCAAGGAGAGTGGCCAGCCAGTAATGGTCCCTCTCCTTGATCCGAAGAATACGAGGATCCTTCCGCAGGCTTTGCAGGATCAGGGAGGCCATGCAGCGTAGGTTAGCTGAGGCATTCGGTCCGGAGTCCTCTGGGTCACTAAGGACAACATGATCCGCAGCTACCTCCTCCCAGCCACGTACAAGTCCACGTGTTTCTTGGGACTGTAAATCATCCATACAAGACTGCTGCTGCTGCTGCTGATGCTGATGCTGAGTGCCAGCCTCCACCTCCATGCTGACACAATCATCCTCCTCCTCCTCTTCCTCCTCCTCATCCTCTTCCTGTTTGATGGGTGGCACAGCAGGAACACTGTCTGGATAAAGGGGGCCTTGAGAGGCAAGGAAGTCCTCCTCTTCCTGCCTCTGTTCTGCCTCAAGTGCCCTGTCCATTATTCCACGCAGCGTATGCTCCAAGAGGTGGACAAGAGGTACAGTGTCAATGATGCATGCACTGTCACTGCTCACCATCCTTGTGGCCTCCTCAAACGGTGACAGGACAGTGCATGCATCCCTGATCATGCCCCTCTGGCGTGGTGAGAAAAAAACCGAGCTCCCCTGACCCTGCCCTGGTGCCGTAGTCGCAAAGGTACTCATTGATGGCCCTCTGCTGCGTGTGCAGCCGCTGCAGCATGGCCAATGTTGAGTTCCATCTGGTGGGCATGTCACATATAAGGCGGTTCTTGGGCAGGTTCAACTCCTTTTGGAGCTCAGCCAGCCGAGCACAGGCATTAAATGATCGGCGGAAATGCACACAGACTTTCCTGGCCTGCTTCAGGACATCCTGTAAGCCGGGGTACCTGCCCAAGAACCGCTGCACCACCAGGTTAAGGATGTGAACTACACAGGGCACATGGGTCAGTTGTCCCTGTCGGAGGGCGGAGAGGAGGTTGGTGCCATTGTCGCAAACCACCATTCCTGGCTTAAGCTGGCGTGGTGTCAACCACCTCTCGGCCTGCCCCTGCAGAGCTGACAAAACATCCGCCCCAGTGTGGCTCCTGTCCCCCAAACAAACCAGCGCAAGCACGGCATGGCATCGTTTTGCCTGCGTACTTGCGTAGCCCCTGGAACGCCTATGGAGCACCGCTGGTTCTGAGGACAGAGCACTGGAAGAGGCCATGGAGGAAGAAAAAGAGGAGGGGGTGGAGGAGAGAGGTGTGTCACAACCAATAGTAGCATTTTGGAGGCGTGGTGGCGGAACAACCTCCAACACTACTGCACCTTGTCCTGCATCCTTCCCAGCTGCCAGAAGAGTGACCCAATGGGCCGTGAAAGACAGGTAACGTCCCTGTCCATGCCTGCTGGACCATGAGTCAGCGGTAATATGCACCTTACCGCTGACCGCCCTGTCCAGCGAGGCAAGGACATTGCCTTCCACATGCCGGTAGAGAGCCGGAATCGCCTTCCGTGAGAAAAAGTGGCGTTTGGGGACCTGCCACTGAGGAACCGCACATTGTACAAACTCACGGAAGGGGGCCGAGTCTACCAACTGAAAAGGCAGCAGTTGAAGTGCTAGCAATTTAGCCAAGCTAGATTTCAACCGCTGGGCATGTGGATGGCTGGGAGTGAACTTCTTTCGCCGGTCCAGCAGCTGGGGCAGGGACATTTGCCTGCTATAATCGGACGTGGGTGTACCGCTAGCAGAGTTCCCGGAAGCACTTGGCTGTGACACACCTAATTCTACACCTTCATTCCTCTCAGAGCAGGTTTCAGAGAGGACTGAAGGTCTAGTGGGGTTGGAGATGCCAGCTGATGAGGAGCAAGGAGAGGTCCGCTTTGTTCTTTGGTGTGGGTCTTTGAGGTACGCTTGCCAACGAGCTGCATGGCAGGTCAACATATGTCTGGTCAAGCATGTGGTGCCCAAGCGGCTGATGTTTTGGCCACGTGAGATACGCTTGAGACATATGTTGCAAATAGTAGCGGTGCGATCTGATGCACTCGTCTCAAAAAAGGCCCACACCAAAGAACTTTTAGAATAACGCGCAGAGGCAGCGCTCTGCACAGGCGGAGCTCTGCGGTGTGATTAAGTCGGTGTGCTGCCCCTAAGCTGGCCCCCGGAGGGCATCCTGCCTCGTTGGACATGTGCCTCCTCCTCCTCCTCCTCCTCTCTCCTTCCAGGCACCCACGTGGAGTCAGTGCCCTCATCATCCCCTCCCTCTTCATCGCTGTAGCAAACCTGGCAGTATGCTGCAGCTTGTGGAACATGACTGCCAGATTGCTGTCCCTCTTGAGCATCCCCTCTCTCTGCGCTCACGCTACTGCCTTCCTCTAGTTGAGTGTCATCATCAGAGCCCACAAAACACTGGGCATCCTCCTGGAGCATGTACCCAACACTGTGCTCAAAGAGTTCAGGAGACTCCTCAGGAGGACGTGGTGGGTCTAGGGAAGGAGTCACTGATGATGACATTGAGAGGAGGGAAGACGATGCGTTGGCAGCTGCTTTGCTAGTACCCTGAGACTGGGTGAGAGAGGCTGAGGAGGATGAAGAGGGCTTGGTCATCCACTCTACCAAGTTGTTGGCATGTTGCGGTTCAACATGTCCAGCTGTCGAAAAGAAGGACAAGCGTGTCCCATGGCCACGTGCTGATGACAATGTACCGCGTCCACGACCAGCACTGTTGTCTCTAGACACAGAGCCTGCTTACCCTCTTTTATCGGCTCGCGCCTGTCTGCCTCTCCTTGCTGGCCTTCCAGACATGGTAATGGCCTGAAGGGAGTTGGGTAAAAAAGCAGTTGGGTAGTGTATATTGTGCTAGAGGCACACAACACCCACTAACTCCTGCAGATGCCTTTATTATAGAACACCAGAGATAAAGGGGTATATACAGATGTATACTGTGCTGTGCTGGAGGCACACACAACTTCCAATAACTCCTGCAGATGGCAAGTGGTCTCAAATAGAGAAGAGCTATGTAGGTGGATATAGCGGTATGTACTGGGTACAGAGCACGCAGACAGCACGCACTATCTCCTAACACTACTGACTGCAAGCTCTATTATAAAAGATAGATCACTATAGGTGAGGTGAATATAGCGGTGTATACTGCGGTCAGGGCATGCAGACAACAACCACTACACAACAGCAAGATCAAAAATCGTCCGAAAACGATCGGTGTGTACTGTGTTGAAGGTACACAGAACACCCACTAACTCCTGCAGATGCCTTTATTATAGAACACCAGAGATAAAGGGGTATATACAGATGTATACTGTGCTGTGCTGGAAGCACACACAACTTCCAATAACTCCTGCAGATGGCAAGTGGGCTCAAATAGAGAACAGCTATGTAGGTGAATATAGCGGTGTATACTGCGGTCAGGGCACGCAGACAATAACCACTACACAACAGCAAGATCGAAAATCGGCCGAAAACGATCGGTGTGTACTGTGTTGAGGTACACAGAACACCCACTGCTTCAGACGCCAACACACTACACAAGGCCGCCGCGCTGGCGGCCTTATATAGTGTGGGGCGTGCACTACACAGCCTGAGCTATGATTGGCCACAGGCATCCTGCCTGTGGCTAATCATGGCTCTCCTCGCTGCTGGTGCTGCGATTGGCCAAGCATGCGGGGTCACAGTGCATGCTTGGCCAATCATGAGCCAGCAATGCACTGCGCCATCTCAGTGCATTGTGGGCCGTGAGCGCCACACGAATTTGACGCGAACGGACCAAAATGTTCGGACTTCGCCGAACGGACGAACAGCCAATGTTGAAGTCGAACGTATGTTCGACTCGAACACGAAGCTCATCCCTAGGTCTGAACAGAGTCACAAGAGGCACAGGAGTACTATCAATTATTTCAGCCAATTAGGAACCTAACAGCTGCATATGGGAGCACCTGTTGGGAATGCTTTAAGCATGTTTTGACCATCTTTGAGAAAAGAGATCATATATTTCTGATGAGTGCGGTTTGCTTCCATTGAAAAAAAAGGAGGCACACTACTTTCCTGGGTGTCACCTTTTTTTTATCATGTTTGGATGCAATCATTTGCACTGAACACTTTATTTGGACTATACATTGTGGACTTTTTGCACAATTGTCTATTGTTTATTTGATATCACTTGTACTTGTAAGAGTGCGATCTAGTTTTCATATTTTAAAATGTTGGGATGTTGTGTAAAATCTACATAAATATACAGAATGCAATGACTTGAAAATATCATAAATATATTTTATTCATAGTAGAAAATATAAATCATATCAAAATGATGTGCAGAGACAAGGCTGAAAAACAATATTGGAAGCCATGATCTTCTGGCCCTCAGACGGCACTGCATTAAAAACAGACATGATTTTATGATAGACTTCACTGCATGGGCTCAGGAATATTTCCAAAAATCACTGTCTGTGAACACAGTTTGCCGTGCCATACAAAAATGCAAGGTAAAGCTCTATCATACAAAGAAGAAGCCATATCTGAACATGATCCAGAAACACTCTAGCATCCTCTAGGCCAGGGATCTCCAAACTATGGTCCTCCAGCTGTTGCGGAACTACACGTCCCACGAGGCATTGTAAAACTCTGACATTCACAGACATGACTAGGCCTGATGGGAATTGTAGTTCCTGAACAAATGGAGGTCCATAGTTTGGAGACCCATGCTCTAGGCCAAAGCTCATTAAAATGGTCTGTCCGGCGGACTTTTTTGACCCGAAAGTACGGCGGACTTATGCCGCGTACACACGTAGCAGACTATCCGGCGGACTTCCCGCCGGACTTTCCGAACGGGCTACTTGCCCACACACGGCACTTTTTCAGCGGACTAATACGGCCTACTAAGTCCGCTGCAATATCCGGCGTACTTTTGAAATGAACGGACTCGTCCACACACGCGAAGGAACGTCCGCTCATTTTGAGCGCGTCTACAGGTAGGCGGGGCCCACGAAGGATGCGTCGCTGGCCCCGCCACCTGGTATGGACTTAAAGGGGAACCCCAACGCCGAAAAAATCGGCGTGGGGGTCCCCCCCCAGGTCCACATCAGACCCTTGTCCGAGCACGCTACCCGGCCAGCCAGGAAAGGGGGGGACGAGCGAGCGCCCCCCCTCCTGAGCCGTACCAGGCCGCGTGCCCTCAACATGGGGAGGTGCCTTGGGGAAGGGGGGGCCGCGCAGCCCCCCTACCCCAAAGCACCTTGTCCCCATGTTGATGAGGACAAGGGCCTCTTTCCGACAACCCTGGCAGTTGGTTGTCGGGGTCTGCGGGCGGGGGGCTTATCGGAATCCGGGAGCCCCCTTTAATAAGAGGGCCCCCGGATACCGGCCCCCCACCCTATGTGAATGAGTATGGGGTACAATGTACCCCTACCCATTCACCTGTAAATAAAAGTAAAAAAAAAAACACAACACACAAGGGTTAAAATAGTTTATTGCACAGCGGGGGTCTTCCGTCTTCAGGGGTCTTCTCGCCGGACTCCTCCGCTATCTTCTGCTAGCTCTTTTACTAGCGGAGGAGCCCGGCATTCTTCTTCGCCACCGCCCTCTTCTTCCGACTTCGGGGGTCTTGTCCCCCTCTTCGGTTCTTCTTGCCGGGCCACCGCGCCTTCTTCTAGCTCTTTTACAGGTGGTGGCCCAGTCTTCTCCCCTGGCACTGTACTATATACTCCACAGTACACTGTGCTATATACTCTGCCCTACACTGTGCAATATACTCGGCATATAACTGTATACCACAAGCAGTCTTTATATGTAAATGTTATTGTAAACATATTTGTACTTGTAGAACTAGGCCAGAGAGTAGACAATGTTTTTTTTGATGGTTTTAATTTGAAATGTACCTTGGTGTCCTTCACTAAGGTCTGTACTTTGCAAAATGTCCACCACAGCCTTGGCCTGTGCCTATCCCTGCACTCACTGACATATATCTTTTTCATAGCGCCGCATGGCAATTTGAAAAAAATAAGTTGCTTTTGTGTTACAGTTTGGGTACTCAGGTCCAAAAAGGTTTGCTATCACTGAACTATAGTGTTAAATAAATATCCTTTTTATTGTATGGTAACAGTCTGCTAGCTTTGCTTGCTACAGCTTGGCATTGCATATTATTGCATGTTCTATGGAAAACTCTAAAAGTTTGGTTTTTCAGTTTTTTTTCTTGGTGACAATGAGCACCGGTACAAATAGAGGAGTGAATGGCCACAATGGGGACTCAGACAGTAATTAAAATATAAAAAAAAAAAGTTTGGCCTGTAGATACACTTTAATGCATTTTTCCACAAATTCTTTAAATGTACATAACAAGATTCTAAAAAGGGTCTAATCGCATTCGACTGAAAGAATTTCTACAGCCTGCTCTGAAGTGACTAGGATTTAAGATATGCAAAACTATGGATTATGGATTTAGCTGCTAAGTGTACAAGTGTAGGAAAAAGCAAAAATAGATAAGCGCATCAACTGTAGAATATCAATTGCCATTGTAGATAGGCTCTCCAGTGTCTAACTTTAGAAGTTTGGCATGTGCATAGCATATTCATCCGAATCATGCTCAGTCACTGTGATGCCAGCATGTTTAAGCCATTTTCATAGATAAGTAAAGTTTGTTATACATAAATAAACTTCAAGTGGACAAGGACATCTGGGAGATATTCTCCCCATGAAGGCAGATACTCCAATTCAAATGGCATCTCTTTAAACAAACAATCTGTGTTATTTCCAGATTCCCAGCCTCTGCTGCAATAGAAATCAAACATTAGTCATTGTGACCACATATGGAATATTAATGGTTTGAGACGCTTAGAAAGTCTATTGTCCTCATCTGTAATCATTCATATGCTATCAAGACCACTTGCTGAGGAAGGTAAAAAGTACAAGACATGCAGCTGAAGTACCGGTATTCAGAAATAAGCCCTTTCCTATGTGCAGTTACAAGGGATAAGAACTTTGATTCATGTTTATTCCATTATATATATACATTGTACATTTCACATTTTTATGTCTAGAAATTTGTGGCATTGGGTTCCAAACTGTAATTACGCTCTGACAGACACTCATGTTCTTGCTGTATTACTTTTTTTTTCAATGTGTTTAACAACAAGTGCAAGATATATTTAAAGTGTTACTAAACCCACAACAGTAAAATCAGTCTGAATATACAGTCAAGCATGCTTGTTATAATCACTGTGGAACCTGAAGGGTTAATCCTGCACATTGTGTAAAAGGGCAGTTTGACCCTGCATTCTCTGATCCTCCCCGTCTTTTGTTGTCCCCAATCCATCTGCTAATAGTACAGAGCCTTGGTGCTACTCTGCACATGCTCAATTTGGTGTGTATTGCTAGAGAGTTGTTTTTTTCTTGCATGTGATCAGCACAGGGCCAATCAGTACTGTCCTGACAGAGGGTCAGGGGCCATGCAGCCTCATGGGACAGTCAGAGGAGAATGAAAATTCCTCCTAGAAGCATTAACCAGACACTGATAGAAGTCACAAGACCACTATATCTTGCTTATGAGAAAAATTATTTAGCAGTTTATATTTACTAAAATAATTACATTCTCATGTTCTTTGTACTGTGGGAGACCAAATATAGTGAATGCAGGGTCCTGGGTTTTGTAAAACTTTAAGTGCAATGTTAAAGAATTATTAAAGTGTTACTAAACCCACAACAGTAAAATCAGTCTATATATGCAGTAAAGCATGCTTGTTATTTTCACCATAGAACCTAAGGGGTTAATCCTCTGCATTGTGTAAAAAGGCTGTTGGATCCTGTCTTCTCTGATCCTCCCCTTCTTCCACTGTCTCCAATATATCTCCTGATAAATACAGAGCTAGGGGACAAGCTGCACATGCTCAGTTTGGTGTGTATTGCTAGAGAGTTTGTTTTTGCTTGGGAGGGTGCATGCATCAGCACAGGGGCAATCAACACTGTCAAGACAGAGGGTCAGCGGTCCTACATCCTCATAGGACAATCATGGGAGAATAAAAACTCCTCCTACAAGCTTTAACCAGACACTAATAAAAGTCACAAGATTGTTATATACTGCTGATGAGAAAAGGTATTTAGCAGTTTATATCTACAAAAATAATTGCATTTCCTTGTTCTGTGTACTGTGGGACACCAGATATAGTGGAAGCAGGGTCCTGGGTTTAGCAACACTTTAAACTCTCAGTAAGTTCTTTTACAACATTTAATACCATTGGCCTCTCAGTGCTGCCTCCTTGAACTACTGCTCTTCACAGGAAATAGTTAAAGCAGAGTTCCACCCAAAAATGGAACTTCCACTTTAAGTGCTTGTGAGGCCTGACTTGCCACATTTGGCATGTCATTTTTTTTGGGGGGGGGGGGGGGTGGGGGGTGGGAGTGGGTACCCAATTTTCACAGATACCCTACTCCCACTTCCTCTCCTGGGGCCGTGGTGCCGGAAGAAAGTTCACCTCTCCCCCTCCCACCCTGCAATCTTCACTGCAACACGTCACAGGTCCCAGAAGATTGCCCAGCCATTCATAACATGCAGCGTGGGTCTGCATGGCTGTGGGTCTCTGGCTGAAAGGCCAGAGCCGAGCACCCACACTTGCAATGCCGGCAGAGAGAAGGGACAGAGAAGCAAGGCATCAGGTGGCCACATCGCTGGACCGTTGGAAAGGTGAGTATCTGTTTATTAAAAGTCAGCAACTACACTTTTTGTAGCTGCTGACTTTTACATGGGTGGAACTCCACTTTAACAGCGGACAATGCAGTCTCCAGTCAGTCTGATAGCTTGGAGTAAGAAGGAAGGAGGAAGAGGCAAGTGCCTTGTCATCTTATGCTATGGGACTTTGTGTTTCTCCCTACACAGTGTAGGGAGATAGAACTCTAGTCAATACAAGAAAGGGTGGCTCCATGGAATGCTGAAAAGGAAAGAAACAGAAAACCTGAGGCAGTGGTCATTGCACCATCTTAAAGGGGAAAAATAACAGGGCAATAATTAAAAGCTTAAAGCGGGAGTAAACTCGCTGACTTTGTTTTTTTTTTTACACCTGTAAGGGAAAAGGCATAATGAGCTAATATGCACCACATACTAGCTCATTATGAAATACTTACCTTAGAATGAGGCGCCGGTATCTCACTTGGTCCACGACGAGGGAACTGACATGTTCCCTCGGCATGTCTTCTGGGTATTGCGGCTCCGGCGCTGTGAGTGACCGGAGCCTCGATGTCATGCACGTTGGAGTTTTCTTCCAAACAGGGTCTGGCATCTGCCGGACTTTCAGATGAGAATCCCCAGTGCACATATGCCGCTGATGTAAGCGGCTCATTATGCGGGGAATATCTCCTAAACCCTACAGGTTTAGGAGATATTCTTTTTACCTACAGGTATGCCTTATTATAGGCTTACCTGTAGGTCAAAGTAAAAAATTGGACTATACAACCGCTTTAAGATGCTTTATTAAGTGATTAAATCAGTCGCTGAAAGTGTATAAAAAATGGAGGTTTAATATCACTTTAACTAAATTTGCAACTGCAGCAAGTAAGCAAATCCACCAGGAGCAACCCTATGCTATGTTTGCTGAGAACTGAGGGAATGTAATCACATATTTAAAAAAGGGGGAAAAAAGGGGAAAAAGGTATTTATAATTTTTTTTTTTATACATATCTATACACAAAAGCTTTGCTTTTCAATTCTATTTTTACCTCAATAGGTTGTTTTACAAGGTGGGGGTTTACAATTAGGGATGGCCTTGCGGTTTGCCCGGCGGTCGGTTTGCGGCAAATTTTGCTTGTTCGCGATTCACCAAACCAGCGGACAAATGCGTTTACATTGTGAAAGAACTTTGACCCATGATGACACATCCACCATGGGGTACAGGACAGCCAATTGAGACATTTCAGCACATGGACAGTTGGACATTCCCCCTAACTTATAAATAGACCTGATCTGGCGGCCATTTTACATTCTGTCTTTTGTCAGTGTAGGGAGAGGTTGCTGTGTGGAGCAGGGACAGACTGTAGTGACACAAATCGCTAGTTATTAGGTCCACAAAAGTCCGACTGTTATAGGTGTACAGTATATAGGGTTCTGGTGCAGTGCTGCTAACTGCTGTGCTGCTGATTGGTGAGTGCACTGCTGACCGATTCTGCAGCTGTCTTTTGTCAGTGTAGGGACAGGACGCTGTGTGGAGCAGGGACAGTCAGTTTACTCACTAGCTATTACTATTAGGTCCACAAAGGTCCTTTTAAGGACTGGTATAGGTGTACAGTAAATAGGGTTGTACACGTATAATATACTTTCTTTCAAATGTAGAAAGCCTATTATACTTGACTGCTGAGCTGAGTGCTGACCGATTCTGCAGCTGTCTTTTATCAGTGTAGGGACTGAGGGACAGTCTGCAAATCACTAGCTACTAGGTCCACAAAGGTCCTTTTAAGGACTGGTATAGGTGTACAGTATATAGGGTTGTACACGTATAATATACTTTCTTTCAAATATAGAAAGCTTATTATACTTGACTGCTGTTCTGCTGGTCTGATTTCTGCCCCATTCTGCAGCTGTCTTTTATCAGTGTAGGGACTGAGGGACAGTTTGATGTTTGGAGCAGGGATAGTCTGCAAATCACTAGCTACTAGGTCCACAAAGGTCCTTTTATAGGTGTACAATATATAGGGTTGTACACGTATAATATACTTTCTTTCACATATAGAAAGCATATTATATATCACGGTGCTGATGTCAGTGCTCTCTAGCACGGTGCTGGTGTCAGTGCTTTCTATCTCGGTGCTGGTGTCAGTGCTCTCTATCACGGTGCTGGTGTCAGTGCTCTCTATCTCGGTGCTGGTGTCAGTGCTCTCTATCTCGGTGCTGGTGTCAGTGCTCTCTATCACGGTGCTGGTGTCAGTGCTCTCTATCTCGGTGCTGGTGTCAGTGCTCTCTATCACGGTGCTGGTGTCAGTGTGCTCTATCACGGTGCTGGTGTCAGTGTGCTCTATCCCGGTGCTGGTGTCAGTGCTCTCTCTCTATCTCGGTGCTGGTGTGGTGTCAGTGCTCTCTATCTCGGTGCTGGTGTCAGTGCTCTCTATCACGGTGCTGGTGTCAGTGCTCTCTATCTCAGTGCTGGTGTCAGTGCTCTCTATCTCGGTGCTGGTGTCAGTGCTCTCTCTCTGTCGGTGCTGGTATGGTGGCTGTGCTCTCTATCTCGGTGCTGGTGTCAGTGCTCTTTATCACGGTGCTGGTGTCAGTGCACTCTATCTCAGTGCTGGTGTCAGTGCTCTTTATCACTGTGCTGGTGTCACTGCTCTCTATCACGGTGCTGATGTCAGTGCTCTCTATCTCGGTGCTGGTGTCAGTGCTCTCTATCTTGGTGCTGGTGTCAGTGCTCTCTATCACGGTGCTGGTGTGGTGTCAGTGCTTTCTATTACGCTGTTGGTGTCAGTGCTCTCTCTCTATCTCGGTGCTGGTGTCAGTGCTCTCTATATCGGTGCTGGTGTCACTGCTCTCTATCACGGTGCTGGTGTCAGTGCTCAGTCTCTATCGCGGTGCAAATTCACTTAAAACTTTTGTTATGTCAGTGTCCATGTTGTGGGACTATGTGTGCACAGCTAGTAAGTATTTTGTGGCTGAAAATATGACCTGGTGGTTTTTAAGGTTCGCCTGCCATTAAAGTCAATGGGGTCTGCTGCGAACTTTGTGGTTCGTGAACTTTTGGCCGCGTTCGCGAAACGTCCCGTCAGAAGTTCGTCCATCACTATTTATAATCACTTTGGGGCTCAAATCTCTTTCTCTTGGCAACTCCATTCAATAACTTATTTATGCATGAAATTAACCTCTAATGTAACAAATTTATATAGAACAAATTATACTTTGTTATTTGCTCAGTTATTGGAGGAAGTAGAGATGTGGTCAACAAACTCTCTTTCTTGGATAGATAGAATTGCATTGATAAAAGTTACCACATTACCAAAACTCTTGTATTATTTTAGAACACTACTCATTGATGTCCCACTATCAGCTCAATAAATTTCAGTACTGGATATTAAAATTAATTTGGGGTTCTAGAGGGTATAGATTTGCACTCCAAACATTATACACTCAGAGATTTGGGAGGTCTGGAAGTCTTGGACCTTTGATAATATTACAGAGCAGCTCAACTGATGCAATTAATCCAAATTAATTCCAATCCCTATAGACCGGACTAGATACATTTAGAAGCAAGCGGGTGGATACCAAACCATAATGTGGCTGCCTTTCAAAAATCTATTTTATGATCTAGCCTATCACATTCAATGTGTATATGGGATTCCTCTTGTAAATGAATACCTCTCCAATCCCAGCATACATTGTTAGCCCTGGTAGATAATAAACTAGAGTTTCCTTCTGCCTTGCGGCCTAATCTGTTCCAATGGGGGATAAACAAGGAACTGCATTGCGTAGAATAGTTTCTAGATCATAAGGGCATTTGTAGTATGACATATTTTCTCCAAAAGCTCGAGATGCCACGCTCTGAATCTTTTAATTTACTTCAAATAATTCATTTTCTTAACTCACTACAGTGAGCAACGGAGTACATTTTCTTTTGAACTTTCTTGGAAATAGATGCTTTCAGGAAGTGTCTCAGAAAAGTGGGATTGGGTCGATTTCTGTTTATATTTCCTCTGCCATAACTAGTAAGATACATTTTTATATAACTTCAAGTATTTATATTTGGAGCAGTGGGATTAATTTACTGGAGATTGCAAAATCTGGTGCAGCTGTGCATGGTAGCCAATCAGCTTCTAACTTCAGCTTGTTCAATTAAGCTTTGATAAAAAGTAAAATAAAATGGAAGCTGATTGGTTTCAGTGCAAAGCTGCTCCAGATTTTCTACTCTCCACTTTTAGTAAACCAACCCCAATGTCTGGTGTATTCCTCAGACATTGTATAAGGGCAGAACACATGTTTTATAATCAAAACTCTTTAACCAAACTCAATAAAAATTATTAAGAAGAAAATTTTTAAACTTTTAAACACCTCTAGTATAACACGACACATCCACCCACCCCAATTATTTATATATTTTTTTTAAATATCTAATGCTCTCTTTTGTGCGGTCAGCTTGGGCTTTTCTGGCCAAGATTGAATTCTTGATGGGCTGTTTCCTTTTCTAATGTTAATAGAATGTTTATCTTAAGTTAATGTGATTTCTGTACAGGATGCCTGGTCCTTTCTAGCCAAGCATTAGTTATGTGAAGGATTGGTGTTTATAAAGCAAAAGATGATTAATAAATGTGGATGTAATTTTGTGTAAACAATAAAGAATTAACCCTGGCCCATGGGTTGTGGGCCAGTGGTTTAACTTGAGCCAGGTAGTTATAGGTATCTGCAGGCTTGGGGCTTATTGGAAGCTGAAAGCCCCCTATACAGATTCCAATGTGAATGATTAAGGGGTATATAGTACCCCTTACTCATTCACACACAAAAAAAAAAAAAATTAACACACACACAGTTTTTGAAAAATCCTTTATTAAAAAACAAAACAAAAAAACAACAAAAGTTCAATGACGTAAGTCCATCATGTTGTCCAGCAATGCATATCCACATCAATAACTATGAATGAGGCCCACTGAAAGAAAAAATTTCAATGACTGATCCAATCCCATCGTTGACTGGTATAAAGAAAAACAAAAAACACACTTCCTAGGGATTTTTTTTTTGATCCTCTGGATACAACATGTGGGTATAGAGTTCTGTATATGGAGTTTTCTATTTTTCAAAATGTTATTCTATATGTTGAACTAGATGGACTTGTTTCTTTTTTCAACTTGACTAACCATGTAACTATGGAATGCCACAACCAAAATTTTATATCGATTCAGGTAGTAGAGCGGTGATTTTAGAGTAATCGGTGCAGGGTCTCTCCTTGCAGGATGTCATTTGCAGCTCTATGTCCTGGAGTAGGAGGCTGGGGTAGTTTCAGTTTGAAGAAATCTAGTACATAGTTTCAAGTTACTGGAACACTGGGACTGAACAACCAACAGGCACACCACCCCTCCACAAAAACACAATATTCCACTATGCTTGGAACTTCTGCAGCAAGCTTATTCCCCATTTTGCAAAAGTTTTTTTGAAGTTGTGCTTAAAATGACTATGCTTCTGGTCACACACATCTTTGTGTGAAATGCTCATTGTGCATCAAGTGAATTTTGTATCTCACTACTAGAAACCCTGCCACAAATTTTGTATCAATTACCCATGGGTATATGCTTTTAGACTAATATTAAGAGACAGCTTTGCTTGCATGAGTAGTAATTGAGTTGATCACCATGCAACTGCTGAGCTAATTTATTATTATATGTATAAAAATAATATGGACTATGTCTCAGTTCCATCTAGGTCTGAGCTGTGACCTTGAAGTAGGGCTGTGTGATGTCAGAGGTGTATGATAACTGCACTAATATCAACCAAGAATGCCAAACCAATAAGTCAACAGAAATATGTGACAAGTCAGTGAGGTTGATGTAATAAGATTACAGACTGTTCACATTGTAAAGTGAAGCTTAATGAATTAGGTGAAGCTTTTAGAATACCCATTGTGTGCAATGGCAAATTGAAAATAAAGGATTTTTGCTTTCACATGATTGGATGAATGCACACCCCTTCACCTTATTTACTAAGCTAAGCAAGCATTCACTCTTATAAGTGGATAAGCTCTGAGCCCTTAGTAATTCAATTCCAATGCATACATTTGTCAAAATTTCAGAGATTTTAGTTAGGTTTTAGATGGCAAAATGTATGCATTATATTTATTATATTGTTCTTTTATAAAAATTTTCGCATATAGTAATCAACACACCCCTTAACGGAAAAGAAAAACAGTAATGACAAATATTAAACATGCACTGGTTATAGTTAAAGGAGAAGTACAGCCAACACTTGTTTGGGTGTACTTCTCCTGTGTATCACAGGAGTGCAGATAGTTTTGAACTCCTGTGACCCATTTTCAGCAGACAGCGGTGTGACAGGAGTCACTTTGGGCAGGGGGCTTGTGGAACCTAGCTTACCTTGGAGAGCTCAGGAAACTCCTTGTGCAGCTTCCCCGACCACTCCCATGTGTAAGTCACCCTGTGTCTATTAGGGGCACAGGGTGACCGAGAACCCCATCGGGTCTGCCTAACCTGACTCACCTTAAAATCACACTGGACTCAGCATTTCCTTTTACCCCTGGTATCCTGGATTCTATATGTGTGGTTTGTGCTGAAAGAATTAAGGGGCTCTTTTACTTGGGACAAAAAAAAATCTGAACAATATCCCTCAAGAAAATATGAAGATAAATAATTTCACCTTTCAGGCTGCTAGATTGTTTGAGGTGTGACTGTATCCCATTCTTCTGTTGTTTCTGCTTGCCTTGGGAACAACCTATTATGGGATATATATGGGTTTGTGGATTAGCTGGAAAAGGGGGGATTTCTCTAGCAGCCCCTCAATGCTGATAAGGCAGCCTACTGTTGGAAAGTTGAATACCTGTGTGTCATGTTACTGGAGGAGGTAACGTTTACCCGCCCTGTGTGATTATGGATCGTGCTGGTACCGAACAAAGGAAGTGTATACGGTGGAGAGACTCTTCTTGAGTACGGGGGTTCCGTGACAAGTGGGCTGCAGTCTGCTCTCTGCTGACATCACAGAGCCCGTCTAGGCTTGGGCAAGATTCTGACAATGAAGTCAGGATCCGCCCACATGCCTGTACCAGCACCCGACTCAGCCTCTCAGCGAGCCACAAAAAGCCTGAGTCAGCCACTCCTGCCCCCTCCACAGCTCAGGGCTCCAATGAACCCAGGAGGGTAGAGCAAAGAGCCAGTGACTGACAGTCAGTAGCTCTTTGCACAGAGAGCTGTGAGAACTGAGCGATCGGTGGTGTTTGATAGCTCGGTTCTCAGTGTTAGTGCCGATGGGGGGCAGTTGTAGCATCAGGCCTAGGTAAGTATGATTTTTAAAAAAATGGATTCCCATACGTCTCTTTTAAATTATCATAGTTTGGGGGTCAATTTTATTTAAATGTTTTCTGCTACATTCCTAAATCCTTGTTTTACATATAAATATTTAATACATTATAAAAGAGTTCCAGAGCACTATGGGCTAGCACAAGAGATACCACTGCAGACAATGCCTACTTTTCTGCCTCATCCAATCAGAGAACACTTTGCATTCATTCAGAAAATGCAAAACATTATTTGAATGGCACCCATGCTGAGCAACTGACCACCACTTGTGTTCACAATACATCAGGCCAGCCAGTTGTCATGGGACCTTAAAGCAAGTGGTGTCTACAGTGATTTCCAGCTTCCAGGGGCATTGGCCAGGTATGGTATATACATAGTTACATCGGTCCAAGCTAAAACACTGTAACTATATAAAAAATATACTATGCTTGGAATTATTCTTTAAAACCTTGAACTGAGCCACTGGATGATGCATGAAAATTTCAGCTTAAGGTATTGTAGTCTGTGAACAACAAGCATTGTAACAGATAATATGGAGATAATGGAGTTGAATGGAGTTGATTTAATAAAGGCAAATAACCTGCAAGGGAAATTTCCTATAGCTTAGTGAATAATCCAGTGATGTTTGTGCAATCAATTTGACCATCACAGTAAATAAGTGTTTCTTATATCAACATCTCCATGTAGTGGCCATAATGTGAAATTTTCCAGGTTGCCTATTCTGTACAAATGAAAAACATTTAATCTGGAAAGAAAGCTTTGTAATGATTTATTAATACACCAAAAAGTTCTACCATTCCCCTACTTGATTAAATAAAAAGTTGCTAAAGACAAATACATAACTGTCACTAGACATTAAAGGGGGAGGGGAGGGGGGAGTGTTATTTTAACTTTAATGAATGTGCCCCTACTATGGAAGAATTTACAGGAAAAGCTCTCTAATAGATATGTGGAGGGGCATATAATAATTTACTGCCTGTAATTGCTTAACCTTGAGACTGGCTCGGAAGGAGTACATTCTTACATTAACATGAATAAAAATTCACTTCATATGAATGTGTGCTGCCCCTGCAAGTCTTATAACCTGGGTTTCAAAGCATTGCTCCATTCACACTAGCTCCAAAAATGTAGGCCTTATACAGTATCTCACAAAAGTGAGTACACCCCTCACATTTTCGTAAATATTTTATTATAACTTTTCATGTGACAACACTGAAGAAATTACACTTTGCTACAATGTAAAGTAGTCAGTGTACAGCTTGTATAAAAGTGTAAATTTGCTATCCCGTCAAAATAACTCAACACGCAGCCATTACTGTCTAAACCACTGGCAAGAAAAATTAGTACAAATTGGGCCCAATTAGCCATTTTACCTCCCCGTTGTGACTCGTTAGTGTTACAAGGTCTCAAGTGTGAATGGGGAGCAGGTGTGTTAAATTTGGTATTATCGCTCTCACTCTCTCATACTGATCACTGGAAGTTCAACATGGCATCTCATGGCAAAGAACTCTCTGAGGATCTGAAAAAAAGAATTGTTGCTCTACATGAAGATGGCCTAGGCCAGTGATGGCGAACCTTGGCACTCCACATGTTTTAGAACTACATTTCCCATGATGCTCAACTACACTGCAGAGTGCATGAGCATCATGGGAAATGTAGTTCCAAAACATCAGGGGTGCCAAGGTTCGCCATCACTGGCCTAGGCTATAAGAAGATTGCCAAGACCCTGAAACTGAACTACAGCATGGTGGCCAAGACCGTACAGCAGTTTAACAGGACAGGTTCCAATCAAAACAGTCCTTGCCCTGGTCGACAAAAGAAGTTGAGTGCACATGCTCAGCATCATATCCAGAGGTTGTCTTAGGGAAATAGATGTATGAGTGCTGCCAGCATTGCTGCAGAGGTTGAAGAGGTGAGGGTCAGCCTGTCAGTGTTCAGACCTTACGCTGCACACTGCATCAAATTGATCTGTATGGCTGTAATCCCAGAAGAAAGCCTCTAAAGATGATGCAAAAGAAAGTCCACAGTTTGCGGAAGACAAGCAGACTAAGGACATGGATTTCTGAAACCATGTCCTGTGGTCTGATGAGACCAAGATAAACTTTTATTTGCTTCAGATGGTGTCAAACCTGTGTGGCGGCAACCAGGTGAGGAGTACAAAGACAAATGTGTCTTGCCTACAGTCAAGCATGGTGGTGTGAGTGTCATGGTCTGGGGCTGCATGAGTGCTGCCGGCACTGGGTAACTACAGTTTATTGAGAAAACCATGAATGCCAACATGTACTGTGACATACTGAAGCAGATGAGACTGCAGACTTGGAGACTGGGCCGCAGGGCAGTATTCAAACATGATAACGACCCCAAACACACCTCCAAGACGACTGTTGCCTTGCTGAAGCTGAGGGTAAAGGTGATGGACTGGCCCAGGCATGTCTCCAGACCTAAACCCTATTGAGCATCTGTGGGGCATCCTCAAATGGAAAGTGGAGGAGCGCAAGGTCTCTAACATCCATCAGCTCCATGATGTCGTCATGGAGGAAAGGAAGAGGACTCCAGCTCCAGTGGCAACCTGTATAGCTCTGGTGAATACCATGCCCAAGATGGTTAAGAGAGTGCTGAAAAATAATAGTGGCCACACAAAATATTGACACTTTGGTCCCAATTTGGACATTTTTACTTAGGGGTGTACTGACTTTTGTTGTCGGCAGTTTAGACATTAATGGCTGTGTGTTGAATTATTGTGAGGGTACAGCAAATTTACACTGTTATACAAGCTGTACACTCACTACTTTACAGCAAAGTGTAATTTCTTCAGTGTTGTCACATGAATAGATATAATACAATATTTTAAAAAATGTGAGGGGTGTACTCACTTTTGTGAGATACTATATATAAAAGGTGTTCTAACAAGAACATTTCTTGTTACCCATAACAGCCAATCATAATATTTGGTTTACTTTTTACGTTGCCCTACAAAAATGGTGCTGTGAACAAGGCCTGAGTCCTGAAACACGTCTGCATGTTCTTTTATCATGGTCATACGATAATAAAATTTGAAGACTGAATTTCCAGTGATGCTGGCTCTTCAATGTACATCTACAAAAATGACAGTTGGAAACGTATCGGTTACAAAGGTACAAAAAAGACACAAGTCCATCCAGTTCAACCACAAATAAAAATAATAATATCATACAATCCCATATACCCAATTCTATACCCACAGTTGATCCAGAGGAAGGCAAAAAAAAAAACCCAGCAGAGCATGATCCAATTTGCTAAAGCAGGGGAAAAAAATCCTTCCTGATCGCCCGAGAGTCAATCGGATTTTCCCCGGATCAAATTTACCTATAAATGTTAGTACCCATTATATTATGTACATTTAGGAAATAATCCAGGCTTTTCTTAAAACAACCTACTGAGCTGGCCAGAACCACCTCTGCAGGGAGTGCCCCCTTGTCCTCTTTGTTGACTGTAAAGTGAATAACTCAACACCAAGTTCACTATAGGGACCCCTTATATATTTGTACATGTTGATCATATCCCCCTTAATCTCCTTTTATCAAGAGAGAATAAATTCAGTTCCTCTAATCTTTCCTCCTAGCTGAGCTCCTCCATGCCTCTTATCAGTTTGGTTGCCCTTCTCTGCACTTTCTCCAGTTCCCCAATATCCTTTTTGAGAACTGGTGCCCAAAACTGAACTGCCTATTCCAGATGAGATCTTAGTAATGATTTGAACAGGGGAAAAATTATATCTCTCTCTCTGGAGTCCATACCTCTCTTAATACAAGAAAGGACTTTGCTCGTTTTGGAAACCACAGCTTGGCATTGCATGCTATTATTGAGCTTATGATCTACCAAAACCCACAGATCCTTCTCCACTATGGATCCCCCAGTTGTACCCCCCCTAGAATGCATGCATATTCTTAACCCCCAAGTACATAACTTTACAATTCTCAACATTAAACCTCATCTGCCACATAGTCGCCCAATTAGGCAGATCATTGAGGTCAGCTTGTAAATTGGAGACATCCTGTAAGGACTTTATTCCACTGCATAGCTTGGTGTCATCTGCAAAGACGGAAATGTTACTTTTGATCCCAGACCCAATATCATTTATAAAGATATTAAAAAGTAAGGGTCCCAGCACTGAACCTTGGGGTACACCGCTGATAACCTTAGACAATTCAGAGTAAGAACCATTAACTAGTGATGGACGAACGTTTCGCCCGGCGGTCGTTTCGCGGCGAATTTCCGACTTTCGCCGTCCGCGGGTTCGAACGCCTTTTTCCGTCGTTCGCCCCGGCGGACTTACGTGTTTAATGTATACAAGAACTTTAACCTTTCGTGACACGTTTATCATGTGTTACAGGACAACCAATTGAGACATGACAGCTCATGGACACTTGGACATTCCCCCTAACCTATAAATACACCCGATCCGGTGGCCATTTTACATTCTTTCTTCTGTCACTGTAGGGAAAGGATCCTGTGTGGAGTAGGGACAGAGAAAACGCTAGCTATTTGGTACACAAAAGTTCTTTTCAGGACTGGTATAGGTGTTAGGTCAGCAGCCTGAGTTTCTTTTGTCAGTTTAGATAAAGGGACAGAGCGCTGTATGCTGCTATTTTAGGGACAGCTCAGCCAGATTAGTCTTTCTTCATCATCATCATCATCATCATCATTAGCTGTTACTATCAGGTCCACAAAAGAGCTATTCCAGCTAATCGTTCCAGCCTACTCTTTTTTGCCAATTTGTATAGGGACAGGCAGGAAGCAGTGTGTCAGGCAGTGAGGATAATTTTAAAGACTTGCTGTTACTATTAGTTCCACAAAGGTTCTTTTCAGGACTGGTATCAGTGGTACGGTAATAGGCTTGTACACGTATAATATTCTTTCTTCCAAATATAGAAAGAATATTATACTTGACTGCTGCCCTTCTGCTGCAGTCTGCTAATCATTCACAACTCACTTGTTCCACAAAGCTCTTTATCAGGACTGGTAACTTGGTCTGTCTAGGGTGCTACGGTACATAGGCTTGGGTGCGGTACAGTCTGCTGTTCTGTAAGGACCGCTATCGGTCCACAATACATAGGGTTGCCGTGCACTACTGCTGACCGCTGCCCTATACTGCAGCAGTCCTTCAGCGGTATAGGGACTGACGCACAGTCTGCTAAACACTAATACACAACCTGCTTGGTCCACAAAAGTTCTTATAAGGACTGGTAACTTGGTATAGGGTGCTACGGTACATAGGCCTGAGTGCGTTACAGTCTGCTGTTCTGTAAGGACCGCTATCGGTCCACAATACATAGGGTTGACGTGCACTACTGCTGACCGCTGCCCTATACTGCAGCAGTCCTTCAGCGGTATAGGGACTAAGAGTTTTGTCACAGGGTGATTTAAAAAATGACAGGCAGAGGAAGAGGCAGGCCCTTCCGCAGGGGTGGTAGGGGTAGGGCAGGAGCAACAGCCTTGAGCCAAAGTGGGAAGTTGCAGAAGGTGCGTTCAATTACTTTAAAGGACGCACCAGACTTGGTTGAGTGGCTCACTCAGCCTTATTCTTCTGCACCCTCCTCATCCTCTCGATCTGCACCCTCTTCTTCACTCTCTGCTATGTGCACCCCCAAAGACACTACCACCAACAACACCACCACCACCACATACCTTCCGCTTGAGTGCAAATGGGGGCCTTCATGCTCCAGTGTTTTAATAGGGACCCCCGTATAAAAAGCATGAGGGTCAAGGACCAGTACTGGGTGGCAACGTACTTAGATCCCCGGTACAAACACAAAATGGCGGAAATGTTACCGCCGTCGCAGAGGGCTGTCAGAATGCAGCACTTCCAGGCCTTGCTTCGAGAAATGCTGCATTCTGCTTTTGCGTGCGCTGGCAGAGGAGCAATTCCCACTCCCAGAGAAGGATTTGCGGGTACCAATCCAACAGCGCCTGCAAGAAGAGGCCGGTTTGAAGATGTGTTGGTGACTTCGGATATGAGGTCATTCTTTCAGCCGACCCATCGACAGGTGTCATCCGGATCCAGCATCAGGGAACGCCTAGACCGTCAGGTGTCCGACTACATTGGGTTAACGGCCGATGTGGACGCTCTGAGGAGTGATGAACCCCTAGACTACTGGGTGGGCAGGCTTGACCTCTGGCCAGAGCTTGCCCAATTTGCAATCGAACTGTTGGCTTGCCCCTCATCCAGTGTCCTGTCCGAAAGGACGTTCAGCGCAGCAGGGGGGATTGTGACCGATAAGCGTACTCGCCTAGCTCACGACAGTGTTAACTACCTCACATTTCTAAAAATGAATGAGGCATGGATCTCGGAGGAATTCAACACATGTGATCAGTAGACCATGTATATGTCTATAAACAATTTTTGGAATCAAGCACACAGACCTTCTTAATTCATTTGGCTCACTTCCCTGACCCAAAAAAGCACACCGTACTATATGCCCCTACCCTCCTCTTTGAAGAGGTTGAGCGGTGTCATATTTCTACTGGGGCTGCTTATTATGAGGGGTTCCCACCATCCCTGTGCTGTGCTGACTTCCTCCTGGGTGTTCTTATTATGAGGGGCTCCCACCATCCCTGTGCTGTGCTGACTTCCTCCTGGGGGTTCTTATTATGAGGGGATCACACCATCCCTGTGCTGTGCTGACTTCCTCCTGGGGCTGCTTACGGTGCTGCTGTCAGCGCTGTATGTCACGGAGCTGCTGTCAGCGCTGTATGTCACGGAGCTGCTGTCAGCGCTGTATGTCACGGAGCTGCTGTCAGCGCTGTATGTCACGGAGCTGCTGTCAGCGCTGTATGTCACGGAGCTGCTGTCAGCGCTGTATGTCACGGAGCTGCTGTCAGCGCTGTATGTCACGGAGCTGCTGTCAGCGCTGTATGTCACGGAGCTGCTGTCAGCGCTGTATGTCACGGTGCTGCTGTCAGCGCTGTATGTCACGGAGCTGCTGTCAGCGCTGTATGTCACGGAGCTGCTGTCAGCGCTGTATGTCACGGAGCTGCTGTCAGCGCTGTATGTCACGGAGCTGCTGTCAGCGCTGTATGTCACGGAGCTGCTGTCAGCGCTGTATGTCACGGAGCTGCTGTCAGCGCTGTATGTCACGGTGCTGCTGTCAGCGCTGTATGTCACGGAGCTGCTGTCAGCGCTGTATGTCACGGAGCTGCTGTCAGTGCTGTATGTCACGGAGCTGCTGTCAGCGCTGTATGTCACGGAGCTGCTGTCAGCGCTGTATGTCACGGAGCTGCTGTCAGCGCTGTATGTCACGGTGCTGCTGTCAGCGCTGTATGTCACGGAGCTGCTGTCAGCGCTGTATGTCACGGAGCTGCTGTCAGCGCTGTATGTCACGGAGCTGCTGTCAGCGCTGTATGTCACGGAGCTGCTGTCAGCGCTGTATGTCACGGAGCTGCTGTCAGCGCTGTATGTCACGGTGCTGATGTCAGTGCTCTGTATTACGGTGCTGCTGTCAGTGCTCTGTATCTCCTGCACCCTCTTGTTTGCCTACCCTGGTCCCTGACCTTCCCTCTCCTCCATTGCCTTCATTAGCTCCATAGTCCTGAATTGTCAGAACAATTTCCCAAATAAAAAAAAAATGCTTGTAGTTATCGATCCCAAATTCACCTCATACATGTATTATGCTATTGTCCAGGTGGTGGGACTACGTGCTACCCCCTAATAATTACCCCGTGGCCGCAAATTCGACCTAAAGGTTTGCGAAATTCGCCTCCCATTGAAGTCAATGGAGCCCGCGGCGAACGGTCGTTTTCGCGAACGTTTGTGTCCGTTCGCGTTTCGCGTTCGCGAAACGTCCCGTCGGAAGTTCGTCCATCACTACCATTAACCACTACTCTCTGAATTCTGTCTTTTAGCCAGTTTTCTGTCCATTTACAAACTGATATTTCTAATCCTGTAGACTTTACTTTACACATGAGCCGTGTGTGCGGAACTGTATCGAACGCTTTTGCAAAATCCAAGTATACCACGTCCATAGCCACCCCTCTGTCCAAGGTTTTACTTACCTCCTCATAAAAAGAAATCAGGTTTGTCTGACAACTTCTGTCTTTCATGAATCCATGCTGTCTGTTGCTTAAAATATTTTTTCCTGCAAGAACTCGACTATGTGGTCTTTTATTAATCTCTTCAGTAAGTTAAACTAACAGGTCTATAGTTACTATAGTTACAGGTCTATAGTTACTTGGCAAAGGCTTTGTTCCCTTTTTAAATATAGGCACAACATTGGCCCTGCGTCAATCCAGTGGTACTATTCCTGTCATTAATGAGTCCCTAAAAATTTGATACAATGGCTTTGAAATTACAGAGCTCAATTCTTTTAGGATCCGTGGGTGGATACCATCAGGTCCAGGTGCTTTATGTACCTTTATTCTGTCCAAATATTTCTGGACCATATCACTTTTCAGCCATTATGGATTTGGGGCTGTGTCACTACCACCCCCATTATGGACATGAGCTCCCCCATGCTCCTATGTATACACAAATCTGAAGAACGTATTTAATAAATTAGACTTCTCTTTGTCCCCAGTCACCCACTCTAGATTATTTTGTAAAGGGCCTACATGCTGAGACTTGACCTTTTTACTAATTATATATTTGAAGAATTTTTTGGGGTTTGTCCTACTATATTTTGCAATCTGTCTTTCGTTTTGAATTTTTGAATCCTTGATTTCCTTTTTACATATTCTGTTACATTCATTTAAATGACACTAGTGTTCCTTAATTTTTATATTTTTTAAAAGCTCTTTTCTTATAGTTTATAGCTTTTTTAACTTTGGCCGTGAGCCACATAGGTTTTATTTTTAGCCTTTAAAACTTATTGCCCATGGAAATATACTTTGCAGTGAGTTCACAAACAGTCTTTTTGAAGAATTCCCATTTCTGTTCTGTGCCCATTGATGCCAATATTCTCTCCCAGTCTAAGTCCTGGAGAGCAGCCCTCATCCTTGGAAAATTTGCTCTCTTGAAATTAAGTGTTTTTATCTTTCCCATATGTGATTTTTGCTTACAGCTAACATCAAATAAAATCATGTTATGGTCACTGCTACCCAGGTGTTCATTTATCTGAACATTAGTAATACGCTCTGCATGGTCCAACAGAGCATCATTCCTAGTTGTGGCCTCAATAAACTGGACCATAAAATTGTCCTGTAATAGGTTTATACATTTTTGCCCTTTAACTGTCCCAGCAGTGCCATTACTCCAGTCAATTTCTGGGTAGTTAAAATCCTCCATTATTATAACTGTCCCAGCCCTTGCAGCCCTTTCTATCTGTGCAAGGAGCTGAGTCTCCACCTCCTCATTAACATTGGGTGGTTTATAACAAACTCCAATGATTAACTTTAAACTATGCACATCTGTATGCAGTTCCACCCATAATGCTTCAGACTCATCACACTCTCCATCCACCAGGTCCTCTTTCACACTCACTTTGAGATCACTTCTCACATACAGACAAACCCCTCCACCTTTCCTTTTTACTCTGTCTTTCCGAAAGAGTGCATAGCCAGGAATATTAATAGCCCAGTCATGTGAGTAATGAAGCCACGTTTCAGCAATACCGAATACATCATAGCTCTCCTGATGCACCAGAGCTTCCAACTCACCTATTTTGCTTGGCAGACTTCTGGCATTGGTGAACAAACATTTTAATGCAGTCATCCCAGTCCTCCAGGAACCCAAACCCCCTCCTTACTACACCAGCTCTTCAGCCACTTGTTTACTTCCCTATTCTCCCTCTGCCTTTCTGGTGTGGCTCGATGTACCGGTAGTATTCCTGAGAATACTACCTTGGAGGTCCTTTTCCTCAATTTAGCTCCCAAGTCCCTCAAATCATTCTTTAGGACACTCCATCTGCCTCTGACTTTGTCATTGGTGCCAACGTGCACCATGACAGCTGGGTCTACCCCAGCCCCTCCCAGTAATCTGTCTACCAGATCCAAGATGCGCCAAACCTGAGCACCCGGTAGACAACATACAGTTCGGCACTTCAGATTTTTGTTACAGATTGCCCTCTCTGTCCTTCTAAAAATTGAGTCCCCTACCACCAGAATCTGTCTTTCCTTTCCCTTCGCTCCCCCCCCCCGACTCTCACTGGAGGAGTTCTTCCCCTGGCAGCTAGAAGAATCCCTCAGCTCCAGCAGTGCTGGTCCCTGACTGGGATCACCAATGTCACTCAATGGAGCATAATTATTGGGATGCTCCAGCCCTGGATCGGCCTCCCTGGCACTTGCCCCTCTACCCTTCCTGACTGTCACCCATCTACTCTTTGCTAATGCCTGCACCTCTTTGTCTCCACCCACCTCTGTGCTGGCCCCTGCCAGCACCCTCCGTGTAAGTTCCTGGCTCTCCTTTAGTGTGGAGGGTCCTCTCAGTGATGACAGTTTCTTCCCCAGATTCAGAACCTGGGCTTCCAGGGAAACAATGTGCTTACATTTTGCACAGCAGTATTCGCCCCCTCGATCAGATAATCAAGGAAAGCATACATGCAGCAAGATGTACACTGAGTCGCCTCTCCACAACCACTGGGCATCATACCTATTAATTTAGTGAAGATTAGAGCTTATACCCAGTCCAAATTACCTAACAACTAGCTTCCTGACACCAATACTCAACAAGATAGTACACAGGTACTCAAGAGAAAACACAGGTACTCACAGACCAGCGTGCACCCACAATACACAAGTGCTAACGATCCACACACACTACTCAGACAACACCCAGGTACTCACACTACACAGGTACTATGACCCCTGTTATAATCTCCTGTTTTAAACTCCTGGTTTTCAACTCACCAGTTCCACTTGGACAGAGTTCCAGCAGACTCAAAGATGAGCAGGCTCACAATGAGTTTGACAAAAGGTTATATAGGCCTCAAGCTCCTGCGACCAATTAACCACTCCCCTTAATTAGTAAGCTGAAGGAAGCAAGGAAAAAAACTGTTTAAAAGGTGTCAGACAAAGGGTGTTAAAAAGCTACAAGGAAAAGCCACAAAAAGAACCTAAAAATGCAAACCAGCAATCACCAGCAGTCAAAAGCAAGACTTGTTCACTTTCCACTCAAGGTCCCCCACTGTTTAGCTTCCAACCAGCAGTTTGGCCATGGGTTGATATGAGAAACAACAAATGTCCTTTGTTTTCTCTTGTAAAACTGTTTTTAACTACCAGTGTCTCCTGTTGTATATAGTATGTCCCTTACCTTTCAACACTGGAAGTGTATGTGTCCACATTTCATGTTAAAAAATAATTGCGGTATTGGCTTGCAAGCCCTGGCTTGAATGCCTGAGTTTTGGCAAAATGTAAAATTGGCCCAAAGGATTATTTACAAGTGCTATTAACCTTTCAATTCTAGGTAATGAGATAAGCCTTACTGGTTTCCTATAGTGTTCCACTTGGCAGGACTGTGTTCAGCTGCAGGGAGCTGCAAACCAGACTAGAAATAGTAGTCTTCCTTCCTGCTTGGGTAAGTTCGGGATAAAGAGGTCAGTTAAGTAAGGAAAGAAAACCACAGTGAACTCTTACAAAGTACATTCTTAGTTCATGCTTGTGTATCTATTAATTATATCCTATAGCTGCTGAATACATAACTAGCCTTGTATAATTTATGGTACTGAATAATTACTGCTTCTATATTAAAATGGTCACTAGAGAAGCATAAATTGCAATGCATTGTTATTATTTAAATTACTATAAAATGAAACATTAAACAATTAGCTTTTTCTTTCTATTACTATGCCTAAAACAGAACTTGTACGCCATGGGGACTATGTTTAAAAAAATCACTTTGCCAATATCTCAGCATTTGTGAGAGTCACAAATATTGCCTGCTATGATTGTAATATGTGCATAATGTCAGTTTCTATTTGTCGCCTTTTGCTGGGCTCATGAAAAATTTCATATCAATTTCATTTCATTTCGATCCTAAGTGAAAAAAGCCTAATGCCCCATACACACGATCGGAAATTCCACCAGCAAAAGTCCGATGAGAGCTTTTGGTCAGAAAATGTGATTGTGTGTATGCTCCATCAGACTTTTGCTGGCGGAATTTCGGCCAACAAAAGATTTAGAGCATGTTCTCAATTTTTCGGTCGGAAAAAGTTCAGATTGGAAATTCCTATCGTCTGTACAAATTCCGACATGCAAAATTCCTACACATGCTCGGAAACAATTCGATGCATGCTCAGAAGCATTAAACTTCATTTTCTTGGCTCATCGTAGTGTTGTACGTCACTGCATTCTTGATGGTCGAAAGTTCTGAGAACTTTTCTGTGACCATGTGTATGCAAGACAGCTTGAGTGGAATCCTGTCAGAAAAAGCGCCAGAGCTTTTTCCGACCAAAATTCTGATCATGTGTACGTGACATTAAAGTGGATGTCAACCCTCTCCTATACTCAATGAAGTGAACAGCCTCAAATGATACACAGAGATGAAACAAATCTCCCTACATAAGTTTTACATGTATATCTGCTGTCTTCAGCTTCCTATACTCTTTAGAAAGTGCACATTGTGTTAGAATTATTACTTCCTCTTTCAGCAGTGGGAGGGGAGTCTTGGCATACACTGTGTGACAGCTGTTTGGAGGAAAGGCCTACCCCTCCCCCTCCTCCACATAGGCAGAGGAAGAAAGAAACATGCAGAGCTGTGCTGTGAATTGGTCAGCTCTCTGCTAATCTGTTAATCTGCAACCTCCTCAAATTTGCAGCTGCTTTTATCTCCTGTGCCGGAGAACTTGTCAGAAGTTATCATGCTGATAACAGAGGAATGAAGCAGCAGAAAGACACAGGACTCAGGGCTTTGGAGAGAGAAAAGTAAACACTAAAGATATGTGTGCCCAGGTCAAATTTCATGAAGTTTACATCCACTTTAAGAACAATTAACCGGAAGAGTTAAAGAACATTTGCCCAACAGAGAAAATAGCCAATCATTATAGAAAGACCTCTGTACTATGTAGAATGTGTAGAGAGATTGCTAAAGTACTGTGTAGAATGTGTAGAGGGATTGCTGTGAAAACTGCTAAATGAATGCGCATTCAGTTGAGCAAACCTCCAGCGGTGAGAGGTGAACATTTGGCCATGGAATTACTACTGCTGCTAAATGTGATCGCTTTCTACTTAAGGTCCTGATTGTTGGAGAGCTGACACAATGGCCTCCTAGCAACCAGTGCCTCATCACTGCCTAACACATTCAGCTATCTGCCAGGGATTCCTCACCAACAGCTGAATACACAGGGTCAGGGATAATGTAAAAGAAAAGTGGTGGGGTCTTCCACAAAGTTCATACCAGGACATTTGTCTATGGTATAGATTTAAAGGGGGACCCCACAAAAAACAAAAAAGAAAAATGTCCAGGGATCTCATGCAGCAAGTGCTAATTCTTGTGCGGCAAGTGTTCATTTTGATGTGCCTGTGCAGGGTCGTGAGCATAGAAGCCTAACTAGGCATGCAGTTAGGGGCGCCCACAGATCCTGGCACCCAGTGGCCTATTTAAACCAAAGGTCTTTACAGCCTCAGGGCTGGATTGTCTTAAGCTCTAGTTCCTTTATCCAAAGTTCCTGAAAGTCTGCTTACCTTGTTCCTGACCCGGCTATGCCTGACACGTCTTTTGGATCACCCCTGCCTGTTATGTCTGCTGCTCACCAGCATGTTGTTGACCTTGAACTTGATCCTGCACCTTTGCGTGGCCACTGCTGAACATAGCTTGTGACCTGCTGACTCTATACTGCCACTCCAAGGACTCCTGTGTTTCCTTGCTCAAGGAAACCCCAAGCAAAAATGAAAAAAAAGGTTGGGGCCCACCCTAAAATGCATACCAGACCCGGGGGGGGTTTATGAGCTCCCTCCTTTCCTGAACGATACCATATCACTTGTGCTTAACATGGGGAGGTACCCCCATTAGTTCCCCATCAGGCTCCACCCATCACATTACAAAAACATATCAGCCACACACCAGTCATTGTAAGGGGCACAGTGGCTGGGGAGGGAGCGCACTGAGGAAGGAGTTCCACACTCTAACCGCAGTGCTGGCCCCCAATAGATTAAAGTAGCTGCCTCTGACAGGTACATGAATATGGTGCAAGCACCGGCAATTTTGGTGCGATGGCCTTACGCCAGCCTTTAGGAATCTCCCTCCACTGTATGACTGTGTTGAGGTGGCCATCTGAGTAGAGGAGCAGGGCTTTGCTTCGTCATGACAGGGCTTCCCCCTGAAGATTGGTGTGGCAATAATAATGAAGCTGCAGAAGAACTGAAGGAAGCACAGATTCATTGAATGAATAAAGAAGAAGCAGGGAGATGCTTGCACTACAGGTCCCCAGGTACCGTCTCTCTTCCAGCAAGAACAGTGTGCAGCACTAGAGCACCAAATTATCTCTCAAAGCCATCTTTCTAAAAATATTAGAACAACAGCCTTCAGGTATGAGTGTGTAAAAAAAATACATAGCTTGACGGCTGCCCAAACAGATCTGTTATGGAATATATAAGGCAGATGCATGTCTCCCCCCCCCCCCCCCCCCCCAAAAAAAAAAATTTGAACTGTAGCAATTTTTTCAAAGTTAATTTTTCCCCCTCCCCCCCCCCCCCCATTTTTTTTTATTCGTAGCCCTTTTTAAATGTATGGGGCTTTTTGGTTAAGTTGATGAGGAAAGGCACTAGGAAATGGCAATGGGAGGTATTGTTATTAACAGGTAAGCAGCAACAGCAGTAATAACAGGGAATATTTTCTTCTCTTTTACTTGTCTACCAAAGGTTATTTGTACAAATAATATTTATTGGAGGAACATGTTTGACTAGAAATGTCCAGTTTTTACAGACTCTTTACTAAAATGCACCAATGCTTGGACTTACATCCAACGGCACCAAAGCAGCTGTATTCAAATGCAGTATACGTACATGATGCATAAGCAAATAAACTCTATACAGTGCTACTTGTCTATGGGGTCAATTCACTAAGAGTTAAGTAACGACAAATAAAATGTGGTAAATCAGTTGTGAAAGTTCAGTTCACTAAGAATTTACCGTTGAATACTGAATGTAAAAAAGGGGAAAAACACTGCGCTATGGTTTGCAAAAAAATGGCCACAACAGCCAAAACAGCCGCCAACACTAAAAACAAACAAAGTTCAACAGATAGAATAATAAAAACAGTGTAGCGCTTCAATAATAATAAGTGTAATCAACACAAATTAAAAAAAATAACAGAACAAAAAATCGCACAGAACTAGATGCCTGAAAGTAAAAGTCCAACATAAGGCACTCATTCCACTATGTTGATGGCATAGGAGTGGCCAAACCGTCACATGGAAGGAGAATGGTGTGCTAGACGAATATGTTCATGCAGGTAGACTTGATTGTAACAATAGTAGATAAATACTTCTTACCGGAACAGTTGGACTCACGCAATCATATGACGGCTGAGTCTAGAAGGCTTGGGGTCACAGTCAAGGACCAAAGAGTGTGAAGAGAGAGGTCAGTTGAGCTGGTGATGGAGCTCCAGGCGGTTGTAGGCTCAAAGATCGGTCCTTTCAGATGGAACATCAAAGGTCGAAGTGGTCAAGCTCAAACGCAGCCCGTTGGACCAATACTCCAGCCTCCCCCGAATGGGGAGGGGGGTGTTTGTGAGGTTTTAAACCAAAACCATGGAAAGAAGGGAAAAGAAAAAAAGGCTCCACATGGTGCGGGTCAAACGATATAAAAACGTTGGTTTATTGAAGTCAAAAGGTAACAAATGACTTGGTGATCACATAAAAAAACGAAATAAACTTAAAAGCAATGTGGGGTACCAACAGCTCGCCCGACGCGTTTCGACATATGTGTCTTCAACTGGGGCATGTTGGAACCCACCACATTGCTGACAAATATATAGAGAATGAGAGAGAGGTTCCGCCTAACAAGAGGCGGGACATCCAATCTCAGACAACCTCTTAAAGCTACAGTATACAATTCAGTCAAACCAAAGTATACCAATTCAGACACTATAAGCAAATGCAAATAACATCTCAAAATACCACACATGCAGAATGTTAGCTGGGTATTGATGACAATAAAATCTAAAAAATAAATAAAAAATATAAAAATAAGCCACCATGCTCACGCATGGATAACACTGAATAGATTACATTATTCATAGCCTAATCAGATATATGGATGCAACATAATACAAATCACTTATGAAGCATATGCAAGGGACACATCAAGCAATAATACATAAAGGTAACACCTGCATTGTTAGTATACATGAAATACATTAAACATTTACCAGAGACTGTCAGTTTGTATTTGCATAATTCACAGTCTCATCAGACTTATGAATTGCAAACAGCCCTAGTGCTCATACAGAGCGCATACAAAAAACACATCCAGTCATGGTACAAACGATCAGATCTGCACTGTCAATTGTACATAAGCTGCACTATACCAACCCAAGAGCAAGCTGATTTGTATATATTATAACAAAAACAGAGCTATGAAATTCTCAGCGGTGATATCTAATAGAGCTCTATCATTAAATGTCTCTTACTTGTTATACCAGCAATGTGTGACCTGGGGATGTGTGTAAGTAATCATGGTGAAACTAGATGCGTGATGATCGGTTTAGTAAAGTTTAGATCAGATAATCTAAAGTGTCATAACATGAGATGACACAGAAATGACACAGAAACGCCTGGTCCTGAAGACTTTTTTCAAACCAACGGATCGGAATGGTTATATTCCTGTTGACAGCTGCCATCATCGTCAATGGCTTAATTCCATCCCACGCAGTCAGTTTCTCAGGCTCAGGCGCAACTGCACGAATGTCAGTGACTATATTTCCCAATCTTACACCATCCGTAAGAGGTTCTTGGACAAGGGTTATGATCCACGTACTCTTGATGTCGAGATCCAGGCAGCTTTACACACCGACAGGGCCTCTCTTACACAGAAGAAAGTCAAAACAGTAACAAATGACAAATATAAATGGTCTTTCTTTACAACTTTTTCCACACAACACAATGACATAAAGCGAATTATTAACAGGCACTGGAAGGTACTACAAAGTGACAAAATTTTGGGTGGAATGATTCCAAATAAAGCTGGAACTATCTACAGGGGAGCTCGATCCATACAAAATGATATCGCTCCTAATGTAATAGATATTCCTAAATCAATACAATTTTTCCCCCAGAGTAAGGGTTACTTTCCCTGCAGAAAATGCAATGTCTGCCTACATAATATGCTAGGTAAGGGCAAAAGTGACTCCTTTACATCTTCATCCACTGCACGTAGATACCTCATGAAACACTTTACCACTTGTGTCACGAGGTATATTGTTTATTTGATCACCTGTCCTTGCAACCAACAATATGTTGGCCGCACTATTCGTAATTTCTCCATTAGAGTCAACGAACATCTTAGCAAAATCAAAAAAGGGTGCGATAAACACCCTGTTCCGAGACATTATCTTGAAAAACACAACAGAGATCCTACGGGCACCCGTTTTCAAATCATTGACAAATTTGTCCCAAACTGGAGGGGAGACTCATGCCTGAGGGGGGTTTCGCGTCTCGAGACATTTTGGATCTATGAATTGAGGTGCTACTCCCCCTTTGGCATGAACACAGACTGGGACATTAACAGCTTTATTAATCAGGCCTAATCTATCTTATTATGGATCACTAGTGCCATATATTATCATTTTTATTATTGATTTGTTTTATACTCCTAACTACTTTTTCAGTCTTCCTTTTCCTCGGTATTATACACCAATATACCCATTATCCATTCATCGGGTACTTTACTTTTCATTTTCACTTCCCAAATTCGCGCTCTTTGTGACACAATTCTCAATTCACCGTATACACTTTGCGTCCCCATCATATATTTTTTCTTATATATTTTTTTCTTTCACATATCTCTCTTTCAGATCTCTGCTTGAATCTGGTTATATGCGTTTATTACGCATTTTTTCTAGATCATGTGGGATCTGGGACTGAGTTCCTTTCACATTCTCACTTTTATGTCCAAACTTCACTTTTGGCATTAGTCGAGAATATGCCATTTTCATTATATTTTAAGGTCCTTCTTTTTGGGTTTCTGGTACCTCAAAATTTAGATTTATATCTTTCAGGTCAATATGTGCGTAATTTGGGCGCTTTACATCTGACCCATGCGATTATTCCCAATTTCCACTTCACATAACCTTTGGCTATTAGTGACAAAATTTTCCACAGTAAGAAGTATAATCTGACTGTTTAGTGATATTTGTCTTTTCTTTTTATTGGTGCACTTGCGTTCCTTTATTTGCGGTATCCTTTTGCCTTTAAAAGCGGTGACACTTCCGTGGTTACCACGGTTACGTCGGGCTCTATTATTGGACGTGACGTGACATCGTCACATCTCCCATAGTCCCCGGGATCATCTCGTTGCTTCCACCCTTGATCCATCACTGCGCATGACATGACGTAATTACGTCATTAGTCAGGGCGCATGTGTATATTGATAGACCTTTGGATTGGCCCCTTTGCTGCTGGCCACGCCCAGTGGCGTGTGACGCTTTCCATGTGGGAAGTTGGCGCCAGATTGAAATGCTCTCCCCTCCTTTACATCTCACACGCCCCCTTCTGTTTATTCAGTCTCTGCACGAATACGCAATATGTGACGTTTGTATGCACACGCCCCACTTTGCCGGCATGCACCTATAGGCGTTCACCAAGTTTGCTGTGATCTGCAGCATGGAACGCATAATAATGAGTAATTTGGCGCCAGGCTTTGAAAGATACCTCCTCCTCACACTTTTGCCCAATGATATGCAAATATACACGCCCCTACTCCACAGACTTGAGCTCTTCTCAACCACTCCCACATCTAACCACATGATACACGCACTCAGTGATTGGTTCAGTCCTTTCTGTGTCATCTCATGTTATGACACTTTAGATTATCTGATCTAAACTTTACTAAACCGATCATCACGCATCTAGTTTCACCATGATTACTTACACACATCCCCAGGTCACACATTGCTGGTATAACAAGTAAGAGACATTTAATGATAGAGCTCTATTAGATATCACCGCTGAGAATTTCATAGCTCTGTTTTTGTTATAATATATACAAATCAGCTTGCTCTTGGGTTGGTATAGTGCAGCTTATGTACAATTGACAGTGCAGATCTGATCGTTTGTACCATGACTGGATGTGTTTTTTGTATGCGCTCTGTATGAGCACTAGGGCTGTTTGCAATTCATAAGTCTGATGAGACTGTGAATTATGCAAATACAAACTGACAGTCTCTGGTAAATGTTTAATGTATTTCATGTATACTAACAATGCAGGTGTTACCTTTATGTATTATTGCTTGATGTGTCCCTTGCATATGCTTCATAAGTGATTTGTATTATGTTGCATCCATATATCTGATTAGGCTATGAATAATGTAATCTATTCAGTGTTATCCATGCGTGAGCATGGTGGCTTATTTTTATATTTTTTATTTATTTTTTAGATTTTATTGTCATCAATACCCAGCTAACATTCTGCATGTGTGGTATTTTGAGATGTTATTTGCATTTGCTTATAGTGTCTGAATTGGTATACTTTGGTTTGACTGAATTGTATACTGTAGCTTTAAGAGGTTGTCTGAGATTGGATGTCCCGCCTCTTGTTAGGCGGAACCTCTCTCTCATTCTCTATATATTTGTCAGCAATGTGGTGGGTTCCAACATGCCCCAGTTGAAGACACATATGTCGAAACGCGTCGGGCGAGCTGTTGGTACCCCACATTGCTTTTAAGTTTATTTCGTTTTTTTATGTGATCACCAAGTCATTTGTTACCTTTTGACTTCAATAAACCAACGTTTTTATATCGTTTGACCCGCACCATGTGGAGCCTTTTTTTCTTTTCCCTTCTTTCCATGGTTTTGGTTTAAAACCTCACAAACACCCCCCTCCCCATTCGGGGGAGGCTGGAGTATTGGTCCAACGGGCTGCGTTTGAGCTTGACCACTTCGACCTTTGATGTTCCATCTGAAAGGACCGATCTTTGAGCCTACAACCGCCTGGAGCTCCATCACCAGCTCAACTGACCTCTCTCTTCACACTCTTTGGTCCTTGACTGTGACCCCAAGCCTTCTAGACTCAGCCGTCATATGATTGCGTGAGTCCAACTGTTCCGGTAAGAAGTATTTATCTACTATTGTTACAATCAAGTCTACCTGCATGAACATATTCGTCTAGCACACCATTCTCCTTCCATGTGACGGTTTGGCCACTCCTATGCCATCAACATAGTGGAATGAGTGCCTTATGTTGGACTTTTACTTTCAGGCATCGAATACTGAATGTGGCATTTGTTTGATTTAGCGGTAATTACCGCATTATTTAATGCAGTAATTTACCGCATTGAGCTAGATGCTGAGGAGTGGACCATTCTTTGTCAAAAAACATTCTGGGGATCGAGGGACAGCTGCGTAGATGAGAGCAGTCATGAGGATTTCCAGTTGAAATGCTAAAAGAGCAAAAATCACGTCATAAATAAACAATGACATTTGTGAGTCTTATTTAAACCCTTTTTGGAATTGAAAGAACCATGTAATCCATTTGAAAAAGCCAAGAAAAATAGTGTTGCTACAACAGAATATGTATATGCTGTTAATATATGTTCTTTGAATTTTGGATTATTATTCTTTTATCAGATGATCTTCCTGCTAACTATATAGATCCATTTGGCTTATCTTTCTGATAGAACATCACATCACTAGAATCTATATCCCTAGCTTTACAGTTAATACCAGCTGGCAAGATCACCTTTTTTACATTGCTTTTCAAACAAATGTCCTATTTATATACTGTATTTTAAAGCAGAGTTCCAGCATGTTAAAAAAAAAAAAAAAAAAGTTAGCAGCTACAAATACTGTAGCTGCTGACTTTCAATATATAAACATTTACCTGTCCTGGGAGCCCGCGATGTTGGCACCCGAAGCTGACCAGTCCATCGGCTCCAGGTGCAGGTGGCGGCACCCTTACTAAGGGAAACAGGAAGTGAAGCCTTGCGCAAGTCCTGCAGAGCTTTCTGAAGGGTCCTGCTGTCTTCTGGTACCTGTATGTGTTTCCCAGAAGGCAGCAGGGGGAAGCTGGAGAGGCGGTAAATGACATAGGTCATTATGGTGATCTTACACATAAGTAGGAGCATGTACCTGGTTTTGACAGGTATCCGCTCCCCCCCAAAAGTTGACAAATGTGGCACCAGAGGGGGGAGGAAGCAGATAAGAAGATAAATAGGAACTATCACAAAAATCTACATTTATACCTATGCTCAGCATCACAGCATATATACTGTATCTAGGCAGTACTGAATTTGTGTGTTTATTACGTACTTTCTGACTTGTACAAGCATAGACAACGAGCAAGCAGATACAATTTTTACAAGGACATGGGGGTGTGGACCGACATTTTTAAATCTTTTTTTTTTTAACAAAACCTTGCAGACAGCCTTCCCAGAAGAGTTGAAGCTGTTATAGCTGCAAATAGACCAATTCAATATTGAACACTAAGGTCTAATGCCTTGTACATATGGTCGGACATTCCGACTACAAAATCCGTCAGATTTTTCCAACGGATTTTGGCCCAAACTTGTCTTGCATATACACGGTCGCACAAAGTTGACGGAAAATCGGATCGTTCAGAACGGGGTGACTTATAAGCCCTTGTACACACGGTCGGACATTCCGACGGAAAATGTCTGATCGGACCGTGTTGTCGGATAATCCGACTGTGCGGGGCTCCATCGGACTGTTTCCGTCGGAATTTCCGACGGACAAAGTTTTAGAGCTGGGCTATAAAACTTTCCGACAACATGATCCGATCGGACTTTGTCCGATTGTGTGTAGAGAATTCCGATCGGACAAAGTGCCACGCATGCTCAGATCAAATTCCTAGACCAAAGCTATTGGCTACTAGCCTGAACGTAGTCCTGTCGTAACTAAATAACGTCATCACGTTACGTACGATTGGATTTTCCAACAACTTTGTCCAACCGTGTGTATGCAACACAAGTTTCAGACAAAATCCGATGGATTTTGTTGTCGGAATGTCCGACCGTGTGTACAAGGGCTAACACGTACGACGGGACTATAAAAAGGGCAGTAGCCAATAGCTTTCGTCTCGTAATTTATTCTGAGCATGCATGGCACTTTGTCCATCAGAATTGTCTACACACGATCAGAATTTAAACGATCAGATTTTGTTGTCGGAAAATTTTAGATCCTGCTCTCAAACTTTGTATGTCGGAAATTCAGACGAAAAAAGTCAGATGGAGCCCACACACGATCGGATCTTCTGACAACAAGATCCGATCGCACATTTTCCGTCGGAAAGTCCGACCGTGTGTACAGACCATAAAACTGGGATGCCATTCAAGCACATGTGCGTGTAAAAGCAGGCATCCCAATACTTTTGACAACATAGTGTATGTCAGTTTTGCTGCAGCAGGTTTTATACAGGGTACAGATGTGGCACTTTACAGGCAGGCTAAGGCCCCCCCCCCCCCCCCGGCTCTATATTTGAAAATATTGCATTGAAACATGTCCCCCAGGGCAGTAACTGGGCCCCCATACCCTTTTTATGGCCAATAACGTGCATATGAGCCTTCATAATGGGCAATTTTGATTTTGCTAATTCAGGTCCCATTGACTTCAATGGAGTTTGGGGTTCGGGACCAAATTTTTGCGATGTTCAAGAGTTCTGGTGTGCAACAGACCGGGGGGGGGGGGGGTTGGCCTAACTCAATTGACTGGATGATGCAACTCAGTACAGCAACAAATCCCTTGCAAAGTGAACAGCCAAAGTCAACCACACATACTCAATTATAGTCAAAGAGAAGATAACAGTAAAATAAGGGGTAGATGTATTTTTTTATTACCAAGCTCTGACCCTTCTACTCTAGAAACTTGCTGAAGAATTTTTTATGGTATGGTTTTATGGCTGTGGGTGGTATACAAGTCATCCAACAGAGGAATCCTTGGAAACATTTGTTTAGTTGTCTTTGCTATTCCTATGGCTACCTAATACTCCAAGGAAATAATTGGTGTGTATGGTCCATGTTTTTGATAAATGGTCCGAGAAAGAAGTCCATAGATTTATGCTAAATTTATCTTGTTACAAACTGTTCTCAGTTTATAATGTCACAAATGATATGCTGTGGAAAATGAACAGCATATTTATTCGTTCTCTTTTGTATCCCAGCTTCTGACCTCTTGCTGGAGATGTGCTTCATTTCTTGGGTGGCCACGCGATTCAGACACACATGGTGCATGACACAAGATGATCTAATGGCACACACTCACATGTGGTGTACTAATGTAGTACAGGCCCTACTGCCTACACTCATCAATTCCTAGGGACGACACACAATGAGCTATAAAGCTCTGTAAATAAAACTTAATTTTCTTAGGCTATCTTAGGCAATGCAAATCATACTGTAGGGTCAGCAAGATTTGAATGCTTTAATAAAGGAATTAGTCAAACACATATATTATTAGATTGCTGTAAAATAAACCCTATGAACCATTAATACAATTTTTATATGTTCTGAGATTAAAACAATGAAGATCGCATTTGAAATGTCAGTTTTCTATGAATCACACAAAGTAAAGATTATGGTTATAAAGTACAGAAACTCTCTTTAATACTGTTATGCTCATAACACTAAATTACCTGGAGATATATTTTTGTACTGCTCAGCACACAGATGTAATAAATTCTACAGAGTAAATATGTGCCCAAGAGAGAAGACTTGTGCTGCCCCAAAACCTTTCTGATATATTTTTGTTATTTCCATTTTATTGTTTTTCCTAGAGGACTAGGCTGAAAAATGCAGAAAATGTCCACATATGTGTGTACATGTGCTTGCATACATGGATGTACGTGTCAAAACATCATTTTTATAAACAGGACAAAAGGTTTTAATAGCATTCCCACACTGGAAATAGCATAACAAGGACAATACATTTTCAAACACACATCTCACTGTCCACCAATCCCAATGAAGAAAACTGGCAACTATCATTTCATTGCTTCCTTTTGTCTATGGTTGTAGCTATAGACATAGAACTTGATTGATGTTGCAGTGGGAGAGCTTAGAATTTACACTGAAGCCCTGGGATGAATATTTTGTTATATACTATTCATACTAAGGACAGAGTCATTAACGGGAACATTAAAGTTAAAATGCCACTGTAGGATTGTAGGACTCAACCCTTACCAACCGTTCAGTGTCCGCCATTCCTCTCTGCCAATCCCTCCACTGGCTTCCCATTGTCCAACGAAAAAAAATTCAAAACACTAACAATAAAATACAAAGCCATTTAGAATTCTGCTCCAAGCTACACCACCAATATTCTTTCCACATATCACCCAAACCATCCTCTCCGCTCCTCCTAAGACCTTCGGCTTGTCTCCTCCTCCCAGGACTTCTCCAGAGCCTCTCCCATCCTCTGGAACTCACTACCCCAATCTGTCCAGTTATCTCCTACTGATCCCTGAAAACTCATCTCTTCAGGGAGGCCTCTCTTGCCTCCAGCTAACAATCAAATTATTTGCTCCTTCTTAGATTGTAAGCTTGCAGGAACAGGGCCCTTCTAACCCTCTTGTATTGAATTGTACTGTTTGTGTATTGTCTTCTTTTATATTGTAAAGTGCTGTGCAAACTGTTGGCGTTATATAAATCCTGTATAATAATAAATGAATCCTCTGTACTGCTGCCCACCTCTTCCCTGACATTTTGTTTCTACAGCTCTGGTCCCCAGTAGTATACTGACTATGTTGACAGCACCCCTGCTACACCCCTGCTACCTGCAATTTATTTGTGCCCCTTTCACACGGGTTGTTCAATCAGGTCCGCCTGTTCGTTTTTCAGATGATGTTTTGCCCACACTTAAGATGGCACTTTGTATCTCGCTGTGCAGGACTTAGAACGAGACTTGTTGTGTGTACATAAGGTGTTTGATTAGCACACAACCCGTTGCCCATTGATAACGTCAGTTGGTAATGAAACGCTTATGGGTAGTACACGCTGATGTCACCACGCCATTGACGAGGATGGGAATTGTGTTTTGTTGCCGGCCGGCTTCATTTTTATACTATATGGAATTGTGTGTTTTGTATGTGCATCCTTTTTTCTATACAAATAAACCAGTTGAGACGATATTATGCTATTGTCTGCTATATCTCTTTTCTGGGTTGACATTTACTATAACATATGGGAGTTACGGAGTTCTGTCTTTGCTGTGCATTTGGACCAATCATCATCTGATTAAGCCTGTGTATCCAGCTGAGGACTTCTCTATTTGGGAGATTGTTTGTATTTGTGGGCTTGTTATCCAGTAAGGCGGCCCTCTATGTGGTGTTGGGACACTTGAATCCGTCAGATTATTCGTTTGACTCACTGGGTGTTTTTATTTATTTTCTGCATATAAATTTGATTTACGGTACACTGTAAGTGCAATTATGTGTTTTTTATTTATTTTTATTTTTTTGGACAATATTTTTTTTCTGGATTAAACACATGTGTGGAGCCAAAAGTTTGTCTATGACTTCAAGTCTTCAAAAAGTTCACTGCTGTCGTATCCATTTGGGAATTTAAGTCCCAGGCTGGGTTAAAGTCAACTGCGCATTTGGCTTACTTTCTGGTAAGCAGAAATTTTATAAGGTGGTGGTGCACTTCGCTGTGGATATCACTGGTGTTTTTTTCTGTCTGGTTGTTTTTTTCATTTTTTTTCTATTTGGATGTCTTTTCAAATAATCACTGTGGACTTGTAATTGGGACTACATATTTTTTGTATATTTTTCACTTATATTGAGTAATTCTAAATAATTATTTTTATTTTTAAAATTTTTTTTTTTTTACCTATTTTCACAAAATCATTTTGGTTTAGGTCAAATATATAGTTTCATTGTTTTAGCGCAGCTTTTCCCCTTTATGTAATTTTTTGTGTATATCTCACAATAAGCTGCTGCTTGTCATTTTTATTTTTTATTTTAGTTTTTTTCCCTTTTCTACACAGTTTTTCAGAAGGACCTGATCGGAACTTGCACTCTCTCCTACAGAGCAGTAGATGTCAGCGAACACATGTCCGCTGACATCCACCGCTATACGAACCTGCCAGCAAAATCCAGACGAGTGGTGGTCCTATTTTCAATCTGCCTGGTGGATCGGATTGGAATATAAACTGGTGGTCCATTTTTACCCAATTTCCCGATAGAGGAGAGTGGAACTATGTATGTCTCTGCTTTGCACAGTGAGAGGAGATGGCCATGTCATCCGCCTGCTCAGCGGGAATCAGCAGAGCTGATTTTTTTTAAGACAAAGTGCCAAAAACTTTTTTTCTTTTGCGTTTAAAGATAAATGGGAGATCCTGAGAGGTCCTTTGTCTCTAGATCTCTCAATAAAGAGGACCTGCCATGCTTATTTGTATTACAAGGGTTGGTTATATTACTTGTAATAGGAATAAAAGTGATCAAAATATAAGCAAATAAATACAGGGACAGTGTAAAAAAAAGAAAAAAAAAAAAAAGCAAAATAAAGAAGAAAAAAATTAAAGTGAAGCGAATTCACAGCTGCAAATGTAAACGGTCTTCAAACCATACATGTAAGGTATCGTCACAATCATTAGAGTGAGAGCAATACTTCTAGTGCAAAAACTCCTCTCTAACTCTAAACTGGTAACCTGTAAAAAATGTCACAAGCAAGCACAATTTTAAAGCATGGCATGTTAGGTATCTATTTACTCGGCGTAACATCAACTTTCATATTATAAAAAAAAGATTGGGATAACTATTGTGTTTTTTTTTAATAATTAAAATAATTGTGTTTGAAAGACCTCTGCGCAAATACAGTGTGATATAAACTATTGTAACAGCCATTTTATTCTCTAGGGTCTCAGCTAAAAAATATATATACCGTTTGGGGTTCATAGTAGACATCAAAGGATCCTGGGGACAAGGTAAGTAACTTTGTCTGGATCCTGGGATGCAATGGTTACCACGTTTGGTAATGAAAATTCACCCCGAGCCACACTCGGGATTACTGCTAGGGAGGTTAAGGGAATCCTATATAACCAGGGAGTGGTAGAATGTGGAGGTCATAATGGCAGGTCTGACTTTAGGAGGGCACCAGAGCAGGCAGTCTAGAGTGTGGTGTGGGATTGCTTATGTTTCTATGTGAACCCAGTCTGGGTGTGCCGACTTGGAGTAAATGGTAGAGAGTTGGGTCAGTTGTGCTGCTTGGTAGTACCAAAGAAGGTTCTGTAGTCCCACTCCTCCCTTATCCCAAGCTCTATATAGGGTCTCCTTGGCAACTCTATGCCCTTGACAATTTTTTATTGATATTTTCGTAAGTGATCTTTAGATATTGCAATGGGGAGTGACCGGAAAGGGTAGAGGATGCGCAATAAAAGGGTAATTTTCACTGAGTTAACTCTGCCTAACCAAGAGAGATCCATTTGTCCCAATGTGCAAGGTTTTCCTCCAATTTACGGTATAAGGTGGGAAAGTTAGCCGTATATAGTCAGTCCACTGAGGCTGCCAGATTGATCCCCAAATATAGAATGACCGTATCACTTGATATGATTTGGATTTTTTCCAGCAGTCAATGTTACTAAATGGTTAGGGAGATTTATATTTAACGCTCTTGATTTTCCGAAATTCACTTTGAGGCCTGAGATTGCCCCAAAGTTCTCTGATAATTTGCAAATGTTGGAAAGCGAGGTTAGGGGTGAGGTGATAAAGAGGGGAATGTCATTTGCAAAAAGTGCACAATTGTGGCCCACACCTGACCCCACGTATATTTGGGTGGTCTCTAATGGCAACAGCAAGTGTTTTTCATGACAATAGAAAAAATCAGTGGAGATAAAGGGCATCCCTGCCTAGTGCCCCTGAAGATCTGAAAGGAGTCTGAGTAGTATCCCTGTAGTCATATTTTTTCTTCAGGGTTGGAGTGGATTAGAGCTTATCACATTCATAAAGGAGTGGCCAAAGCCCAATTGGTGAAGGATTGTGACAAGGAAGGTCCAGGAGAAAGAATCAAATGTCTTCTGGAGGTTCAGAGAAAGGAGGAAGCCTGTCTGGCAGGGGGTTGCCATCCCAACTGGACCTCAGAAGGGGAACGATGTTGATTGCTCTTCTGATTTGAATAGGGCCCTGTCTCCCTGGCAAGAAGCTGACCTGGTCCTTGTGGACATAAGGACTAATAAAAGAGAAAATACGGTCTGCTAGGATCTTGGTTAGTTTAAGATTTAAGATAATTATTAAGGATATGGAGCGGTAGTTGGCAACTGAGCTAGGGTTTTGGAGATCAACAAGATGAAGGCCAAATTTAAGGTCCTATACAGTTGAGATCCTATACGCAGCATATTAAAAAAACGGCCCAAATAGGGCCGGGGGGGGGGGGGGGGGGCAAAATGTTTATAGTAAGGGGCCGAAAAGCTATCTGGTCTAGGAGCCGAGTGATTTTTCAAGTTTTTAATGACCTGTGAGATTTCTCCCTTTGCAAATATCGCTGCTTCTAATCTGTCCTTATGGTGTTGGGGAGTGTAAGTGAGCTAAGGAAGGATTCCATGGAGTTGTCAGTGAAAGTTATGAAAAGCTTCCATAATTTTTTGGGGGTTTTAAGAGAGAGTTCCACTCACTAGTTTTATTTTGGGTAAGGTGTGTGATCTAATTTTAGGGGTCAGTCTGGCTGCCAGTAGAGATCCTGTTTTATCTCTCTGGTGGTAATAGCGGGCCCCACTCCAGCGTAAGCTTTTTTCCGCCATAGCAGTAAGGGCTACGTTTAGGGTTGTACGAGTGGTATCCAATCATTTGGTTGGCACTGAAGTGGGATTACATTTGTGTGTGGTTAAGGAGCCAAAATTATTTTTCCTCTATGTCTGTCTGTCTAGATTTGCATAGCCTCAACGCCATTTGAATGAGTTTCCCTCTGATGGTAGCCTTATGAGCTGCCCATAACGTAATTGGGGAGTCATTTGCCACATAATTTAATAAGAAATATTCCTTGATATTCTTTTCAAATTCGCATGCATAGTTTGGGTTACTAAGAATTGAGGTATTCAGTCTCCTATTGCCTCCCCTTTCCAGTCCCGTCGACCTCCCCAATATCAGGAAGAGTAGAGAGTGATCCGACCAGACAGAGTCGTTGATGTAGGATCTAATCATGCCAGCGAGTACCAATCACTTAGCCCCAACCTGGTGCAAGTTCCAGGGAGGAATATAAGGAGCCCATTCACTCTGTTGTTGGTAATCCAGGAGAGAAGCGAGATCACCCAGGTCACTAGGAAAAGTTAGTACAGCAGAAAAGATCCATTTGGAAGAGATAAAAGAAGAACAAAACAGAACCCAAAGGGCATAGGCGGGATAAACCCACCATACGCTTAAATATAAGAGTGTTTCCCCTCAAGCAAGAGGGGAAATACTGACCGGGAGATGGGATAAATCCACGTCTCCGAGGGCAGGAGGAGGTGCAAGAGTACCACTCCGGCCGCAGCACTCCCTTGTGAGAAATGGTGAAAATTGCAAAAAGGTCGGCATCATCGTCAATACCTGCAAATAGAATACATACAAAACCAGTCTAGGTGAGGCAAACAAGTTGTAAGATAAAAGATTCTGAAGAGATAGAAAAAGGGGGGGTAAGGAAAGGCAGGGGATCGGTGGGGAAGTTAGGTATATAGAGGGGATAAAAGGGAAATGTGCAAGTCCAGAACCATTAAGAGCAGCAGAAGTAAACATTTAGCTGAGCAATAATCCAGCCCTAACCCAAGGGGAAGGGGCTAGAGGGACTTAAGTCTGTCCACCAGGCACTGCAGGAGGGTAACGGATCCTCTAGCACTGAGTATAGCTGTGTTGGTATCGACCAGTTAGTAGTACACAGCTACACTGAGAGAGGTTGTAATCCGGAGGGGAGATCATCTGTTGTTTCAAAGAATTAAAGTGGGATTTCGGGTAGTTTGTGTCCTTATAACCAGAGTCATTAAACCGGTGTTTCTGGGAAGCGATGAGGAGAAACAGGAGAAGGGGTCTTCCCTCAGAGTTAAGGGGGGCCCAGGAATGTGGTATGGAACAAGAGTCATTCAGAATAGATGCAACAGGACCTGTAGGAATCAATGTCAATCAGTAAGAGTAGATGAAGTGTTAACGGTATCAATGGACCGTTTCAGGGTGGCAGACTTTCTTTAGCCTTTTTGGTTTTGGATTGTTGCCAAAGCGAGGTGAGTGGACTAGCTGGGGGGGTCGCTTAGAAGAGCTGGCAGAGGAAGTTTGCATTGGGTAAGGAGGATCCCTGGATATTATGCCCAACTTCTGTAGGAGGTGCTCTCCTTCGGAAAAGGTGGAGAATCTGAAGGGTTTGTTATTGATTTCAAATTTCAAGCTGAAGGGAAAAAGCCACCAATATTTAATGTTCTTCTGGGTCAGTACCGTCAGTAATGGTTTGAGTGCCGATCTCCTCTGAATTGGGGAGTAGGAGAGGTCGCCGAAAATCTGGATTGGGTGCCCCATAATCTGTAGTTGTGAGGTGGAGCGGGCCCTTTTCATAATTTCTTCTCTGACTAGTAAGCAGTGTGGCTTAACCACAATGTCTCAAGGAAGACCATCTGATCGGGGGGGCCGAGCTCTATGAGCTTGATCAGCCTGTGAGAGCTTATGTCTGGAATGAGAAGCTTTATGAGGGAACCAACTGCTTCAGGTATATCTGTGATAGATGCAGGTAGCCCCCTGATCCTAAAATTGTAACATCTGGACCTGTTCTCAAGGTGGTCAATTTTGGCCATAGAAACGTCCAGCTGGTTGTGTAGGCTTTGGATGTGGTCTGTGTTTTGGTTGGTCCGGGCAATCGTGGTATCCATTTTGGTCTCAATGTGACTTCCCAGGGTTTGGAGGTTAATTTTTATCAGATGTGATTTTGGCAGCTGTCTGGGACAATCCTCTGTCCAGCATTTCTTCAAATTTTGTGAAAATGAATGATAAATCCTGTGGTTGCAAGGGCATCTGGCCTGTGTTGTGCAGGGGCTCATTAGGCCTAGGAGAGGCTGCAGCCATGGGGGGACATTAAAAGATCATCCAAGGTTTGGTTGATAAAGATTTCTGTGGACACGAGAGATGTTTTGTCCCTGAGTGGAGTAAGCAATGCATTCGCATACCTCTGCCTTCTGCGGGTCTCGACAGGGAGAATTAGCAGGGCTCCCCTATATTAGCAGCATCATGGACTAGCTGTACCGCCACTATCTTGGTATTCTCGTCTGGCTCCGGGTTATAAATTGAGCCCGCAGGTCGCGTTTGGTCTTCCCCCACTGACATATAATGATGCCCTCGGGTGATGCCACTGGCAACTAGGGGAGCTAAAGAGCCGGAGCGGGACGGAACTCCGTGAATATGCGGCCATCTTCCAGAGCTCTGCGCATGCGCCTGCCCTAGATGTTTCTTAAGAGAAGATGTCATGGCTGACTGCAAGCATTCCTGAACAATTTCACAGCATGTCTGCCCTAATAGAAAGGCTATGTATAGGCTCAGGTTTCTTCATTAACATACAATGGAGAAGCCCAGCTTCTGAATCTTGAAAGTGGTTCTAAAGGCTGAAGGTTTTTTACCTTCATGCATTCTATGCATGAAGGTAAAAAAAAAAAAACCTCTGTGTACAGCAGTCCCCCTAGCCCCCCTTATACTTACCTGAGCTCCCTCTGGGTCCAGCGATGTGCACAAGAGCATCGGCTCTTTGGGGACTCTCCCTCCTCGTTTTCCTGAGATAGCAGCAGGAGCCATTGACTCTGGCTGCTGTCAATCCAAGCCAGACAGCCAATGAGGAGAGAGAGAGAGGGGATGAGGCCGAGCCATGGCTCGTGCATGAATGGACTTGCAGAGCAGTGGGTTTAGGAGTGAGCCTGCCTGGGTGACCCATTGCAAGCTGCTTCCACTGGGGGAACTCAGCAGGAGGGAGGGGCCTGGAGGGGGGCCCAAGAAGAGGAGGATCGGGGCTGCTCTGTGCAAAACTGTTGCACAGATCAAGTAATTATAACAGGTTTGTTATTTTAAAAAAATAAAAAAATTGCCTTTAACCACTTGCCGGCCAGTGGGTCCAGTGGATGTGATGTCCACCGCAACCCACCAATTGTTCCCCAGAGAGATAGAATGGCAGCCTGCCGATGAAAACAAGCGTTCTGTCACACGTGGACACTGTGATCTTGTGTTCCTGCTAATCAGGAACACAGATCACTGTATCCATGCAGGGAACCCATCTCCCCCACAATAAGAAAGCACAAACAGGGAACACACTTAACCCTTTGATTGCCCCTGATGTTAACCCCTTCCCAGCCATTGTAATTTAAACAGTGTCAGTGCATATTTTTAGCACTGATCACTGTAATAATGTCACTGGTTCCCCAAAAAAAGTCAAAAGTGTCAGTTAGGTGTCCGATCTGTCCGCCGTAATGTTGCAGTCCCCCTAAAAATCACTGATAGCCGCTATTACTAGTAAAAAAAAAATAAAAAAAAAAAAAATGTCATAAATATATCCCCTATTTTGTAGACACTATAACTTTTGTGCAAACCAATCAATATACCCTTATTGGGATTATTTTTTTACCAAAAATATGTTTTATAGCAGAAAGTAAAAAATATTGTTTTTTCTTTTTTTCAAAATTGCCTTTTTTTTGCTTCTAGCGCAAAAATAAAAACCGCAGAGGTGATCAAATACCACTAAAAGAAAGCTCTATTTGTGGGAAAAAAAGTACATCAATTTTATTTGTGTACAGTCTCGTGCAACCACGCAATTATTAGTTAAAGTAATGCAGTGCTAAATCACAAAAAATGGCTGGTCATTAAGGGGGGTAAAATCTTCCGATCCTTAAGTACTTAATATCTTCTTTTTTTTTTTACAATTTTTTTATTAAAATTAAATAAATAACAATACAAATTGTTATCTACTTTAGTCAATAATAGTAAGAATAGTTACAGAAAGTTAGAAAGGTTACCGTATATACTCGAGTATAAGCCGAGATTTTCAGCCTCTTTTTTGAGGCTGAAAGTGCCCCCCTCGGCTTATACTCGAGTCATCGCCGTCTGTCTGCCCGAACAGCGTGTCGAGCAGACAGACAGCGGCCATTCTAACTTTCAAAAGCCGCGCCTCCCTGTCTGTGATAGGCGGAACACAATTTCCCAGCAGTCTGTGTTCCGCCTATCACGGACATCCGCTCATCCTCATACTACGGACGAGGATAAGAGGATGTCCGTGATAGGCGGAACACAGACTGCTGGGAAATTGTGTTCCGCCTATCACAGACAGGGAGGCGCGGCATTTGAACAGGGGAATGGGCGCCGACGAAGAGCGGTGATCCTGGGACGGGACCGGACGGAGGCTCGGGACGGGACGGGACCGGACGGAGTCTCGGGACGGGACGGGACCGGACGGAGTCTCGGGACGGGACGGGACCGGACGGAGTCTCGGGACGGGACGGGACCGGACGGAGGCTCGGGACGGGACGGGACCGGACGGAGGCTCGGGACCGGACGGAGGCTCGGGACACAGGTAGGCTGGACACACAAGGCCACACACACACACACACACACACATGGATGGACACACACACACACAGGGATGGATGTGTGTGTGTGTGTGTGTGTGTGTGTGTGTGTGTGTGTGTGGCCTTGTGTGTCCAGCCTACCTGTGTCCCGAGCCTCCGTCCGGTCCCGAGCCTCCGTCCGGTCCCGTCCCGTCCCGGGATGGATGGATGGACACACACACACACAGGGATGGATGGATGGATGGACACACACACACAGGGATGGACAGGCATATCTCACCCTCGGCTTATACACGAGTCAATAGGTTTCCCAGTTTTTTGAGGGTAAATTGGGGGCCTCGGCTTATACTCGGGTCGGCCTATACTCGAGTATATACGGTACTTGCTGCATATTTATATATCTTTTGATATCCTGGACCAGCCTACCCTAATGGGATCAAGCTGTAGGCATGGACTGGACATCAATTTAAACTGTCTGTTAGCTCAAATATTGTATTCACTGCCAGCCCCTCTATTAGAAGCTGGCATACCACACTATGCAAGTCCTTTGTAAAAACGGGTGTTCTAAATACCTCTTTAGAGCTGTCTTCAGGCCGGTCATGTGGCTCGCTGCTGCTTTACAGCTCCGAGACATTGCTTCTGAGGGAGGGGGATGTGATCTGCCTCTGATGTCAGCCGGGGAGATCATGTGACCTCCCGCAGAAGCATTGTCTCAAAGTTGTAAAGCAGCCGCAAGTCACGTGACTGGCCTGAAGATAGTTCTAAAGAGGCATTTAGAACACTTGTTTTTACAAAGGACTTGCATAGTGTGGTATGTCAGCCTCTAATAGATGAGAGGGGGACGAGAGCTACCAGAAGTGACGCATACCGAGCTCGTTGCTCGTTTGTACAGCGCTTTTTAAAAACGTATGTTTGTGAGTACTTTATTTACTTTTTTTAATAAACCTTAATTGTTGAAACTACTATACTATGGGGCATCCTTTCTCTATATCTCTTTAACCCTACACATATACCAATCGCTGAGGGACCCCCACGCTGAATACTGCTGAGCTACCATTTAAAGGGGCCATACAGCGCAATAGGCAGGACACTGACACCAGGATTTGGGGACACCACAGCGGGACCTTAAAGGCAAAGAGCACCAAGGACCCTGAGGCTATACATGTCACATGCTGTTATCTTACAGCTGTAAGGTAAGGGGACACCCATAACCAGATCACACAGGATCACGAGAGATATACCCACCATCACCAGCATCACCATCGATTGCATTTTTGTTCACCACTATTTGCACCTGTTATATTTAAGCACTGGCACTTTATGCGATTTTTTGGATGTAATTGCCACATTTTGCACAGTGTAACGGACATTTTGTCATTTTAATTTTTGGTTTTATTTGCATTGTTTCAACATTGTATTATGGTTTAGAGGGATTATTCACTTGCATTATATTCTCTAGCACTGGCACTTTATGCGATTTTTCAGCAGTTTTAACAAATCACATTTGGAATTATTTGCTTTACACGTTTTAAGACACTTTGAATTTTTATTCTCATTTTATTCTATTTATATATCAGTGTTTGCCATTTATCTGTAATGAATGTCACAATGTTCTTGAGGGATTGCGTTATTCCCCTATAAGAGCATATACCGATTTACATATAAGTTCCGCATATTTTACAAGCAGTCTTTTATGTGACGTTAAATTAGCATCTGAATAACCTCCCAGTTTATAATATTATTTAAGAGCCCACACAGTCCACCACCCCTTGAGGCTGAACCATCCCTGTCATAGTACAGCGCACCACTACCTCCTGTTTACTAGTTCTTCTTTCTGGGGTTCAGGTATCCCACTCCAGTGTGTGCAGCAGTAAGGCCCTTCTCTTATCCTGATTAGGCGCAGGAATATTTTTCTATACCTATAGATGGGCTGGTAGTGACCAATGTAGAGTTTTTATGTTTGTCTTTCGATATTTTTATTGATTTTACAAAATAGGGTACAAAAGCATGTAAAAGATAAATGTTTGAGTCAGAGCAACATGGCCAAATTTTGAAGTCAGTGTAAGAAGAGCACTGATGGAATGCTTCCATCTTGTTCTGTCAGCCATCTCCTATTCACTAGCTTACATTTTACAATATATGTACAGTTTGAATATCCCTTTAGCCTGTATCAGCATGAGTTCTTGTAAATGAATTGTTTCACATGCTTCTTATCTAGGTCTTCACATTCGCTTACATTCAGCAGCCAGAGAACAAAGAACAAAGGCTACTTGTCTTAACCAGTTGTAACTGCATATGAAATTAATATCTACTGCGCATGTCTTATTATGGATATTCTGTGTGACTTGTAATTTGCTATAAAGACGCTAGGATGTTCATCAAATACAGACAATTCCCAGAACATAATATCGAGTGCGTGTCATTTGTTCTCGGGACTTGGCTCCAGATATATCTGAAATTGCATAATACATAGATCCGAGGTCTGAGAGGTTAAAGGGACTACCCTAGACACAGGATTAACCCTTACACTGTGCCCATAACTTTAAGGCAATGCGAGGATCGGGAGACCTGGGGAGCCAGACCTGCCACCCCTAATGGGATCTAAGTGTGGTCAGGCTAACTCCTACCAGGCGTCTCGGCCTCCAGAGACACTCTTGATCAGTATTCATGTATCAAGAAGAAAAATAAATAGCACACATTATCTATACGGCAGTAGAGGGCAAAGCTTCCCCAACTTTAAGAGGCTATCATTGGAGATGGATTACTAGCTTCCAATCATTAATCTTACATCAATATTGGCGAGCGCTGAGTGAGTGAAGGCTGAACTCCAGCCAAGAGGGGGGAAAGAGAGGCAGAAGAGAAAGGAGTCAGGGTATAGGAGAAAGTCAGAGAAGAGGGTCCGGCTAGAGGAGTGCCCTCATAGGAGAGGTAGAGTATACAGGGAATATGAGGTCAAGTTTGAAGCAAAACTTTTGTGAAGCTATCCCATGATTCCCAGATGGAATCTGACTATTCAGTGCAGTTCAAGAGTATGCCTGCTATCTTTTCTTGTGCCATGATCCATGAGATTTTCCTTTCTGCTAGCAGAACATATACAGTTGGCTTTTTCCAAAGTGAGTTTGGCTCCCAAGAGAATGAAGTAGATAAGGCGTTGCATACTCTTGTAGGCAGACTCAAAGGGGAAGTTGAGAAGAGTGATATGCAGAGATTTCTGTACTGGAATACTGGAGACCTTTCCTTTCGGATAATAGCAAATATTCTGTTACAAAAACCCCTTATTTTAGGGCATTCCCATAACACATGAATCATATCTCCCCTGAGATTGCAGCCTCTGAAGCATAGTGGGGAATATGTAGGGTAGATACTTCTATATTTGCTTCAGCTAGAGTAGTATTGAGAACCTCCTTGTGGGACTTAAAGAAGTTCCTGTTCCAAGTGTCAAATTCCCATTGTTGAGACAGGTCAGCTTCCCAGGCCAGCATAAAGGACGTCTTAGATTGAATCGAGGATTGTTCCCTGTAGATTACTGTGATCCCCCCCCCCCCTCTCCTCCATGGTCTGACAACGCCATTGTATATAAGCTGTTATATTGGAATCTTTGGATTGGGCATTCCATAACTTGTGAAGGAAGTTGGAAATTTGGGTAAAACTAAAGAGTTCAGAGGGTGGCTTGTCCAATTTGCTTATACAATATGCTTTGGGGATTAGGCCCAGAGGTCAAAGGAAATGGCCTATACAAAATAGCCCTTTGTTGAGCCACCAACTGAAGGCTTTGTTTCCATCCCAGTGGGGAATGCTGGGTTCCTGAAAAGATGCATTAAAGGCTGCAGTTTGGAGGTTAGCTGGGAGTGATGTCTTAAGTTATCCCAAAGGAAAAACGAGTGTTAGAACGAAGGGGAAATTATTGGGGTCTTAATTTCTTTTGACACCATAGAAGGTAGTCCAAGGTGTGGAAGGGTACTGCCTGTCTCTCAATGTGGACTGAGTCAGGCAATTACCAGCGGTAGTAGACAATTGAGATCTGTGCCAATTGTGCTGCTTGGTAATTCCAGGAGCGGGTTGGGGAGGCCCAGACCCCCTTCATCCCTCAAGTGAAATAGGACCACCCAAGAGAGCCGGTAACCTCCTGAACCCCAAACTAATTTGATAATTTTGGCTTGAAAGTGTCGTAAGTGGGCCTAAGTGTCTAACAGAATAGGGAGGGATCTAAAAAAATATAGGATGCGAGGGAGTAGTGTCATTTTTATTGCACTGATTCTACCCAGCCAAGAAAGAGAAGATTGTGATCACCTGGAGAGTTCTGCCTGTAATTTTTTAAAGAGGGGGGGTAGTTGGTCTGGAAAAGATGTTCAACCTTGGCAGTCAAATTGGCCCCTAGGTAAGTGATCGAGGTGTCACTCCAGGATAATTGGAAGTCCTCCATAAGTCTGTTAAGCAAAGGTGTCGGGATATTAATGTTCAGAGCCTGGGATTTGTCATAGTTGACTAGGAGACCGGAGATTTTCCCAAGATTGTTCAAGAGGTGGCATATATTTGGGAGAGAAATCCACGGTGAAGATAAGTGGTGAGAGAGGGCATCCTTGCCTGGTACCTATTAGTATAGGAAAAGATTCAGAATAAAATCCCTGTATGCGGACCTAAGCTGTCGGAGGGGAATACAAAGCTTGTAGGATATTAATAAATGAGTCCCTGAATCCCCAGGGTCTAAGGGTGGCAAAGATGTAGGGTCAGTGGACAGACTCAAATGCTTTCTGCAAGTCCAGTGCGAGTAGGAATTCTTCCCGTGGGATGTCCCATCCCAATTCGAGTTTAAATAATGTGATAATATCTATCACACTGTGAATTTGATCTGGTCCCTGTCTCCCAGGAATGAATCCCACTTGGTGTTTGTTGATGTACAGGCTTAGAAAGGATGATACGTGGTCTGCAAGGATTTTAGTTAGAATATTCAAGTCATTGTTTAGGAGAGAGATTGGCCTATAATTGCTAACAGAGCTAGGATCCTAACCTGGTTTAGGTATAACTGAAATGCAAGCTAAGTTTATGGAACTGTCTAGTGGAGTTCCTTGTCTTAAAGCATTAAAGTAGCAAGCCATGAAATGGGCTAAGGTGTCCAAGAATGCTTTGTAGTATGGGACAGAAAACCAGTCAGGACCTGGGGCCGAGTGGGATTTAATTTTTTTTTTTTTTATAATGGAACGTACTTCTTCCATAGAGATAGGGGCTTCTGGCTATGGCGCTCTTCCAACTTTGGGATCTGGATGGCATCAAGGAACTGATCTACCTCAGACGATGAATGGGATCCTGCACCATACAGCTTCTTATAAAAACTATGGAATTCTACCATAATTCACTGAGGGTTCTGGGATAGTGTGCCCCCGTTAATTTTAATTTTGGGGAGAGCAAAGGACTTGATCCTCGGGGTCAGTCTATGAGTCAACAGCGTTCCTATTTTGTCACCTTGGCAATAGAACTGTGCTCTATTCCAACAGAGCCATTTTTATGCCTTAGACAAAAGAGACAAGTTGAGGGCTGAGCAGGCTGCATCTAGACTTTCTATGGGTACAGAATTTGGATTTGCTTTATGTTTTTTCAAGAGTGTACAAAACTCCTTTTCCAGTTTATCTATATCAGCTCTTCTAGATCTGTTGATCTAGAAGCTATTTGGATCAGCTTACCCCTGATCGTGGCATTGTGTGCTGCCCACAGGCAAGAAGGTGTGGTGTCAGGCGTGTCATTGGTTCAAAAATAATCAATCACACTCTCGGTTTTCTTAGTCCTGATCAGATCACTAATTGAGTCTCCAGCGTTTGTTAATTCTCTGTCCTGAGGGGTGCTGTATGGTGAGGAAAACCATAGAGTCCGTAATATACGACCTAGTGGCCAGCGAGATCATGGCTGTAGTAATAAGTATGTGGACTATCCTGGCGAAAGAGTTGTGTGGGCTAGGATTTATCTAGGCCCTGATCGAAGGCGACATTTGAGTCCCCCCGATTATTACCATGCCTTCCAGCAAGGGAGCCAGGCATTCTGGCATTGCTTGAAAAAAGACCAGTTGTCCCCTTTTGGGGTGTATTACGATATGAACTAGTATGTCTGGTCATCAATAGTTCATTTAAGAAGTATATAACTCCCCTCCAGGTCTGAAAATTCTGAAAGGGTCGGAAATTTACACTTGTGGGGGAAAAGTATGGCTACTCCCTTGGTTTTGTCATCAGCATTAGCCATAAAGAAGGTGGAGAATTGGACACTGTAGGAGAAAGATCATTAGGAAGGCAAAGGAAAAGGTGAGAAAAGGGGGAGAAAGAGAGATCAATGGAAGATGAGAAAGTCTCCCATAGGGTGGAAGAGACAGGGTCCCCCATCCTAATGTGGAAAACAATAAGTCTCTTCAACCAGGAAGGGAGCAATCCTGTCAGGAAGACAGTAGAATACCTGGTCTTCAAGACAAGAGGAGGGGCATGAGTACCGATCCGGCCACGAAGCCTCACATAAACAAAACAAACAGATATAACAGTGGCAAAAAGCCAATCAGTGTAAGGAGCACCCCAAAAACATGTGGGGCTGAGGAGACATTATCCTACAGGAGTATATATGAGTCTCAAAACTTTGGATGTTTATGGATATGGAAGGGAAGGGATGGGGTGCAGGAAGGGAGGGGAAGTGAATGCCGGCAATGGGCTAGGAGGAGAGGGGAAAGGGAAGCAGGAAGGTAAAGAAGGTAGGGCGAGAGTAGAGAGGGGGGAAGGAGGGGAAAACAGGGAAGGGAGAGAAGGAGGAACAAGGAAAGAGGGAAAGGGGATATAGGACGAGGATCGTGCCAATGAGGGGTGCAATGAGAGGACACTAAATTAGAGTCTCGGAGCTCCAAGACCAGAGTCCCGGAAAACAGATCAAACAAGGGAGTGCATCCCTAATTGCATATTTGGAAGTCATAGGTATATAGAAAATAACAAACCAAAAAAATAAAAATGAATAAAAATTAAAAAAAACAGGGGGGGGGGGGGTGACAAACCAGTTCAGGAGTGTTGGAGATAGAGGAAGCGCTAGAGTTAAAAAAAAACAACCAAGCCCTCCACAACACCATCTTTCTATCCTGCAAAAAGTCACTATGTTGTATTACATCCTAAACAGGAGAGATCTAACAAAGCTGTCCCTTGGACAAGGAACCGCAAAAACCAGCCTCAGCCGAGGCAAGTGTTGGAAGAACTGTCAATTCGATGAGTTACAACTTGTGGGGCAGGTTTTTCCAACTGTCAGCGAGGAGAAGAAATTTGATGGTCCTGGGAACTTCAGGGAGGTAGAGCTTTGTTGGATTTTTTGGATTTGGTGTTCTCCCAGACTGGCGTCAGCGGGCTTGATGGGGGTTATAGTTTTGAGGTACTGGAAGTGGAGCCAAGGGGATGATGTTACAGTTCAAGCCGAATGAGGCGCAGATGTAGAAGGAGTTTTTTCCCTTCCGAGAACGAAGCAAATGTGTAGGCCTTGTCTTTGAAGAGAAGTTTGAGCTGAAATGGAAAGAGCCACCAATATTTGATTTCCTTCTCTGATAGGATCTTGAGCAGTGGATTAAGGGCTCTACGTTTCTGGATGTAGAAGGGGACAGATCTGCAAATATCTAGATCTCATGGCTCTGGAAGGAGAGCTTGGGTGTAGAGCGGGAACTGCGCATCACCTCTTCCTTGACAGCATAGAAATGTGGTTTTACAACAATGTCCCTGAGAAGCCCATCCCAATGTGGGGGCTTAAGGGCCCTATAAGCACGATCCGGCTCCAATCTGTGCCGTGCGATATCAGGGATCAGCTCCTTGATGAAAGTATGTATAGTTTCAGAAGTAGCTTTATAGGATTCTGGTAGCCTGCAAACCCATAAATTAATATCTCCTGTCTGTTTTCAAGATCGTCTATTTTAGCCATAGCCGTCTCTAGTTGCTCTTGCATAATTTGGATGCAATCTGTGTTCTGGTTTGTTCGGTAGACATTAGCGGGGGTGGCTGGTGTTGGTCCTCCACACTGTAATGTGCAGGGACATGGTGCTATAAAGGGAACTGCACCAAAAAGGGGCACTGCAATGATTACAGTGCCCTTTTACGGGGCAGTCCCCTTTATATTATAGTGTCCCAGTCCTATTGTGGCCATGCCAGTACTGTCCATCTCCTATTGTGTCCATGGCCCAGTGACACTGACCTGCTCTCTGGCGGTGCGGTAGAGCGTGTCTCTCTCTCTGATTGTGCAGGTACAGCGTGGCTCCCTCTGGTGCTGCGGGTACAGGGTGGCTCCCTCTGGTGCTACGGGTACAGGGTGGCTCCCTCTCGGGGTGCGGTGCAGTGTCGCTCTCTCTGGGGGTGCGGTGCAGCCTCGCTCTCTCTGGGGGTGCGGCGCAGCCTCGCTCTCTCTGGGGGTGCGGCGCAGCGTCGCTCTCTCTGGGGGTGCGGCGCAGCCTCGCTCTCTCTGGGGGTGCGGCGCAGCCTCGCTCTCCCTGGGGGTGCGGTGCAGCGCCGCTCTCTCTGGGGGTGCGGTGCAGCGTCGCTCTCTCTGGTGGTGTGTTGCAGCGTGGCTCTCTCTGGTTGTGCTGGGGCTATTAGTTCCCCCAGCACAGTCCTCTGTTTCATTTGCCATGTCTCCTGTAGTAGCTGCTACAAGCACTCCTCAGCTTGTTTCTGGGTTTTCTCTTTAACCCCAGCAGAGTGCATGCTGGGGACTGTAGTCTGCTCCCTGCTGAGACCAATGGTGCCATGTATCTCTGGGACTACATTTCCCATGATGCCCCTCTAGTTTCTGCTGATTGGCCCTCTGTTTTGGCCAATGGGGAGGGAAAGCGACCATATAGGAACGCCTTCTCTTTCCTTGCTGCCGACGTGAGGGGGAGTGAGGGGGGAATAGGGACAGCAGCAGCTTTCCCCACCGTGCGGACACCCATGGCTGGAGGAGGAGAGCGGAACTGTCAGCGTGGCACTGAGGCTGAGCTGTGTGTGAGAAAGACACACAGCACAGCCCATGCAGCCGCCAGTTTCGCATGACACAGGCACGGCCGTATGGCGGTAGGTGAGCGGCTGCCGTGGCCTGTGTTACCCACGATCAGGCTGCGGCCACCGCTTACCTCCCGCTGTGCGTCCTGATCATCAAATGCCCGGTCTGCCCTATGGCCAGTCCGGGCCTGGACGGAGAGATGTATTCTGACCACGGTGGTCAGGGCTGAGCAGTCCTGGTTATCAGGGTCAGTATAGAGAGGGCACACAGGAAGTGGCACGATCAGGGAGGTTTTTTTACAGTTTAGAGAGGGGCAGATTACACAGCACAAGCACTGTGCTGTGTAATCTGCTTTAAGGGACCAGAATCTGAATAATTTATTTTTTGGGTTAACAAACACTTTAACTAGATAGTCGCGTCCAGATAAACTCCAAACTTAAATTGAGAAGGAGAAAAATTTTTATAAAATGAGGGCAGGTCCAAGAAGATAATCTACATAAAAAAAATAACCTCCTATGAGAATTCAGGTTACTTCAAAATTAAGCTGGCCATACACCATACAATGTTCTTATTCAATTTTCTTTAGATTTACCTTCAACTTTGTAGTATAAGGGACTGTCTGATTGCATACAAATTGAAAGTGTTTAGGTTTGACCTCGTATTATATGGTTTTGGTAAATCTAAAGGAAAGTTGTACAATAAAATTGTATAATGAATGGCCAGCCTTAGACCCCTTTGACACTGGGTCGCTTTGCAGGTGCTATTGCGCTAAAAATAGCGCCTGCAAACTGACCTGAAACAGCCGCTGCTGTGTCTCCAGTGTGAAAGCCCCAAGGGCTTTCACACTGGAGCAGTGCAATAGCAGGAAAGTAAAAAAAAGTCCTGCTAGCAGCATCTTGGGGCAGTGCAGCTATACCGCCAGCAAATAGCCTCCGCAGAGGTGCTTTGCAGTGGTTTTTAACCCTTTCTCGGCTGCTAGTGGGGGGTAAAACCGTCCCACTAGTGGCCCAAATGGTCGCAAATCCGACGTAAAGTGCCGCTAAAAATAGCGACGCTTTACCGCACCCCCCCCCCAGTGTGAAAGGGATAAAGTTACAAATTACACTCCTTCATGTAATTAGATGCTCTGGGATTAAATAGCCATGTATACCATTTTTTTTTTTATGTATTGGTGGAGTCGTTTTTATAAGCTAACATCAGTTCGTACTGTGCTTGAATATTTAGTCTGCATATGACAGTCGATAAATTGGGTGCATCAGTAGTTAATATAAGTTAATATAATTTTAACCCTTAGTTAGGACAGACAGTCTTCAAATCTAGCTTACAGCTGATACTGAGATCTGGAAGCACAGTACAGCTGGGGTTAATCATGGCAAATACAGCTTCCCAGACCCCTCATAAACAGGGAGCAAAGGAGGATTTTCAGTGCTGAAATTTTCAGAGGAGAATCTAATAAAGTAAGCAGTAATTTTTAAATATTTAAATAGTTATGTTATGTGACTGAAAATATGTAACAAATATAAGTAGTTATTGTACCACTTTGGCTGCAAAAGTGGAAATACATTTAATTACGGTAGCCTAAGAATGTGTAGTCAGCCTTTTATGCAGTATATATGGCTGCTAATACAACAATAAATATCAGACGTAAAATGAAGCTCCTTCGAAAAAATGAGATCAGTAATAGAGAAGCAAAAACAAAATCTGCCAAGCAGAAGTATTTTAGGTAGACTAAATTAGAATGTAGCTAAATTAAAAGATGAGATCTTTAATGTTTTTCTCTCATTCCAGTTAATTAGCTTTATATTGAAAAGCAGAGTGAATGGATTTGATACTCAGTGTATGGTGAGATTTGATATAATACGTGATATGCTGTCACATTCGGTGAAGGTTTTCTGCATGGATGCAATGATCATGGAGCGTTAAAAGCACTGCATCCTAATTAGGTAAAAGTGTCAATTAGGCACACACTGACTTAATCTCACAAAATATGATGTCTTCAGGTGCAATGTATAATTAAGGTCAATGTGTTTAGGCTCCTGCTTAAAGTAGAAACTCCGACTTCTGCCTAAATTTCATCATCCTTCCACGTGTGACAGTACAAAGACCTGATTAATTGTTCATTTGTAGACCTGCAAAGAACCAAGGTGATAGGTAAAGCGATTCTGTTGGACCATATACAGTGCTAGCCTTCTCTCGCTGTATTTGTTTTTGCAGGATGAATTCCTCAGATCTATAACCCAAATACCTCATTAATCTCCAACTCTAACCATTTATTTTTATAAAGTGGTGAAGAATTAGAACATTTGTCAGGTGTTGATTGCTGTTAATGGCTGCACTGAGATCTAATTTTTTTTGTAAACCAAAATGGGAGACTTTAAAGCGGTAGTAAACCACAGCTGGCTAAAAAAAAAAAACCTATAAAGCCCCCGTACACACGATCGGAAATCCCGCCAGCAAAAGTCCGATGAGAGCTTTTGGTTGGATATTCCAACCATGTGTATGCTCCATTGAACTTTTGCTGGTGGAATTTCCCCCAGCAAAAGATAGAGAGCAGGTTCTCTATTTTTCTGACTGAAAAAGTTCCGTTTGGAAATTCCAATCGTCTGTAGCAATTCCGACGCGCAAAATTCCTACGCATGCTCGGAAACAATTCGATGCATGCTCAAAAGCATTGAACTTCCTTTTCTTGGATCCTCGTAGTGTTGTACATCACTGTGTTCTTGATGGTCCAAAGTTCAGGGAACTTTTGTGTGACCGTGTGCATGCAAGCCAAGCTTGAGCGGAAGATTTTTCCGAAGGGAATTCCGCTCGTGTGTACGAGGCTTAAAGCAATTGCATATTGTGCTAGTTTGCATCGCATACTGGCACATTATGAAATACTTACCTTTGTAACTAAGCCTTCCAGCAGCGCACTATCACCGCTGAAAGGGCTGCCATCTTCCCCCGTTTTTCTTCCAGGTTCACGCGCTTCGGCTATGTTATTGGCACGGAGCCGCGATGCCTTGGTTGCGGCACGAAGCTCTAAAGGTCCAGCAAGGTATGCCAGACCTTCAGAGCTCATGCGCTGGTGATGTCACTGGCTGCATCCAGGGTGAATCCACGTTTAAGAGAAATTCATTTTACCTACAGGTAAGCCTTATTGTAAGCTTACCTGTAGGTAAAAATTACAAAGCAGACTTGACTACTGCTTTAACAAAAAGTGTTGTATTTGATTCTATTTAGAGAATAAGGAAAAGGTCTGGTGTCCCCAGTGACACACTTCCATTCCTGTAACATATAAAAAACAACAAAGGATTCGCCCTGGGACTTTAAATGAAGTGGTTACTGTTTCCGCCAGTAAACATAACAGTAGTAAATATAGTATATGGTTTATTCAAATACAATTGTTTACATGGATAAATAACACCAACGGTTGCCAATTAAAAAAATACATAAACAAGGAGTATTGGTACATAAATGTATGATGCCCGTGTACATGGTACACGGGCATCATACTACCCGACTAGTTTCGTGAGATCCAGCTCGCTCTTCAGGGGTGGATGTGTGTAACAATGTACCTAGGATGAACAAAAATATATATGTTTGGCAATATAACACAGTATTAGTTATAAAGGCACAGGGTAGGAGGGGTTGTAGGCCCCCCCATACTTACCACTGAGCTTGGCCATGGCTCCAGGTGTGCGGCCTCGAGATGGCAGCAGCAGATGCCTCCCCAGGGAGCTGAGGGGGCAGAATCAAGGGCCAAATGGAGAGCAGGCATGGCAAAGATGTAGTGATGTATCCCTAGAGTCCTCGTTGGTTGATAAAAAGTATAGGCTGTGAACAGAAGTATGTTTGTCAGGCATCTAAAGTAGTAGAGTAAAATCAATAGATATTGGTATAAAGATATGTATGCATGCATGAATGAAAGGCCTGAGCCAAAGGTTGTAGGGCCATGAAGATGGTTAGAAACCTAGGACAACAGAAGGGTACTACCAGGTGACAAAATGGACAAAGAAAGAGGGGAAAGAGGTGAACTACAATTGTGTGGGTAGTGATGTATCCCTAGAAACCTCATTAGTCCATAAAGCATATAAGCTATAAACAAATATGTTTATCAGGCATCTAAAATAGTAAAGTAAAATCAATGAGTATAGGCATAAAGATATGTATAGCTAAGTAAGGCCTGGATCAAGGATGGTAGGGACATGGAGATGGTGGAAAACATAGGATAGCAAGGGGATACTAGCAGGTGACAAGATAAGAAAAGAGAAGGAGAAAGATGGACTTGTGTGGAGGAATCAACAATATCCAAAAATAAATAAATAAATGAGAATAAGTGCTCATAAGATAAACAATGTGTAAGATATGCAAGTGTACCTAAATAAAGTAAGTATCAAAAAGGTGAATATAGTAAGTAGCTGAGTAAGGTGAATATCCTAAGTATAAAAGTAATGAGACACAGCAAGCATTCTCCACAGCTGTGTGTGTCCTCTGTGAAGAGTGAAATGAAATCCAAGCCATGCCTGACCTCCAATTTAACCCCGGAGGGCCCCAGGAGGCTCCGCCCCCAACACCATGTGTGGATGGCTGACATGTGAGTGCAGGGGGCACCCACTGTCATAGGAAGGCACGCAAATGCAAGCGTACCCCCATGCCATCAGATGATATAGTGCGTCCAGCTGTGCCGACATCTGCAAAATCGCAGACGCCATGCTTCTGAAGCCTGAACATGGTGCCGATGTGTAGGTGTCCCCATCCGCCTAAAAGCAGATGGGGACAGCAGGAGACATGAAAAAGCCTCCCTTTATACACATCGCAGCTCCCAATGTGAGACAAAAATCGCTAGCACCAACCGAGGAATCGCACAAAGAGCCAGGGTATATAACAATACTGGAATAAAAATTGTGGTGGAGGATAAGTAACCTAGTATAATATCAAAGTGTAACGATTGTTTATACATGTAAATACTGGTGAGGGTGACAACAGACCAGGTTTGGGCTAATGGGTGTCTTCCACCCGGGTTCAATATAGAGAAAAAGGAAAAGGTCTGGTGTCCCCAGTGACACACTTCCATCCCTGTAACATATAAAAAACAACAAAGGATTCGCCCTGGGACTTTAAATGAAGTGGGTACTCTTTCTGCCAGTAAACAAAACAGTAGTAATATTTGATTCTATTGGTAGATTTACGATCACTTTCTGACCTTCTGACTCCCTGTCATGAAAATAGGAGGTAAAGGGAAGTTTCCATATTAGGGACACATGCTGTTATCAGCAATAAAAACGTAAAGTGATTGTAAAGGTTATAATTTAAATAAATAAATAGCAAACATGTTATACTCACCTACTCTGCAGAGGCGGGTGGTATTCCATTTTCTTGGAGGAGGTGGCCCATGCCACCCCCAGCCAGCCAGCCTCATCCCCCCAGCCAACCACATAACCCAACCCGGTGCTCGCTTGATCGATTGCTGCTCCCACCCCCCGTCGCTTGATCGATCACCTGTTGCCCACCAGGAACCCCACAAGCCCCTGCACTTACCCCATCTAGGTGGCGGCTTCCCCCGCGTCTCCTCCTGAGTCCCAGCAGTCTCTTCTTCTCCTGGCCAATTAGGAGTTAGGACTCGTGGCCCATCGGGTTCATGTGCTTCTAATCTAAACAAACAAAAAACCCATTGGAATTCATCAGTCCGGCGCCCAGCATGTAGATTAGGGGTCAGGTGCATGGATTAGGGGGATGACCTATGGTTCCCACTGCTGTGTGAACCAGTGAGTATAGAGAGGCCTGACTCTCATGCACATCGCTGGATTGAGATGGGGCTCAGGTAAGTATTAGGGGGACTGGTGGGGAAGCTGTATAGAATGCATTAAGGTAAAAAAAAACTTCTGCCTTTAGAACCACTTTAAAGCCATACTTACCTATCCCACAGTCCTGCTCTGACACCAGCATGTTCTTCTGAGTGCTGGTCTTTATGCCTCTTCATTTGCCAGGGGAGGATAACATCATGCCTGCGCATGCTCAGCACAATTTACAGTGCCGGAGGAGACAGTGAGCAGGCAGGTAGGGCCATTTTATTGCAGAAGAGACCATACATGTCGCTTCTGCATTAAAGGCTGCCTGCTCACTGTTTTTTTACAGTGGGACTTTAGCATCACTTTAGAGTGGAACTTCACTCTCTGAATCAACATTGACTATTTTTAATCCCTGTGCTGCTAGCATTAGTAAATAAATAGGAAAGAATATTATCCCTTAAACGCCTAAGGGCCGGTTCACACTGCAGGCGAGGCGAGGCGACTCCGACTTGCCTCGCCGCGACCTGCCGCGGCCTCAGCGGCGACTTGCAAATGACTTCTGTATAGAAGTCAATGCAAGTCGCCCCGAGGTCGCCCAAAAGTAGTACAGGAACCTTTTTTCTGAGTCGGAGCGACTCGAGTCGCTCCTCTCAGAACGGTTCCATTGTACAGAACGGGGGCGACTTGCGAGAGCGAGGCGAGGCGAGGCGAGTCGTGTCGCCTCGCATCGCCCGCTGTGTGAACCGGTGTTCTGCCTAATAGAGTCCGCCTATCAAATGCTGTCCGCTCCGTACTGCGCATGCGCAGTACGGAGCAGACGAAGCTTCGGAGAAACTCCGAAGCTGAACGGCGCCTGCGCCGTGAGTGGAGGAGGTAGCCCCACTATCCAAGCGGACATAGAGTTAAGAATTTTAGAGGGCCCCTCGCTTCGGGCTCGGCATCGCTCCGCTCGGCTCTTTTTTATTCTAACTCTATGTCCACTTGGATAGTGGGGATAGAACCTGGACTCACGGCGCAGGCGCCGTTCATCCTCGGCAATTTTCGGAATCTGTGTTCCTGTGTACTGCGCATGCGCAGTACGCAGGGGACACCATCTGATGGAGGACACTATTTTACAAGACACCGGCTCTAAGCCTATTTCTGACATTTGTTGCTTACAAGTTAAAATCAGTATTTTTTGCTAAAAAATTACTTAGAACCCCCAAACATTTTATATATTTTTAGTAGAGACCCTAGAGAATAAAATGGTGATCATTGCAATATTTATGTCACACGGTAATTGTGTAGTGGTCTTTCAAATGCACTTTTTTGGGAAAAAATACACTTTCTTGAAATAAGAAAAAACGAAACACTAAAGTTAGCCCTATTTTGTTTTAATAATGTGAAAGATGATGTCACACTGAGTAAATAAATACCAGGTCATGCTTTAAAAAAAATGCACATACTCTTGGAATGGCGACAAACTATGTTAGAAAAAAAGGGAAACTGCGCTTAACCTCAAAATCCCAGAATAAATAGGATGTGTGTATGTGTGGAATCAAAAACAAAATACAAACCATAAATGTTGTGCCTATGAAGTCCCCTCCAAATATGGCACATATGCATGTATGTGCATCTATCTGCAACACTACTCCTCTCAAGTGAAATACAATAACGTATTATTGATGTGACAAAAAAGAAAGAAAATCCGATGAACCAAAAAACATAAAAGAAAAAATTGCCCAAAAACAGAATATGTACCTAAAATTATAACACATATAATACATAATAATAAAGCAATAATTTAAACAACAATAATTTAAACAGTATCGACACTAGATAACGTCCATGTGATTATATATCCTGTTATTAAAGTGAAATGTCCATATGGTTAATCCAACACCAGTGAGGAATTTTCATATAGATAACTTGATTAAAACACACTATTCTTTTCTCTCCAAAAACAATGTGCTCTTTCCCGTCACCAGATATATAGATTGGCTCCTTACCAACTTGAGGCGACCCCCCGTTACAGAGGGTCACAACAGGCGAAATAACTTTAGATGGACATCCAGATTATTGTTCCCTTTAATCTGTCCCAGATCCTCCACAAGATAGGGTTATGGCGGTCACTATCGTCACTCCATATTACACTCCCCACTCGGTGTAGTATCATATAGAGAAAACATAGGCTCCAGATAGTGTAAAACCAATGACTTTTAATTTAAAATCAAAAATAAATGCACTTACATGGAAAAAGTAACAACAGGCTCGATAAGAAGCGTGTGCCGGCCGGACACACGCCAAAAAACCAACCCGTCCTTCCTGGTGTATGTCAAGTGAACATGACTAGGGTGACGTCCGTACGTCACTCCGCCCTACGCATTTCGTAATAACTTACCTAAAAAGCTCCATAGGTGATGCTTTAAAACATTTTTTTACGGTTATCAGGTTGGAGTTACAGTCTTTTGCTAAAATGATTGCACTCGCTCTAACGATCGCGGCTATACCTCACATGTATGATTTGAACACTGTTTACATATGTGGGCGTGCCTGTTCTGGAAGCTTTACTGACAGGTGTGGCAGATTCGGGTACCACAGTCAGTGTTGTGGCCACGAAAGGCATCTTTGCTGTTACCAATAAATATTTTTTAATTTCTACTGATGACTTTGATCGTTACGTGGCCATCACTACATACTATCAAGGGTGCCTCTGATCCCTGATGAACTTTTACTTTCCACTCATGAGTTTCACTCACAACCCTAACCTCCCTCCTGAGTACTTACAGCTGAGTTCCCCCTGCCCCAAAGCACCCACCCCCCTCCCATGTTGAGGGCATGTGGCTCGCTCATTCCCCTCCTTTCCTGAGCTGTCGGGTTGCATGCTAGGCGAAGGGTCTGGTATCGATTTTGGGGGGCCCCATGCTATTTTCCAAGGATTGTAGCTTTACATGTTTTGTGACTTGTGACTGGGTCCCTTCCTCAGGAGCTTTAAGGTGCGTCTAGATAGAAGGAAAGGCAATCAATAAGTACATCAATAAGTACATATAAGACTGAATGACAGAGATCGATACCTTTAACAAACAACTCATTCACATGCACTTGCAAAGGTACAAAGGTATAAGCACATTCAGAATCGAGCGGAGACAGAGGGGTCAGTGAGGAAGTTAAACCCCTAAATGGGTGCGAGGTGCATTGGTAGGCTGCAGATAGCGACACAAGGGATCAGAGTTCACTGGTACATAATAATACTATTACATGGGATTATCACCCTTAGCACATTAAGTAGGTGCACTTGCACATAACCAGTATGTACACAGGGAGGACCAGTATAACACAGATAGTACCAAACCAACACTGGTGCTAGATGTAGTTAGGGCGGTTACCAACATCTAGAGATGTATATAAACTTTATCCATTATCATTAGTGATGGACGAACTTCCGACGGGACGTTTCGCGAACGCGAAACGCGAACGGACACAAACGTTCGCGAAAACGACCGTTCGCCGCGGGCTCCATTGACTTCAATGGGAGGCGAATTTCGCAAACCTTTAGGTCGAATTTGCGGCCACGGGGTAATTATTAGGGGGTAGCACGTAGTCCCACCACCTGGACAATAGCATAATACATGTATGAGGTGAATTTGGGATCGATAACTACAAGCATTTTTTTTTTATTTGGGAAATTGTTCTGACAATTCAGGACTATGGAGCTAATGAAGGCAATGGAGGAGAGGGAAGGTCAGGGACCAGGGTAGGCAAACAAGAGGGTGCAGGAGATACAGAGCACTGACAGCAGCACCGTAATACAGAGCACTGACATCAGCACCGTGACATACAGCGCTGACAGCAGCTCCGTGACATACAGCGCTGACAGCAGCTCCGTGACATACAGCGCTGACAGCAGCTCCGTGACATACAGCGCTGACAGCAGCTCCGTGACATACAGCGCTGACAGCAGCTCCGTGACATACAGCGCTGACAGCAGCACCGTGACATACAGCGCTGACAGCAGCTCCGTGACATACAGCGCTGACAGCAGCTCCGTGACATACAGCGCTGACAGCAGCTCCGTGACATACAGCACTGACAGCAGCTCCGTGACATACAGCGCTGACAGCAGCTCCGTGACATACAGCGCTGACAGCAGCACCGTGACATACAGCGCTGACAGCAGCTCCGTGACATACAGCGCTGACAGCAGCTCCGTGACATACAGCGCTGACAGCAGCTCCGTGACATACAGCGCTGACAGCAGCTCCGTGACATACAGCGCTGACAGCAGCTCCGTGACATACAGCGCTGACAGCAGCTCCGTGACATACAGCGCTGACAGCAGCTCCGTGACATACAGCGCTGACAGCAGCTCCGTGACATACAGCGCTGACAGCAGCTCCGTGACATACAGCGCTGACAGCAGCACCGTAAGCAGCCCCAGGAGGAAGTCAGCACAGCACAGGGATGGTGTGATCCCCTCATAATAAGAACCCCCAGGAGGAAGTCAGCACAGCACAGGGATGGTGGGAGCCCCTCATAATAAGAACACCCAGGAGGAAGTCAGCACAGCACAGGGATGGTGGGAACCCCTCATAATAAGCAGCCCCAGTAGAAATATGACACCGCTCAACCTCTTCAAAGAGGAGGGTAGGGGCATATAGTACGGTGTGCTTTTTTGGGTCAGGGAAGTGAGCCAAATGAATTAAGAAGGTCTGTGTGCTTGATTCCAAAAATTGTTTATAGACATATACATGGTCTACTGATCACATGTGTTGAATTCCTCCGAGATCCATGCCTCATTCATTTTTAGAAATGTGAGGTAGTTAACACTGTGGTGAGCTAGGCGAGTACGCTTATCGGTCACAATCCCCCCTGCTGCGCTGAACGTCCTTTCGGACAGGACACTGGATGAGGGGCAAGCCAACAGTTCGATTGCAAATTGGGCAAGCTCTGGCCAGAGGTCAAGCCTGCCCACCCAGTAGTCTAGGGGTTCATCACTCCTCAGAGCGTCCACATCGGCCGTTAACCCAATGTAGTCGGACACCTGACGGTCTAGGCGTTCCCTGATGCTGGATCCGGATGACACCTGTCGATGGGTCGGCTGAAAGAATGACCTCATATCCGAAGTCACCAACACATCTTCAAACCGGCCTCTTCTTGCAGGCGCTGTTGGATTGGTACCCGCAAATCCTTCTCTGGGAGTGGGAATTGCTCCTCTGCCAGCGCACGCAAAAGCAGAATGCAGCATTTCTCGAAGCAAGGCCTGGAAGTGCTGCATTCTGACAGCCCTCTGCGACGGCGGTAACATTTCCGCCATTTTGTGTTTGTACCGGGGGTCTAAGTACGTTGCCACCCAGTACTGGTCCTTGACCCTCATGCTTTTTATACGGGGGTCCCTATTAAAACACTGGAGCATGAAGGCCCCCATTTGCACTAAAGTGGAAGCGGTGTGGTGGCCTGGCTCCTGCTCATCATCCAGGATAATGTCGTCCTCTTCATTCTCCTCTCCCCATCCTCGCACAACAGGGATCCCAGAAAGGTTTAAAGCATGCTCTTCTTGCTCCTGCTCATCCGCCCCGGCACCATCCTCCTCTGACTCCTCATCAGACTCCTGTTGTTGACTTGTCTCAGATAGAGTAGCCCCCCCTGGGAATTCATCCAGCATTGCGACTTCCTCATCTTCCCGCTCCTGCTCCTCCACAGCCTGATCAATGACACGACGCAATGCACGCTCCAGAAAGAAGGCATAAGGTACCATGTCACTGATGGCGCCATGGCTGCGACTGACCAGTTTGGTGATCTCCTCAAATGGCCGCAGAAGTCTGCATGTGTCGCGCATGAGCAGCCACTGGCGCGGTGAAAAAAAACCCAGCTCCCCAGAACCGTTTCTTTCGCAGAGTTCATACAGGTAGACGTTAACTGCACGTTTCTGCTGGAGCAGCCTATCAAGCATATAGAAGGTTGAGTTCCATCGCGTCGGGCAATCGCAAATAAGACGTCTGACCGGCAGATGGTGTCGCCGCTGAATGTCAGCAAGGCGAGCCATGGCCGTGTAAGATCTTCTGAAATGGGCCGAGATTTTCCTTGCCTGCCGCAAGATGTCCTGGACCCCAGGGTATTTGACAAGGAATCGCTGCACGACCAAGTTTAAGACGTGTGCCATGCACGGCACGTGCGTGATTTTGCCCTGTTTCAATGCGCTAAGCAGATTGGCACCGTTGTCACACACCACTTTACCAACTGTCAAATTGAGCGGTGTTAGCCACTCATCTGCCTGTGAACGCAAAGCTGAAAGGAGTGCCGGGCCAGTGTGGCTCTTTGCTTCCAGGCACAACAGACGCAGCACGGCATGGCAACGTCTCACCTGGCATGTGGAATAGGTTCTGGGGAGCTTGGGCGGTGCAGTGGAAGAGACGCTAGCAGCGGAAAAGGAGGAGGCAGCTGAGGAGGAGAGGGAGGAGGATGGAGTAGGAGGAGGAGAAGAAGAGTCAGGCCTGCATGCAATCCGTGGCGGTAAAACCAAATCTACACGGGTGCCACGGGTTACATGCTTGACGGCCGTCAGAAGGTTCACCCAGTGGGCAGTAAAACTGATATACCTTCCCTGCCCGTGTTTGCTAGACCACGTGTCTGTGGTCAGATGTATCTTGGCACCGACACTGTGTGCCAGAGATACATTCACTTGCCGCTGAACATGGCCATATAGCTCTGGGATGCCCTTCTCTGAGAAATACTTCCTTCCTGGGACCTTCCATTGTGGTGTTCCAATGGCCACAAATTTGCGAAAGGCCTCCGAGTCCACCAGTTTATATGGCAGTAGTTGGCGGGCTATGAGTTCTGACAAGCCAGCCGCCAACCGTTGGGCAAGAGGGTTATCCGGCGTCATCATTTTTTTACGCTCAAACATTAGGCCCACGGAAGCCTGCCTTTTTGCAGAAAAATGTGAGCTTGGCGTGATGGAAGGTGGAGTGGAGGACAATTGTGAGGAGAGAGGAGAAGGAGAAGTAGAAGACGAGGCTGGACGGTGAGAGCCTGCAGTGTGGCTTTGTGTGTTCCGTTGCTCCCACTGGGCTCGGTGATGGCTGCTCATGTGCCTTCTTAAGGCGGTCGTCCCTAGGTGAGTATTGGGCTTACCGCGACTAACGCGTTGACTGCAAAGATTGCAGATGGCAACGCTATTGTCAGCAGCGGACACGTTAAAAAAAGCCCACACTGCGGAGCCATGTGCCGGTGTCCTGGGAGCGCCAGATGTGACCGTACATGGTCGATGACTCGCTCCTGATACATTTGCAGTCTGCTTTGTCCCTGCTGTGCAATGTAAGTCATTGCTGCTTCTCCTCCCTATCTGCTGGTCCATATCTCCCTCTGAACTCCCCTCCTCTTCCTCTCTTGTGGGCACCCACGTGACATCACTAGACACGTCATCATCAACGTCACCTTCCCCACCGCTATAAGTAGAGTAGGCAGCAACACCGGGGACCAACCTCCTCCTTGGGCTGATCTGGGTACTGGCGTCAGACTGCTGAGTAGCGCTTGTTGCTACCTCCTCTTCCTGATCCAATACCAAGAGTGGCTGCGCATCAGAAATGTCCTCTTGATATGGATCGGAAAATAATTCCAGTGACTCAAGCGGAAGGTATGTGGTGGTGGTGGTGGTGGTCGTGTTGTTGGTGGTAGTGTCTTTGGGGGTGCACATAGCAGAGAGTGAAGAAGAGGGTGCAGATCGAGAGGATGAGGAGGGTGCAGAAGAGTAAGGCTGAGCGAGCCACTCAACCAAGTCTGGTGCATCCTTTAAAGTAATTGAACGCACCTTCTGCAACTTCCCACTTTGGCTCAAGCCTGTTGCTCCTGCCCTACCCCTACCACCCCTGCGGAAGGGCCTGCCTCTTCCTCTGCATGTCATTTTTTAAATGACCCTGTGACAAAACTCTTAGTCCCTATACCGCTGAAGGACTGCTGCAGTATAGGTGAGCGGTCAGCAGTGGTGCACGTCAACCCTATCTATTGTGGACCTATAGCGGTCCTTACAGAACAGCAGACTGTACCGCACTCAAGCCTATGTACCGTAGCACCCTATACCAAGTTACCAGTCCTTATAAGAACTTTTGTGGACCAAGCAGGTTGTGTATTAGTGTTTAGCAGACTGTACGTCAGTCCCTATACCGCTGAAGGACTGCTGCAGTATAGGGCAGCGGTCAGCAGTGGTGCACGTCAACCCTATCTATTGTGGACCGATAGCGGTCCTTACAGAACAGCAGACTGTACCGCACTCAAGCCTATGTACCGTAGCACCCTATACCAAGTTACCAGTCCTTATAAGAACTTTTGTGGACCAAGCAGGTTGTGTGTTAGTGTTTAGCAGACTGTGCGTCAGTCCCTATACCGCTGAAGGACTGCTGCAGTATAGGGCAGCGGTCAGCAGTAGTGCACGGCAACCCTATGTATTGTGGACCGATAGCGGTCCTTACAGAACAGCAGACTGTAACGCACTCAGGCCTATGTACCGTAGCACCCTATACCAAGTTACCAGTCCTTATAAGAACTTTTGTGGACCAAGCAGGTTGTGTGTTAGTGATTAGCAGACTGTACGTCAGTCCCTATACCAATGAAGGACTGCTGCAGTATAGGGCAGCGGTCAGCAGTAGTGCACGGCAACCCTATGTATTGTGGACCGATAGCGGTCCTTACAGAACAGCAGACTGTAACGCACTCAGGCCTATGTACCGTAGCACCCTATACCAAGTTACCAGTCCTTATAAAAACTTTTGTGGACCAAGCAGGTTGTGTGTTAGTGTTTAGCAGACTGTGCGTCAGTCCCTATACCGCTGAAGGACTGCTGCAGTATAGGGCAGCGGTCAGCAGTGGTGCACGTCAACCCTATCTATTGTGGACCGATAGCGGTCCTTACAGAACAGCAGACTGTACCGCACTCAAGCCTATGTACCGTAGCACCCTATACCAAGTTACCAGTCCTTATAAGAACTTTTGTGGACCAAGCAGGTTGTGTATTAGTGTTTAGCAGACTGTACGTCAGTCCCTATACCGCTGAAGGACTGCTGCAGTATAGGGCAGCGGTCAGCAGTGGTGCACGTCAACCCTATCTATTGTGGACCGATAGCGGTCCTTACAGAACAGCAGACTGTACCGCACTCAAGCCTATGTACCGTAGCACCCTATACCAAGTTACCAGTCCTTATAAGAACTTTTGTGGAACAAGCAGGTTGTGTGTTAGTGATTAGCAGACTGTACGTCAGTCCCTATACCAATGAAGGACTGCTGCAGTATAGGGCAGCGGTCAGCAGTAGTGCACGGCAACCCTATGTATTGTGGACCGATAGCGGTCCTTACAGAACAGCAGACTGTACTGCACTCAGGCCTATGTACCGTAGCACCCTATACCAAGTTACCAGTCCTTATAAAAACTTTTGTGGACCAAGCAGGTTGTGTGTTAGTGTTTAGCAGACTGTGCGTCAGTCCCTATACCGCTGAAGGACTGCTGCAGTATAGGGCAGCGGTCAGCAGTAGTGCACGGCAACCCTATGTATTGTGGACCGATAGCGGTCCTTACAGAACAGCAGACTGTAACGCACTCAGGCCTATGTACCGTAGCACCCTATACCAAGTTACCAGTCCTTATAAGAACTTTTGTGGACCAAGCAGGTTGTGTGTTAGTGATTAGCAGACTGTACGTCAGTCCCTATACCAATGAAGGACTGCTGCAGTATAGGGCAGCGGTCAGCAGTAGTGCACGGCAACCCTATGTATTGTGGACCGATAGCGGTCCTTACAGAACAGCAGACTGTAACGCACTCAGGCCTATGTACCGTAGCACCCTATACCAAGTTACCAGTCCTTATAAGAACTTTTGTGGAACAAGCAGGTTGTGTGTTAGTGATTAGCAGACTGTACGTCAGTCCCTATACCAATGAAGGACTGCTGCAGTATAGTGCAGCGGTCAGCAGTAGTGCACGGCAACCCTATGTATTGTGGACCGATAGCGGTCCTTACAGAACAGCAGACTGTAACGCACTCAGGCCTATGTACCGTAGCACCCTATACCAAGTTACCAGTCCTTATAAGAACTTTTGTGGACCAAGCAGGTTGTGTGTTAGTGATTAGCAGACTGTACGTCAGTCCCTATACCAATGAAGGACTGCTGCAGTATAGGGCAGCGGTCAGCAGTAGTGCACGGCAACCCTATGTATTGTGGACCGATAGCGGTCCTTACAGAACAGCAGACTGTACTGCACTCAGGCCTATGTACCGTAGCACCCTATACCAAGTTACCAGTCCTTATAAAAACTTTTGTGGACCAAGCAGGTTGTGTGTTAGTGTTTAGCAGACTGTGCGTCAGTCCCTATACCGCTGAAGGACTGCTGCAGTATAGGGCAGCGGTCAGCAGTAGTGCACGGCAACCCTATGTATTGTGGACCGATAGCGGTCCTTACAGAACAGCAGACTGTAACGCACTCAGGCCTATGTACCGTAGCACCCTATACCAAGTTACCAGTCCTTATAAGAACTTTTGTGGACCAAGCAGGTTGTGTGTTAGTGATTAGCAGACTGTACGTCAGTCCCTATACCAATGAAGGACTGCTGCAGTATAGGGCAGCGGTCAGCAGTGGTGCACGTCAACCCTATCTATTGTGGACCGATAGCGGTCCTTACAGAACAGCAGACTGTACCGCACTCAAGCCTATGTACCGTAGCACCCTATACCAAGTTACCAGTCCTTATAAGAACTTTTGTGGACCAAGCAGGTTGTGTGTTAGTGTTTAGCAGACTGTGCGTCAGTCCCTATACCGCTGAAGGACTGCTGCAGTATAGGGCAGCGGTCAGCAGTAGTGCACGGCAACCCTATGTATTGTGGACCGATAGCGGTCCTTACAGAACAGCAGACTGTAACGCACTCAGGCCTATGTACCGTAGCACCCTATACCAAGTTACCAGTCCTTATAAGAACTTTTGTGGACCAAGCAGGTTGTGTGTTAGTGATTAGCAGACTGTACGTCAGTCCCTATACCAATGAAGGACTGCTGCAGTATAGGGCAGCGGTCAGCAGTAGTGCACGGCAACCCTATGTATTGTGGACCGATAGCGGTCCTTACAGAACAGCAGACTGTAACGCACTCAGGCCTATGTACCGTAGCACCCTATACCAAGTTACCAGTCCTTATAAAAACTTTTGTGGACCAAGCAGGTTGTGTGTTAGTGTTTAGCAGACTGTGCGTCAGTCCCTATACCGCTGAAGGACTGCTGCAGTATAGGGCAGCGGTCAGCAGTGGTGCACGTCAACCCTATCTATTGTGGACCGATAGCGGTCCTTACAGAACAGCAGACTGTACCGCACTCAAGCCTATGTACCGTAGCACCCTATACCAAGTTACCAGTCCTTATAAGAACTTTTGTGGACCAAGCAGGTTGTGTATTAGTGTTTAGCAGACTGTACGTCAGTCCCTATACCGCTGAAGGACTGCTGCAGTATAGGGCAGCGGTCAGCAGTGGTGCACGTCAACCCTATCTATTGTGGACCGATAGCGGTCCTTACAGAACAGCAGACTGTACCGCACTCAAGCCTATGTACCGTAGCACCCTATACCAAGTTACCAGTCCTTATAAGAACTTTTGTGGAACAAGCAGGTTGTGTGTTAGTGATTAGCAGACTGTACGTCAGTCCCTATACCAATGAAGGACTGCTGCAGTATAGGGCAGCGGTCAGCAGTAGTGCACGGCAACCCTATGTATTGTGGACCGATAGCGGTCCTTACAGAACAGCAGACTGTACTGCACTCAGGCCTATGTACCGTAGCACCCTATACCAAGTTACCAGTCCTTATAAAAACTTTTGTGGACCAAGCAGGTTGTGTGTTAGTGTTTAGCAGACTGTGCGTCAGTCCCTATACCGCTGAAGGACTGCTGCAGTATAGGGCAGCGGTCAGCAGTAGTGCACGGCAACCCTATGTATTGTGGACCGATAGCGGTCCTTACAGAACAGCAGACTGTAACGCACTCAGGCCTATGTACCGTAGCACCCTATACCAAGTTACCAGTCCTTATAAGAACTTTTGTGGACCAAGCAGGTTGTGTGTTAGTGATTAGCAGACTGTACGTCAGTCCCTATACCAATGAAGGACTGCTGCAGTATAGGGCAGCGGTCAGCAGTAGTGCACGGCAACCCTATGTATTGTGGACCGATAGCGGTCCTTACAGAACAGCAGACTGTAACGCACTCAGGCCTATGTACCGTAGCACCCTATACCAAGTTACCAGTCCTTATAAGAACTTTTGTGGAACAAGCAGGTTGTGTGTTAGTGATTAGCAGACTGTACGTCAGTCCCTATACCAATGAAGGACTGCTGCAGTATAGGGCAGCGGTCAGCAGTAGTGCACGGCAACCCTATGTATTGTGGACCGATAGCGGTCCTTACAGAACAGCAGACTGTAACGCACTCAGGCCTATGTACCGTAGCACCCTATACCAAGTTACCAGTCCTTATAAGAACTTTTGTGGACCAAGCAGGTTGTGTGTTAGTGATTAGCAGACTGTACGTCAGTCCCTATACCAATGAAGGACTGCTGCAGTATAGGGCAGCGGTCAGCAGTAGTGCACGGCAACCCTATGTATTGTGGACCGATAGCGGTCCTTACAGAACAGCAGACTGTACTGCACTCAGGCCTATGTACCGTAGCACCCTATACCAAGTTACCAGTCCTTATAAAAACTTTTGTGGACCAAGCAGGTTGTGTGTTAGTGTTTAGCAGACTGTGCGTCAGTCCCTATACCGCTGAAGGACTGCTGCAGTATAGGGCAGCGGTCAGCAGTAGTGCACGGCAACCCTATGTATTGTGGACCGATAGCGGTCCTTACAGAACAGCAGACTGTAACGCACTCAGGCCTATGTACCGTAGCACCCTATACCAAGTTACCAGTCCTTATAAGAACTTTTGTGGACCAAGCAGGTTGTGTGTTAGTGATTAGCAGACTGTACGTCAGTCCCTATACCAATGAAGGACTGCTGCAGTATAGGGCAGCGGTCAGCAGTAGTGCACGGCAACCCTATGTATTGTGGACCGATAGCGGTCCTTACAGAACAGCAGACTGTACCGCACCCAAGCCTATGTACCGTAGCACCCTAGACAGACCAAGTTACCAGTCCTGATAAAGAGCTTTGTGGAACAAGTGAGTTGTGAATGATTAGCAGACTGCAGCAGAAGGGCAGCAGTCAAGTATAATATTCTTTCTATATTTGGAAGAAAGAATATTATACGTGTACAAGCCTATTACCGTACCACTGATACCAGTCCTGAAAAGAACCTTTGTGGAACTAATAGTAACAGCAAGTCTTTAAAATTATCCTCACTGCCTGACACACTGCTTCCTGCCTGTCCCTATACAAATTGGCAAAAAAGAGTAGGCTGGAACGATTAGCTGGAACAGCTCTTTTGTGGACCTGATAGTAACAGCTAATGATGATGATGATGATGATGATGAAGAAAGACTAATCTGGCTGAGCTGTCCCTAAAATAGCAGCATACAGCGCTCTGTCCCTTTATCTAAACTGACAAAAGAAACTCAGGCTGCTGACCTAACACCTATACCAGTCCTGAAAAGAACTTTTGTGTACCAAATAGCTAGCGTTTTCTCTGTCCCTACTCCACACAGGATCCTTTCCCTACAGTGACAGAAGAAAGAATGTAAAATGGCCACCGGATCGGGTGTATTTATAGGTTAGGGGGAATGTCCAAGTGTCCATGAGCTGTCATGTCTCAATTGGTTGTCCTGTAACACATGATAAACGTGTCACGAAAGGTTAAAGTTCTTGTATACATTAAACACGTAAGTCCGCCGGGGCGAACGACGGAAAAAGGCGTTCGAACCCGCGGACGGCGAAAGTCGGAAATTCGCCGCGAAACGACCGCCGGGCGAACCGTTCGGCCATCACTAATTATCATAGTTATCAAAAATAAAAAGATTTTTTAACATAAAACCAACAACCATATGAGGCCTTGAGGCTCACCTTGTACTAATGTAGCTCAGTGGACAACTAAGAATGGTGGAACTCCCAATATCACAAGGGTTTCAATAAACAACATGTATTCCACAAATGACAGGAAGGCAATATAGATGTCCTAGCTTCACAACAATTACAATGTTAGATGGCTATGTAGTAGCCCATGAACTCTACCCCAAACATAGAAGGCTGAAAACACAACCAGAAAAACTGAAAGGAAAAACAGCATCAATACGGAAACGCATGGGAACGGAGTTCCTGTACTTTTTGCACAACAGGAACTCAGTTCCCGTTAGCAGCAGTGTCCAGACTTAGAAGTATGCAAGCTGTGTGGCAGGTGCTACACCAGCAGCTGACGACACAGCTCGGAATAGTAAGTGCCACAAACCTGACCATTCAGACATTGCCAGTAGGGGGCCCCATGACAGCTTCCTCTTCGATCTACCTGTCAATCACAGCTAGCTGACGGGTAGATCATGTGATGCGCTCCTCCCCACCGGCCCCTCCAGATTTTCTGTCTCCTCATCCCCCCCCCCCCCCCAGTCTCCTGCATACTTGCTCTGTGTGTCCCGCTGAATCCCCCCCTCCTCTATCTTTAGTGCCATATGATGAGAGAACCCAGAGGAGGAGCACAGCTATTCTGCTCACAGGAAATGCAGGGAGAGAGGTGAGCTGAGGGAGGAACATCACTTTGGGGTGGTAAGCTGAGCACAATACCTGGCAAAGTTTAATGCCAGGAGGGAAGTTTATGTGGAAATATGTGAAGGGTTGGAATAGCAGCGAGTGTGTGTTGGAGCCCCTGCAGAGTTTGCAGCCCCCCAAGCTAACATACATCTCCTAAGCAGGAACACATCACTATCTCCCCAAGCATTCTGTCCAGATAATGTGCAGTTCATATATGACCTTTCTGTTTAACCCTTTGTTATTCAAACTCTGTTCAATGAAAAGTGTAAACTCACCACATAAACACTCTATATACAAAATACAATTCCCCAATAAAGATCAGAACATGATGTTCACATTTGCATGGAAGCACAATTGAATGAATTCTGATTATTCAGAGAATTACCATATTTAAGTTTATTGAGGATTGTTTTTTTTTTATGTACTAACAGTTAAGCTTCATACACACAATACGAAAATTGGATGAAAAATGCCACTTTTGAAGCGTTCATGCATATGAGCGTATAATTTTTTTATCTTTTTTTGGTGGGGGAGTGGCTCTTGGGTGGGAGTTCCCACACTTTTTTCCCCAGGACTTGATCCCTGGTTGTTTTATTACATTACTAGTAAAAAAAATATATATATATTAATAAAAATGCCATAAAACTATCTCCTATATTGTAGACGCTATAACTTTTGCGTAAACCAATCAATAAATGCTTATTGCATTTTTTTTAACCAAAAATATGTAGAAGAATATGTATCGACCTTAACTGAGGAAAAAAATTTTTTTTATATATTTTTTGGGATAGTTGTTATAGCAAAAAGCAAAAAATAATGTATTTTTTTCAAAATCATCGCTTTTTTTTGTTTATAGTACAAAAAATAAAAGCTGCAGAGGTGATCAAATACCACCAAAAGAAAGCTCAATTTGTGGGGAAAAAAGGACGTCAATTTTGTTTGGGAGCCACGTCGCACGACCGCGCAATTGTCAGTTAAAGCGACGCAGTGCCGAATCGCAAAAAGTGCTCTGGTCTTTGGTCAGCCGAATGCTTTGGGGCTGAATGGGTTAATTCTTGCAACTTCAATGTGTCTCATTGGAGCTCCTAGAGCTCTTCATAGAGAAGAGAGACTAATGCCCCATCTTACAGGGGTTCTAGCCTTCCCTCTGTAACAGAATGTATAAACAACTGACTCCATCTTAGATTCTCCTCCATTTTACATAAAGTATAAATTAACTTTTCGTGTGTTTGAGTTTTGCCATAATCAGCTTAAAAGTTTGCATAGAACCACACCCTATGAGATACTGTGTTTAAGCCGAATTTGTGTCAGCAAGTCATCAGCTATTTCTTGTTATCTAGTCAAGCAGCCTAATGCCCATACACACAATCGGAAACTACGCCAGAAAAAGTCTGATGAGAGATTTTGGTCGGAAAATGCAATCGTGTGTATGCTCCATCTGACTTTTGCTGGTGGAATTTGGGGCAGCAAAAGATTGAGAGCAGGGTCTCAATTTTTCGGCCGGAAAAAGTTCCTATCCGAAAATGTGTTTGTGTGTATGCAATTCCGACGCGCAAAAACTCACGCATGCTCAGATTCAAGTATGAGACTGAAGCGATCAGTCTGGTAAAACTAACGCTCGTAATGGACATAGCACTTTCGTCATGCTAAATTTTTTTTAATAGTTTTATCACGCGCATTCTCGTCTTCTTTAGAATGCTAGAAGAATGAAATTGTTTTGCTGTTCATATTCACACAGAGTTCTCACAAACTTCTTTCTTTATTATTTCTCCTGATCTCATGAATAATCTTTTTTTTTTTTTTTTAAAGCCAGATCTCCATAATAATGTTTGGATATTTTTTTTTTATTGTCATTTTTTTTAATAAAGAACTCCTTTTTTTGGAAAATTTTTAAATTATTTTCTAGTTATCTCCATTATCTTTCTTTTTTGTGTGTGTCAAGTTTACACAACAACATTATTATCTTGTGTTTTTAAAGCTCAAGGAGGTTGGTTGGTGTCCCTTGTTAATTTGACATTGTATTTTTGAAATGTACCTGTCTATTCACAAAAACAAACTGTCCTATTTGAAGAAAAACACATAGGCAAGTATTTTCAGAAAAAAAAATCTCCATTTATTCTGATTGATAACAAAATAAAGAAGGCAACGCTGGAGAAACTTCTGGAATTTGCAAAGCCTTTCTATCCTAGGGCACACATTCAATATTTGGAAAATAAAATTGGTAGCTTGAGAAGTCCATATAATATGGAGCAAAATCTGGTCTAGGACTCCCAGAGATCATGAACAGCAGCAGATTACATATATGTCCCCAGGCTGTGGTACTACAACAGCCTGCATCTTTTGTCAGACCAAACTGAACCCAGGTCATCACTTTCCTGTCTTCCTTGCAGCCTTCCCTGCAGTTTTCCTTGCAGCCTTCCCTGCAGTTTTCCTTGCAGCCTTCCTTGTGTGCTGTGTCTCTGGAGGTGGACTTGTGGCAGGAGGAGGAGGAGGAGGATGGGCGAGCACACATAAGTGCATGTTATCACTTATTTGGCCACTCAACCCCTTCTGAATGGCCTCAAAAAAAAAAAATTCTCACACCTGAGGCATTGGCCCTCCTCCATTTGCTGCAATTTAGAAGCTACATAGCAGCCATAGGCCTCTTCAGTGTCAGGGGGGCTTTTCAGGGCCGCATTAGTGTCCTTAATGAGGCCCAGTGCTGCCTCCTCCACCTTCCTCCCCTTCCTGGCCCTGTTTGTTGGAAGGTGGAGGGGAGGCACCTGGGATTGGGTGAGGCTACAGGGCCCTGCCACCTCCTGGCTGACACTTACCCCCACCTCCTCCTGTCTGCCACACTCCAGAGCCCCGTCTTGGCTGAGGTCTTCCTGTGTATGAAAAAGGGACATACTTTTAGATTTGGTTCATCAATCACACCCAAATTTCAGTTCATGACTGTTGAAAATTGAATGTTAATAAATAGAAAAGTATAAAATGATAGTGTTTTATTCCTGCGCTACCACTAGTGATCTATCAAATGTCAAGGGCTGATGAAGTCACGTGATGTGATGTCACGCGTAGGGACGGGAAGGAAGTTGACTGTGGATGCACTTTCTGCTGATTACTAGAAAAAGGCTTTTTTCTACCTATTAATGTGTGAGTACCCTGTGTATGAAATTTTTTAATAAATGCTATTTGTGAAATACTACACTATGGTATTCCCTATCTGTTAATCTATTGGGTCCTATGGAGCAATAAGAATGCAATTTAAAGGAGAAGGTGACCGAATTTACCAGGAGAGAAGACATATAAAGAAATCTATATACCTCTATGCGAATCCCTCCTTGCTATAGGTAAGAGGCCACTGCCCACTAAAGTGTGATCACAGCGGGATTAAGCACTGGGAGATCCACACCTCAGTTGAATTTGCACAAGTTTGCACAAAGCACTTGCACTTAAAGACGACTGTTGTTTATTTATGGACTTGAATATTTATATCTTTTTATTTTTTTATTTTTGATGGATTTCAATATGTGTATTTAATCTATAGAGGCCGGATTCATTCTGATATAACGTATGTTACAGCCGGCTCTGTAGTGCGTTTACTACTATATATATTTTTTGTTTAATTCTAAAGTTTATTTCCATGTGATCAGGAGAGGGTACCCTCTTTTTGGTCTAGGTATACTCTTTCTTATTTTCTTGTATATCATTTGTTTATTATTAGGGTGGTTCACTTATATCACCTCTGGAGAGTGTTTACTTATTTGCACATTTATAATACGCACTTGGCACTTTATGATCAATTCACAGTTTTTTGGCTTTGCACTCAATTGAAGCAGTTGTGTTTCCGTGGAGGTTTTCAATTGACTCTGTAGTGCGTTTACTTTTTTTTTCACATTTTCTCTGCACTTTATCAAAATAGTAATTTTTTAGGAGACTGTTTTTAGTTACTTAACTTTGTTCACTTGATTTTCATTTATTTGGATTCTATCACCTCTGTGGTGTGTTTATTTTATTTTATTAAATGTAGCACTTTGTACTTTTTGATATTATTCAGTAGACATTTATATATATATTTTTATATTACACTATTGATTTATGTAACTAGGCATTATACTTATCCCCCTCGGAGGGTTATTTAATATAGGGGCAGCGCAATACCAACATATCTTAAGTTTAATAAATAGAAAAGACTATCATTCTGACCCCAGCATTTTTCATTCTTTTCACACTCATTTTTGGCCCCTACTGTCAATTGATATATCAAATACTTTTTATTAAATCATTAATTTGTTAGCAAGAATAACATCTAATTAACAACAATCATTTTCGGACAATAAATTATTAAAAAAATTTTTATAGCTGGCTCCAGCTTGGCTCCTCAACTTCTTCCAGGATGGAAGGCCCAGGTTGGTCCTCGGTTGGTTGGTCCTCGGAAGCCTCAGCTGGGGTTGAGGGAAGGCTGGATGGATGTGTAGAAAGTGATTCCCTGGCTTCCATCTGGTCTACCAGAAACCACCTTCTGCTGTAGTACCACAGACTGGATACATACACATCCTCTGCTGCAACTTCTGATCTCATGGAAGCCTGGACCTTATTAAGCTCCTTCCTATACGTGCTTCTCAAGTTACCAATTTTCTTCTCCACAAACTCGATGTCTGCGTCGGGGACCTGCATCTTCACATATTCCAGCAGTTTCTCCAGCGATGCCTTCCTAGCTGGTTTATTTCAATATAAGGGGTTTTCAACCTCCCACAAATTTCGCATATCCTTGCTTTTGTCTATGAAGTGGCCCATGAATTCAGGGTCTTTGAATTGTTTTATATTTGCTGAAAGACAAAACACAAGACAAAAACACTAAATATCAGGCTAAACTCTCCTAATCTTATCCCAATATAGGCCTCAATCTAGAATCAGTATAGGCCACTGATGTACCAAAGTTAAGATGTTACCTCCGTTAGAATGTTCATTCTCCTTCCTCAGCACACCGAATGTGCGTACGACACACGCGCCTTAACTTCCTATACTGCGCATGCGTGAAACTCCACCCACGTCGCCCGCTCCTGGCGTTCTTTCTCGAAGATTTTCCACCCTGTCTCTTTCGTCGCAGTGGGAGAGGAACATGGTGGAGACACAGCAGGTGGTCACTACTACTAGTAGTAACGAGGAGGAGGAAAGCCCGGAGGCCAATCCAGGAGGAGGTTTAAGGCCTCCAATATGTCCTTTGATTAAATGGTGGAGATGGTCCACATATTGAAGAGGGCCGACTATGATAGGAAGAATGAACCATACCCAAAACCCAATCTGCGAAAGGCCAAAATCATGACAAAAGTGGTGAAGAGTCTGCAGCGGAATTTTGGGATAAAACGATCCAAGGAGCAATTAAGGAAATGCTGGTCAGACCTAAAATTAAGGGAGCAGGATCAGCACAGAAGGATATAGAAAGTGCTTCAAAAAAGTAAGTACTTGTCGTGTGTTTATATGTGATTTATATTTTTAACTTGGTGTGTATTTTTATTTTAGGTGATATGCAGGTTGTGGAACCAAAATCGAGTCATTTCACCAGTGACAGTGCACACTGGCTTATCCAGGAAATAATGTCTTGTAGTCGGGATTTGGACCTTATCAAAGAAAAAAACAAGTAGATTGAACAAAGACCATGATTAATGTACTAGGGGGAATATAAATCATAAAAATATTCCAGCATTTTTTTTATTTTTCTTAATAATTTTATCTAAAGTTTTAATACAGTTTAAAAGCCAAATTTGGAAGATGCACACAGTGTGTCAACATGTGCTATCTGCCATCAGGGGATTTCAATGTATGTGCTTTGTGGGTGCAAACCCTTCCTCCCAACTCTAGTAGGTTAGAGGAAGTGGTTGAACCCCCAAAACACATCCATTGATCCCCTATGATGGGAGATAGCACATGTTGACATTAGGTATGGAATCAGAAAGGAAATCCCCATTTGACTCACAATTTGTGTGCATCTTCTAAATTTGGCTTTTACAGGGGTGACTTCACCCATCTGATGAAGGCAAGATCAAGACCTTTTTCACACTATAATGTCTGATATTGCCTTATTTTTTGCAATTTTGAACTTTGTAAGTTCCAGAGTTGTGTATGTTATGTTTGGAAACATTCCTGTTTCTGTATTTTTTCAAAAATTTCAAGGTCAAACTTTGAAAAAAAAAGATGTGTTTTTTTTACCACCACATTTTGTATAACGCACATGTGAATGTGCACGGAGTAAAAGGCTTTCTACTCAACAATGTGTGGCTTCTACTTTCAATGCTCAATAACATTTTTGTATTAAGTTGGTGTTTACAGTGACAATGGGTGTTATTTAAATAATGTTAAAACCACTTGGCACTACAAGTGCACTAGGAGAACCTAGGAGACAGATAAAAGAAACACGAGCAGTAAATCCAAATCAAGATTTTATCATATCAATTTTTTATTTATTTTGTAAATATTTACAAATTAGCTGGCATAGCAATGGCCCCTCTACCTGTAAAATATTCCACATATTTTTCACGCACTTCACAGGCACTTTGGGGGGGCAAGCCAGGACGGACAGCTTCCAGGGCCGTCAGTGTTGGTACCCGAAGTCTGGCCTCAGGCCCAACTGAGGCTATATCATTTGGAGCATTTCTTTTTAAAAAGTTGTACAGCATGCGGCAGCATAAAACAATGTGGTTTAGTTTGTACTCCGCCAGGTTTATTGCCATTAGAAATAGGCGGAACCAGCTGGCTATTATCCAAAAGCTAATCTCCATGACTCTTCGGGCTCTGGCCAGCCGGTAATTAAAAACCCAGGGGTGAGGGTCCTCTGGGGGAAGGGCCTCATCATGTGATTGGCCAGACCAAATGCTTCATGAGCAATAAAAACAAACAGAAGTCCTTCGACGCAACCAGCCATACTTCCCCACGTCCACATAGAGAAACTCGTATGTCACCAACACCACAGCCATCAACACAATACTATGAAACCCCTTACAGCTAAAATAGTATGACCCCGAATGGGGTGGTCGGACGATGTGAACATGCTTCCCATCTATTGCCCCTCCGCAGTTCTGAAGGTCCCAACGATGGGCAAAGTGGGATGCCACAGTCTGTCATTTCTGTGGCGTTGAAGGAAACTGTGGAGTCAAAACAGAAAAAAAAATAGTAGTTTTGCACATAAACATTGCAAGTAGATTAGACACATACATTCTTGGCCAACATCAGTATAACATTGATTTTAATGCATATTTAAAGACAAAAATCTAAGGTCCACTTATCAGATTCCTCACCCCCTCTGATGGCCCATTGTCAAAATTTTAGGGGGGGTTCTAAATAAGTTTGGAAGCCCAAAAAGAAGCCTCTGACACTCTGCATGAATTTAAGGGCAACAATAACATGTGTACACATTATAGGGGGTGTTTAGGGTAAAGCACTACAATGGAGCTGACAAAATTGTCATTGTTAAATGACTAGGTTAGGTGTGTATGGGCCCAGGGTAGCATGCTGGGAAGGTTAGTGAAGGCAAATATGCATGTAGGCCAAAAAAGGAGCATTAAAAGACCCCAGCATGCATGAGGACAAATGGGACATGCACAGCATATTCCAATCAGGGTAATTATGGAAGGATGAAAGAAATACAAAACATTTGCATACATTAAATACATATAATGTGATGTTAAAGGATAAAACTTACCTTAATATGAATAATAACAGAACAGGTCTCTGGAATAATAATCCCCAGAGCCTGGGGGAGATGCCTGTAGAAAATTTGAGGTCCTGCAGACTTCTCCCTGTGGCCAAGTACCGCAAGGTGGCGACTAGCCTCTGCTCCGGAGTGATGGCTTGCCGCATGCAGGTGTCCTGCCTGCTAATATAAGGGGTGAGCAAAGCCAATAAACGGTGAAAAATGGGGTCCAGAGAAAATTTCCAGAAATCATCAGGGTTATTCTCCTGGATCTCACGCAGCAGAGGCATATGAGAGAACTGGTCACGCTGGAGTAACCAATTCTTGGTCCATGAACTCTTGCCCACCCTCTTCATCGTTTGGGCTTGGGCCAAAGTAAGAACCCCAACACCAAGCCCCCGCACAGCACAAACTCTACGACAAGTACGTAACTGCAACATGGCTTCAAAAAGGTTGGCTGGTCAGAGCGAACTAACTGAACGCACTGAAGAAAAGCAAGGCCTATGAAGAGCGAGCTGAAAATCAAAAACAAGTGGACAAGAACGCACTGAAAAACAGATATGAACTGACTACACATACTGAAAAACAGATACAAACCCATAAGCACAAATTAAACAGCGGTAAAACGGTCGGAATAAGCACGTGCCTGAAAAGCGCGAATTGTCTCTCAGCAAACTTCTACTAATACGAGATTAGCAGAAGGAGCCCAAAGGGTGGCGCACTGGGTATTGAACTTCCTTTTTCTAGTCCCGTCGTACATGTTGTACGTCACCGCGTTCTTGACGGTCGGAAGTTGGTGTGACCGCGTGTATACAAGACAGCTTGAGCGGAATCCCATCAGAATCCCATCGGAAAAACCATCAGAGCTTTCTCCGACCAAAATTCCGATCGTGTGTACGTGGTATAATTCAAACCACACGTGTATCAACCCTGTGGGCTATTGCTCTACACTGGAAATCCCCAACAATGCCCTATCCTCAATATTGGATAGGGTTGATGGGGTTATGCTGACGGAAAGGATTCTGTACACTCTACAGGATAAAATGCACCTGCTTGATCGCAAATGGGATTCTTGGAATACTCATAGATATATTCTACTGTTTTGAACGTATATAGTACGTGTTGAGTTACCATGTGCTAAGGGATCAATAACCCTAGGTATATCTTTTTGATCCTTCAGGTATCTGTTTTTGTACAACTGTTGATTCATGTTTTCGGAAGGTTCCTTTTTTTGTATGCTTCTGAGTTGTTTTATCTTTTGACTCAAGATTATACTTGTGGCATTTACTCTCTTTTTTGTCTTGTCACACTAATGTATATTTTATATGACTTAATAAAAAAAAGTTTGTAAACAAACAAAAAAAACATTTAGAAATGTAACTGAATACATTAGCAGATACATCCAACTAGCACCTGTAAATGTTAGGAAGATATGCAAGAATCATATAAAAAAGAATATTAAAATCTATGTAAAACAAAAATCTGCAGAAAGTTTAAAGCGACATTAAACCCCCAAAAAAAAATATTATGAGTTTACCACTTCTTAAATGTGGTAACTTTATTTGTTTTTTTTTTTGTATTTTTCTCTATATTTTCCCCCGGTTATCTGGGCCAAGCTGTCCAACAAAAGTATCAGTTGGAGTGTTAAGACAAATCATTTAACCATTTACCACTGATAGGGGCGCTTAGGCCGCGTACACACGCGCGGACTGTTTGCCCAACCTTGTTCGTCAAACAGTTTCGGCAAACAGTCCGCTCAAAATTTGCATGAGCGGACTTGCCCACACACGAGCGGACTGTTTCAACTAACTGTTTGCCAAACAGTCCGCTCAACTTTTGAAATGAACAGACTCGCCCACGTAAGGCGGAGGCAAATCCGCCCATTTCGAGCGCGTGTACAGGTAGGCGGGGCCCGCGAAGGAGACGTCGCGGGCTCCGCCGCCTGGAATGGGCTTAAAGGGGAACCCCAACGCCGAAAAAAATCGGCGTGGGGGTTCCCCCAAAGTCCACACCAGACCCTTGTCCGAGCACGCTACCCGGCCGGCCAGGAAAGGGGGGCGAGCGAGCGCGCCCCCCCTCCTGAGCCGTACCAGGCCGCGTGCCCTCAACATGGGGGGGTGCGTTGGGGAAGGGGGGGCCGCGCGGCCCCCCCACCCCAAAGCACCTTGTCCCCATGTTGATGAGGACAAGGGCCTCTTCCCGACAACCCTGGCCGTTGGTTGTCGGGGTCTGCGGGCGGGGGGCTTATCGGAATCCGGGAGCCCCCTTTAAGAAGGGGGCCCCCGGATACCGGACCCCCACCCTATGTGAATGAGTATGGGGTACAATGTACCCCTACCCATTCACCTGTGAAATAAAGTACAAAAAAAAACACAACACAGGGGAAAAAATATTTTATTGCACAGCTCCGGGGGTCTTCCGTCTTCGGGGGTCTTCTCGCCGGACTCCTCCGCTATGTGTGTGTAGCTCTTTTACTAGCGGAGGAGTCCGGCTTTCTTCCTCCCCGCCGCCGGCCTCTTCTCCCGACTTCGGGGGTCTTGTCCCCCTCTTCGGTTCTTCTGCCGGGCCACCGCGCCTTCTTGTAGCTCTTTTACAGGCGGTGGCCCGGTCTTCTGTCGCCGCTGCCTTCCGTTCTTCTGTCGCCGCCTTCGGTTCTTCTGCCGGGCCACCGCGCCTTCTTGTAGCTCTTTTACAGGCGGTGGCCCGGTCTTCTGTCGCCGCTGTCGCTGTCGCCGCCTTCCGTTCTTGTTCTTCTTCTTGTTCTTCTTCTTCTTCTCCAGGCGATGTTGACACGTCGCTCCCTCCGGCCGGAATGCCAGGGACACGCTCCGCTGCCACTTATATAGTGACAATGGGGCGGTGTCACATGGTATATGTCACATGGGTTGGTCACATGGTGACCCCGCCCCCTTACGATGTCATAGTCCCCATGTGACATCAACCCATGTGACCAACCCATGTGACATATACCATGTGACCCCGCCCCATTGTCACTATATAAGTGACCGCACAGCGCGGCTCTGGCATTCCGGCCGGAGGGAGCGACGTGTCAACATCGCCTGGAGAAGAAGAAGAAGAACAAGAAGAAGAACAAGAACGGAAGGCGGAGACAGCAACAGCGGCGACAGAAGACCGGGCCACCGCCTGTAAAAGAGCTACAAGAAGGCGCGGTGGCCCGGCAGAAGAACCGAAGGCGGCGACAGAAGAACGGAAGGCAGCGGCGACAGAAGACCGGGCCACCGCCTGTAAAAGAGCTACAAGAAGGCGCGGTGGCCCGGCAGAAGAACCGAAGAGGGGGACAAGACCCCCGAAGTCGGGAGAAGAGGCCGGCGGCGGGGAGGAAGAAAGCCGGACTCCTCCGCTAGTAAAAGAGCTACACACACATAGCGGAGGAGTCCGGCGAGAAGACCCCCGAAGACGGAAGACCCCCGGAGCTGTGCAATAAAATATTTTTTCCCCTGTGTTGTGTTTTTTTTTGTACTTTATTTCACAGGTGAATGGGTAGGGGTACATTGTACCCCATACTCATTCACATAGGGTGGGGGGCCGGTATCCGGGGGCCCCCTTCTTAAAGGGGGCTCCCGGATTCCGATAAGCCCCCCGCCCGCAGACCCCGACAACCAACGGCCAGGGTTGTCGGGAAGAGGCCCTTGTCCTCATCAACATGGGGACAAGGTGCTTTGGGGTGGGGGGGCCGCGCGGCCCCCCCTTCCCCAAGGCACCCCCCATGTTGAGGGCACGCGGCCTGGTACGGCTCAGGAGGGGGGGCGCGCTCGCTCGCCCCCCTTTCCTGGCCGGCCGGGTAGCGTGCTCGGACAAGGGTCTGGTGTGGACTTTGGGGGAACCCCCACGCCGATTTTTTTCGGCGTTGGGGTTCCCCTTTAAGCCCATTCCAGGCGGCGGAGCCCGCGACGTCTCCTTCGCGGGCCCCGCCTACCTGTACACGCGCTCGAAATGGGCGGACTTTCCGAGCGGGAACAGTCCGCTCATTTCGAAAGTACAGCGGACAGGCCCACACACGGGCGGACTGTTCGCTCAAACACAGTTTCAGCGGACAGTTTTTCGGAATTTCCGAAAGACTTTGTCCGTCCAACTGTCCGCTGAAACTGTCCGCTGAAAGCCCACACACGAGCGGACTGTCCGCCCAAACACTGTTCAGCAGACAAGGTTGGGCGAACAGTCCGCCCGTGTGTACGCGGCCTTACAGTGGTCATTCATTTATGTAAAATCTTTATTCTAAATAAAAATACTGTTGCAAAGTGTGAGCTGGAGTCTGGCTTCATGCTGTTAATCAAGTTCATCAAAATCTGTTAGTACATCTAACGCCACTCTCTCCCCAGATTGTGCTAGCCAAAGGTATCTCAGTTGCTCCTCCATCCAGAGTAGAGACACCCTAAGGCAGGAACTGTGTTAACATCTGGATCACCAAGTGAAAATTATGGGGAAAATCCTAAAACAAAAAGAATGCAACGACCACATTTAAAGACTATATGTCCAGACGAAGCTAAGCAACCGCACTGTGAAACACGTTGACATCATCATTGCCCAGACGCCACAACACTATCCACTGTAGTATTGGCAAGCACAGGAGGAGATTCCAACTGCAATTGGAGGGAGACCATATGTGACTCCTCTACCCCTGGTTTGATTAGCCCATTCGTGGAGCAACCAGGAATTGTTAGAGGAAGGTGACAGCTTTTGGCGACATTCACAAAACCCAATACCCTACTGGAGTGCATGAATCAATACTCCCAGCAGGGACTGGCATGGAAGTATAGTATATTTCCTGTGAAGACATTGGCTGATGGGAGCAAATCAAAGACCACCCGGGAGTGATAAATAGTGATGGACGAACTTCTGACGGGACGTTTCGCGAACGCGGACCGCGAACGCGGACCGCGAACGCGGCCGATAGTTCGCGAATTGGAACGTTCGCGGCGGGCCCCATTGACTTCAATGGGAGGCGAACTTCGCAAACCTACAGGTCAAATTTGCAGCCACAAAATAATTAATAGCTATGCAAACATAGTCCCACCACATGGCCAATGACATAACACATGCATGAGGTGAATCTGGGATCGACAACTACAAGCATTCTTTTTTTATATGGGAAATTGTTGTGACAATTCAGGACTGTGGAGCGCATGAAGGCAATGGAGGAGAGGGAAGGTCAGGGTAGGCAAAGAAGAGGGTGCAGGAGATGATCACCAGCAGCGTGACATACAGCAACGACACCTGCACCGTGATAGAGTCATCTGACAGCAGCACCGTGATAGAGAGCACTGACATCAGCAGCGTGACATACAGCAATGACACCTGCACCGTGATAGAGTGATCTGACAACAGCACCGTGATAGAGAGCACTGACATCAGCAGCATGACATAAAGCACTCACACCAGCACCGTGATATACAGCACTGACAGCAGCACCGTGATAGAGAGCACTGACATCAGCAGCGTGACATAAAGCACTCACACCAGCACCGTGATATACAGCACTGACAGCAGCACCGTGATAGAGAGCACTGACATCAGCAGCGTGACATAAAGCACTCACACCAGCACCGTGATATACAGCACTGACAGCAGCACCGTGATAGAGAGCACTGACATCAGCAGCGTGATATACAGCACTGACACCTGCACTGTAAGCAGCCCCAGGAGGAAGTCAGCATAGCACAGGGATGGTGGGAGCCCCTCATAATGAGCATAGCACAGGGATGGTGGGAGCCCCTCATAATGAGCACAGCACAGGGATGGTGGGAGCCCCTCATAATAAGCAGCCCCTGGAGGATGTCAGCATAGCAGAGGGATGGTGGGAGCCCCTCATAATAAGCAGCCCCAGGAGGATGTCAGCATAGCACAGGGATGGTGGGGGCCCCTCATAAAAGGCAGCCCCTGGAGGAAGTCAGCACAGCACAGGGATGGTGGGAGCCCCTCATAATGAGCATAGCACAGGGATGGTGGGAGCACCTCAAAATATGCACAGCAGAGGTACAGCCCCAGGAGGAAGTCAGCACAGGGATGGTGGGAGCCCCTCATAATAAGCAGCCCCAGTAGAAATATGACACCGCTCAACCTCTTCAAAGAGGAGGGTACGAGCATATAGTACAGTGTGCTTTTTTTGGACAAGGAAGTGAGCCAAATGAAGAAAGAAGGTCTCTGTGCTCGATTAAAAAAATTGTTTATAGACATATACATGGTCTACTGGTCACATGTGCTGAATTCCTCCGAGATCCATGCCTCATTTATTTTTAGAAATGTGAGGTAGTTAACACTGTCGTGAGCTAGGCAAGTACGCTTATCGGTCACGATCCCCCTTGCTGCGCTGAACGTCCTTTTGGACAGGACACTGGATGAGGGGCAAGCCAATAGTTCGATTGCAAATTGGCCAAGCTCTGGCCAGAGGTCAAGCCTGCCCACCCAGTAGTCCAGGGGTTCATCACTCCTCAGAGCGTCCACATCGGCCGTTAATCGGATGTAGTCGGACACCTGGCGGTCTAGGCGTTCCCTGATGCTGGATCCGGATGACACCTGTCGATGGGGAGGCTGAAAGAATGACCTCATATCCGAAGTCACCAACACATCTTCAAACCGGCCTCTTCTTGCAGGCGCTGTTGGATTGGTACACGCAACTCCTTCTCTGGGAGTGGGAATTGTTCCTCTGCCAGCACACGCAAAAGCAGAATGCAGCATTTCTCGAAGCAAGGCCTGGAAGTGCTGCATTCTGACAGCCCTCTGTGACGGCGGTAACATTTCTGCCATTTTGTGTTTGTACCGGGGGTCTAAGTACGTTGCCACCCAGTACTGGTCCTTGACCCTTATGCTTTTTATACGGGGGTCCCTATTAAAACACTGGAGCATGAAGGCCCCCATTTGCACTAAAGTGGAAGCGGTGTGGTGGCCTGGCTCCTGCTCATCATCCAGGATAATGTCGTCCTCTTCATTCTCCTCTCCCCATCCACGCACAACAGGGATCCCAGAAAGGTTTAAAGCATGCTCTTCTTGCTCCTCCTCATCCGCCCCGGCACCATCCTCCTCTGACTCCTCTTCAGACTCCTGTTGTTGACTTGTCTCAGATAGAGTAGCCCCCCCTGGGAATTCATCCAGCATTGCGACTTCTTCATCTTCCCGCTCCTGCTCCTCCACATCTTGATCAATGACACAACGCAATGCACGCTCCATAAAGAAGGCATAAGGTACCATGTCACTGATGGCGCCATGGCTGCGACTGACCAGTTTGGTGATCTCCTCAAATGGGCGCAGAAGTCTGCATGCGTTGCGCATGAGCAGCCACTGGCGCGGTGAAAAAACCCCCAGCTCCCCAGAACCGGTTCTGCCGCAGAGTTCATACAGGGAGACGTTAACTGCACGTTTCTGCTGGAGCAGCCTACCAAGCATATAGAAGGTTGGGTTCAATCACGTCGGGCAATCGCAAATAAGACGTCTGATTGTGTCGCCGCTGAATGTCAGCAAGGCGAGCCATGGCCGTGTAAGATCTTCTGAAATGGGCTGAGATTTTCCTTGCCTGCCGCAAGATGTCCTGGACCCCAGGGTATTTGACAAGGAATGGCTGCACGACCAAGTTTAAGACGTGTGCCATGCATGGCACGTGCGTGATTTTGCCCTGTTTCAATGCGCTAAGCAGATTGGCACCGTTGTCACACACCACTTTACCAACTGTCAAAGTGAGGGATGTTAGCCACTGATCTGCCTGTGAACGCAAAGCTGAAAGGAGTGCCGGGCCAGTGTGGCTCTTGGCTTCCAGGCACAACAGACGCAGCACGGCATGGCAACGTCTCACCTGGCATGTCGAATAGGTTCTGGGGAGCTTGGGCGGCGCAGCGGAAGAGACGCTAGCAGCGGAAAAGGAGGAGTCAGCTGAGGAGGAGAGGGAGGAGGATGGAGTAGGAGGAGGAGGAGAAGAAGAGTCAGGCCTGCATGCAATCCGTGGCGGTAAAACCAAATCTACACGGGTGCCACGGGTTACATGCTTGACGGCCGTCAGAAGGTTCACCCAGTGGGCAGTAAAAGTGATATACCTTCCCTGCCCGTGTTTGCTAGACTACGTGTCTGTGGTCAGATGTATCTTGGCACCGACACTGTGTGCCAGAGATACATTCACTTGCCGCTGAACATGGCCATATAGCTCTGGGATGCCCTTCTCTGAGAAATACTTCCTTCCTGGGACCTTCCATTGTGGTGTTCCAATGGCCACAAATTTGCAAAAGGCCTCCGAGTCCACCAGTTTATATGGCAGTAGTTGGCGGGCTATGAGTTCTGACAAGCCAGCCGTCAACCGTTGGGCAAGAGGGTTATCCGGCGTCATCATTTTTTTACGCTCGAACATTAGGCCCACGGAAGCCTGCCTTTTTGCAGAAAAACGTGAGCTTGGCGTGATGGAAGGTGGAGTGGAGGACAATTGTGAGGAGAGAGGAGAAGGAGAAGTAGAAGACGAGGCTGGACGGTGAGAGCCTGCAGTGTGGCTTTGTGTGTTCCGTTGCTCCCACTCAGCTCGGTGATGGCTGCTCATGTGCCTTCTTAAGGCGGTCGTCCCTAGGTGAGTGTTGGGCTTACCGCGACTAATGCGTTGACTGCAAAGATTGCAGATGGCAACGCTATTGTCAGCAGCGGACACGTTAAAAAAAGCCCACACTGCGGAGCCATGTGCCGGTGTCCTGGGAGCGCCAGATGTGACCGTACATGGTCGATGACTCGCTCCTGATACATTTGCAGTCTGCTTTGTCCCTCCTGTGCAATGTAAGTTATTCCTGCTTCTCCTCCCTATCTGCTGGTCCATATCTTCCTCTGAGCTCCCCTCCTCTTCCTCTCTTGTGGGCACCCACGTGACATCACTAGACACGTCATCATCAACGTCACCTTCCCCACCGCTATAAGTAGAGATCTCGGAGTAGGCAGCAACACTGGGGAAAAACTTCCTCCTTGGGCTGATCTGGGTACTGTCGTCAGACTGCTGAGTAGCGGTTGTTGCTACCTCCTCTTCCTTATCCAATACCAAGAGTGGCTGCGCATCAGAAATGTCCTCTTGATATGGATCGGAAAATAATTCCTGTGACTCAAGCGGAAGGTATGTGGTGGTGGTGGTGGTGTTGTTGGTGGTAGTGTCTTTGGGGGTGCACATAGCAGAAAGTGAAGAAGATGGTGCAGATTGAGAGGATGAGGAGGGTGCAGAAGAGTAAGGCTGAGCGAGCCACTCAACCAAGTCTGGTGCGTCCTTTAAAGTAATTGAACGCACCTTCTGCAACTTCCCAATTTGGCTCAAGCCTGTTGCTCCTGCCCTACCCCTACCACCCCTGCGGAAGGGCCTGCCTCTTCCTCTGCCTGTCATTTTTTAAATGACCCTGTGACAAAACTCTCAGTCCCTATACCGATGAAAGACTGCTGCAGTATAGGGCAGCGGTCAGCAGTAGTGCACCTCAACCCTATGTATTGTGGACCGATACCAGTCCTTATAGAATAGCAGACTGTACCTCACTCAACCCTATGTACTGTAGCACCCTAGACAGACCAAGTTACCAGTCCTTATAAGAACTTTTGTGGACCAAGTAGGTTGTGTGTGAGTGATTAGCAGACTGTACGTCAGTCCCTATACCAATGAAGGACTGCTGCAGTATAGGGCAGCGGTCAGCAGTAGTGCACCTCAACCCTATGTATTGTGGACCGATACCAGTCCTTATAGAATGGCAGACTGTACCTCACTCAACCCTATGTACTGTAGTACCCTATACCTTACCAGTCCTTATAAGGACCTTTGTGGACCAAGTAGGTTGTGTGTGAGTGATTAGCAGACTGTACGTCAGTCCCTATACCGATGAAGGACTGCTGCAGTATAGGGCAGCGGTCAGCAGTAGTGCACCTCAACCCTATGTATTGTGGACTGATACCAGTCCTTATAGAATAGCAGACTGTACCTCACTCAACCCTATGTACTGTAGCACCCTAGACAGACCAAGTTACCAGTCCTTATAAGGACTTTTGTGGACCAAGTAGGTTGTGTGTGAGTGATTAGCAGACTGTACGTCAGTCCCTATACCGATGAAGGACTGCTGCAGTATAGGGCAGCGGTCAGCAGTAGTGCACCTCAACCCCATGTATTGTGGACCGATACCAGTCCTTATGGAATGGCAGACTGTACCTCACTCAACCCTATGTACTGTAGCACCCTAGACAGACCAAGTTACCAGTCCTTATAAGGAGCTTTGTGGAACAAGTGGGTTGTGAATGATTAGCAGACTGCAGCAGAAGGGCAGCAGTCAAGTATAATATTCTTTCTATATTTGGAAGAAAGAATATTATACGTGTACAAGCCTATTACCATACCCCTGATACCGGTCCTGAAAAGAACCTTTGTGGAACTAATAGTAACAGCTACTGATTAAACTGACCCTCACTGCCTCACACACTGCTTCCTGCCTGTCCCTATATAAACTGACAAAACAGAGGCTACTGGAACAATAAGGGGAATAGCACTTTTGTGAACCTGATAGTAACAGCTAATGATGATGAATAAACTGACTGTCCCTACAGCAGACACAGCGTCCTGTCCGTTTCTCTAAACTGACAAAAGACACTCAGGCTGCTGCAACAATCACTAGCACAGCACTGCCTATCCTGAACTACACCTAACACCTATACCAGTCCTGAAAAGAACTTTTGTGTACCAAAAAGCTAGCGATTTGGGTCACTGTAATCTCTCCCTGCTCCACACAGAAACCTCTCCCTATAGTGACAGAAGAAAGAATGTAAAATGGCCGCCGGATCGGGTGTATTTATAGGTTAGGGGGAATGTCCAAGTGTCCATGTGCTGTAATGTCTCAATTGGCTGTCCTGTACCCCATGATGGATGTGTCATCATAGGTCAAAGTTCTTTTACACAGTAAACGCGGAAGTCCGCCGGGCGAACGGCGCCAATAGTCCGCCGAACGGGCGGACCGCGAACAGCCGAAATTTGCCGTGAAACGACCGCCGGGCGAACCGTTCGGCCATCACTAGTGGTAAAGTACCGACATATTCACAGAGACTGTTTTTAGCTTGAGGTGTCCATACCATTGCAGATTTCCACACTCAGTCTGATTCCTGTCGGTGATTGATATATGCTTATGATCAACCTTCTATTCCAGCCGCGGCAAGGAAATCCACTTATCCATGGTTGCCACCCTCTGAACAGTGACTGTAACTGATAGCTTCTCCCTAATTTTCCACTCCACCCAGGGAGGAAGCAGGAAACTGTGTCCCCAGAACCTGAGCAACTGTACTCAGGGCAAACCCACCTCCCACAGTCCCTGATTATCATAGTCTCGGATAATTAGGATTCCTCTATCCACAACAAACGAGGACAATGCTATTCCATAACTTAGGACATTAGTACCCGATTAGTACAGTGGTTCTAATCACTTATACTCACTGTTAGCTATGGTCCCCTCTTCCCCCATGCTTGAGCCTCCAAGGGATTGACACACGGGTGCTCCACCTAGATACTCTGAGATACACATGATATATGGCTATTGTTGTGGTGGTGCCTCCTGTGCCAATTGACTTGATTTGATTTGATATGGGATTTGTACTGTGCTGAATGCGCTCCGTTATGGCGTCCATATGTTTTTTGTTATTTGTTTGTGTTTGTATGGGTTTGACATAGCCGGCATGCTTATCTTGCATTGCTGAGCTGATTTTATGTGTCCCCAATTGGTTGCTGTAAATGCCATACCATTATTTTAAATGTTACTATCCTTTGATAATCAAAAAATTTATACAATTTTCTTGACCACAGCAGTCTGCACTCTCTGTCAGTCTTCAGTCTTTCTTTCCCAATTTTCCCCCCTCTAGGAAAAATATATTTTCTCCACAAAGGCTAAGTTCACCTTTTTCAGAAAAAAAGCCTATGCAGTCAAGGATTCCCAGTAAATATTAAAAATCTGTGCAGCTTTAATAAACATTTTATTGTTTTATGCCTGGTTCACACTGGTGCAACATATGCCCCGACTTTGGAAACATGTCGCATGACATGTACAAATCAGTTGTTCCCCTATGAGAGCCGCCTTAACTGGTGCGATACAAGTCGGTCCGAATTTAGAAAAGATTCCTGCACTACTCTGGTCCGACTTTGATCCGTTTTCAGCCCATTCAATATCATTGAAGTCGAATGAAAGTCAGATCCTCGTCCTAACCATCTGACTTGTGACATCCAACATGGTGATTACAGCAGCAGGAAAAGGAATTTATGTTACACTGGGATTTTTTTTATTGGTCAAAGGACAAGTCGGACTATCTCAAAGTCGGAGCAAAATCTTATCCTGTTCATTCAAGTAGGATGAAAGTAGGACCGAAGTAGGATCAATGTAGGACTATTGTCGCAGAGCAAAGTAGGATGGCAGTTATACAACAGTCTTGTTGTACCAGTGTGAACCCCGCCTTACCTGAAGGCCATTTGAGTCCCTTCAAAAGCCTTGCTAAAAAACTCCTAGTTAGCAATTCCCATGTCCTAAATTGTTGATGCAATGCAAAAATCATTGATAGCTGATGGTTTACATGTCCTAACAACTGGAAAAGGTGAACTTCGACTTTAAGAATTGGTTTGAAAACAGAGCTTGCAGTATCCGTAGAATATCTGGAAATATAATTTCTATCCTGTATATGTCCTAAGCACAGGCCACACATAAGATTAATCCCTTATCTGTTCTGCCAAAAAGTTCCTATGGTCAGCATATTTCTCACCCAATAAAATAGGAGCAGATAAAAAATATTTACAGATTTTATTCAGCCGCACTATTTTACATGAAAAGTTACATATTTCTTCTTTCAGATGCATTGAGGAATTTATGTAGCAGGCAGTAATACAAAAAAAATGGATAATATGCACGTACAATAGCTATACAGTAGCTTAGGGTGAATGAAAGTATAGACAAACAAATTAACTAATGAAACAGCAAATTAATAAATGGATAATTATGTGATGCTTGAAAATATTTGGGATAAATGCAGTGAGCCAGAACACTATTAGGATTAAGTAATATATCTGCTCAGTGTCCAGGTTGATATAATATCTCAAAATTTACCAACGGTGTGCCTGTTTTAAATGGTTATCGTCAATGTCCACAGAACAGTGAAAATGCTACTGGCAATAAGAAGCCATCTAAGATCTCAGTAGAAGGCACAACACCATCAGATTTTCCACCACTAATTACTTAGAAATGACAGTTGGAATTTAAAATTAAAAGTGATTTAAAAATTTTTGTTCATACTCTTCTGTAGAACTCTATAAATCTGACAGTTTGCTTTAACTTAGTGAAAAATAATAGTAAGGAATGCAATGACCAAAATATATTAACATTGGCCTATGAAGGTTTCCATTTATTCAGGTCATGGTATAGCTAGTAGTATTTTGTTCATTCAACTGGACTTGTTCTGTAATACTGAAGACATTTCACTATCCATTCAAGTGGCATCCTTAGTTCAAACAAGTGTCAAGAATAGTGATGAGCTTGAGTTCAGATTAGTTGTCATTCCCCGCAGCTGACATCTAAACAGACGAGGTTGCTTGTGACATCATTGACCTATCATGGGCATATGCCTGTATTAGGTCAATATACATTGACCTAATATGACCCTAATTTGTGGCCATTTTAGGTCTATGGCGTCATGAGAGTTGCTGCCCCTTTGTACACATTGCCCACAGCTCATTGGCCCAGCAATGACAGCTAACTTCTGGGTTCAGTCCCAACCAAGCTCATCCTTAGTCCAAAACATACCCCAGCATTTATAGTCACACAGGTTATTCAGTCCCCTTAATCCAATCACCATGGTGTCATGAAATGTATCAAGGTAAATGCTGATTGTCCAAGAACATAACAGGAATGTGGAAAAAATTCAGCTATGTAACTCAAACAATTAACATCCTTCCTATACTTTGTTGCACCATGGTGATTGCATTATGGTTCCACAAACTTTCACTCTGTGTCAAACTACCAAAGGTTAGTATTCTTCACCCTGGAGTAAAAAGATATATTTCACTACACAAAGAGATACAAAACTACAGTTTCAAGGTTTAGTTGCATTTTATGATACAATTTGCAGTGCAGTCAATTAACCCCAGTAAGTTAGTAATTATGGTACAGTGTAAAGACATTGAGCTTCCTTTACCTGTAGGCCAAGTTTTGCTTCCACCAAGCTAGGCCAGAAAAGTAGCATTGTGAGTGACTGACCATCCAGCATATAAAATAGGATGGATAGTAGACATGTGCATTCGTTTTCGTCCGAATGCATTTTCGTCCGAATTTCAGCTATTTTCGTTTTCGTTTTGACAAACGATAACGAAAGCACAAAATCCGAAAAACGAAAGATCCGACATAAATAAATGCTTTATTTTCGTTTTCATTGTTACAACAGTTCGATATAGAATAGGAGATTCGACATGACTCTGACAACAATCTGTGTCTATAGAACCTGTGTTCGAATGTGCCTAACCTTACCTCTATTAGTCCAAGATTATATAGAGAAAATATTCGACAGAGAAAAAAGATTTGACAGAGAGAAAAGATTCTGCAAGATACTGTCCTAAAAAGTGTTTGGGGACCCGGGTCCTGCCCCAGGGGACATGTATCAATGCAAAAAAAAGTTTTAAAAACGGCCGTTTTTTCGGGAGCAGTGATTTTAATAATGATTAAAGTGAAACAATAAAAGTGTAATATTCCTTTAAATTTCGTAGGGGGGGGTTGTCTATAGTATGCCTGTGAATGGGGCGCATGTTTCCTGTGCTTAGAATTGTCCCTGCACAAAGTGTCATTTATGCAGGAAAAAAAGTCCTTTAAAATCACTCGCAGCTATAATGAATTGTCGGCTCCGTAATACAGAGAACACTCATTGAAAGTCATTGATAAAAAAATAAATAAATAAATAATAAAAAAAAAGCGTGGGGGTCCCCCAAATTCAATTACCAGGCCCTTCAGGTCTGGTATGGATATTAAGGGGAACCCTGCCTCAAATTTAAGAAAAAATTTGACGTGGGGTTCCCCCTAAATATCCATAACCAGACCCTTCAGGTCTGGTATGGATATTAAGGGGAACCCCGCGTCAAATTTAAAAAAAAATTGACGTGGGGTTCCCCCTAAAAATCCATACCAGACCCTTTATCCGAGCACGCAACCTGGCAGGCCGCAGGAAAAGAGGGGGGGACGAGAGAGCGGCCCCCCCTCCCTCCTGAACCGTACCAGGCCACATGCCCTCAACATTGGGAGGATGCTTTGGGGGTCTGTGACCCCTCAAAGCACCTTGTCCCCATGTTGATGAGGACAAGGGCCTCATCCCCACAACCCTGGCCGGTGGTTGTGGAGGTCTGCGGGCGGGGGGCTTATCAGAATCTGGAAGCCCCCTTTAATAAGGGGACCCCCAGATCCCGGCCCCCCCCCTGTTTGAAATGGTAAGGGGGTACAAAAGTACCCCTACCATTTCACAAAGAAAGTGTAAAAAATGTTTAAATAAAACAAACACACTTTTGAAAAATTCCTTTATTAAAAATAAAAAAATAAAAAAAAGATTCCAGCGGCGGTAATCCACTCTTGCTATCCATCGACGGACGGTCATCTCTCCAGCGATGTCTAATATCATCCAGCGCAGCGCAGCATCCTTCTTCTGTCTCCGTGGAGGAGACACTACAGGCATTCCGGCGGCTGACGTTTGTTATATACGGAGGGCGGGGCCACCCGTCACCTGACCCCGCCCCCCTCTGACGCAAGGGGAAACCCGGGGTTCCCTGTGACGTAGGGGTGACCCGCACCCCTCTGATGTAACACAGGCAGGTTTCCGTTACATCAGAGGGGGGCGGGGTCACCCCTACGTCACGGGGAACCCCGGGTTTCCCCTTGCGTCAGAGGGGGGCGGGGTCAGGTGACGGGTGGCCCCGCCCTCCGTATATAACAAACGTCAGCCGCCGGAATGTCTGTAGTGTCTCCTCCACGGAGACAGAAGAAGGATGCTGCGCTGCGCTGGATGACATGAGACATCGCTGGAGATATGACCGTCCGTCGATGGATAGCAAGAGTGGATTACCGCCGCTGGAATCTTTTTTTTATTTCTTTATTTTTAATAAAGGAATTTTTCAAAAGTGTGTTTGTTTTATTTAAACATTTTTTACACTTTCTTTGTGAAATGGTAGGGGTACTTTTGTACCCCCTTACCATTTCAAACAGGGGGGGGGCCGGGATCTGGGGGTCCCCTTGTTAAAGGGGGCTTCCAGATTCTGATAAGCCCCCCGCCCGCAGACCTCCACAACCACCGGCCAGGGTTGTGGGGATGAGGCCCTTGTCCTCATCAACATGGGGACAAGGTGCTTTGAGGGGTCACAGACCCCCAAAGCATCCTCCCAATGTTGAGGGCATGTGGCCTGGTACGGTTCAGGAGGGAGGGGGGGCCGCTCTCTCGTCCCCCCCTCTTTTCCTGCGGCCTGCCAGGTTGCGTGCTCGGATAAAGGGTCTGGTATGGATTTTTAGGGGGAACCCCACGTCAATTTTTTTTTAAATTTGACGCGGGGTTCCCCTTAATATCCATACCAGACCTGAAGGGTCTGGTTATGGATATTTAGGGGGAACCCCACGTCAAATTTTTTCTTAAATTTGAGGCAGGGTTCCCCTTAATATCCATACCAGACCTGAAGGGCCTGGTAATTGAATTTGGGGGACCCCCACGCTTTTTTTTTTATTTATTTATTTATTTTTTTATCAATGACTTTCAATGAGTGTTCTCTGTATTACGGGAGCCGACAATTCATTATAGCTGCGAGTGATTTTAAAGAACTTTTTTTCCTGCATAAATGACACTTTGTGCAGGGACAATTCTAAGCACGGGAAACATGCGCCCCTTCACAGGCATACTATAGACAACCCCCCCCTACGAAATTTAAAGGAATATTACACTTTTATTGTTTCACTTTAATCATTATTAAAATCACTGCTCCCGAAAAAACGGCCGTTTTTAAAACTTTTTTTTGCATTGATCCATGTCCCCTGGGGCAGGACCCGGGTCCCCAAACACTTTTTAGGACAGTAACTTGCAAATTAGCCTTTAAAATGAGCACTTTAGATTTTGAACGTTGGAGTCCCATAGACTTTAATAGGGTTCTAAAGTATGCTATATACTAGCTCCGTCGAATCTTCTTTATACATTCGACAGACACCATAAGCCTTCAAAGACAGATTCGACCGTGATTCATGTGGATTTTCGGACGAATGCAATTTTTGAACGAAAAATGAAATAAATAAAAACGAATTTCGGGAGTAACTAAATAAATTAAGTTTTCAGACGAAAACGAAATTCCGAAACGAAATATTTTACTCTGCACATGTCTAATGGATAGTCTGTTGAGTGTGCCCCCATCATTACAGAAAAGTGTGTGGAGCTGCTGTATTGCTCGTTCATAAAATTATATATGTGCAAATCCCTATACTCTTTGTTTGACAATTTCTCGCCTATTAGCCTTTAAAATAGAGAGAATTTTTTTCTCAGGACTCACCTCCCATTTACTTAAAGTGGATGTAAACCCTCACATATACCCAGTGAAATGAACAGCCTCAGATGATACACATAGACAAATCTCCCTACATAAGATTTACATGCTGTCTTAAGAGTTATATATTCTTTAGAAAGTGCACATCGTGTTACAAATGTTCTCTTCCTGTTCAGCACTGGGAGTAGATTATTGGCATACAGCTAAGACAGCTGATTGGAAGAAAGGTACGCACCCCTTCTCCTCATAGGCAAAGGAAGAAACAAAAGGAAAATCTCCATCAAATGATTACAATAACTCTTTAAAGAGGAAGTAAACCCTGATGGGTTTACTTCCTCTTTGATTCCCTGCAAAGGTAAAGCATAATGGACTACTATGCATTGCATAGTAGTCCATTATGTGTCACTTACCTGACAAAGGAGCCAGCGAAGTCACCGCTGTCCCCTGTAGTTCCGAGCATCCATCTTCTTGGTGGGTCTCCGTGGGTCTTGCTGCTCCGGAGCTGTGATTTGCCAGAGCAGTGATGACGTCACTCCCGCGCATGCGCATGGGAGCCGTCACTTGTGGCATATAGCCGCGATCTGCGGCTTACCCAGTGCGCCTGCGCGCCTCTGTCTACGGCGCATGCGCCGTAGACAGCGGTGGCTGTCTTCAGGTAAATATCTCCTAAACCGTATAGGTTTAGGAGATATTTCTTGGACCTACAGGTAAGCCTTAATCTAGGCTTACCTGTAGGTCAAAGTGGTTTGTAAGGGTTTACAACCACTTTACATCCCCCTTGGCTTAACAAAAACAGCATTGTTTCGAAATGGTACTCTGATAACACACACAGTCTTTGATCTCAGCAATATGTGTACAGTTATGCCCCAAACACAATCAGACTTTCCGAAACAAAACTGTGGAATTTTGTTCAAAGGTTGTTGGCTCCAACTTGTCTTGCATACACACAGTCACACAAATGTTGGACAACAATTACGAACGTGGGAAATACAGGACGTACGACGAGCCCAGAAAAAGGAAGTTCAATAGCCAGTGCGGCGCCTTCTGCTTGATTCTGAGCATGAGTCAAATTTTGTGCGTAGGACTTGTGTACACACGATTGGAAATTCTGACAACAAAGTTTTGCTGGTGGAAAATTTGAGAACCTGCTAGCCAACATTTGTTGGCGGAAAGTCTGACAACAAATGTTCGATGGAGCATACACACGGACTAACTTTCAGCCAACAAGCTCACATCCAACATTTGTTGTCGGAAAATCTGATTGTGTGTACGCGGCATTAGAGTTTCGACTGGAGTTCAATGTAAAATTCGGACTAATTGTTACATTATTCAGAGCAAAAATTTGTTTATATTAAAATTCGGTCATTCAGATATATCCAAATCTCTGGATAACAAAAAATGTGTCTGAATATTCATTTGGAACTAAAAAAAAAAACATGTCTAGTCACAACCACTGCTTTCAAATGTTTATGCAATCAGGCACTTATGACAACAGGAAGGTGCACCAGAAACGTAATTTTTTTTTAGCTACTAGCAGGATCTTGAGCGAGGTGGATGTCCTAGGCCAGGCAAGGGATAAGGCATGGGTGCTTGATGTAGACACCAGAACCAGGCTGGGCAGCAGGCAGATAACCAACAGCAATAGGCTGGGCTGAGGGCCCAGAAGAAACAGATTTGAAATCAAAGTCATGGTGCAGGACCTCTGGAGCTGAGTTAGAGAGCAGGACAGCTGTGAGGAGTGGCCAAGGGGCCCACTTAGTCAAATAAATGAGTCTATTTAGGGGATAAACTTCTGAAAATATAGGATTTCATTCTTAGAAAGAAGTGATAGTATTTTATGCAGAAATGGTGGTCTGTAGAGCTGTGTATCCAAGAATCTGATTAAAGCAACTGAAGCAGAAGCTGACACAAGCAGAGCCCATATGGGATATTGAATTGGCACAGGAGCAGGCAAGCCAACAGCTGACACAGTCACAGACTGAATGGAGGCCTAAGGTCTGGGGGGAAACTGCTACTGGAATAGGCTGAATGAAGACTGGAGTTGGCACAGAAACAGGCTGGACAGCATCTGGCATAGGAGTAGGCTGGACAAAGGTTGGAGTTGACACAAGGCTGAAGCTGGCATTGGAATGAGCTAAACTTGGATTGGAGCTGACACAAAATCAAGCTAAAAATAGCTTAGGTTTGAGTATATAATAACTAAATAGTGCAGATTTGTAAAACTTTAGTTTATATTTGGCTTAGCTAGTAAATCTTACTGGCAATCAATGTGAATCACTGTTTTGTTGTCAGAAGCAAAAATTCAACAGTGGGATGTTTGGATTTCAGGGTCCTAGTGACACAATTGGATGGTTGAGAGGATGTCACAGAAAACAAGGCTGTGGATAGAGACTTTGGGTAATTCAGGATTTGGAAAATGATAGAAATATTTGGCGAAACAGGTATATGGAGGTCTGTATAACTCTGCCATGTCTGAGAGTGATACAGTAATTCTGACCAAGTCTGGACTAAGGCGTAGACAAAACTACATTCTCAAAATCCTTGTTGCTAGGCTTTTCTTGGCGTTCCTTGAGCTGTGACTATTAGACCTCCTATCTAATGGTACCTTCATAGTTCAATCTTTTGGCAAAAGCCAGTAGCATGACACCATTGATCTATTTAGCTAGTAAAGGGGTCAATAACCACTGATGTAAGGGCATTTTCTAATGACCCCCAATATAATATTTTTAGCAGGGGTTCCCTGAGACATGAAAATTATTTAAGGATTCCTCTGGGGTAAAAAGAGTTGAAAAAGGGTGCTCTAGTAACCATACCAAAGTCACCATCTGTGCAATGCTGAAAGGAGGTGAAAAAAATCATCTGCAGGTCTACCAGACAAAACAAGTTCAGACTAGATCTTAATCAGTGACTGCACCTCATAAAATACCTCTGGTCAAAAAAGGAGTAAGACCACTTTATTCCACAAAAATTTGTCTTGAAATGACCGTGGCTGTGAAATTTTGTATTCATCTTAACAAAAGATTTCAACAAAAATGCGACTTGAATACATGAGACCAAGCAAGATCTCAGTTCCTTAATATAGTCATTCTGGTTGTAGAGTCTCAATATTCTGTTCGGATCTTACAGTTAATTGTAACCAAGTATATGTGATTACAAAAAGAGATATTAAATCTAATCTCCAAACATACAAATTAACAAATCGTAATTAGCAATCCTCTGTACAGCAGAGGTCAGACTGGGACAGGGAGAAGCAGCACAAGGAGCCGACTAGTTGTACTGAAGTGTTCACATGCTAACAAGAAACATACTGATAGGATAAGAAAGTGTAATGACAGAGGAATGAGCTCACTAGTGTGCTGCTTCTCTTTTCAATGTCTAGTCCTAGGCTAAGGGAGGTACCTGTACGTCTTACTTAAAGTGATTGTAAAGGTATATATATTTTTTTAAATAACAAACATATCTATACTTACCTTCTCTGTGCAATGCACAGACTGGCCACGAACCTCCTCTTTTTGGGTCTCCCGCTGGCACTCCTGGCCCCTCCCTTCTGTCCAGTGCTCCCATGGGAAGCCGCTTCCCACAGGGGCACCCATGCATGCTCGCACCTGAGCCCCGCTGCTGCATCCATTGCCCCGCTCCCTCGTCACTGGCTTTGATTGACAGATTTTGGAGCCAATGGCATTCCATTCACCTCCCAAAATAAATACTACAAAAAAGTGAGAGACAGTGGTGCTCTGCATGACAGTAGAAGGAGTTAGAGGTCCTGCAGGACAAAGCAGTGGCAATATGGCACAAATTGGAGGTAGGGCACATTTGCCAACCTCATGTATTCACAATGCATCAGCCTGCAGCTCAGTATGGAACCCAAAAGAAGTGAAGCTCACTGGATTAGCACTGTCTACTTCAGTGATTTCCAGCTTTCAGGAGCATTGGCCAGGTATGGTAAATATATAGATGCATTGGACCATGATGAACCCAGTAACAGAACTACCAGGTTTGCAAAAGTCACACTTATGACCGGCCCTGGTCTTCTGCCGCTATCGGGGGGCCCCATTAGGGTTACTGGTCACAGGGCTCTGAGCTTAGATCATCTCTCTCTCATACAGCCCAGAGCCTGCACTGACAGTTCCCCTTCCCTCCTTCCTCACACAGATGGGAGAGGAGAAAGCCAAAGAGAGGAGATAAGGAGCAAATCGACTCTCTCCTCTCCAATCTGTGTGGGGGGGGGGGGGGACAGTCTGTGCAGGATCTGGGCTGTATGAGAGAGATGCTCTTAGCTCAGAGTCATGCTGAGGAGGCACTGATAGGTGGCACTGATTAACAGCACTGATGGGCACTGATAGGCGAAATTTATAAGCACTAATAAGTGGAACTGATAGATGGCACTGATGGGCACTTATAGGCAGGATTGATAAGCACTGATTTGTGCCACTCATAGGTGGCACTGATGGGCACTGAAGGGGCTGCACTGATTATCAGTGTAAAAAATGCACTAACAGTCTTGCCGGTTAAGTGCTCTCCTTTTCCTCTCAGAGACTCAGCGTGGGAGAGCTCTTCATGTTTTCTTGCACCGGGGGCCCTGAAGGTTCTAGTTTTGCCTCTGGCTGGACCAATGTAACTAACTCTTGCACAAGCGCTCACTCTCAAAGGGAGAGTATTTTAATCCACAATAATGCAGTGAAAATACTGAAGAAGTCTCCGTAAATTAACCCTGCTGGCAACAGTCACAAAGACAAAAAGATGGAACGGTATAAGTGTGGCCAGAGGCTTATGACCATCTGTGCTTGATAGGTGTTCATAGGGTGGCAGTCAGTCCAAAATCTTCTCCAATGGCCAGCCAAAGAGGTTATGCCCACACTAAGCAGCTCATTTCCCAAGTCTCAGCACAAGTTCCACGCACATTCTAAGGGGTTTTTGCCTCTGCTTGTAGAGCTCAGCACAGTCTCTCTTGGCTGTCCCCCCTATAACTTTTAACATATATATTATATTTACTTAACACAGCCACAAATTTGATGCATATAAAAAAACAAAACATTTTGTTTTAAGATTTGGATAGAAAACCCCAGTCATTTTATTTTCATCTGTGTCCAATTAATTTCCTATCCTGTAGACACAACAGGAAGTGAGAGCAAATAACTTCCTGTCAAAATATGTTGGGTTTTTTTCAGTTCCAGTAACAGTTGCCACTAGGGCAAATGGAGTGAGTGAATCTCCTGAGTGGGGACACAGATAGTAAATCAGTAAATAAATAAAATAAACCTGATAGGGTTGCTAACCTTTCCCCACTCTTTAGCTTTTAATATACTTTTATTGGATAACTACTAAAGCCAAAAGATTATTAATACTAATATTATACAGTAATTATTATTATTATTATTATTTTTACTATTATAAGCCAGGTTAATGGCATTTTACATGGAGGGTAGAATGAGCATGACAGGTATATGTGGCATGACAGGTTCCTACCAAAGAGAAAAAACACTTCAAAGGAAATATATACAAAATCCAGGCTACTGTTAAATGTACCAAGGCAGTGGGGTCCCCCACCGTGCATGGATTAAATCCTCATTTAGCTGTGGAACAGAATAAGTACAAATACTTACCTTTTTGCCTCCCTCCACTGGTGCTCACCTCCACTCAATAACACTCCAGAATGTGGACAGGTCTTTGTTCCCTCATACAATGCAGGACTGCTGGTACTACCTTGTATGTGATGAATTCAGAGAGCTGCGACCAGCAGGTTAGCAAAGTGAAGTGGACCAGTCGCTGCGGGAATGAGGCAGTGGCAGCCCGTCCATAGGGGGCGCCCGGGCGCTGCCCCCTCCTGTAGTCACAAGGAAAAAAAATAAAGATTTTTTTTTTTTTAAATGGCCCCTTTAAGACATAAAAAAAAGTCATTTAACATGCACTGTGGCGCCAGAATGCAGTGCACTATGGGAAGCGCCACGCCTATGCAATCACAAGATTGCATACATGGTGCTTCATTTGCAGGCTTTTAACCTGCCTTGCGGCACAATACAAAGCGCCGAGTGCCTTCCGCCCGTAAAATCACTGTGATTCTATGGGCGGGAGAATTGTTGTTCAAATCTAGAGGGTCACTTCCGGATTTCGTGAAGCCGATGAAAGCCTGAAGTGATGTCAGCAGCTCCGTTCTTCGGCCCGAGCGGATCTGCAGGAAGGCAGGAGGTAAGAGAGCGCGCCAGGCAGCCTCATGTCATATGAAATTCATAAAGGACTGTACGTAAGCCTTACATCCTCCTTTTGTATAGATCTCCAGTGCAAGCGCTGTATGAGACAAGATGTCACAAGAGAATCTGACATAAAATTTATAATGAAAACTAGGGATGAGCTTCGTGTTCGAGTCGAACGTACGTTCGACTCGAACATTGGCTGTTCGTCTGTTCAGCGAAATCCGAACACTTGGTCCGTTCGCGTCAAAATTCGTGTGGCGCGCACGGCCCACAATGCACTGCGATGGCGCAGTGTATTGCTGGCTCGTGATTGGCTAAGCATGCACTGTGACCCCGCATGCTTGGCCAATCGCAGCGCCAGCAGCGAGGAGAGCCATGATTGGCCACAGGCATCCTGCCTGTGGCCAAACATAGCTCAGGCTGTGTAGTGCACGCCCCACACTATATAAGGCCGCCATTGAGGCGGCCTTGTGTAGTGTGTTGGCATCTGAAGCAGTGGGTGTTCTGTGTACCTTCAACACAGTACACACCGATCGTTTTTGGCTGATTTCCTATCTTGCTGTTGTGTAGTGGTTATTGTCTGTGCCCTGACCGCAGTATACACCACTATATTCACTATTCACTTCACTATATTTATATATCTTTAATAATAGAGCTTGCAGTCAGTAGTGTTAGGAGATAGTGCGTGCTGTCTGCGTGCTCTGTACCCAGTACATACCGCTATAATCCACCTACATAGCTGTTCTCTATTTGAGCCCAATTGCCATCTGCAGGAGTTATTGGAAGTTGTGTGCGCCTCCAGCACAGCACAGTATACATCTGTATATACCCCTTTATCTCTGCTGTTTTCTGGTTATTGTCTGCGTGCCCTGACCGCAGTATACACTGCGATATTCACCTCACCTATATAGCTAGTGATCTATCTTTAATAATAGAGCTAGCAGTTAGTAGTGTTAGGAGATAGTGCATGCTGTCTGCGTGCTCTGTACCCAGTACATACCGCTATAATCCACCTACATAGCTGTTCTCTATTTGAGCCCAATTGCCATCTGCAGGAGTTATTGGAAGTTGTGTGTGCCTCCAGCACAGCACAGTATACATCTGTATATACCCCTTTATCTCTGGTGTTCTATACAAAAGGCATCTGCAGGAGTTAGTGGGTGTTGTGTGCCTCCAGCACAATATAAACTACCCAACTGCTGTTTTACCCAACTCCCTTCAGGCCATTACCATGTCTGGAAGGCCAGCAAGGAGAGGCAGACAGGCGCGAGCCGATAAAAGAGGGCAAGCAGGCTCTGTGTCTAGAGACAACAGTGCTGGTCGTGGACGCGGTGCATTGTCATCAGCACGTGGCCATGGGACATGCTTGTCCTTCTTTTCTGCAGCTGGACATGTTGAACCGCAACATGCCAACGACTTGGTAGAGTGGATGACCAAGCCCTCTTCATCCTCCTCATCCTCTCTCACCCAGTCTCAGGGTAGTAGCAAAGCAGCTGCCAACGCATCGTCTTCCCTCCTCTCAATGTCATCATCAGTGACTCCTTCCCTAGACCCACCACGTCCTTCTGAGGAGTCTCCTGAACTCTTTGAGCACAGTGTTGGGTACATGCTCCAGGAGGATGCCCAGTGTTTGGTGGGCTCTGATGATAACACTCAGCTAGAGGAAGGCAGTAGCGTGAGCGCAGAGAGAGGGGATGCTCAAGAAGGACAGCAATCTGGCAGTCATGTTCCACAAGCTGCAGCATACTGCCAGGTTTGCTACAGCGATGAAGAGGGAGGGGATGATGAGGGCACTGACTCCACGTGGGTGCCTGGAAGGAGGGAGGAGGAGGAGGAGGAGGAGGCACAAGTCCAATGAGGCAGGATGCCCTCCGGGGGCCAGCTTAGGGGCAGCACACCGACTGAATCACACCGCAGAGCTCCGCCTGTGCAGAGCGCTGCCTCTGCGCGTTATTCTAAAAGTTCTTTGGTGTGGGCCTTTTTTGAGACGAGTGCATCAGATCGCACCGCTGCTATTTGCAACATATGTCTCAAGCGTATCTGACGTGGCCAAAACATCAGCTGCTTGGGCACCACATGCTTGACCAGACATATGTTGACCTGCCATGCAGCTCGTTGGCAAGCGTACCTCAAAGACCCACACCAAAGAACAAAGCGGACCTCTCCTTGCTCCTCATCAGCTGGCATCTCCAACCCCACTAGACCTTCAGTCCTCTCTGAAACCTGCTCTGAGAGGAATGAAGGTGTAGAATTAGGTGTGTCACAGCCAAGTGCTTCCGGGAACTCTGCTAGTGGTACACCCACGTCCGATTATAGCAGGCAAATGTCCCTGCCCCAGCTGCTGGACCGGCGGAAGAAGTTTACTCCCAGCCATCCACATGCCCAGCGGTTGAATGCTAGCTTGGCTAAATTGCTAGCACTTCAACTGATGCCTTTTCAGTTGGTAGACTCTGCCCCCTTCCGTGAGTTTGTACAATGTGCGGTTCCTCAGTGGCAGGTCCCCAAACGCCACTTTTTCTCACGGAAGGCGATTCCGGCTCTATACCGGCATGTGGAAGGCAATGTCCTTGCCTCGCTGGACAGGGCGGTCAGCGGTAAGGTGCATATTACCGCTGACTCATGGTCCAGCAGGCATGGACAGGGACGTTACCTGTCTTTCACGGCCCATTGGGTCACTCTTCTGGCTGCTGGGAAGGATGCAGGACAAGGTGCAGTAGTGTTGGAGGTTGTTCCGCCACCACGCCTCCAAAATGCTACTATTGGTTGTGACACACCTCTCTCCTCCACCCCCTCCTCTTCTTCTTCCTCCATGGCCTCTTCCAGTGCTCTGTCCTCAGAACCAGCGGTGCTCCGTAGGCGTTCCAGGGGCTACGCAAGTACGCAGGCAAAACGATGCCATGCCGTGCTTGCGCTGGTTTGTTTGGGGGACAGGAGCCACACTGGGGCGGATGTTTTGTCGGCTCTGCAGGGGCAGGCTGAGAGGTGGTTGACGCCACGCCAGCTTAAGCCAGGAATGGTGGTTTGCGACAATGGCACCAACCTCCTCTCCGCCCTCCGACAGGGACAACTGACCCATGTGCCCTGTGTAGCTCACGTCCTTAACCTGGTGGTGCAGCGGTTCTTGGGCAGGTACCCCGGCTTACAGGATGTCCTGAAGCAGGCCAGGAAAGTCTGTGTGCATTTCCGCCGATCATTTAATGCCTGTGCTCGGCTGGCTGAGCTCCAAAAGGAGTTGAACCTGCCCAAGAACCGCCTTATATGTGACATGCCCACCAGATGGAACTCAACATTGGCCATGCTGCAGCGGCTGCACACGCAGCAGAGGGCCATCAATGAGTACCTGTGCGACTACGGCACCAGGACAGGGTCAGGGGAGCTTGGTTTTTTCTCACCACGCCAGTGGGGCATGATCAGGGATGCATGAACTGTCCTGTCACCGTTTGAGGAGGCCACAAGGATGGTGAGCAGTGACAGTGCATGCATCAGTGACACTGTACCTCTTGTCCACCTCTTGGAGCATACGCTGCGTGGAATAATGGACAGGGCACTTGAGGCAGAACAGAGGCAGGAAGAGGAGGACTTCCTTGCCTCTCAAGGCCCCCTTTATCCAGACAGTGTTCCTGCTGTGCCACCCATCACACAGGAAGAGGATGAGGAGTAGGAAGAGGAGGAGGAGGATGATTGTGTCAGCATGGAGGTGGAGGCTGGCACTCAGCATCAGCATCAGCAGCAGCAGCAGCAGTCTTATAGGGATGATTTACAGTCCCAAGAAACACGTGGACTTTTACGTGGCTGGGAGGAGGTAGCTGCGGATCATGTTGTCCTTAGTGACCCAGAGGACTCCGGACCGAATGCCTCAGCTAACCTACGCTGCATGGCCTCCCTGATCCTGCAAAGCCTGCGGAAGGATCCTCGTATTCTTCGGATCAAGGAGAGGGACCATTACTGGCTGGCCACTCTCCTTGATCCACGGTACAAGGGTAAGGTTGCCGACCTTATCTTGCCATCGCAGAGGGAGCAGAGGATGAGACATCTCCGGGAGGCCTTGCAGAAAGGTCTGTGCAACGCGTTCCCAGAGACTGGGAGGTTACAAACTCCTGGTCCTGGACAACGTGTTGCTGAGGCATCGGTCAGAAGGAGCGGTGGAGAAGGTGGCCGTCTGACTGATGCTTTCAGACAATTTTTTAGTCCGCAGCCCCAAGGTATGATTGGTTCCAGCACCCATCGCCAGCGTCTAATTTACATGGTGCAGGAATACCTAGGGGCAAGTTCAGACTTGGACACCTTTCCCACCGAAAATCCTCTGGCTTACTGGGTCTTGAGGATGGATCACTGGCCAGAGCTTGCACAGTATGCAATTGAGCTACTGGCCTGTTCTGCATCCAGCGTTCTTTCGGAACGCACCTTCAGTGCTGCTGGTGGCTTTGTTACCGATCACAGGGTGCGCCTGTCCACCGAATCAGTTGATCGACTGACCTTCATCAAGATGAATCAGTCTTGGATCACCCACAGCTACCAAGCACCTGAAGCTGATGTAACCGAATAATTTTTTTTCAAATACCACATCCCTTCAAGACTGCCTATGCTGATGCTGAGTGACTGTCCTGTTATGTTGATTGTCTATCCTCTTCCTCCTCCGCTGATATGTTGGAAGAACATTTTTGGTTCTGGGTGATGCCAGCAGCCCAATTTTTCTGCCCCTGTTTAACAGGGGCGTTTAATTACAATTTTTGATGCAATGCTTTGCAGCAGGGCTAATTCCTGCAATAAAACTAGAGTATATGGCAGAGGTTGCAGTGTGGTGGCACCAGCACCAGTGCCTAAGGCCCAATTTTTCTGCCCCTGTTTAACAGGGGCGTTTAAGTACAATTTTTGATGCAATGCTTTGCAGCAGGGCTAATTCCAGCAAAAAAACTAGAGCATATGGAAGAGGTTGCAGTGTGGTGGCACCAGCAGCAGTGCCTAAGGCCAAATTTTTCTGCCCCTGTTTAACAGGGACATGTAATTACAATTCTTGATATAATATTTCACAGGAGGGCCCCTTCCTGTGCCCACCCAGAGTAACGGTGAGGACTTATAGTGTTGTGGCACCAGCACCACAACCACCAAAGGTCAATTTTTCTACCACTGTTCAACAATGGCATGTAATTACAATTCTTGATATAATCGTTCACAGCAGGGCGCTCCAGCGCCCACCAAGAGTCACTTTGAGGGCTTACAATGTTGTGGCAAAACCAACACCTTGTTCCGCCAATTCTGCAGAGCATATAGGGCAGGCCCCTACTTTCAAACATCCAACTTACAAACTGTCAGTACTAGAATCCCTTTAGGACCCAGCACAACTCACCTGACACAGCCTGTGTCTGGGAAACAACAGTGATTGGCCTGCTCACGTTTAAATCACCTGTATCAGCATTCAGTCAGCGCTCGTGTTAGAGTTCACTCGTGTTTGATCCAGCTGATATTTGCTCTGTGACTTTCGTGTTTGACCCGGCTTGTTTGACCCTCCGTACTTGCTTCTGATTCTGTACCGTTTGGATTCTGATCTACCTGTGTATGACCCAGCTTGCCTAGACTACGCTTTGCCTGATTCTACTAGTACCCTCATCTGCAGCAGTGAACCACAAGGTCCAGCAATCATCTATCCTCATCTACAGCAGTGAACTACAAGGTCCAGCAATCATCTATCCTCACCTACAGCAGTGAACTACAAGGTCCAGCAATCATCTACCTTCGTCTGCAGCGGTGTACTACAAGTCTCAGCTGACCTGCTCTGCTTAGACCTGCTCATGGTATGTGCTTTGAACTCTTTGTATAATCAGCACACCTGAACTGTTACTTGTTATCTGCACCTAGCCTGACATTAACACGAGCCAATACATAAAGGGAAACCTATCATGAATCCTGAACAGGCTCAGTTGTTTGCACAAGAACTTTGCTGTTTATCACATCAAGTTCAGGAAATGGCCACAGAGCTCACCAAGGTGCAATCTCCTTCTACTACCACCATTACTAAAACTCCATCTGAACCTAAAATTCCTTTGCCCGACCGGTTTTCTGGTGACCGTAAAGCGTTTTGCAACTTTAAAAACAGCTGCAAATTATATTTCAAGTTGAGGCCATCCTCGTCTGGCCCTGAAACTCAGAGGGTTCAAATCATTATCTCTCTACTACAGGGTGACCCCCAGGCTTGGGCCTTTAACCTGGAACCTAACCATCCAGCCTTACTAACAGTAGATGCCTTCTTTGAAGCCCTTGGGTTGCTATATGATGATCCAGATCGTGCTGCTACTGCAGAATCGACCCTGCGTAACTTAAAACAAGGAACTACCACAGCTGAAATGTATTGCTCAGAGTTTCGCAGGTGGGCCCCGGAATCTGGCTGGAATGATGCAGCTCTCCGCAGCCAGTTTAGAATTGGCCTTTCAGATGCGATTAAAGACGCTCTGGTCAACTTCTCCTACCCAGCCTCACTGGAGGAGGCTATGTGTCTAGCTATTAGAATTGACCGCCGCCAGCGAGAGAGGAGGCGAGAACAAACAATGGCTGTGGCAAACTGTATACCTTCCTTACAACCTGTTCATTCCAGCCTCCTAGTAAATGAACCAGAACCTGTGGATATGTTGGACAGTCAAGAATATGAAGTGGCATTTATTCTTGATTCCAGACGAGTGCGCAATTCCTTACAATATCTTGTTCATTGGAAAGGGTTCGGCCCAGAGGATCGATCTTGGGTACCAGCTCGTGATCTTCATGCTGACCGACTTAAGAAGAAGTTCCATCTCCGTTATCCAAGTAAGCCTGGGGGTGCAGGAGCAACCCCTCGAGAAAGGGGGGGTACTGTCAGTACTAGAATCCCTTTAGGACCCAGCACAACTCACCTGACACAGCCTGTGTCTGGGAAACAACAGTGATTGGCCTGCTCACGTTTAAATCACCTGTATCAGCATTCAGTCAGCGCTCGTGTTAGAGTTCACTCGTGTTTGATCCAGCTGATATTTGCTCTGTGACTTTCGTGTTTGACCCGGCTTGTTTGACCCTCCGTACTTGCTTCTGATTCTGTACCGTTTGGATTCTGATCTACCTGTGTATGACCCAGCTTGCCTAGACTACGCTTTGCCTGATTCTACTAGTACCCTCATCTGCAGCAGTGAACCACAAGGTCCAGCAATCATCTATCCTCATCTACAGCAGTGAACTACAAGGTCCAGCAATCATCTATCCTCACCTACAGCAGTGAACTACAAGGTCCAGCAATCATCTACCTTCGTCTGCAGCGGTGTACTACAAGTCTCAGCTGACCTGCTCTGCTTAGACCTGCTCATGGTATGTGCTTTGAACTCTTTGTATAATCAGCACACCTGAACTGTTACTTGTTATCTGCACCTAGCCTGACACAAACATCTCCTACTTGCAAACGCAAGGAGACAGCAGCAAGTGAGATGAAAAAAGATGGACGACAAAACAAATTATACAGGGGTGATAACCCTTCCCTATGTTTTCCAAAAAGCTTAAAAATAGTTTTTTTGACTGGAGCTACACTTTAAAAATGTACCAGTTGAAAATTACAAACAGATTCAACCTAACACAACAAACCTACACAGTCCCTGTCTTGTTTGCACCGCCTGTATACTGCTGTTCTGAGTATATAGGGCCTGGGGGCCACACGCATTTCCTTTTTTTAATATGGGTACAGGGTTCCCCTTAATATGCGTACAAGACCCAAATAGGCTGGTAATGGGCAGGGAGGGCTACCCATGCCATTTTTCTCAATGATTTTCAACCATATTGCAGGAACCAGATATAACATTAAAACCGCAAGCAGTTTTAAATGGTGTTATTTCCGTTTAATGTCATTTTGTGCAGGGACTGTTCTAAACACGGGAAACATGTGGCACTTCACAGGCATACTACAGACACCCCCCAGGCACCATATTTAAAGGAATATTTCACTTTTTTTTTTCACTTTAATCGTCATTAAAATCAGTGCTCCCGCCAAAACGGCAGTTTTTAAAACTTTTTTTTGCATTGACTCATGTCCCCTGAGGCAGGAGTCAGGTCCCCAAACCCTTTTTAGGACAGTATCTTGCATATTAGCCGTTAAAATTAGCACTTTCCATTTCGAACGTTCGAGTCCCATAGACTTCAATGGGGTTCTAACGTTCGTAACGAACGTGGGGTCCGTTCGAAAGTTCTGGTGCCAACCGAACCGGGGGGTGTTCGGCTCATCCCTAATGAAAACCTAAAATGTGTATTAAATATGGCTTCCTCCAACGAGCACTCACTCATATAGAGCAGAGCACCCAAAGAGCATCCATGAAGCCATTGGCTTTCACTGCCCTAATTTATTTATGAACAGTTGCTGGAGATAGATATCATTATAGTACTATTATATTATAAATTATAAATTAATATTATATATATATATATATATATATATATATATATATATATATATATATATATATATATATATATATATACACACATACATACATACATACATACATATATGTATATATATATATATATATATATATATATATAGGGTTAGGGGTCTCAATCACTCCTCTTTATTGGTACACGTTAATATATCATCTCTACTCTTAACAATACATTTTAATACATGTAGGTCACCCTAAGCATACATGGCTAAGCTACGTTATCATCATCAAGGGTATAAATACATTTAAAATTACTCACAGGTGGCCTATTACAGGATTTTATTTAATTTTATATATTTATAAATATTACAGTATGTCATTGTAATATATATATATATATATATATATATATATATATATATATATATATATATATATATATATATATATATATATATATATATATATACATATATATATTTTATGCAACGTTTAGTGAAATACCAAATCAGGTTGTGGATTTAAGCAGGTGATATGTATACACATATAGGGTCAGCAGGACCGGGCTATGGGCTATGGACTGGGCAGGTGTCACCTATTCTATGGCATTGTCTGCTCTGGCTTTTGCCATCCTGATGCCCATTATTACCTATAGAAGTTGGCTGGGCTGGTGACAGGTGGATTGTAGTTGAGATTTCAGATCTTGCTAAAGACCGGTGATATGGATATCCCCGTTAAATAAGAAAATGGTTTATAGATCTTTAAACACTGTGACTGTGTTGTCCTGGCGGCTCCTTGGATTATATAAGGGGTGTGGTTTATGAGAAGTGGGAGGGGTCAAAAATGACGGGCGGGTTTTAGCGCCCCCATCCAAAAACTTCACCAGCCGCCACTGGAATGAGGAATATGGAAAGTACTTCCTGTCCCAATTAGGTAAACTAGCATTTAGCCCATGCAGTCCCCATTGCAGGGATCGATTTACCAGCAATCCACAGTGCGGATTTAAATGTATATGTTTGGAAATTCAACTACCAAATAGCCAACTAGTCTAATCATTTTTACGAGTCATGGAATTAAAGAGAGTTTTAGCAGCACCCTGCTGTTCCAGTAACGGCTATAACATTCTCACAAATGCTGGATTACATAACCTGTATGGGGCCTCTAAACTATACAGGTTTAGATGACTCACCCTGTGTATTTGCTGGGTATATAAATGATTTATAAATTGATTTATGCACCTCTGGTAGATTTAAAAAAAAAATCTTATTAGTGTTTCTTCAAGAGATAAAAAGAAAAAAAAGCATCCCTGCTGATTTTGCATACTGTAATAGAACTCATATGAAAACACTGCATTCATTAAAGTACAAAATTAATTCATCTATTTAAAAGTCAATGTAAAACGGATATACAGTTGTGCTCATAAGTTTACATACCCTGGCAGAATTTATGATTTCTTGACTATTTTTCTGAGAATATGAATGATAACACAAAAGCTTTTCTTTCTCCATGGTTAGTGTTTGGCTGAAGCCATTTATTATATATCAACTGATAATAGCTTTTTAAATCATGATGGCAACAGAAACTACCCAAATGACCCTGATCAAAAGTTTACATACCCCAGTTCTTAATACCGGGTATTGCCCCCTTCAACAATGACAGCTTGAAGTCTTTTGTGGATGAGGCCCTTTATCTTCTCATCTGCCCATTCCTCTTGGCAAAAAGCCTCCAGTTCCTGTAAATTCTTGTGCTTTCTTGCATGAACTGCACGTTTGAGATCTCCCCAGAGTGGCTCAATGATATTGAGGTCAGGAGACTGAGATGGCCACTCCAGAACCTTCACTTTATTCTGCTGTAGCCAATGACAGGTCGACGTGGCCTTGTGTTTTTTATCATTTTCATGTTGAAATGTCCAAGTACATCCCATGTGCAACTTCCTGGCTGACGAATGCAAATGTTCCTCCATGTTCCTCCGGTATTTTTTGATAACATACTGCATTCATCTTACCAACAATTTTGACCAGTGCCTTTGTAGCTCACACATCCCCAAAACATCAGCATTCCACCTCCGTGTTTCACAGTAGGAATAGGCCTTTCTTCATAGGCCTTGTTGACGCCTCTCCAAATGTAGTGGTTATGGTTATGGCCAAAAAGCTAAATTTTGGTCTCATCACTCCAAATGAATTTGTGCCAGAAGGTTTGAGGCTTGTCTCTGTGCTGTTTGGCGTATTGTAAGCGGGATACTTTGTTGCATTTGTGTAGCAATGGCTTTCTTCTGGCAACCCGACTTTGCAGCCCATATTTCTTTGCCTCCATATTGTGCATCTTGAAACAGCCACACCACATGTTTTCAGGGAGTCCTGTATTTCACCTGTTATAAAAGTTATTTGTGGGCTTTTCTTTGCATCCCAAACAATTTTTTCTGGCAGTTCTGGCTGACATTTTAGTTGGTCTACCTGACTGTAGTTTGGAACCCCTCATTTTCCACTTCTTGATTAGAGTTTGAACATTGCTGATTGGCATTCTCAATTTCTTGGATCTCTTTTTATATCCCTTTCCTGTTTTATATAGTTCAACTACCTTTTCCTGCAGATCCTTTGATGATTCTTTTGCTTTCCCCATGACTCAGAATCCAGAAACATCAGTGCAATACTGGATGAAAGATGTGTCTCTCAGGAGTCCAGAAACTCATTGACCTTTTATACACACACACACACTAATTACAAGCAAATAGCTCACAGGTGAGGATTGTTACCTTTAACATCCATTCAAACCAGTTTGTGTAAACTTGTGTGCATGTTATGAGGTCAAAATCACCAGGGTATGTAAACTTTGGATCAGAGTCATTTGGGTAGTTTCTGTAGTTTCTGAAAAATGGACAAGAAATCATAAATTCTGCCAGGGTATGTACACTTATGAGCACAACTGTATGTTATAGATAGACACTGACAGTCTAAATCACTCTTTGCTCTCTTTGGGACTTTAGCATAGCTCCCAACTGTCCTTCATTTTGGCCAAAGTCCCTCTTTCCTCCTCATTTGTTCCTCATTTTGGTCTGATCTATATAGTTGTAGCGCACTACCCCCTTAGGAGCTGCTGAGTTGTTCATTACCTTTTGTCAAATGGCCCGCTTTCAATCCCCCATTAAATTTCAGGACACCAAACAGTCAATGCTGGATTTTAGAAGGCTTTATTCTGGGCATAAATTGGTGGGCTGTTAAATGGAGTGTATGAGATGCTCATCCGACCCTAGATTTGAATCCAAAAAGGGTACTGATTTGTTGCCGTAGCATTAGTTAGTTAAAACCCTTCTAGCGATCCTTTCCTGGTTCCAATTCCTATCTCAAGCTTTAGCACTTCCAATATGGACAGATAAGCATCACTGAATAATGCTGTGGATGTTGAATCCGAAGTCACAGGCCACACTGCCTATTTCTATGACTTGTGTTGTTGAACCTCCCTCAGTGCTTGAAAAGTGCTTGATATTGTGGTCCTTGGATACACAGTATTTGGTTACGGATTAGTCCTACTGGGTTGCACTCCCTTTGCTCTCTACCAATCAACAGTCCATGTTCTACTCACAGAAAGTCGATTACCAGTTTTCTCAGTCCACTTAGTTCCTGCTTCCTCCTCCATGCTGTCTGGCGCATCCCCGCATGGGGCACCCGGACTTCCTGCAGTACTACATGATGACCTTTCTTCCAGGGGCCAGACAACGGCCTCCCTGGACTCCCAGCTCCGGGATCTCTGAACTCCCGGGCCTTCAAGCCTCCCCCCGGAGTTTCCGGGGTCTCTGAACCCCCTGGACCTCGGACTCTTTCCTGGACTCCCCCTGGACTCCCCTTGGAGCATGTGACTCCCCCCCTTTTATGAGAGACCTCCCATTGACTAAAGAACTTAACCATTGGTCAATTCTCTCACATGGGTTTCCTGCCACTCTGGTCTCAGTCCATCTTCTCTTTCCAGGAGAATTTACTATCAAGCAGAGGAGGTATCCCTGAGCCCAAGTGTAGGCGGCCACAACCCCTTCTACTCTGACACTTCCATCCCCAAATAAACAACCAGGCCTAGAAAAGAGTGGGACCCTGACTAAATTTACCTGTCTCTATAGCCTACACTATCAAAAAAACACCACTAAGCACCTACCCAAATGTAGGGGGTGTTACATCGTTATATAAAATGCACTATTTATCTTTCAAAAAGTGTTTCACGGTGCTAAACCTTTCATTCAAATTCTAAATTGTAGTAAAAAAACACTTGTGGGTTTAACTAACCATTTGTTTTTGTATAATTCTCCTTTAACCACTAGGCGTCCGCACTATAGCTGAAAGACAGCTGCAGCGTGGACGCCAATTGCTGGGAGGATGTCCCTGGACATCCTCGTATTTACTTCCGCGAGCGTGTATCGGGGAAATTCTGTGCTGGCCGGGTCCCTTGGACACAGCCAGTCACAAATCGCTGTAAATGGCCAATCACAGCAGCCGTTTACAGGGCGATCGGCGTATCCAATGAGAGATGATCTCATATGTAAACATATGAGATCATCTCTCATCGCCGGCTCTCCCTCCTTCAACAGACAGTGTGTGAGGAGGGAGAGATGAACGGTTGTAGCAGCAGTGAGTAAAAAAAAAAAAGAAAATAAAGTGCCCACAACACACGTCACTGCCATCTGTCCTCAGTGCCATCTGTCCCCAGTTCCACCTGTCGTCAGTGCCATCTGTCCCCAGTTCCACCTGTCGTCAGTGCCATCTGTCCCCAGTGCCACCTGTCGTCAGTGACATCTGTCCCCAGTGCCACCTGTCAGTGCCATCTGTCCCCAGTGCCACCTGTCAGTGCCATCTGTCCCCAGTGCCACCTGTCAGTGCGATCTGTACCCAGTGCCACCTGTCGTCAGTGCCATTTGTCCCCAGTGCCATGTATAAGTGCCATCTGTCATCAGTGCCACGTATAAGTGCCATCTGTCATCAGTGCCACGTTACATTAGTGGCACATAGTGCCAGCTGTAATCAGTGGCACATCCGTGTCACGTGTCATCAGTGCCACATATTAGTGCCATTTGTCATCAGTGCCACGTATCAGTGCAATTTGTCATCAGTGCTACCTGTCAGTGTCACGTGCCATATGTTATCAGTGTCACGTGTCATCAGTGCCACGTATGAGTGCCATCTGTCATCAGTGTCACATGTCATCAGTGCCACGTATTCGTGCCATCTGTCATAAGTGCCACATATTAGTGCCATCTGTCATCCTAAATCCCATACTAAATGTAGCGGGGTCTCTTTAAGAACTATAAAACTACTGTTCCCAGAACCCCGCTGGTTCCCAGGATGCTTTGAGTTATGTCCCAGAGACTTATGGGGGAGGAAATATAAGGAGGGGGAGAGGCCTAGTTCGCTCTCTTTGGACACCCCCCCCTCTCTCCTAGCAAGAGGAGGTCTGTGCTGAACTGCTGAAAGCACAAGGCCTGAAGCCTGGGCCTTGTGCTCTTTTCCAAAGAGCTCTCTGCCAGCTTAGTTGCACCTGAGAGACATTTTCTCATCTTTGCTGCAGTACACCAGAAGGATTGAAGACTGGGAGGTCGGTGGATTCCTGTTCCTAGACGAAAAGGCAGAGAAACCGGACTTGGACTTGTCCGAGTGGTGAGAGCTGTTTAAAGACAGATGCTTTATCTTTATTATACGTTTGGATTACAAAGTTGTTCTTCAAGTGCACCACCAAAAGATTGCTAGCGAATATTGTTTTACTGGACTTCCATTTAGATCAGTCAGGCCTGACTGCATAGGTAGACAGTGCTGGGTGTTTACCCATGTGGGGAAGTAGCTGAAAAAGGGCAGCGCTAGAGTTGCATAGCAATACTTTATTATGCTTATTACTCTGTTTATCTTTATTACTGGTTACTGCAGGGACCTGATTATGTGTTGCAATCCAAATGTTTGATTCATGTTATTCCTTTTATAAAAACAATAAGTAAAGTCAGTTATATACTTTCAAGGATTGTCTATGAGCTTGAGTTATCCACCCACGCACACACACATATTTAGAGTATAAGCGATTTAATGTGTATTGCTAGATACTAACTGTGCCAAAGTGGGTAGTGCAGATTGCCGGGGGGTTGGCGGAGCTGTGCTCAGGACCCAAACCAAACTTGCGGCCCTCTTAAGTGAGGGTATCGCTATACGTGGGGGCTCGTAAATCCGGGATTTCTGAGACAGCGGTGAACACTCCAGAGGTACCGGCATGGACCCACAGGGAGTCAGAGCGTGGTGTGAAGCGGCTAAGGCCGACCCAAGTAAGTCAGTGGTCATTAGCCTCCCAGGGGAGGAGCCATCGCCAACGGGATCACCGCAGGCTGCGGCCCGTACCTCACTCGAGAGTCTCAGATCAGCACCGGCCACCCTTAGCGCAGAACTGTGTGCTGTCCTGGGGGAGATTGTGGCCCAGTGCAAGAAGGATCCCACAGATTACCCAATGTCGGGGTACAGAAAACTCCGGATGTTTTCAGGGAGGAAACCTGTACCTTCGGAAGAAGAGGGATTTGAAGAGTGGTTAGATAGCGCAACTCAAGCACTAGAGGAATGGGAAGTTCCAGAACGCAGAAAGAAGCAGAGGATTGTGGAAAGTCTAAAGGGGCCTGCTCTAGAGGCCATACGCAACCTGAAGATGAGCAGGACAGACTGTAATGCGCAGGAGTACCTAGATGTACTACAGACTGTGTTTGGTGGGACAGAGAAAATCTCTGAGCTTGCTTATCAGTTAGAGCATTGCTACCAGAAGAAGAAGATAGATAACCGCCAGCCGGCGGGAAACTTCAGAGGGCCCCGGTGAGGGAGTCAACTGGGTGCCCATGTCTTTCAGTGAACTCCAAACTGAATAGAAGGAAGAGAGAGAGAGAAAACCAGACCCCTCAGAAGGAATGCCTACAAATAAGAGACAATAACATCCCTCAGCGGGTTTGTACTCCCATTACTGTGGGGAGGGTCAATGCATACCAGGTTCGAAAAAGAATAAAGTCTAAAACCAACTGGATGAAGACGGGTCCCCAGAAGAGGGTGGCCTCAACCCGGCCCTACCCAGAAGAATTGGTCGGCCCGTCCCCCACTGTCTCCATCCAGGTGGAAGGAGTCTACACGAAGGCCCTCCTGGACACTGGAGCTCAAGTGACTTTGTTGTACAGAGACTTCTATGATAGGCACTTGAGCCATTTGCCTATACAGAAGATAGAAGAGCTGGAGATATGGGGCCTGGGAACTCAGAGTTTCCCCTACGATGGTTACCTGCCCATAAAGCTGACCTTCGATCCATCTGTGGCGGGAAAAACAGAGGTGTTTGACACCCTGGCAGTTGTGTGTCCTAGACCGCCCGGGGCCAGCAAGATGTCCCTCAACATAGGGACCAATACGGATCTGGTGCGAAGACTTCTGACCCCTCTAGTGGAGACGAGTAACCATCAAGATCCCAATATCCATCCCATGCTGAAGACAGCCTACCAACAGTTGGTCCTAGAGCAGAAGACCCCAGGAGAGGGGATAGGGAAGGTGTGGAGACTTGGGAGAGAGGGAGTGGTGCTGCAGCCCGGAGAGGTAGCCTGCCTCAGGGCCACGGTGAAGCTTAGCTGGGAGCAGCCTGGCCCCTTTGTCATGCTGGAATCCGATCCAAGGGAGGATCACTCCGGCCTGGAAGTGATACCGGAAGTGATTTCAATCAAGGCCCTGAAGAAGGCTCGAGGAAGAGTCCCAGTGAGTGTGAGAAACCCTACGGAGAGACCCATAGAGATCCCTGCCAGAATGCTGTTGGGGCAGGTGAGTCCTGCGGCCCCAGTCAGCTGGTCAGAAGTAAAAGGAACGGGTGAAGGAGGAGATGTTTGGGAAAAACTTTCCATGGAGAACCCGGACCTACCTGGAGCCTGGAAGGAGAGAGCCAAGGCCCAGCTGACTAGATGGGAGAGGATTTTCTCAAAGGATGAGTTTGATGTGGGATGTGCCAGGAGTGCCACCCACCGAATCCGCCTCCAAGAAGACAAACCCTTCAGGGAAAGGGTTAGGCGGGTCCCTCTAGCTGACCTGGAGGATCTGAGGGAGCAGCTTCCGGAGTTGAAGAAGACTGGTGTGATTCAGGAGTCTAGAAGTCCCTATGCCTCCCCCATAGTGGTGGTCAGGAAAAAGAATGGGTCGTTGAGGTTTTGTATTGACTACAGGACTCTCAACAGGGGGACCATCCCTGACCAGTATACCACACCGAGAATAGAGGATGCCCTACAGAGTTTGGCTGGTGCCAAGTGGTTCAGTGTCATGGACCTCAAGAGTGGGTACTACCAAATCCCCATGCACCAGGAAGACCGAGAGAAGACAGCTTTCATAACCCCAGTGGGATTCTTTGAATTCAACAGAATGCCTCAGGGCCTGTCTGGAGCCCCTGCTAACTTTCAACGCCTCATGGAGAAGACCGTTGGAGACATGAACCTCATAGAAGTCCTTGTGTACTTGGACGATGTCATTGTCTTCGGGAAGACTTTGGAAGAACATGAGGCCAGGTTGGAGAAGGTGTTGAGAAGACTCAGCGAAGAGGGACTCAAGCTTTCTCCCGAGAAGTGCCGGTTTTACCAATCCTCTGTGAACTATCTGGGACACATAGTGTCTGAAAAGGGAGTGGCTACAGACCCTGAGAAGTTGGAGGCAGTTACCTCTTGGCCAAGACCGACAACAGTCACAGAGCTCAGATCTTTCCTGGGGTTCTGCTCCTATTATAGAAGATTTGTGAATGGGTTTGCCCGGATTGCCAAGCCACTGAACGAATTGCTCAAGACTGAAGGAGAAGAGGATGGCTTGGGACCTAGGAGGGCCGGTGAGTCGGTTCAAGATCAGTGGAACCCCAGGTGTGAAGAGGCTTTCCGAACCTTGAAGAGGAGCCTTACCACGGCCCCAGTCCTGGCCTATGCCGACCCCACCAGACCATATGAGCTACATGTCGATGCCAGTCATGAGGGCCTAGGCGGAGTGCTCTATCAAGAGTATGAAGAGCAGCTGCGACCAGTGGCCTATGTGAGCCGGAGCCTGACTCCCTCGGAGAAGAACTACCCCACTCATAAATTGGAGTTCTTGGCCCTCAAATGGGCAGTAGTAGACAAACTGAAGGACTATCTCTATGGGGCGGAGTTTACCGTAAAGACAGATAACAATCCTCTGACCTACCTCTTCACTACTGCAAAGTTAGATGCAACCGGACACAGATGGTTGGCTGCATTATCCGGATTCAACTTCAGTCTAAAATACAGACCAGGGGCTGGAAATAGGGATACAGATGCCCTGTCCCGAAGATCTCATGTCATGGTCGATGACTGGGAAGACTGGACTCAGGTAGCACCGGAAGGAGTGCGAGCACTCTGTCAGGGTGCTGAGTTTCAAGCAAGAGGGGGCTCCAGAGCAGAGGAGATAGGAGTCACCGCAGTGGGAGTCCCTCAACCCTACTGTGGGGTAATTCAACTAGCAGAGGAACTCCTGCCAAAGCTGTCCAGAAAGGAGCTGAGCTATGACCAATTGGAAGACCCCATGGGGAGATTGGTCCTTGAAGCTTTGGAGAACGAGAATCCAGAGGGACTTCGACATCACCCTTCCAAGGAGGCTCGCCTGCTGAGGAAAGAGTTGGATAAGCTACAAGTACATCAGGGAGTGGTCTACCGAAGGGGCCCCTCTGATAACTCAGAAGATAAGTGGCAGTTGTTTCTCCCAGAGAAGCACCGAGAGACGGTACTAATTGCCTTACATGACCAGCATGGCCATCTAGGGGCGGAGAGAACTTTCCAGCTTGTCAGAAGCCGGTTCTATTGGCCCTGTATGAGGGCAGAAGTGGAGGAATATTGCCGTTCTTGTGCACGATGCATCCAGAGGAAGACTCTACCCCATCAAGCTGCCCCAATGGGCCACCTACAGAGTCAGGGTCCAATGGATCTGGTGTGCATTGACTTTCTCTGCCTCGAACCCGATTTGAGTGGATTGGGAAATGTTCTGGTGGTAACCGATCATTTCACCCGTTATGCCCAGGCTTTCCCCACCAAAGACCAAAAGGCCTCCACTGTGGCCAAGGTGCTCATGGAAAAATACTTTGTCCACTATGGATTACCACAGAGAATCCACTCAGACCAAGGAAGGGACTTTGAGAGTCGTCTGATCCGGAACCTACTGGACTCATTGGGAGTAGAGAAGACCAGGACTACACCTTATCATCCACAAGGAGATGCCCAACCTGAGAGGTTTAATCGGACCTTACTAAACATGCTTGGAACTCTAGAGACAGAGAAGAAGCAACACTGGAGCCAACACATATCAGCTTTGGTGCACGCTTACAACTGCACCACAAGTGATGTGACGGGTTACTCCCCCTACCGGCTCATGTTTGGGAGAGAAGCAAGATTGCCGGTGGATCTAGCCTTTGGCATTTCCCTAGACCATGCCTCTGCTACCTCCCACAAGGGATATGTGGACCGACTTAGACACAATTTGAAAGTGGCCCATGAACGAGCTCAGGCGGCGTCGGACCAAAGGGGAGCCCGCAACAAGAGGAACTTCGATCTGAAGGTTCGAGTGCAAGACCTGCAGCCTGGGGACCGTGTACTGCTACGCAATCTGGGGATCCCTGGGAAGCACAAGCTTGCTGATAGATGGAGATCGGAGCCCTATGTCATTTGCAGAAAGCTACCTGGATTGCCTGTGTATAAGCTAAAACCAGAGGGGAAAGTGGGGCCCTTGAAGACTTGGCACAGGAATCATTTGCTCCCGCTTACTGAAGCAGTCAGAATACCTCCAGTGAGAAATCCACCTGAATCTGTTTCCATTCTGGATACCCCGGGACCTAGCACTCGGTCTCAGACCTCCCGGGTTAGACATGGACAAGATTCCCAACGAGGTGAAGGTGGAAGAGGAGAGCTTGAGTGGCTGTGGCCTTCATCAACTCCAGGAAATTCTGCCATAGATCTCCCACCTACTGAGGATACACAGGATGGGACACTGAACCCAGAAGCTACAGAGTTCATTCCATCTAGTGGTGTGCCTGAAGGCTGGGAAGATATCCCTAGCATTTACTCAGAAGAGGAAGGAACCGATGTTCCAGAACCAGTGATGCTGTCAGAATGTGTTCCTGAAGTAGAGCCTGTGGCACCAGAGCCTAAAGTCCCAAGAGAACAGAGAGCTCGCCGAGTTGTGAGACCCCCCAAGAAGCTAACCTACTCTCAAATGGGAGAGAGCTCTGAGGACTCTGTTGTGACTGCTAGAAGAAGTGCTGAACGCTCTAATCCTTCCACTGACCATTTGGTGGAGGGCAACCCCAGCTCACTCTCTGGCACAGTTAGGCAGGCCACTCATGTCAGTGTGACCTGTGGGACAGGGAATCCCACCTCTGAGTTCTGGTGGAAATTCCCTGTACCAACATCATACTCAGCACTTTCAAAATTGGTACAGGATATGTGTTAAAAGTTTATCTTTGGGGACCAAAGAGTTTAAGTGGGGGGAGTGTGTAGCGGGGTCTCTTTAAGAACTATAAAACTACTGTTCCCAGAACCCCGCTGGTTCCCAGGATGCTTTGAGTTATGTCCCAGAGACTTATGGGGGAGGAAATATAAGGAGGGGGAGAGGCCTAGTTCGCTCTCTTTGGACACACCCCCTCTCTGCTAGCAAGAGGAGGTCTGTGCTGAACTGCTGAAAGCACAAGGCCTGAAGCCTGGGCCTTGTGCTCTTTTCCAAAGAGCTCTCTGCCAGCTTAGTTGCACCTGAGAGACATTTTCTCATCTTTGCTGCAGTACACCAGAAGGATTGAAGACTGGGAGGTCGGTGGATTCCTGTTCCTAGACGAAAAGGCAGAGAAACCGGACTTGGACTTGTCCGAGTGGTGAGATCTGTTTAAAGACAGATGCTTTATCTTTATTATACGTTTGGATTACAAAGTTGTTCTTCAAGTGCACCACCGAAAGATTGCTAGCGAATATTGTTTTACTGGACTTCCATTTAGATCAGTCAGGCCTGACTGCATAGGTAGACAGTGCTGGGTGTTTACCCATGTGGGGAAGTAGCTGAAAAAGGGCAGTGCTAGAGTTGCATAGCAATACTTTATTATGCTGATTACTCTGTTTATCTTTATTACTGGTTACTGCAGGGACCTGATTATGTGTTGCAATCCAAATGTTTGATTCATGTTATTCCTTTTATAAAAACAATAAGTAAAGTCAGTTATATACTTTCAAGGATTGTCTATGAGCTTGAGTTATCCACCCACGCACACACACATATTTAGAGTATAAGCGATTTAATGTGTATTGCTAGATACTAACTGTGCCAAAGTGGGTAGTGCAGATTGCCGGGGGGTTGGCGGAGCTGTGCTCAGGACCCAAACCAAACTTGCGGCCCTCTTAAGTGAGGGTATCGCTATATAAATATCATAGAAATGTCTACTTTCCAAAAAGGAGTCATTTGGGGGGTATTTGTACTTTCCTGACTTGTTCGGGTCACAAGAAATGAGGCCACCAGTACATCAGGTGTGATCAATTTTGTATGATTCGCACCACAGCTTGTAGACTCTATAACTTTCACAAAGACCAAATAATATGGGTTATTTTTACCAAAGATATGTAGCAGTATAAATTGTGGCCAAAATTTATGAAGAAAAATTTATAATTTGCAAAATTTTATCACAGAAACAAAGAAAGAAAAGCTCTATTTGTGGGGAAAACAGGACAAAAAATTAATTTGGGTACAGTGTTACATGACTGAGTAATTGTCATTCAAAATGTGAGAGCAATGAATGCTGAAAATTGGTCTGGTCACGAGGGGGGTTTAAATGCCCAGTTGTCAAGTGGTTAAGGGGGTGTGATGGGGTGTCCCTCATTCCAATCTCCAAAAGATGGGAGGTATGCTCTAGGGATAAAACTCCCTTGCTGGAATTCCCAGCACTGTCCCTTTTGCAATGAATTCTCACTCCTTATATTGCACAGCTAGGAGTGGGACACTCGTCCTTTGAATTCTGTGGCAAAGGCAACAAAAAAAAAGGAAAAAGCTCGAGACTAAAAGGCAAGTATGCAGACTTTTGAGACTAAAGACCTCCCTGCTTCAGTCCATGTTAGGCTCCATGCACACCGGGCTTAAAAAATGTCTGTTCTCTCGGGAGTAAAAAATGCTCATATAGAGAATTTTTTGTACAAAGTTTAGGCAAGTTTAGGAGAGTTTTTTTACGATTTTTCTGCCTCCGAGCTACAATCAGAAATGCGATCCAGAAGGTTTTTTTTTCTGCCTCTAAACATTAAACACAAAATATGCCTCCTAACATCCTAATGTACATGGACACATAGGATAACATTGGGCTGCTTCTACAGGCAGAACCCAAAACTCCTGTAGAAGCAACAAATTTTAAGTCAGTGTGCATGGAGCCTAAGACAACAAAAGCTGTGAGCTTGCTGTAAATCCATTGGCCGGTTCCTCTGCACATAGCTCAATTCCTCGCTTCCACACCACTAACAAAGAGTGCCTCCTATACTGCTTTTACTTTTGATGACAAAAACTAAAGCAATGAACTCAGCAAACTGTGGGGTTTTTTTTCTGCCGATATCTGAACTTAGTTCCTTTCATTGTCCCACAATTGGGTAATAGATGTCTGCATTTGCAGGACACAGAAAATGCACTAGTTATCATGAAGATCAGTGTTGTCTCTGTAAAGAAAGCTTTATCACCAGAGGCATAACTAGAACCTTCACAGTCTGGTGCAAGAAACCATGAAGGGCCTGACCTCCCTGACCCTCAACCAGGGTCCTTTTCCTTCTGAGCCTGTGGCTCTTCCTTCTGACCCTTGTAGTTCCGCCACTAATGTTAGTAGTTTTTTTTTATTTTTGTTATATTATTTTTTATATAATTTTTATCCTTTTTTTACAATTTTATTTTTTTATTATTTTTTACAATATTTTTAGGAGCTCCATTAAGTTCACTATGCTTCAGTTATGAATGGACAGTCAGTGATCGGTACCGATTACTGACTCTGGCCATTCAGAAAAGAAAGCAGCCAGTGAGAGAGGAAGAACGCAGGTGCCCAAGGGCAGCAGAAAGAAGAGGATGCTGGATAGGAGGGGCAGCATATAGAAAAACTGATCCCCGCCACTGAATGCGTGCGGGAGTGAGAGGAGGGATCAGTTGCTCTGTGTGCCACCCCGCATGGGCCCCCTGGAGCATGGGGTCTGTTCGCAATTGCAACCCCTGTAGTTACGGTCCTATTTATCACCCTGTTTTTTGGCCCTCTTGTGACAATAATGTTGTTAAAGTGTTAACTATTGAAAAAAATTTAATAATTAGAAAATCCTATAAACAGAATTAGAACCAATACATTTAAGGAAATTTTAGATTTAGACTCTAAACCCATAAAGTGGTGAAGGTGTCATCTAATTACAGTTTTGTGTATCTTAATTTCTCACAGTTTTCTCAAAAGTGTTTTAGATGTATTTGTTATTTATCAACAGAACACATTTGCAGTATCATGGTTGGTTACAAACACTTAGCCTTGGTTCACAAAAGACCAGATTACTGAGTGGTATTACCATTTTGAATTATTGCAGAATATTGTATTCTGTCTAGTCACAGAATTGTTAAAACAGATAATGAAAAAGAAATCTGAATGCACGAATAAATTATACTTTTTAGTGATACTAATACTACATTTATGTTTAACATTCATTTTAAGCAAGTACTAGGAATAACCTGAACAATGAGCACTAGTATTATAGGAGCTGCCCAGTCCTAAACTAATCTTTTGATAGGCATATGATTGGATCAGCGCAGCCCTTTCCAACCTTTTTACCCCTAAAATATTTTTCAGGTCTCAGGGAACCCCTGCTAAAGTTAATTCAGCAGCGGCAACTGCGAAAAATAAAGCCCTTACAGTGGTGATCAGATCGTCCCCGATTACAGACAGTTAAAAATAGCATTAGTGTCATGGTGCTGACTCTGTCAAGTGGTTCCATAGGGGGTTATTTACGAAAGCCAAATCCACTTTGCACTACAAGTGCAAACTACAAATGCAAAGTGCACTTGAAATTGCACTGGAAGTGCACTTGGAAGTGCAGTTGCTGTAGATCCAAGGGGGATAAGCAAGGAAAATATAAAACTGGATTTTAGCTTGCGCATGATTGGATGATAAAATCAGCAGAGCTTTCCCTCATTTCAGATATACCCCTTAGATTTACAGTGACTGCACTTCCAAGTGCACTTTCAGTGCAATTTCAAGTGCACTTTGCACTTGTAGTTTGCACTTGTAGTGCAAAGTGGATTTGCCTTTCGTAAATAACCCCCATAGTCACGTAGTTAGTCAGGTTGAAAAAAGACATAAGTCCATCTAGTTCAACCATAAAAATAAATAAATAAATAAGTAAAAACTAATATCAAACAATCCCATATACCCAATTCTATACCCACAGTTGATCCAGAGGAAGGCAAAAAAAAACAGCAAAGCATGATCCAATTTGCTATAGCAGGGGAAAAATTTCCATTCTGATCCCACGAGAGGCAATGGGATTTTCCCTGGATCAACTTTACCTATAAATGTTACTGCCCAGTTATATTGTGTGCATTTAGGAAATAATCCAGGCCTTTCTTAAAGCAATCTACTGAGCTGGCCAGAACCACCTCAGCAGGAGTCTATTCAACATTTTCACAGCTCTTACTGTGAAGAAACCTTTCAGTATATGGAGATGAAATCTCTTTTCCTCTAGGCGTAAAGAGTTCCCCCTTGTCCTCTGTGTTGACCATAAAGTGAATAACTCAACGCCAAGTTCACTATATGGAAGCCTTATATATTTGTACATGTTGATTACATCCCCCCTTAATTCAGTTCCTCTAATCTCTCCTCATAGTTTGGTTGCCTTTCTCTGCACTTTCTCCAGTTCCCCCGATATACTTTTTGAGAACTGGTGCCCAAAACTGAACTGCATATTCCACATGAGGTCTTACTAAGGATTTGTACAGGGGCAAAATGATATCTCTCTCTCTGGAGTCCATACCTCTTTTAATACAAGAAAGGACTTTGCTTGCTTTGGAAACCACAGCTTGGCATTGCATGCTATTATGGAGCTTATGATCTACCAAAACCCCCAGATCTTTCTTCACCACACAATCTCCCGGTTGTACTCCCCCTAGTATGTATTATGCATGCATATTTTTATCTTCCAAGTGCATAACTTTACATTTATCAACATTAAACCTCATCTGTCACATAGTCGCCCAATTAGAAGCATGGAGGTTGGCTTGTAAATTGGAGACATCCTGTAAGGGCATTATTCCACTGCATAGCTTGGTGTCATCTGCAAAGTGGTGTTGGTCCAGGAGCTATGGAAGCCCCATCAGATGGGAGATCAATCAGCCACAGCTCAAGGTACCCATAGTTACCTCTGGAGAATCCCTAGGGTTCCATGGTACTCAGGCTGAAAATTAGTGGGTTCACAGATAGTTGAACGATTTTTAACCGATTGCTGACCACTAGATCCGTCACTTCCTGGTAGGGGGCCCATGCCGCTGGCACTGAAGCTGTGCTGTGATTAGACACAGCACAAGCCAATAAATGTATGTCTGCCAGTACCAGTTGATCTGTGAGGAGAGACACAGAACAGAGCTATGTAAACAGGGCAGAGACCTGTTCTGTCAGCTAAGATGTGGTGGATTTTGTCTCCCTGCAAAGCAGAGAATAAAATCCACCACATACCTTAGTGAAAACCGCACATAGTAAACACAAAAACACTAGTTAGCCATACATTCAACCCTTTGATCGCCCCATATATGTGACAGTGCATATATTTAGCACTGATCACTGTATTAATGTCACTGGTTCCCAAAGTGTCAGTTTGTGTCAGATTTTTCCACCGCAAAATCACAGTCCCGTTATAAGTTGCTGTTCGCTGCCATTACTAGTATAAAAATAAATAAATAAAAATTCCAGTATGTATACCATAGTTTATAAATGCTATACCTTTAGCTCAAACCAATCAATATATGCTTATTGGGATTTTTTTTTACCAATACTAACACATGAAACAGAATACATATTGGCCTATGGATTTTTTTTGGGGATATTTTTTATAGTAAAAAGTAAAAAATATTGTTTTTTTTCTCAAAATTGTTGGTCTTTTTTGTTTATAGCACAAAAAATAAAAAACCCAATGGTGATCAAATACCACCAAAAGGAACTCTATTTGTGGAGAAAAGGGATATACATTGAATTTGTGATTAATATTGATTATTTATTGTCTATCTGCTGTCTACTGTATGCAGACCATCACACTTGTTGTGCCTGGCTGGTATTTCTTGTGTATTTGTATTGGGGAGAGAGGGTCAACATTTTTTTTATTTGACAAAAAATGAATCAAAATATTTCACAGTACTGCACAACTCCTGATATGACATTTAGTCCTTAATAAAATATATAGTCTAATAAAGTAATGGTATGAAAAACTCATCTTAGTGAAAGTGGCCCACAAATTATTATGTAACATGTTTTATACATTTACTTTAAGTAAAGCTCATTATAACACACCACACAGAACATATGTCAAAAATGTCAATTAATCAAGATGCTGTGCATGTATCCTACACAAGCCAGCTATTTGCAGAATATTACGCATTTGGGAAGGAATTACATGGCATATGAACTATGACAGGATGTGGTAAAATATAGAAAGTCTGTCAGGCTTCTCATCACTTTCTCAAGTATTTCCAAAAAAAATCCCCTGATGTGACATGCCAATGGATTTAAATATGGCATTCCATATTCTGGTATGTGATAGGCTATTTCTACGTAAACCAGAACTATTCTGTAAATGTAATCTTTCCCTAACTAATGAACGTAAAAGATAAAGACAGGTCATAGTTATCTACCTTTTTTTCCGGAAATAAAGGAATTTCTCTGTATGTTAGCACAATCACGTGAATGAATATTGGTTTTAGAAAAATGGGCTTGGGTCAGTGGCGTAACTAGAACCTTCAGGGCTCCGATGCAAGAAACCATGAAGGGCCCCCCTGAACCCCAGCCAGGGCCCTTCCCTCCGAGTCCGGCGGTGGAACTCCAGGGCGTGGTCACAGGTATGACCTTTGTGAGCCCTGTAGTTCCACTACTGGTATCAGTAGTTTTTTTTTATTAGTTTTTAAAAAAAAATGTAGGTGCCCCATTGGGGGACTGTCCCTAGCAGGATGGGGTCCCTGTCCTCAGAAGAGATGAGGTCCTTTTCTCTAGGGCAGATGAAGTTACTGCCCCCAGGTAAGAAGGGGTCCCTGTCCCCACGTGAGAAGGGGTCCCTGTCCCCAGGGGGAGATGGAGGGGGTATGTAACGGTGTGTGGGGGATGGGGTCCTCTCACTGCCATGACCAAGCTGTAGGCCTCGCACTCATCCATGTTGGCCTGGGCTCCATCCAGTGTGCTGGATGGACGATCAGCATATCTCCCAGAAAGACCTTTTATCATCTGTGTATGACGGGGGAGGAGGGGGGCTGGCAGACAAGCCTGCAGTGTCCTCCAGGGAGCTGGCGCTCATAGTGCTGCACTGCATCTGTGTGCTTGCATGGAGCAAGAGAGGGGTACTCTGAGGAGCCATCTGAGGACACAGGTCATGCAGGGAATGCACAACTAAAGAGCAGCCAGTGTGATAGTCGAGCATGGAACTCTGCTAGTCACCCTCCACCTCCAGCCACCCGTGTGCATGGTGCACTGGTACCCCTAGCTGCCTATGCTGCTTTGAAAATCGACCAATCTCCTAATTTAAACTATTTATATTTATTTTGTGTCTCTACCTAAACTGTTTTAAAATAACAGTACTATAATACTAATATAGTATCATACTAATAATAGTAGTCAGTAGGGTTATGCCATGTCTGTACACTCCTCTATCATTCCTATACTGTTAGGCTGAGGTGAGAGTAGACACAGATTTCTAAAGGCAAAGCAAAAGTTAAATTTTAAAGTATAAATCCACTTGCATTTGTATACCCGCAGAAAAAAGTAAAGTAAAAAATAAATAAAAAATAAACCCACTGCATGCTAGCTCATTATGAAAAACTTACCTTAGAACAAGGCGTTCTAAGGGGGAAGCCCCCTTGTCCTCATCAACATGGGGACAAGGTACTTTGAGGGGTCACAGACCCCCAAAGCATCCTCCCAATGTTGAGGGCATGTGGCCTGGTATGGTTCAGGAGGGAGGGGGGACGCTCTCTCGTCCCCCCCTCTTTTCCTGTGGCCTGCCAGGTTGCTCGGATAAAGGGTCTGGTATGGATTTTTAGGGGGACCTCCACGTTAATTTTTTTTTAAATTTGACGTGGGGTTCCCCTTAATATCCATACCAGACCTGAAGAGCCCGGTAATTGAATTTGGGGGACCCCCGCGCTTTTTTTTTTATTTTATTTTTTTATCAATGACTTTCAATGAATGTTCTCTGTATTAGGGAGCTGACAATTCATAATAGCTGTAGACACCCCCCAGGTAATCACTGCTCCCGAAAAAACGTCAGTTTTTAAAACTTTTTTTTTCAATGATACATGTCCCCTGGGGCAGGACCCAGGTCCCCAAACACTTTTTAGGACAGTAACTTGCAGAATCTTTCCTCTCTGTCAAATCTTTTTTCTCTGTCGAATATTTTCTCTATATAATCTTGGACTAATAGAGTTAAGGTTAGGCACATTCGACCACAGGTTCTATAGACACAGATTGTTATTGTCAGAGTCACGTCGAATCTCCTATTCTATATCGAACTGTTGTAACAACGAAAACGAAAATAAAGCATTTATTTATGTTGGATCTTTCGTTTTTCGGATTCTGTGCTTTCGTTATCGTTTGTCAAAACGAAAATGAAAATACCTGAAATTCGGACGAAAATGCATTCGGACGAAAACGAATGCACATGTCTACTGCTGACATCAGCGGCTGCATGCAAAGTGAATATCTCCTAAACCATACAGGTTTAGGAGGTATTCATTTTACCTACAGGTAAGCCTTATTATAGGCTTACCTGTTGGTAAAAATAAACAAAATGGGTATACAACCGCTTTACATATTTTAATTATTATTTATTTTTCTAATGCCCCCCACCCCCAATGAGAAAAAAAATACTAATGTCTACTTACCCTCTCCACTCTCCAATGCAGTCTTTGATTTCTTCCTTCATATGGTTCCAGCGGTCTTCAGGACAGGACAATTGGTCATTCTATCCATTTACTGTGAGCCCAGTCTGTTGTTTATACTGTACATCCCCCTAGGGGGCTCCTCAGCCATCGACAAATACTTACCCTCTTTTGTGCTGGAACTAGGTGACAAAGATGCTGTGACATCACTGGACCAATAAGAAGATTTAGAACAAAGGTATGTGTAAATGTTAAAAAAAGATACAGGTGAGGGGGCAGGGGGAGGCAGGTGTTGGGGCACTTGCATATATAGCATATATCTACCTTCCTTTTGCTGCCCTGCTAGCTAAAAGTTAGACAAGACAGCCCTTTGTATGCTCAAGTTGGATCTCCAGTTGAAGCTCACACAGGGCTGACTGGAACCCTGTCCACATGTGATAGCACAGAGCCAATCCCCAAGTCCATTGAGCCTTCATACCCAAAATGTAATGGGCTTTTCTTCACTCTCAGGGGTTGATTTATTAAAAGTGAGTGCAAAATCTGGTGCAGTTCTGCACAGAAACCGATCATCTTCCAGTTTTATTTTTGTGTGTCATGGCTTAAAGTGGAAGTAAAGTCTTATTTTTTTTCTTGTACCTACAGGTAAGCCTATAATAAGGCTTACCTATAGGTACTGTGAATATCTCCTAAACTTGCACAGTTTAGGAGATATTCAGAGTGCTTGCAGCCGATGGTGTCATCGGCGCATGCACTCTGAAGGTTCGGGTTACCGTGCCGGACATGCAGGACCCTGCGGTAAATGGCGGCTCCCACGCACATGAATCCAGAAGAAACACTGGGGAAGATGTCAACCTTCTCAGCGGTGTGTGGGCGGTGCTGGAGAGCTTCGTTCTAAGGTAAGTATTTCATAATGAGCTACAACCACTTTAATTGAACAAGCTGAAGTTAGAAGCTATTTCTACCAACTAATGCCTTAAGTAAATAGGATAATACCTACACTGGCAATCCAATACTTTTTAACAAACGACAGTGTGTTACCCCATGTGCCAAAGCCACTGGTATGAAACTTAACATTTATTCAAATTATATAAAATAAATGATTGTGTGTTTGTGTATTCAAGTAGTTGAAGTTATGGCCCGTACACACGATCCGAGTAAATTGAATAGCTAAATAAAGTCACGAAAATTCTTGTATGATAGATAAAAAAATCAGAAGTGATGTCATGTGTTGCGCCATGTGTTGTAATGTATTTGTATTGAATTTTCGGACAACTAACCAAAAATCGTACGATCTGGAATCGTACGAGAAAAATTTCTGTGAATGCCCGATCTAATAAGATCGGATGAACGCTCATGATCGGTTGTTGAAAGTAGTTTAAAAAAAATCGTAGCTCCTTCCTCGGACGACCGTTTTCGTACAATATGTGGATCGTGTGTATGAGCCATAAGAAGCCGATTGGCTACCATGCACAGCTGTACCAGATTTTTTTATTTATTTTGTGAAAGTTTAATCGAACAAGCTGAAGTTAGAAGCTGATTGGCTGCCTACCATGCACAGCTGTTCCAGATTGTGGACTCCCTAGTTTTATTAAATCAACCCCTCAGTGTCTTACAAGAGATAGAGAATAGACTTTATTGCTTTCACCAAGACATCTCCAAATTCAGAAATATAAATTACATTTCAACACATGTAATTATTTTGTGGTATTCATATTTGGTGCCATTATATCGTGTAGTTGATCGGCTAAATACCACAGGACACATTGCTCCTCATCGGTATAAAGATGATATTATCAAGGCCTTAGATAGTTTTCATTATCTCTCTTGTGCTAACACACTAGTGCCATCTTCAGATTAAAATCATCCCATAAGAGATATGTGTTGGCAGATGCTTCTGAAAAAGCATTTACATATCAAATGTAGTATAGTAATGTGGAATAAAGGAGAGGACCAAAGTCAAAAATATATTGCTGATCTGTGAAACAATCCATTATTGTGCTAATAGGTACCCCCTCTAGAGATCAGTAGAACACTGACCTGTTTCAAGTCCTTCTTGATAGCTATTGACGGGTTTTTGTCTATTACCCGTGGGGGAAACTTACAAAACCTGTCATAAAGTGAACAACTAACCGGTCCAGCATGACTAGAATTACAAAATATTATAACACTGACAGCAAGAGAAGGACAGGTGGTCTGTCTAGTTTGTCCATTCATTTTGCTTTATATGAGCTTCCAGCAGATATTAAAAGCATACTAATTAATCAAGTTATGTATTAATTTAAATATTGTTCAGTTTATTCTAAATTCATAATGTAATGTACCTGTCTTAAAGCGATATTAAAGTCCTGTTTTTTTTGTTTTTTTGTTTAAAAATAACAAACATGTTATACTTACCCACTCTGTATAGTGGATTTGCACAGAACAGCCCAGATCCTCCTCTTCTCGGGTCCCATGCCGGCCCTCCTGGCCCCTCTCTACTCCTGAGTTCCCCCACAACAAGCAGCTTGCTATGGGGAACCAGAGCCACTGCTCTATGTGTCCATTCAAAATTCCCCATCTTTCTCTCCTCATTGGCTTACTGACTTTGATTGAAAGCAGTGGGCGCGAATGGCGACCACTGCTGTCTCGGCCATTGAGGAGGTAGAGTACCTGGATTTCGACATCGCTGGATTAAGATGGGGGGGGGGAGGCTCAGTTAAGTATAAGGATGGCTGCTTTATCATAATGCATATATTAAGATAAAAAAAAACTTCTGCATTTACAACCACTTTAAGCTAGTCATACATGTACAGAATTTGGGCTGAAACTGGTAGTTTTCGGAAAGGATCGTTCGACATTTGTGCTGTTAGTGGACTCAGCTTTACAGTCGATTTCAACAGTAGGCCTAGCTAATGTCTATAGACCCCAGATGACAACTCCATATTCGAAACGCATTGGGTAGACTTCTTCGCAGACATCGCTTGCCTTTTATACATGTACATGCTGTTTTGATACCTCCAAAATGTGAGTTTTCCTTCATATGCTTATTCATTAAAGTGCCTTTCATGACAATATTACGCTATGTTGGGTTTCTATTTTTATGGTTACATGCACGATACCACTACTCCATTTCTTACTGGATACCAATGAATTTTTTCACCTAATTGACGAGGCGGTGCAAGTTGAGTTCATGGATTACCTATACCTACTGGGTTGAATTCCATATATAAGTCTACGAGACTTGGGGGGCGTACGCCTATCAAAGTCCAAGTCTGCCGGTAAGCCTCCCCCATTTTCACAGTGGTGGTGATGATGCAGGCGTGAAGAGTACACTTTTGAAAGTTTTTTCTTCTGCAAATTCAATATTGGAGTTCACTGTCAGGGACTTATTTAGCACTTGCACATAATTTGTGAAGGACTATTAGTTATATAATTTTCACTTATATTTATTTATTTTCTATTTTTTACGTCCACTTGTATTAAATTTTTCTATTGTTTGAACCTGGTTTTTATGTTCATGTATCACTAGAGAATATGTTTCTCATTTATACGATTTGAGATTTATATGGTGACACGTATAATTCCATTTTGACTTTGTCATAGCGCCACACATATATTTTTTCTAACGTCCATAGAACCAAATCGAAAACTTTTACCATTTCAACCAAAGTGTAAATATGTGTATGGAAAAGAAGAAAGTTAACAGCGCTCTCTGCAGGGACAACTCAATCCATACACCAGGTTCACTCACAGGTGCCGTGGCTCAATGTGTCCCAACTCACTCCAATGCAACAGTAGTAAGAAGAGCCGGCAAAGCTGTAATCCTTGAAGTGTAGTTTATTGGTACATCAGAGTGACAATAAAACAATAAACTGACGCGTATCCGCAATAGCCTTATGCTGCGTACACACGATTGGAATTCCGGCCAGAAAAAGACCGACGAGAGCTTTTCATCGAAAAATGTGACCATGTGACAAATTTCCGCCAGCCAAAAATTGATAGCATGTTCTCAATTTTCCCAATGGAAAAACTTTCTATCGGTAATTCCGATCATGTGTATGAAATTCCGAAACGCCAAAAATCATGCATGCTCAGATTCAACTACGAGACAGAAGCTATTGGCTACTGACTACTGAACTTCCTTTTTCTAGTCACGTCGTACGTGTTGTACGTCACCGCGTTATAAATGATCGGAATTTGATGTGACCGTGTGTAGGCAAGACAGCTTGAGCCAAATTGCGTTGGAATTCCGTCGGGAAAACCATCAGAGCTTTTTCCGACGAGAATTCCGATCATGTGTACGCGGCATTAGCTACGACTAAGGCCGCGTACACACGGGCGGACTGTTCGCCCAACCTTGTCCGCTGAACAGTGTTTGGGCGGACAGTCCGCCCGTGTGTGGGCTTTCAGCGGACAGTTTCAGCGGACAGTTGGACGGACAAAGTCTTTCGGAAATTCCGAAAAACTGTCCGCTGAAACTGTGTTTGAGCGAACAGTCCGCCCGTGTGTAGGCTACTTTCGAAATGAGCAAACTGTTCCCGCTCGGAAAGTCCGCCCATCTCGAGCGCGTGTACAGGTAGGCGGGGCCCGCGAAGGAGACGTCGCGGGCTCCGCCGCCTGGAATGGGCTTAAAGGGGAACCCCAACGCCGAAAAAAATCGGCGTGGGGGTTCCCCCAAAGTCCACACCAGACCCTTGTCCGAGCACGCTACCCGGCCGGCCAGGAAAGGGGGGCGAGCGAGCGCGCCCCCCCTCCTGAGCCGTACCAGGCCGCGTGCCCTCAACATGGGGGGTGCCTTGGGGAAGGGGGGGCCGCGCGGCCCCCCCACCCCAAAGCACCTTGTCCCCATGTTGATGAGGACAAGGGCCTCTTCCCGACAACCCTGGCCGTTGGTTGTCGGGGTCTGCGGGCGGGGGGCTTATCGGAATCCGGGAGCCCCCTTTAAGAAGGGGGCCCCCGGATACCGGCCCCCCACCCTATGTGAATGAGTATGGGGTACAATGTACCCCTACCCATTCACCTGTGAAATAAAGTACAAAAAAAAACACAACACAGGGAAAAAATATTTTATTGCACAGCTCCGGGGGTCTTCCGTCTTCGGGGGTCTTCTCGCCGGACTCCTCCGCTATCTGTGTGTAGCTCTTTTACTAGCGGAGGAGTCCGGCTTTCTTCCTCCCCGCCGCCGGCCTCTTCTCCCGACTTCGGGGGTCTTGTCCCCCTCTTCGGTTCTTCTGCCGGGCCACCGCGCCTTCTTGTAGCTCTTTTGCAGGCGGTGGCCCGGTCTTCTGTCGCCGCTGCCTTCCGTTCTTCTGTCGCCGTCTTCGGTTCTTCTGCCGGGCCACCGCGCCTTCTTGTAGCTCTTTTACAGGCGGTGGCCCGGTCTTCTGTCGCCGCCGCCGCCGCCTTCCGTTCTTGTTCTTGTTCTTGTTCTTCTTCTTCTTCTTCTCCTGGAGATGTTGACTCGACGAGCTCTCCGGCCGGAATGCCAGAGCCGCGCTGTGCGGTCACTTATATAGTGACAATGGGGCGGTGTCACATGGTATATGTCACATGGGTTGGTCACATGGGTTGATGTCACATGGGGACTATGACATCGTAAGGGGGCGGGGTCACCATGTGACCAACCCATGTGACATATACCATGTGACACCGCCCCATTGTCACTATATAAGTGGCAGCGGAGCGTGTCCCTGGCATTCCGGCCGGAGAGCTCGTCGAGTCAACATCTCCAGGAGAAGAAGAACAAGAAGAAGAACAAGAACGGAAGGCGGCGGCGGCGGCAGAAGACCGGGCCACCGCCTGTAAAAGAGCTACAAGAAGGCGCGGTGGCCCGGCAGAAGAACCGAAGGCGGCGACAGAAGAACGGAAGGCAGCGGCGACAGAAGACCGGGCCACCGCCTGCAAAAGAGCTACAAGAAGGCGCGGTGGCCCGGCAGAAGAACCGAAGAGGGGGACAAGACCCCCGAAGTCGGGAGAAGAGGCCGGCGGCGGGGAGGAAGAAAGCCGGACTTCTCCGCTAGTAAAAGAGCTACACACAGATAGCGGAGGAGTCCGGCGAGAAGACCCCCGAAGACGGAAGACCCCCGGAGCTGTGCAATAAAATATTTTTTCCCTGTGTTGTGTTTTTTTTGTACTTTATTCACAGGTGAATGGGTAGGGGTACATTGTACCCCATACTCATTCACATAGGGTGGGGGGCCGGTATCCAGGGTTGTCGGGAAGAGGCCCTTGTCCTCATCAACATGGGGACAAGGTGCTTTGGGGTGGGGGGGCCGCGCGGCCCCCCCTTCCCCAAGGCACCCCCCCATGTTGAGGGCACGCGGCCTGGTACGGCTCAGGAGGGGGGGCGCGCTCGCTCGCCCCCCTTTCCTGGCCGGCCGGGTAGCGTGCTCGGACAAGGGTCTGGTGTGGACTTTGGGGGAACCCCCACGCCGATTTTTTTCGGCGTTGGGGTTCCCCTTTAAGCCCATTCCAGGCGGCGGAGCCCGCGACGTCTCCTTCGCGGGCCCCGCCTACCTGTACACGCGCTCGAAATGGGCGGATTTGCCTCCTCCTTACGTGGGCGAGTCCGTTCATTTCAAAAGTTGAGCGAACTGTTTGGCAAACAGTTCGCTGAAACAGTCCGCTCGTGTGTGGGCAAGTCCGCTCATGCAAATTTTGAGCGGACTGTTTGCCGAAACTGTTTGACGAACAAGGTTGGGCAAACAGTCCGCGCGTGTGTACGCGGCCTCAGGCTATTTCCGAAAACGCGTCAGTATATTGTTTTATTGTCACTCTGATGTACCAACAAACGACACTTCAAGGATTACAATTTTGCCGGCTCTTCTTACTACTGTATATATGTGTATTTTATATTTGAAATGGAAAAAAAAAAACATCTGTTGTGTATTGCGTATGTCCTTGGAATATAGGTGAACCGGAATAGTCATTTGCAATGCAAATGGCCAAAATTCTATACGTGTATGGCCAGATTAAGTATCAGCCTCCTAAAATCCTCTGATTCAAGAGCTCAGACTGAGAGACGGAGGGGCAGCACTAATAGCCAATCAGGCTCTGCCACAGTGCAATTTAAACATGTGACAGATGTCAACATGTACAGAGAGTAAAGTGACCACAGGATTGACATCATCAGTGTTCTGTTGTTCCTTTGTTTTCCAACCAAAAGGTTATTTTGCTTTTGCAGTAGAGGTTGAGGATCAGGCTGTGTAGAATTATACAATTTTTGGGTAAGTAATACACATAAATATATGCATTCGGCTGCTTGCCTGGAGTACAGCTTTGATAATGTTTTGGTCAAAGAATAAATATGTGTTTCTCCCAGATATGGATAACTGCTGATTATATTGTTGTCAATATTTTGATCATTACTCAGACAAAAAGGTTAAAGAAAAAAAAAAGGTTAAGAGTTAAAGAAAAAATAAAAATAAAAGAATAACAATAATCAAATAAAAAAATAAACAAAACAAAATAAAATAAAAAAGGGCAGCCTCGATAGACCACTTGGTCTTTTTCTGCTGTTACTCTTTGTGTTTCTGTTTTAAAATAACATCAGACACTCTTTTGCAAAGATGAAACATTTATGTTTATCATGCAGAATAATGTCTGAGAGAGCTACAATTTATTTGCAAGCCTGTGCTAAAAAAAAATATGCAGAATCAGATTGTATTTTAACCGCTTAAGGACCGCATACATATACTGTGGCAGGGCGGCCCTTAAGCGCAAAATCACGCACGTGATTTCTTCTTCCTGCTCTGGGAGATTGGACACAGCGGGAGTCAATTAGGAGGTCCAGTGGAGCCAATGTCTGTTGGGAACCCGGTGATCATTTGGACAGAGGCAGAACGGCGGTATGCCTATGTAAACAATGCAGATTGCTGTTCTGTAAAGAAGACAGAGGTCTTGTGTTTCTGCTAAGCAGGAACATGGATCTCTGTCTTCCTACAGTGCAACCACCCCCCACACAGTAAGAAAGCACTCCCAGGGAACCACACGAAGCGTATATTGATTGGTTTGCGCAAAAGTTATAGCATCTACAAACTAGATAGATAGATTTAGGACTTCATTTTTTTAAATATTTTTTACTAGTAATGGCAGCAATTAGAGATTTTTAGCGGGACTGCGATATTGCAGTGGAAAAATCTGACACTAATTGGCACTTTTTGGGGACCAGTGACACCAAAAGAGTGATCAGTATTAAAAAAAGGCACTGTCACTGTACTAATGACACTCTCGGGAAGGAGGTTAACATCAGGGGCGATCAAAGGGTTAACTGTGTTCCCTGGGAGTGCTTGCTAACAGTGGGGGGGGGGGGGTGCTTTGACTGGGCTGTGATTGGCCCTGTTTGTACCATGTGATCACACTGACCAATCACAGCTAGCAACACAATTGTACACAATGGATGGCTTGAAAGGAAGCCATCCGTTGTTTACAACTGTCATGTGACCTGCTGTGATTGGTCACATGGTACTGGCAGCGAGTCAGTACCCTGATCAATCATTGGCTGTGTCCGATGGATGCAGCTGGTGATAGATTGCGCCAATGAGAGAGGCCCGCCAGCCCACCCACACAGCCGTCATATTGTCATAAGCTGGGTGGGAAGTAGTTAAAAAGGGAACATTTAAAAGATAAACTATTAACTCTACCCCTTTAGAAAACACTGGTTTGGCCTCATCTTGTATATGGAGGACGATTTTGAGCACCAATCCTCAGCAAAGCTATTGTTGAATAAGAAGTTCAGCAAATGGCAACAAAATAAATAAGGGGGGTGGAGCACCTCACCCATGAGGATCTATTATATAAAGTAGTTATTCAGCAGAGAGGTTTACGATTACAATGTACGCTAGAAGGCTAGAAGAAAAGATTTTTAACCTACAGTTGAGGAAAGAGTTCTTTACTGTTACAGCAGTTAAAATGTGGAACTCCCTCTCCCAGTAATTGGTACTAGCTGAGAGTGCCTACAGCTTCCAAAAACTTTTAGATGCCGTCCTCAGGAAGCAGTATATACAGGGCTATGGGAATTGTTATAGAATAAAAATCATGCACACATAGTTGAACTGGATGGACCTGTGTCTTTTTTTAAACCTTATAAACTAGGGGACAACATAATTCTATTGCAGCTGAACAATTCCTAGATGTGGTAGCTGCATCAATTTTCTTTTTTTGCAAAAAAGGGGGGGGGGGGGAATGTATATCTCCATATACTGGGACTTTAAATGAAATGCACAAGGAAGGGGGGGGGGGGGCAGTGCGTCTCCATCCCTATTCAAAATTCAAAAAACAAGACGAGTATGGGACTTTAAATGAGGCAGGCTCAAAAAACAATGTAAGAGTAGAAATTTTATTATCAACTATACACAAATGTCGGGGACAGTTTCTATGTGACCAAAAAGTGTTCAATACATGTACAGGCGTAACATCCAAGTAAACATGATATAGAATATTGATAATCATAACAGGAAAAAAGATTTATAAAAATTTCCAAAGAAGCAGTACAGTAATAATATACAATAGAATCCATAAAAATGTTGTAAAAAATGATGGAAATGTGAGGGGTTGCATCCTCAATAGCTCGACGCGTTTCGTCGGTTGACCAACTCATCAGGAGCGAATATACAATGTCTGTAAATAATAAATAATAACAGAAGTACTAAATTAAAAAGCCTATAGTATAGGAAATATTATAAATAAATACATTTTATATAAAAAAGAGATGGTCAAGTCCACAGAACTTACACCCCGTAGGAATGCCGAGCATGAGTTGTCCATAGAAGATCAGCATGAATATAATTGAAACAATAGTGAGAAAAGGAAGTATATAAAAAAAAATTCTATTGTATATTATTACTGTACTACTTCTTTGGAAATTTTTATAAATCTTTTTTCCTGTTATGATTATCAATATTCTATATCATGTTTACTTGGATGTTACGCCTGTACATGTATTGAACACTTTTTGGTCACATAGAAACTGTCCCCGACATTTGTGTATAGTTGATAATAAAATTTCTACTCTTACATTGTTTTTTGAGCCTGCCTCATTTAAAGTCCCATACTCGTCTTGTTTTTTGAATTTTCTTTTTTTGTTACATTTTTTCCTTTTTTTTTTTCACCTGGTGATTCGGCCAGGGTCAGTTTTTACTCATTTATGTAAAACCTTTATCCCAAAAGGAATAAAAAAAAAACAGTTGCTGTAAATGCTTAAAAATCTGAAGTTCAGCTTTAATTTCTCAGTTAATGTGGCTGTTGCTCCTCAATCCAGAGTGGAGATGTCCTAATACAAGAAGTGTGTTGCTGGCTAGATCACCAGGTGAAAATAAAGGGAAAAAAGTGGTTGTAAACAGGACCGGGACAAGGGGTGGGCAGAAGGAATGGCTGCCCTGGGCCCTGTGGTACCATGTGAGGTAGGAGGGCACCTTGAAAATGGAGGGAGGGGATTTGTGTTGGAAGGGGGAATTTGGGGGGCGGCAGGGGGTAAAAATTGTTCTAGGAGGGGGCATTTGGGGGTGTGTGTGCAAGGAGTGGTGATGTAGGGGGATCTGTGTTGAGAGGGGGGATAGGGGAAGAGAATTTGTGTTAGGAATGGGAGATTGGTGATTTTTGTGCTAATAGAGGTGATATGGTAGGAAGGGGACTTGTTCTAGGAGGGGAGATTGGGAGAATTTGTGCTGGGGGGGGGGATTTGGAGTGGGGCAGTGAATGTGTATTTGGGAGGAGAAATTTTATGGGTAGAGGATTTGTGCTCGGAGGGGTGATTTTTTTTTGGGGGGGGATATTTGGCGGAAGGAGGACAAAGATTTGTTCTGGGAAGAGGGATTTCAGCAGGGGGTGTATTTGTACTGGGAGGAGGGGGGATTTATGCTTAATCATGCAAATTAGAGCTCAGTTTTTTTTTGAAGGGAGAGGAATTTTTGCTGACACATAGTGCTCATGCATCTTGGGAAGGGGGGGGCAGTGTGGCATGTTCACCCTGGGCACTAGGTGACCTTGGCACTGGTCGTAAAGGCTGGATATTTTTTACCTTTATGTATGAAGGTAAAAAATCTTTGCAATGCAGCTCTCTCCCAGCCCCCTCCTCCCCATACTTACCTGAACCTAATCCCAATCCAGTGATATGCATGAGAGGAGCTGCTGTCCCAGCTCTTTGCCTCCTCATTTGCTCAGAAACAGCATTGGCTCCCGCTGCTGTCAATCACAGCCAGTGAGGAGAGAGTGGGGAGGCGGGGCAAGGCCAAGCCGCACTCTGTGTGTTTTATGGACACACAGCGTGGGGCTCAGGAGTGAGCATGCATGAATGCCCCCATAGAAAATGACTTGCTATGGGGAAATCTGCAGGGGCCAAAGCCAGACACGCCAACAGGAGAGTCAAAATAAATAAAAATAGGGGGGAAGATACGGTGCTACTAGTAATATATATAATTGAAAACAATATTTTCTATAGAGGAAAAAGCTGCAACACATAAACATGCGATAACCATGAAAAAGAGTTAGTGTAAAAGGAGAAATAGTCACGCTAACTGGAAAAATATCACGTTCCCTAGACAAAATCATAAATTAATATATGTGCAAAAAACAATGTGCATAAAAAGATATGCCCTGAATGCTTTTTAAATAAATATAAGTAATATCATTCTATATGTCAGACAACAGTACAATTAAGAAAAGTGTCTTTATAAATTCATATAGTACAAATTGATATACTGATTAAATTCAAATAGTCATTAAGTGCAAAGTCCACATAAAATGTGTAAAAAAATGTAGTCTAAACAGATCATTAAGTGCAAAGTCCACATATAGTGTATGTTGAATGCAATTTCTCAATATGAGGAAAAATGAGTGGAAAAAACAAGTTGAAAGATGATTCCACCACCGTCAAGAGGGTAAAGGGTGGATCTATCCTTAAAGTGCATATCACAAAAAAGTATGTAGGGGACCCTTACCAAATGAAGTGGACCTCCTATTTGTAGCGGGGTCATCAGCGCCTGCAGATATAACCCTCTTCGGGGTCTTTACACGGGTCCGGGATGTCAGTACCTCCAGATACCTCCTCACTCCCGATGCCAAACTTCCATCCGCTATACAGAGAGATCCCGCTTGCTTATGGGAAGCCAAAAACACTCACCCAGCATCGGTACAGCCCACATAAAAGAAATGGAGGAAACTCCAATAGTGCGTTATCCTTAACCACTGTTTGGTTTATTAACCCCCCTGACGGTATTCCCGAGTCTGACTCGGGGTGGATTTTTTATACCAAGAGCGGTATCCCCGAGTCAGACTCGGGACTGCATCGCTGGATCCAGGAGGAGGTTTACTTACCTTCTCCCTTGGATCCAGCGTTGTCTCCCCGCTGTACGAGCGAGCCGTGTCTCGCTCGATGCATTACATCGCCGATCTCCGTGCCCTGCGAGCGTTGCGACGCACGGGGACGGAGATCGGCGCCAAATTCAAAAAGTGAAACACACAGTAAACATACAGTATAATGTAATCTCACAGATTACATTGCTGTATGTAAATATTTCACATCCCCGTTGTCCCTAGTGGTCTGCCCAGTGTGCATGCATGCAGTTTTATATAATAAAAACTGTTCTTTATGCCTGGAAACTGGAGATTGCCCATAGCAACCAAAACTGTCACTGTACATCAAAAATTATTTTAGACCAGCTAGAAAACAGCGATAATAAATTAGAATCACTCGCAGAATTGAGCGATAGCGATTTGTGGGGAGATCCGTCATCAAATACTGAAAAGTAATGACAGTGACAATTCTGCAACTGAGCAAATTTCAGTGTTTTTGATTTGATTACATTATTGAATAATTTTTATTATTGTTATATTATTATTTGGTACAATTATTTAAAATTATTTATTATATTATAATTTATGATTTAATTTTTCAAACTTTATCATACCCGGGATGTCTGCTAGACTCTGGTTTGGACAGATTTAAGAGAGTTATTCCTAAGAATTGCAGGACTACAATATAAAACGCCAAATTTTCATGCAAAATAATGGTACCGCTTTTAGCACCTAAAATCCGAAATAATCGTACCGCCAGGGAGGTTAATAAAAAAATTACATACAGGAGGGGGGTGAAATTGCCCAGTATTGAAGTGGTTAAAAAAATTTAATCTGAGCCTCTATTATCACTTTAAAAAGAAAACAAATGCAGCAACCATATTTTAGAACTGGCAAACTACATTATATACATTATATTTTTGCTTTTAGATTTAGATATGTTTTAACATCCTTGACATTTGGCAAACAGGAAAGTTTATCTGCAAGTGCAAATGCTGGTATCCAATCCATGAGTCAACAAAATAGAGCCTCTTACTGTATCATATATGATGTCTCTAGAGCAAGCAAAATCAAATAAAAATCAAACAATGAGACATTTATTTTAAATGCTTCACTCGAAGGGCAACATCACCAGAATATACAACAAATCACTAGTTGACGTGAACTGTTCTGCTCCTTCTTTTTTTTTTAAGCCAATAAAAAAAAGCCTGTTGTGCTCCAGAAGTAACTGCACACCTTCAACACTTCCTGGCTGGCTGATTGCCATTCACAGCAACACGTTTTTACCATTGTTAGGAACACACTCTGCAATCTGTAACAATAACAAGCCCACCATGGCTCATTGGTTCTCTTTGAGTATGCAGCTGTTCAACTCAAAGTCTAAGGGTAATGATTTCCATATTCCTTTTTTTTCCATTACAATAAAAATGTGACTCTTGATTGCTCAAGGCTGGTTTGCTTCGGAAACATATCCTTAAATAAATGACACTGGCTTTTATTTACAGTTTTGGCTTCTTGAATAAAATTACAGTCACTCTGACTTACATCTTTGAAGGTCTGGTGTCTAGTTATCTAGTGGTTTTAGAGGTCCATTCCAAGGTCAGCTTGTTGAGCATACAGTATAGACAAGGTCCACAGGTGACAAAGAGCCCACCTATTGCCAACACTTCTCTAAAAATTCTGCCAGCTGCTTGTAACTCAAGGTATTATGCCTACTTTGGTGCTGCAAATTCACATTTCTATGCATCTATCATTCACATACCATGGAGAGATTTGTGCTACAGTTGCCTGTAGGTTTAAAGCCCCATACACACTATCAGATTTTCTCAGGGGCGTAACTATAGGGGGTGCAGCAGTTGCGACCGCAACCGGGCCCTGTGATGCAGGGGGCCCATGCAGCCCCCTCTACATATGGCTGCTCTTTAGTTGTGCATTACCCGCATGACCTGTGTCCTCAGCCGGCTCCTCAGAGTACCCCTCTCCTGCTCCATGCATTGCTGCTCAGTCCGATGTCTGTTCTCCCCAGCCCACCCCGAGTCCGGCCCACACTGCACTGCATACTTCTCCCTGGTAAACAAACTTTAAGCACACAGATGCAGTGCAGCCCTATGAGAGCCGGCTCCCCGGAGGACACTGCAGGCTTGTCTGCCAGCCCCCCCTCCTTCCCTGTCATACACAGATGATGAAAGGTCTTTCTGGGAGATATGCTGATCGCCCATCGAGCACACTGGATGGAGCCCAGGCCAACATGGATGAGTGCGCGGCCTACAGCTTGGTCATGGTGAGTGAGAGGACCCCATCCCCCACACACCATTACATACCCCCTCCATCTCCCCCTGGGTACAGGGACCCCTTCTCACGTGGGGACAGGGACCCCCACCTCCCCTGGGGACAGGGACCCCTTCTCACCTGGGGGCAGTAACTTCATCTGCCCTGGAGAAAAGGACCTCATCTCTTCTGGGGACAGGGACCCCATCCTGCCTAGGGACAGTCCCCCAATGGGACACCTAAAAAAATAAAAAAAAATAATAAAAAAAAAACTACTGATACCAGTGGTGGAACTACAGGGCTCACAAAGGGCATACTTGTGACCACGCCCTGGAGTTCCACCACCGGACTCGGAGGGAAGGGCCCTGGCTGGGGTTCAGGGGGGGCCCTTCATGGTTTCTTGCATCGGGACCCTGAAGGTTCTAGTTACGCCACTGGATTTTCTGCTGATTTTTTCCTTCAGATTTACCAAAACCATATAATATGAGGTCAAACCTTAGGAGTTTCAATTTGTATGCAATCAGGCAGGCCCTTGTACTATATGGTTTTGGTAAATCTGAAGGAAAAACTCAGCAGACAATCTGATAGTGTGTATGGGGCTTTAAGTGTAATGCCCCATACACACGGTCGGAATTTTAGACGGAAAATGCCCGGTCTGTCAGTTTAGGTGGATGGCCATGTCTTGGTAGGTATGCAATTGTGCCATACTCTTTCCATTTTTGGATGATGGATTAAACAATGCTCCGTGAGATGTTCAAAGCTTGGCATATTTTTTTATAACCTAACCCTGCTTTAAACTTGTTCAAAACTCTATCTCTGACCTGTCTAGTGTGTTGCCTTCATTAAGCTGTTTGCTCACTAAGGTTCTCTAACAAACCTCTGAGGGCTTCGCAGAATAGTTGTATTGATACTGAGATCAAATTACACATAGGTGGACTCTATTTAATAATTAGGTGACTTCTAAAGGCAATTGGTTTCACAAGATTTTAGTTAGGGGTATCAGAGTAAAGGGAGCTGAATACAAATGCATACCACACTTTTTATATATTTATTTGTAAAAAATATTGAAAACCATTTATCATTTTCCTTTCACTTCACAATTATGTGCCACTTTTTGTTGGTGTATCACATATAATCTCAATCAAATACATTTACCTTTTTGGTTGTAACATGACAAAATGTGGAAAATTTCAAGGGGTGTGAATACTTTTTTCAAGACACTGTATTACTATGTACACATGCCAAGGTGCATCTTTCCCAACTGTGCCTATTTCAGGACAGAGTGAAGCAGCAGCTGCACACTGGGTGATGATGTATGGTTATTCATACACTTTAGATGGATGTCACAGTGGGAGAGACAAGGAAACTGATGGTATTCCTTTGTATTTTTCGACAATGCGTGAATAGCAAAAATGGTATTTATAAACTCATGTTGGTTCCACAGTTTCCTTTTTGTTTGGCAATGATCACTGCTAACTACTGATGTAATGAATAGATTTGTATCAAGCCTGAAATCCATTGAATGTGGAGGAACCTTTGCTGTATATTATGCAGGAGAAATGAAGTTATCAGGCAAACATGTACCCTTCACTTTCAGCATATTCAAACAGTAAATCAAAACTTCTCTCAAAATTTCATCCTCTCTATTAAAACCTTATGTGTTCAGACCACCGGGGGGTTCAAAAGAAAACCAGACACTGGATACAAGGAATTCTTCAGAATCATCTTCTGTTTTGTAATTTATCATTGTTTTTTACTCAATTTCCTGCCAGCTTTGAAACGATCTGTGTAAAACTCTTTTTTATTGAATGTTGTGTGCAGGAAAAAAATGAAATAATACAAAAGGTGAATGAGGTTTGTTTTCCGGCCCTCCTTTAGTGGGGAACTCTGACGTTGCCAACCTCATGTGAACAGTGGCAGCCCATCCATTAGGGGCGCCGGAGCGCCGTCCCCTCTATCCACGGCCGCCACCCCAATGCTCTATCCACGGCCTCTATTTTGACAGGATAACGCCACCCCTCTATTCATGCGTCAAGACTCCGAATGCATAAATGTTTTTTTGAAGCACCTGATTAGAGACAGAGGCTTCAATAGGGTTCAAAATAAGGTGGGCTTGTGGCACAGAGCATTGCACCAGGAGCCCACCCAGGTGTCTCAATAACAGATATTCATTCACTGTTGTAACACTGATCCCCAATCTAGCCAATCAGAAATGGGTCTGAGATGCATTTTCCGAATGGCTGAAAAGAGAATTGGCTGCCAAGGAGGAGGGAGAAAACGGAAGCCGCCACAATGCCAGTGGAGAGCAGGGGAAGGGAAATCCGTTGCTGATGAGCAAGGGTAACTGCCGGTGGAGAAGCGCTGCCCACCATAGAGGGGGTAAGTGCACCCTACTGACTGCAGACCAACCGATCGGGGGGGGGGGGGAATTGTTTGCCGCCCCCCAAAAAATTACCACTGGCCGCCACTGCATGTGAAACCATTGAGCTTTTTTTCTTTGTAGTTACATCATTATTATTAAATTTATTATTATTATTATACACGATTTATATAGTGCCGACAGTTTACGCAGCGCTTTACAATGTATAGGGAGGACAACACAATTACAGTACAGTTCAATACAAAAGGTACAGGAGGGCCCTGCTTGTAGAGCTTACATTCTAAAAGGGAGGGGGTGGTACAAAAGGTAATAGCAGCAGAGAATGATTTGATGGGGGTGGCAGTAAGATATATTTTTTTAAATAACAAACATGTTATACTTACCTGATCTGCCTTTTCTGGGCTTCCCCGACAGCACTCTTTGCTTCTCCTCTTCTCTGGGTGCCACCATAGGAAGCTTTTCCTATGGTGGCACACATGTAAGTGCAATTCTGAGCTGGGCTGTGTGTATATGTTGACACATACAGTGCGGCTGGGCCCAGCCCCCCACTCCCTCATCACAGGATTTGATTGACAGCAGCAGGAGCCAATGGCTCCCATTGCTCTTACTGATTCCTGTGAGGAGAGAGAAGTGCTGCATCTCTCGGGCACAGTGCTGGATCGAGATTGGGCTCAGGTAAAAATTTACGGGGAGCTGGAGGTTGAACTTGAACGTTTTGTTTTTACCTTAATGCAGATAATACATCAAGGTAAAAAAAAAGCCTTTACAATCACTTTATTGAAACAAAGGGGGAAAATGCTTTTTGTGATAGGATAAGACTGAGGCCGCGTACACACGCGGGGACTGTTCGCTCAACTTTGTCCGTCAAACAGTTTCAGCGGACAGTCCGCTCAAAATTAGCATGGACGGACTTGCCCACACACGACGAACGAACAGTCCGCTGAAACCGTGCGCGATGACGTGAACGGCACGTACGACGGGACGAAAAATACGACGTCCTATACACTGCAATGCAAACTTCGGCGTGTAAATCCTTTCTGAGCATGCGCGGAACTTAGTTTGACGAACAAGCCTACACACGAGGGGACTGTTCGCTGAAACAGAGTTTCAGCGGACAGTTTTTCGGAATTTCCAAAAAACTTTGTTCAGCAGACTGTCCGCTGAAACTGTCCGCTGAAAGCCCACACACGAGCGGACTGTCCGCCGAAACACTGTTCAGCGGACAAAGTTGAGCGAACAGTCCCCGCGTGTGTACGCGGCCTAAGGTAATGAAACCTAAACAAACCTCCAAGTCTAGGCTCTTGTTTAGCTGTACCTAATGCCTGAAAATTGCCTTATATTGCAAAGACAATTATAAAAGAATGGGTTCCACAGTACTTCCTGGACACAACCGATCTAGGTTGTCCAGATGCATCTTGGGAGACTGATGTGATCAGGCTTCATACCCTTAATATGCTGAGATCTGAATATTTTGTAGGCAATAATTGCATCTAAACATCTAAAACATCTGTTTTTATCAAAACATACAAGTATTTATTAAAGCAGGACTAAACCCACCGATTTAACTGTTTCACAAAACAGTTAATTTCAAAGCATGCCTTGAATGATAACTGTTATGCTGTGTGCACACAGTCGGACTTTCCGGCAGAAAAAGTCAGATGGAATCATTTCATCGGATATTCCGATTGTGTGTGGGCTTCAGCTGACTTTTTTTTTTTTTTCGAAAATTCTAACAGACTTAGAAATAGAATATATTTTAAATCTTTCCGATGGAATCAATTCCTATCGGGAAAACCGTTTGTCTGTATTTTGTTCCAACGAACCAAAAACAACGCAAGGGCAGCTATTGGCTACTGGCTATTGAACTTCCTTTTTCTAGTCCCGTCGTACATGTTGTATGTGACCGTGTTCTAAACGATCAGACTTTGGTGTGATCGTGTGTAGGCAAGTCCGTTTCAGCGAAACTCCGTCAGAACTCTGTCGAAAAAACCATCAGAGTTTATTCTGATGGAAAAAACGGTCTTGTGTACACGGCATTACGGTTATGTCATGTACAGTTATGTCTCCTTGATTATTTCCCGCCTTGACTACTGCAACTCTCTCCTTAATGGCCTACCCTTAAGTAGGCTATCCCCCCCTTCAGTCTATTATGAATTCTGCTGCTAGACTAATACACCTCACTAATCGATCCGTGACTGCTGCCCCTCTCTGCCAATCTCTTCACTGGCTTCCCCTACCCCACAGTGTAAAATTCAAAATGCTAACCATAACATACAAGGCCATCCACAACCTCGCCCCCATCTACATCACCAACCTCATCTGCAGATATCGCCTCCGAGGACCTCCTGTTTTCTAGCTCCCTTTTTACCTCCTCTCATGCTCGCCTTCAAGACTTCTCCAGAACCTCTCTCATCCTCTGGAACTCCCTGCCCCAGTCTGTCTGCTCAGCCCCTACCCTGTCCACCTTTAAGAGTTCCCTGAAAACTCATTTATTCAGGGAAGCCTATCCCACACCCACCTAACTGTCCCTGAGCCACCCACATCAAATCATTCTCTGCAGCTATTACCTTTTGTACCACCACCCCCTCCCTTTAGAATGTAAGCTCTATGAGCAGGGCTCTCCTGTACCTTTTGTATTGTACTGTAATTTTGTTGTCCCCCTATACATTGCAAAGAGCTGCGTAAACTGTTGGTGCTATATAAATCGTTATTAATAATAATAATAATGTCAGGAACCATAAACCAGACGGAGACAGAAAGAACAGTTAAAATCACACCTTTAATGAAATAACACATTTCAGGAACGTAGTGAAAAAACAGAAGCCAGGGTTTGGATGCCAGAGCAGGTAATCAGACGAGCCGGGGTCAGGAAACCTGAAGCCAGTGTAACCAGGAGCAAAAATCAGGAGCAGGAATCAAAAGGGAGATCAGCCAGGCCAAGTCATACACAGGTTCACAGGAAGGAACACACTTATCATAGAGATCATAGACCATGCAAGGGCAAGGAGGAAATTAGCTAAGCTGCTTAAATAGCAAAAGGGGCTGGCTGTAGACTGGACTAATGAGGCAGGTTAATGGTAACCAAGTGAGTCACTGTAGTAACAACAATTGGCTGGTAATTAACCAACAGCTAAGCAGCTTCTGAGCACTAAAAGAAAAGATATGCTCCTTAAGTAGCAGGAGCCCAGCCCTGACAGGTTACTTGTGTGCATACATAAGCTTTCAATTTGCTGGCTAATTTTATAATAAAAATTTTCGAAGATATTTCTATAACAATGCTTTCATTTGTCTCATATTGTAACAAGCTTGTGCTGTAAGGTTTTCATGGTGCCCGCCATTTCCTCTATAGAAATTTTGACTATGGGTAACCTATGGGGTCATATTCACCTTTATTACAATTGGAATACAGTAAAACCTTGGATTGTAAGCATAATTTGTTCTATAAACATGCTTGTAATTCAAAACACTTTTATATCAAATCTAATTTCCCCATAAGAAATAATGGAAACTCAGATGATTTGTTGCACCTCTAAGGCCGCGTACACACGGGCGGACTGTCTGCCCAACTAAGTCCGTCAGACAATCCGACAGACAGTCCGTCCTACTTTCGAATGAACGCACTTGACCACACACGATGAACAGACAGTCCACCGAAAGCTTGCGTGATGACGTGTACAGCACGTACGACGGGACTAGAAATACGATGTCCAATACACTGCAATGCAACCTTTCGCCGTGTAAATCCTTTCTGAGCATGCGCCATACTTAGTCCGTCGAACTAGCCTACTCACGAGCGGACTGTCCGCTGAAACCAAGTTTGGACGGACAATATTACGGAAATTCCGAAAGACTTAGTCCGCCAGACTGTCCGCTGAAAAAGTCCGCTGAAGCCCACACACGAGCGGATTGTCCGCTGAAACACGTTTCAGCGGACCAAGTCCGTCAGACAGTCCGCCCGTGTGTACGCGGCCTAAGTGTAGCAATATGGTTACATTTAATGCAGGTACAACATTTGGCAACTCACATGGTTGATGATTAAAACAGGCGCATCTAATTATGCAGGCATCTGGGTAAAACTGTCCACATAGACCATCCTCTGCACCGCCATCTGTGTATTCCCTTCCATGCTTCGCTCCATGAGCGGTTGAAGCCTCGCTTTCATATTGCTCTACTGCAAGGTCGTTTTCCCAATCATGATTGCAGACTAACAGCGTTGAGAGCCAGTGGTGCGGAGGACGGTCTATGTGGACAGCTTTACCCCGGATGCCTGCATACTTAGATGTGCCTCTTTTAATCGTCAACCATGTGAGTTGCCAAATGTTGTACCTTCATTAAATGTAACAATATTGCTACACTAAGAGGCGCCTCTCCATCAACCGTTCTCTTCTCTTTTATACTCAGATGTGATGTGACGCTACTTGTATATCAAGACCGCTTATTTATCAAGTCAAAATTTATTAAAAAAAATTGCTTGTTTTGCAGAACACTCTCAACCCAAGTTACTCTCAATCCAAGGTTTTACGGTATATGGAAATCAGGAAACAAAATAATGTGTGAGTTTCATCCCTGGTGGTTGCTAAGGCACCAAAGATGCCAGTCATTTAATGACAGAACATTGACTTAGATAGAGCGTATCCTGCCCAGGTCCGATGCGCTTTCCAGTTTTCTGAGTGTAAAGCCATCCACATCTCTGCCCCCAGCTAGATCATTAACTTAGTCTCAAAATACCAACCTAATCATTCTATTTGTTCCTCCCAAGACCTTATGTTCTCTAACTCCCTTGTCACCTCATCCCCTGCTCGCCTGCAGGACTTCTCCTGAGCTTCTCCCATCCTTTGGAACTCCCTCTTCAGAGAAGTCTATTCCGCCTCCACCTTACAACTACACTTTTATTTTCTTCATCAGCTCATCCACTACAGTAATTACTTTTTGTAACTCTTGACCATCCCTCTTAGATTGTAAGCTCTAATGAGCAGGGCCCTCTGATTCTTTCTGTAATTAATTGTATTGTGTAATTGTATGTTGTATTGTATGTTGTAAAGTGCTGCATTAATTGAAAAGATAAAATCAGCAGAGCTTCCCCTCATTTCAGATCTTCCCCTCATCTTGGACTCTATTTAACCACACCCCCTTTAAGCCACGCCTAATATTTTGGGAAATTTAAGCTACAGACAATTTTTGCAGAAACAAAAGAATGCCCCTAAAAAAAAATTCTAGAATGTTGGCAACTATGCATACTATGTGCCCAGGAGATACATTTGCTAATGGGAAAGACCCTGTTTGTCAGCACAAACTTTTTGCTCACTGCGTTTAATTCCAAGTGCACTTGCAGTGCAAAGTGGATTTGCCTTTAGTAATTATTAACCCCCCCGTGTATTTCTTGCAGTCCTAACACTACTAAATTTATGAGCATCTCCACAGTGGGAGCACATGCATTCTAATGGACAGATAAGAGGCAGGTGGGACTGGAGGTAGCCTAGTCCTCCTTAAAGGCACAGGGGCACACTGGACACCCAGCACAATGGCAGAAAAGGTGCCAAGCGTGTCCCCTAACCAAATTTACACCAGAAACAAAGAAATGGCCCTTCCATGTGCCCCTTGCTGTGAAAGCCAGTTATAGATGGGGGAAGGGGCCATCTCTTTGTTACTGGTATATAGCTGTATTAATAAACAGAGAGGATGGTGTAAAACAAATAACAGTAATTTGAGCAACAGAAGTAGAGGGGTCAGGCATGGACACTGAGCTGACAGGCAAGGAGGGATGGGGAGAGGACAAAGGGGAGCAGAGAGAAGGATAGAGGAGGGCTGTGAATGATGGAGGCACGTAAACTTACCATGGTGTCAGGGCTCAGCAGCCATTATGAACTGTGGTCAGTTTACAAAGGGGGGGGCAGAACCAGGCAGGATCAGCCAGGTATTTCAGGTGATACAGGGGGCAAAATGACACGGCAAAAACACTGTGCTGTATAACATGCCTTAAAGGAACAGGATCTTTATTTTTATTTTTAGGTTAACAAACGCTTTAATAACTTGTAAATGTCCTTTATGTGTTGTTGATAGAACCTATCTTGGAAGGTAGCAGATTAATATGTGAATGTTTTACATATGGTTTGGCCATCACATGAGAAAATAACCCTGTGCTAATTTATACGCATCGTATTCCTTTCCTTACCTTGACAAGCTTTTCTAATATGGTATGGCTGGATTCCACAGCATTACTAGCAGCTAATAACTTGACCTTCCTAGTGTATCCCAACTAATTTCCAGATTACCTTTAACTATGTGGATGGAAGCCTTATCTCTTAGGACTGGCTGTTGTTAAAGAAGCATCTTTGAGAGGACTGGCAAGCATCCAACATATGAACATTTTGTAGAGACAAGATTAATGGGGATTTCCAAGAGTGAGGCAAAAGCTAATGGACACCAGCATTCCCATTTCATTGTAGTATAGACTCTGGAGAAAGTCTCCTTGTCTGTCCTGTTTTTCAGAACCTCGGAATTGGATTAGTGTGCTGAAGGCATTCTCTCAAATATAGACTATAGGTCATCATGAGAACTTCCAATGATGAACAGTACCTCCTGAGTTTTATGAGGGATACCTGTGCCGGCATTGACAGTAATCACAGGCCCTGTGTAGTATAGTCTGTGATGCAGAATTGTCATAAGTCTTATAAATTGGGAGCACTCTAGATTCACTGTTTTTCATTAGATTCATGTGTGTAAACATTGTATTGCATAAAAATTAAGAATGCAATAATAAAAAAAACAAAAGGAGCACTCTATTGATTTCCTAAGGAACTGTACTGGGAACAACCTAGGTGCACATTAACCGGTTTCCGACCGTCGCACGCCGATGTACGTCGGCAGAATGGCACAGGCAGGCATATTGGCGTACAGGAACGTCCAATCTTCAATGTCGCCCTGCCATTGGGAGCGCGCCACCGGCGGCGCGCTCGCGTGTCGGTCGGGACCACTGTGAGTCCGGTCGCGGGTCCCGCGAACTCAATCGCCGCGTTCATACCCGCGATCGTCTCACGGGGCGGCTGAATGGAGGAAATGCCGTGTAAACAGCATTTCCCCATTCTGCCTAGCAACTAGTGACGCTGATCTCTGCTCCATGTGATTGGAGCAGAGATCAGTGTTCACTAAATGAAAGCCCAGCCCCCCACAGTTAGTAACACACCCCTAGGAACACTTAACCCCTACACTTCCACCCATTGGTTAACCCCTTCACTGCCAGTGTCATTTACACAGGAATCACTGCATTTATATAGCAGTGATTACTGTATAAATGACAATGGTCCCAAAAATGTCCGATGTGTCTGCCGCAATATCGCAGTTACAATAAAAATCGCTGATCGCCGCCATTACTAGTAAAAAAAAAAATAATAAAAAATTATTAATAAAAATGCCATAAAACTATCCCTATTTTGTAAACGCTATAACTTTTGCACAAACCAATCAATAATCGCTTATTGCGATTTTTTTTACTAAAAATATGTAGAAGAATATGTATCGGTCTAAACTGAGGGAAAAAAATGTTTTTTTATATATTTTTTGGGGATATTTATTATAACAAAAAGTAAAAAATAATGTGTTTTTTTCAAAATTGTCGCTCTATTTTTGTTTATAGCGCAATAAATAAAAACCGCAGGGGTGATCAAATACCACCAAAAGAAAGCTCTATTTGTGGGAAAAAAAGGACGTCAATTTTGTTTGGGAGCCACGTCGCACGACCGCGCAATTGTCAGTTAAAGCGACGCAGTGCCGAATCGCAAAAAATGGTCTGGTCTTTGACCAGCAAAATGGTCTGGTCTGTAAGTGGTTAAGAGATTTTTGAAACAAGAAACCGCATCACAGAGGACAAGGGGGTACTCTTTATGTCTGGAGGAAAAGAGATTACATCTCCAAATATGGAAAGGTTTCTTCACAGTAAGAGCTGCGAAAATAACTCCCTCGGGAGCTGGTTCTGGCCAGCTCAGTAGATTGCTTTAAAAAAAGACCTGGATTCATTCCTAAATGTACATAATATAACTAACATTTATAGGTAAAGTTGATCCAGGGAATATCCGATTGTCTCTTGGGTTATCAGAAAACGGAAAATTTATATCAAATACTTACCGTAATTTTCCTTTCCTGATGGACTCCATGGCAGCCTACGTATGGGTTAACCCCGCCTCTCCTACCTCATAGGACCCCACTCCCATAAATCTTTGCTTCTAGTCAGAGACCACTTTCCGTAACTTAGCCTACTCCAGCAAATGGGAGGGAACTCCTGCTGCCATGGAGTCCATCAGGAAAGGAAAATTACGGTAAGTATTTGATATAAATTTTCCGTTTTCCTGACAGACTCCATGGCAGCCTACGTATGGGAAATGACTAGCCATACACACCCGGGTGGGCAATTGCTGGTTAAAGAAAAGAAGGTTTAATTGGCACCGTCAACAGATAAGACATTCAAACCAAAATTAACCGAAGACAAGGAAGCCGGTTCTACACAATAGTGTGTCATAAAAGTATTAATCGATGACCATGAGGCCGCTTTACAGATCACTTCCGGGGAAACATGATGGGAAGCTGCCCACGATGTAGAAACGCTCCTGGTAGAATGAGCAGTAACCGCTTCTGGGGGAGCCAGACCCTTAGCCTTATACGCCCTTTGGATGGCTTGGACAATCCAAGATGCTATAGTTCTTGAAGAAGCACGTAAACCTCTATTCTTCCCATAAAAGTAGATGAATAAGTGGTCAGAATTCCGGAAAGGAGCTGTGGCTTCTAGGTATTGCTTTAAGACTTCCCCAACATCTAGAGGATGAATATTGGAGTCTTCATCTGCTTGGAAAATTGGAAGGACAATTTCCTGATTTTCGTGAAAAACGGTTGTTACTTTCGGATTTGATCCTAACATAGGAATCAAGACTGCCCGATCTGGGAAAAAGGTGAGAAATGGCTCCTTGCAGCCTAGAGAACTAATCTCAGAGACCCTTTTGGACGATGTTATGGCCACTAGAAAAGCAGTTTTAAGAGAGAGATCCTTAATAGATGCTTGTCCCATATGCATTTCTGAGAAAAAATCCAAAACAAAAGGTAGATCCCATTTTGGAAACCTCGGCTTTCTCTGAGGTCTGAGTCTTCTTGCCCCTCTGAAGAACTGCCTAGTGAGAGGATGCTTGGCCCATAACACACCTGAAAATGCAGAGATCGCAGAGACCTGAACACGCAAGGAACTTACAGATAGGGACAAGTCTAGACCCTTTTTTAGAAAACCAATAACATCCCGTATCTTCGGATCTCTACATGAGCCGTTGGATGTAGACACATAGTCCGCAAATTTTGCCCAAATCCTCTGATAAACTTTGTTGGTACCTGGTCTTCTGGCATTTAGCAGAGTAGAAATGGCTGTGTCAGGACAGCCTAATGCTTCCAGCCTTTCCCTTTCAAAAACCAGGCCATCAGATGGAGCTGAGATGGGCAAGGGTGATAGGTTGTTCCCTGTGACAAGAGGTCCGGCCTGAGAGGGAGTGGAACTGAATCCTGGTAGCTGAGTTGTAACAAGAGAGGGAACCATGGTCTGTTGGGCCAGTATGGAACAACCGCTACTACTTCGACTTCTTCCCATCTGAGCCTGGACAGAAATCGGAGAATGACTGGAACCGGGGGAAAGGCATAAGCCTTGTGGAACCTCAGTGGAACTGGTCCGTCAGTGCATCCACTCCGAAGGCCTGGGGACAACAACACCTCGTGTAATACTTCTCCAGCTTGAAGTTGCACGGGGAGGCAAACAGGTCCACCTCTGGTAGAACTCCCAGAGACAGAATCCAGTTGAACACCTCGATGAGGAGAGACCATTCGTTGTTGTCCAGGGAAAACCTTGATAGAAAGTCCGCCTGGACATTTTGAATTCCCGGAAGATAGACTACCGTTAGATTCAACAGATTCGACTGGGCCCAAGACATGATTGGCCTTACTTCCCTCAACAAGGAAAGACTGCGGGTGCCCCCTTGTCTTTTGATGTAAGAAACAGCCATCGTATTGTCCATCCTTAGAAGGACTGAGGATCCTGATGTCAGGTGGAGAAAGGCCTGTAAAGCACAGAAGGCGGCCCGGAGTTCCAACACATTTGAGACTACCTTCTGGGATGGGAAATCCCACATGCCTTGGGCTACTTCCGACAAGCATAGAGCACCCCAACCTCTGCTGCTGGCGTCTGTTGTCACTGTTACCCAGGAGACCGGGGCTATTGAATGGCAATTCAGAAGATTCTTCTGCTGTAACCACCAAGGAAGACTCTCCCTCATTGAAGGGGTTATCCGAACTAGATGGTCTCAGGAGTCCGGATCCCACTGTTGGAGAAAACCCTTCTGAAAGGGTCGCATTTTCCATTGCGCCCATTTCACCATTGGAGCCGTGGCTATCATGGTACCTATTATCATCAGACACTGTGAGGCCCTGAGAAGGGGAGATGACATTGCGAGATAGATTCTGTCGCGAATCACCGGAATCTTCTCTAGAGGTAAGGAGATTGTACTCTTTACTGTGTTGAATCGGGCTCCAAGAAACGTTAAGGACTGAGTTGGGATTAGATGACTTTTCTCCCTGTTCAATAGCCACCCGAATTCCGTCAGGGTAGAAATGACCCGATCTCAATGTGACAAGAGATGGTCTCTGTTTTGAGAGAGTAAGAGCAGAACGTCCAAATAATGGTGCAATCGAATCCCTTTGACCCGGATTAGAGCCACGATAGCCAGTAAGAGCTTGGAAAACACTCGAGGCGATGTTGTAAGCCCAAATGGGAGACATGTAAACTGAAGGTGTGTTTGACCCACTGCAAAACGGAGATACTTCTGAAACTCCCTTGCGATAGGAACATAAAAGTAGGCGTCTTTCAGGTATATGGAAATAAGCCAATCGCCTGGTTGGATCGTCTGGCGTATTGTTAGCAATGTCTCCATCTTGAACCTTTCTTTCTTTATAAATGTGTTCAGGTGTGTCAGATCGATGACTGGCCTCCAGGAACCACTCTTTTTGAGGACCATGAAAAGGGGGGAGTAAATCCCTTTAAACCTTTCCTCGGTTGGAACCCGAATGGCGGCTCCTTGGGCCAATAGGGATTCTGTATAAGACAGGAGAATTTGTCTCTTTTCTTCTGAGTGTGGCAGAACTGTCGGAACAAACCGGTGTATGGGCGGGCTGCTGAAGACCCAGGAATGGCCCGCTGACACTGTTTTGATTGTCCAATAGTCTTTGACCGAGGCTGCCCAGACGTGCTGAAAAAGGAGTAACCGGGCCCCAACCCGCTCCGCCTGGACAGGCTTTATATCAAAAAGACTTGGAAGGCTCCTGTCCCCCAGATGTAGCTGACTTTGAGGACATCTGGCCAGAGGGCTGATTTCTCCTCCAATTTTTTCTAAATTTGTGACCAGGCCTGTAGCGACGGGCTTATCTAGCGCGTTCTGGATCTGACCTATATTGAGATCTTCTCTGGCCCAGGAGACGGCGATCCTGGGGTTAGAACCCCGACTTACCACCTGTAGCGCGTGTAATGGCAGAATCCAATTTGTTCCCAAAAAGGGAAGATCCCTCAAAGGGAATTCTGCACCATGCCTGTTTGGAGGCAGGATCAGCAACCCAGGGGCGAAGCCACAAGGCACGCTTGGCCGTAACAGAGGAAAGCATAACACGTGCTAAAAGGTGAATAATATCAAGGAACGCCTCCCCCAGGAAAACCGAAGCGAGTTTCAGCTCCTGTATTGGTGATCTCCTGACCAAATCTTCGGACATACTGCCCAGGATTGCACCAATCTCATCCGTCCAGGCCTCCATAGCTTTTGATAACGCTGCCAGGGCTATGGCTGGTCTGCAAGCCATACCTGCTGTTATATAAATACGTTTCAAGTCCGTATCTTTCTTTCTAGGCCATCCCTGAAGGACACAATATCTTCCAGAGGGAGTGTAACATGTCTCACTAGCCTCATCAAGGCTGCATCAATGAGAGGGGCCGACTCCAGATGTTTCACCTCATTGCTCTTAAATGGATACATTTTTGAAATTTTTGAAATCAAGGAGTTTTTCCTCTCAACATTACTCCATTCGTCCATGATCCCGGATCTCCGCAGTCTCCGCAATGGAGACAGAAGAAGGATGTATGGACAGCGCTGGACTGAGAGATCCCCCGTCGCTGGATATGATCATCCATCGCTGGACCCTGGAGATCCGTCGCTGGATAGCAAGAGTGGATTAGCACCGCTGGAATCTTTTTTTTATTTTTTTTTATTTTTAATAAAGGAATTTTTCAAAAGTGTGTTTGTCTTATTTAACCATTTTGACACTTTCTTTGTGAAATGGTAGGGTACCCCCTTACCATTTCAAACAGGGGGGGCGGGATCTGGGGGTCCCCTTGTTAAAGGGGGCTTCCAGATTCTGATAAGCCCCCCGCCCGCAGACCCTCACAACCACCGGCCAGGGTTGTGAGGATGAGGCCCTTGTCCTCATCAACATGGGGACAAGGTGCTTTGAGGGGTCACAGACCCCCAAAGCATCCTCCCAATGTTGAGGGTATGTGGCCTGGTACGGTTCAGGAGGGAGGGGGGGCCCGCTCTCTCGTCCCCCCCTCTTTTCCTGCGGCCTGCCAGGTTGCATGCTCGGATAAAGGGTCTGGTATGAATTTTTAGGGGGACCCCCACGTCAATTTTTTTTTTTAATTTGATGCGGGGTTCCCCTTAATATCCATATCAGACCTGAAGGGTCTGGTATGGATATTTAGGGGGACCCCCACGTCAATTTTTTTTAAAATTTGACACGGGGTTCCCCTTAATATCCATGTCAGACCTGAAGGGCCTGGTAATTGAATTTACGGGAACCCCCACGCTTTTTTTTTTTTTATCAATGAATGAATGAATTGTCGGCTAATACAGAGAACACTCATTGAGTGTTCTCTGTATTACGGGGAGCCGACAATTTAGCCGCAAGTGATTTTAAAAGACTTTTTTTCCTGCACAAATGACACTTTGTGCAGGGACAGTTCTAAGCACCAGAAACATGCGCCCCTTCACAGGCATACTATAGATACCCCCCAGCTACGAAATTTAAAGGAATATTACACTTTTATTGTTTCACTTTAATCATTATTAAAATCACTGCTCCTGAAAAAACGTCAGTTTTTAAAACTTTTTTTTGCATTGATCCATGTTCCCTGGGGCAGGACGCAGGTCCCCAAACACTTTTTAGGACTGTAACTTGCATATTACCCTTTAAAATGAGCACTTTAGATTGTGAACGTTCGAGTCCCATAGACTTTAATAGGGTTCTAAAGTTCACACGAAGTTTAGGTCTGTTCGCAGGTTCTGGTGCGAACCGAACAGGGGGGTGTTCGGCTCATCCCTACTCCTGACCAGAGCTTCAACTTGCTGGTCCCCAGCTCCTCTTTCCTTCATGGCTCTTTCATAACATAGCTCGCAGAGGGATTTACCCTCTGGGACCTGAGCATTACATCCCCAGCAGGCTCTTTTCTCTGAGCGGCTGGCATGGCGGTGAAAATGGCGACCAGACTCAGACTTAGACCTTTCTTTACGGTGTCTGGATGGTGACCTAATATGTATAGAACTTGACGTGGAATGGTGACCTAGACTGGTCCGAATCTTTATGTGCTAATAACTGAGGTTCAGACCTAGAAGGGCTGGAAAGAGAACATGCAAAACAAAGTCATCCTGATCCTAACCCAAGCAATACAGGCAGAATGAAAAGAAAAGATTCATTCCTACCTGCGGCATAAGGGTTGGCCACTGGGAGGCGGCGATGCGTCCATAGCGGCAGACTCAAACAGCTAAGTAGTAAAAACAAAACACAGTGCTTACAGAGTATATAATACAGGGTAGACACAACTGACCATAGGAAAAAGGGAGGCATACCTTGAGAAACAGAGAGCAGACACCGGGATCAACAGCCTGAGCTCAAAAGCATCCCAATCAAACAGCTGACTCTGACAGCTATTTGAATCTGTCGCCGAGTGATGACGTCATCGCGCCACAGCATACTTGCCGCGAGACTGACGCCGCCGTACAACGCCTGCGCGCATGCGCGGCCGCCGCCATCTTGCCCCGACCGCGCCTGCGCAAACCAAGCCTCGATCTCAATCGAGACTCGGCAGCTGCGCAGATCGAAGCAGGAAGCAGCGAGTTGGAACGCAGGAGTGTCCCAACGCCATGACCAGGAAGACCACCAGACAAAAAAAACGGTACAAAACACACAAAAACTGCTGCCATAGAGATAAAATGTGTATACATTACCAGTCCCGCACAACACATGATCCGACCTGGTACTGGGAGCTTGAAGTACTCATAGTGCACCCGGGGCATCATAAATGGGGGGCCTCCCGCTAATAGCAAGGACGTTTGGCCAAATTGCCGCTTGCCAGCCAATGGCTGGTTAGTAAGCTCTTCATGGCATCGCATCAAATTGCCCGTGCCCACCCTGCTAATAGCTGGGAAATTGGGCTCCAGAAAGAACCGCCATCCTGAAATTCGTGCACAAACCAGCCGGCCTGGATCCAAACTTCATAAGGTAAAACCTTGGTCCTAGGAGGAGGACAAAAAAGGAACGTGGTCTCTGACTAGAAGCAAAGATTTATGGGAGTGGGGTCCTATGAGGTAGGAGAGGCGGGGTTAACCCATACATAGGCTGCCATGGAGTCTGTCAGGAAAGGAATTTTCTTCCCCGCTGGACCAAATTGGATCATGCTTTGCAGTTTTTGTTGTTTTTTTTTGCCTTCCCCTTGAACAACTGTGGGTGTAGGATTGTGTGTATAGGATTGTATGGTGTTTTTTTTTTTGTTTTGTTTTTTGTTATTGATTGAACTAGATGGACTTGTGTCTTTTTTTTAACCAGACTAACTATGTAACTATGTACCAAGTTAAAATAGACACACATCTTTCAGGATGTGCCAATAGAACTTCAGACACCAAACTATTTACATACTTAAGGCCCATACACACGATCAGACTTTTTGACAACAAACATGCAAATTAGCTGTTTTGGAGCAACATCCGACTGTGTGTACGCTCCATCGGACAAACTTTTTTGGTTTTCATCGGACTTTTGTTGGCTGTGCGAACGGACAAACTTTCTGGCAACAAAAGTCCGATGGAGCAAAGTCTGATCGTGTGTACAGAAAACCATAGGACTTTTGTACAAAGTGCAAACAGGCATGCTCAGAACCAATGCAAAAGATCAGACAACAATACAGAAGTTAACCAAAGGTGGCGGTAAAGAGCAGAAAAACCACGTGGTTTGGTGAAAGTTGGCTGAAAAAGTCCTGCTGTGTGTATGCAATACAAGTTCAGGGCCGACGCCCTTTGTACAAAAATCCAAGGGAAAGTTTGTACAAAGTCCTATTGTGTGTATGAGGCTCTAGAGTGTTTTAAAAAGGGAATTCATACCCCTTATAAATGTACACATTTTGTCATGTTACAACCAAAAACGTAAATATATTTTATTGGGATTTTATGTGATAAACCAACACAAAGTGGCACATAATTGTGAAGTGGAAGGAAAATGATAAATGGTTTTCCATTTTTTTTACAAAAATAAATCTGAAAAATGTGGCGTGCATTTGTATTCAGCCCCCCCCCCCCCCCCTGAGTCAACACTTTGTAGAATCACCTTTTGCTGCAATTACAGCTGAAAGTTTTTTGGGGATGTCTCTACGAGCTTTGCACATCTAGAGAGTGACATTTTTGCCCATTCTACTTTGCAAAATAGCTCCAGCTCTGTCAGACTGGAAGGAGAGTATCTGTGAACAGCAATTTTCAAGTCTTACCACTAGGGATGAGCCGAACACCCCCCCCCCCGGTTCGGTTCGTACCAGAACTTTCAAACGGACCCCAAATTCGAACGAACTTTAGAACCCCATTGAAGTCTATGGGACTCGAACGTTCGAAATGGAAAGTGCTAATTTTAACGGCTAATATGCAAGATACTGTCCTAAAAAGGGTTTGGGGACCTGGCTCCTGCCCCAGGGGACATGGGCCAATGCCTAAAATGGTTTTAAAAATGGCCGTTTTGGTGGGAGCACTGATTTTAATGACGATTAAAGTGAAAAAAAAAAGTGAAATATTCCTTTAAATATGGTGCCTGGGGGGTGTCTGTAGTATGCCTGTGAAGTGTTTCCCGTGTTTAGAACAGTCCCTGCACAAAATGACATTAAATGGAAATAACACCATTTAAAACTGCTTGCGGTTTTAATGTTATATCTGGTTCCTGCAATATGGTTGAAAATCATTGAGAAAAATGGCATGGGTAGCCCTCCCTGCCCATTACCAGCCCCTTTAGGTCTTGTACGCATATTAAGGGGAACCCCGTACCCATATTAAAAAAAGGAAATGCGTATGGCCCCCAGGCCCTATATACTCAGAACAGCAGTATACAGGCGGTGCAAACAAGACAGGGACTGTGTAGGTTTGTTGTGTTAAGTTGAATCTGTTTGTAATTTCCAACTGGTACATTTTTAAAGTGTAGCTCCAGTCAAAAAAACTATTTTTAAGCTTTTTGGAAAACATAGGGAAGGGTTATCACCCCTGTATAATTTGTTTTGTCGTCCATCTTTTTTCATCTCACTTGCTGTTGTCTCCTTCCGTTTGCAAGTAGGAGATGTTTGTAAATTGGATGTTTGAAAGTAGGGGCCTGCCCTATATGCTCTGCAGAAATGGCGGAACAAGGTGTTGGTTTTGCCACAACATTGTAAGCCCTCAAAGTGACTCTTGGTGGGCGCTGGAGCGCCCTGCTGTGAACGATTATATCAAGAATTGTAATTACATGCCATTGTTGAACAGTGGTAGAAAAATTGACCTTTGGTGGTTGTGGTGCTGGTGCCACAACACTATAAGTCCTCACCGTTACTCTGGGTGGGCACAGGAAGGGGCCCTCCTGTGAAATATTATATCAAGAATTGTAATTACATGTCCCTGTTAAACAGGGGCAGAAAAATTTGGCCTTAGGCACTGCTGCTGGTGCCACCACACTGCAACCTCTCCCATATACTCTAGTTTTATTGCAGGAATTAGCCCTGCTGCAAAGCATTGCATCAAAAATTGTACTTAAACGCCCCTGTTAAACAGGGGCAGAAAAATTGGGCCTTAGGCACTGGTGCTGGTGCCACCACACTGCAACCTCTGCCATATACTCTAGTTTTATTGCAGGAATTAGCCCTGCTGCAAAGCATTGCATCAAAAATTGTAATTAAACGCCCCTGTTAAACAGGGGCAGAAAAATTGGGCCTTAGGCACTGGTGCTGGTGCCACCACACTGCAACCTCTGCCATATACTCTAGTTTTATTGCAGGAATTAGCCCTGCTGCAAAGCATTGCATCAAAAATTGTAATTAAACGCCCCTGTTAAACAGGGGCAGAAAAATTGGGCCTTAGGCACTGGTGCTGGTGCCACCACACTGCAACCTCTGCCATATACTCTAGTTTTATTGCAGGAATTAGCCCTGCTGCAAAGCATTGCATCAAAAATTGTAATTAAATGCCCCTGTTAAACAGGGGCAGAAAAATTGGGCCTTAGGCACTGGTGCTGGTGCCACCACACTGCAACCTCTCCCATATACTCTTGTTTGATTGCAGGAATTAGCCCTGCTGCAAAGCATTGCATCAAAAATTGTACTTAAACGCCCCTGTTAAACAGGGGCAGAAAAATTGGGCTGATGGCATCAACCAGAACCAGAAATGTTCTTCCAACATATCAGCGGAGGAGGAAGAGGATAGACAATCAACATAACAGGACAGTCACTCAGCATCAGCATAGGCAGTCTTGAAGGGATGTGATATTTAAAAAAAAATTATTCTGTTACATCAGCTTCAGGTGCTTGGTAGCTGTGGGTGATCCAAGACTGATTTATCTTGATGAAGGTCAGTCGATCAACTGATTCGGTGGACAGGCGCACCCTGTGATCGGTAACAAAGCCACCAGCAGCACTGAAGGTGCGTTCCGAAAGAACGCTGGATGCAGGACAGGCCAGTAGCTCAATTGCATACTGTGCAAGCTCTGGCCAGTGATCCATCCTCAAGACCCAGATAGCCAGAGGATTTTCGGTGGGAAAGGTGTCCAAGTCTGACCTTGCCCCTAGGTATTCCTGCACCATGTAAATCAGACGCTGGCGATGGGTGCTGGAACCGATCATACCTTGGGGCTGCGGACTAAAAAATTGTCTGAAAGCATCAGTCAGACGGCCACCTTCTCCACCGCTCCTTCTGACCGATGCCTCAGCAACACGTTGTCCAGGACCAGGAGTTTGTAACCTCCCAGTCTCTGGGAACGCGTTGCACAGACCTTTCTGCAAGGCCTCCCGGAGATGTCTGATCCTCTGCTCCCTCTGCGATGGCAAGATAAGGTCGGCAACCTTACCCTTGTACCGTGGATCAAGGAGAGTGGCCAGCCAGTAATGGTCCCTCTCCTTGATCCGAAGAATACGAGGATCCTTCCGCAGGCTTTGCAGGATCAGGGAGGCCACGCAGCGTAGGTTAGCTGAGGCATTCGGTCTGGAGTCCTCTGGGTCACTAAGGACAACATGATCCGCAGCTACCTCCTCCCAGCCACGTACAAGTCCACGTGTTTCTTGGGACTGTAAATCATCCCTACAAGACTGCTGCTGCTGCTGCTGATGCTGAGTGCCAGCCTCCACCTCCATGTTGACACAATCATCCTCCTCCTCCTCTTCCTCCTCCTCATCCTCTTCCTGTGTGATGGGTGGCACAGCAGGAACACTGTCTGGATAAAGGGGGCCTTGAGAGGCAAGGAAGTCCTCCTCTTCCTGCCTCTGTTCTGCCTCAAATGCCCTGTCCATTATTCCACGCAGCGTATGCTCCAAGAGGTGGACAAGAGGTACAGTGTCACTGATGCATGCACTGTCACTGCTCACCATCCTTGTGGCCTCCTCAAACGGTGACAGGACAGTGCATGCATCCCTGATCATGCCCCACTGGCGTGGTGAGAAAAAACCAAGCTCCCCTGACCCTGTCCTGGTGCCGTAGTCGCACAGGTACTCATTGATGGCCCTCTGCTGCGTGTGCAGCCGCTGCAGCATGGCAAATGTTGAGTTCCATCTGGTGGGCATGTCACATATAAGGCGGTTCTTGGGCAGGTTCAACTCCTTTTGGAGCTCAGCCAGCCGAGCACAGGCATTAAATGATCGGCGGAAATGCACACAGACTTTCCTGGCCTGCTTCAGGACATCCTGTAAGCCGGGGTTCCTGCCCAAGAACCGCTGCACCACCAGGTTAAGGACGTGAGCTACACAGGGCACATGGGTCAGTTGTCCCTGTCGGAGGGCGGAGAGGAGGTTGGTGCCATTGTCGCAAACCACCATTCCTGGCTTAAGCTGGCGTGGCGTCAACCACCTCTCGGCCTGCCCCTGCAGAGCTGACAAAACATCCGCCCCAGTGTGGCTCCTGTCCCCCAAACAAACCAGCGCAAGCACGGCATGGCATCGTTTTGCCTGCGTACTTGCGTAGCCCCTGGAACGCCTACGGAGCACCGCTGGTTCTGAGGACAGAGCACTGGAAGAGGCCATGGAGGAAGAAGAAGAGGAGGGGGTGGAGGAGAGAGGTGTATCACAAAAGCATTTTGGAGACGTGGTGGCGGAACAACCTCCAACACTACTGCACCTTGTCCTGCATCCTTCCCAGCTGCCAGAAGAGTGACCCAATGGGCCGTGAAAGACAGGTAACGTCCCTGTCCATGCCTGCTGGACCATGAGTTAGCGGTAATATGCACCTTACCGCTGACCGCCCTGTCCAGCGAGGCAAGGACATTGCCTTCCACATGCCGGTAGAGAGCCGGAATCGCCTTCCGTGAGAAAAAGTGGAGTTTGGGGACCTGCCACTGAGGAACCGCACATTGTACAAACTCACGGAAGGGGGCCGAGTTTACCAACTGAAAAGGCAGCAGTTGAAGTGCTAGCAATTTAGCCAAGCTAGCATTCAACCGCTGGGCATGTGGATGGCTGGGAGTGAACTTCTTCTGCCGGTCCAGCAGCTGGGGCAGGGACATTTGCCTGCTATAATCGGACGTGGGTGTACCACTAGCAGAGTTCCCGGAAGCACTTGGCTGTGACACACCTAATTCTACACCTTCATTCCTCTCAGAGCAGGTTTCAGAGAGGACTGAAGGTCTAGTGGAGTTGGAGATGCCAGCTGATGAGGAGCAAGGAGAGGTCCGCTTTGTTCTTTGGTGTGGGTCTTTGAGGTACGCTTGCCAACGAGCTGCATGGCAGGTCAACATATGTCTGGTCAAGCATGTGGTGCCCAAGCGGCTGATGTTTTGGCCACGTGAGATACGCTTGAGACATATGTTGCAAATAGCAGCGGTGCGATCTGATGCACTCGTCTCAAAAAAGGCCCACACCAAAGAACTTTTAGAATAACGCGCAGAGGCAGCGCTCTGCACAGGCGGAGCTCTGCGGTGTGATTCAGTCGGTGTGCTGCCCCTAAGCTGGCCCCCGGAGGGCATCCTGCCTCGTTGGACATGTACCTCCTCCTCCTCTCTCCTTCCAGGCACCCACGTGGAGTCAGTGCCCTCATCATCCCCTCCCTCTTCATCGCTGTAGCAAACCTGGCAGTATGCTGCAGCTTGTGGAACATGACTGCCAGATTGCTGTCCTTCTTGAGCATCCCCTCTCTCTGCGCTCACGCTACTGCCTTCCTCTAGCTGAGTGTCATCATCAGAGCCCACAAAACACTGGGCATCCTCCTGGAGCATGTACCCAACACTGTGCTCAAAGAGTTCAGGAGACTCCTCAGGAGGACGTGGTGGGTCTAGGGAAGGAGTCACTGATGATGACATTGAGAGGAGGGAAGACGATGCGTTGGCAGCTGCTTTGCTAGTACCCTGAGACTGGGTGAGAGAGGATGAGGAGGATGAAGAGGGCTTGGTCATCCACTCTACCAAGTCGTTGGCATGTTGCGGTTCAACATGTCCAGCTGCCGAAAAGAAGGACAAGCGTGTCCCATGGCCACGTGCTGATGACAATGCACCGCGTCCACGACCAGCACTGTTGTCTCTAGACACAGAGCCTGCTTGCCCTCTTTTATCGGCTCGCGCCTGTCTGCCTCTCCTTGCTGGCCTTCCAGACATGGTAATGGCCTCAAGGGAGTTGGGTAAAAAAGCAGTTGGGTAGTGTATATTGTGCTAGAGGCACACAACACCCACTAACTCCTGCAGATGCCTTTATTATAGAACACCAGAGATAAAGGGGTATATACAGATGTGTACTGTGCTGTGCTGGAGGCACACACAACTTCCAATAACTCCTGCAGATGGCAAGTGGGCTCAAATAGAGAACAGCTATGTAGGTGGATATAGCGGTATGTACTGCGTACAGAGCACGCAGACAGCACGCACATCTCCTAACACTACTGACTGCAAGCTCTATTATAAAAGATAGAACACTAGCTATATAGGTGAGTTGAATATAGCGGTGTATACTGCGGTCAGGGCACGCAGACAATAACCACTACACAACAGCAAGATCGAAAATCGGCCGAAAACGATCGGTGTGTACTGTGTTGAAGGTACACAGAACACCCACTGCTTCAGACGCCAACACACTACACAAGGCCGTCGCGCTGGCGGCCTTATATAGTGTGGGGCGTGCACTACACAGCCTGAGCTATGATTGGCCACAGGCATCCTGCCTGTGGCCAATCATGGCTCTCCTCGCTGCTGGCGCTGCGATTGGCCAAGCATGCGGGGTCACAGTGCATGCTTGGCCAATCATGAGCCAGCAATGCACTGCGCCATCGCAGTGCATTGTGGGCCGTGAGCGCCACACGAATTTGGCGCGAACGTACCAAAATGTTCGGACTTCGCCGAACGGACGAACAGCCAATGTTCGAGTCGAACATACGTTCGACTCGAACACGAAGCTCATCCCTACTTACCACAGATTCTCAATTGGATTTAGGTCTGGACTTTGACTGGGCCATTGCAACACACAAATATCCTTTGATCTAAACCAGGCTTTCTCAACCTCTTAACCCTAGAGGAACCCCAAAAATAATTTTCAAGTCTCGAGGAACCCTTACTAAAACCAATTCATCAGGGGTCAATAGAATAATGCCCCATATACTGGTGGTCAATAGGAAGAATTTTCCCCTTAAAATGGTGCTCTGAATGCCACCCTTAAAGACAGCTAAAAATATATTTGTATCATGCTGCTGGCTTTGCTAAGTGATGCTGAACCTTGAACTCTGTAGGCATCATCAAATAGGTGGTTAATCAGCCACAGCTCAAGGAACCCGTAGCAACCTCTGGAGGAATCCCAGGGTTCCACGGAAGCCTGGTTGAGAATGGTTGCACTAAACCATTCCATTGTAGTTCTGGCTGTATGTTTAGGGTCACTATCCTGCTGGAAGGTGAACCTCCTCCCCTGTCTCAAGTCTTTTGCAGACTCTAACAGGTTTTCTTCTAAGATTGCCCTGTATTTGGATCCATCCATCTTCCCATCAACTCTGACCATTTTCCCTGTCCCTACTCAAGAAAAGTATCCCCATAACATGCTGCCACCGCCATGTTTCACGCAGGGATGTGTAGTCAGGGGAGGTAGGTGAGGCAGAGCCATGAACATAAAAAAAAAATCAAGCTGCATGGTTTGTAGGTAGCTGAAGTCCTATTCCACCACTGGTCAAAATTTTGGGCTCCTGCCACCTATAGTTCTGGAGATACTGGGATTCTAGTGCAGCCTGTCAGAAGCTACATACAGAGTAGCCAGTTTAAATACAAGCACACTCTGTTTGCAGCAGACTGAGAAGATGTGCTCACAGTGCCTCTCACTTCTGGTCAGAAGCACTGAGTTCAATGGACAGTTTGGAGCCTCGGAACCATGGTAAAGCACCACTGGAACAAGCTGTCCAATAAAAATTCTGCAGTGGAGGCTGTCCTCTAACTGCAGTGTTGTAGAAGGGGGCATGTGCATGGGCGTCCACAGAACTTTTTTTTAGGCGGGCACAATCTTAAGGTCACCCATTCTCTGCCCCTTTTGACAATGTCATGAAGTGTGTGACCAGGCCGTGGCCAGGCCGAGGTTCTCAATTTAAATCCCCCTTTAGAGCAGGCTAGGGCAGGTCCCCAATAGAATAGATCCCCCTTTACTTAGTCTTCTTACTCTTACCTTTTTTTTTACCACTCAGCATTACATGGTTGGCACAGCACATACACGGTGGGCACTGTACATTACATAGTGGGCACACTATACCACATTACATACGGGTACACCATACCACATGACATGGTGGGCACAGCACATTACACAGAGGGCACACTACTCCACATTACATGGTGGGCACTTTACAGAACAGCACATGACATGGTGAGCACAGCACATAATATGGTGGGCACAGCACATTACACGGAGGACACACCACTCCACAATACATGGTTGGCACTGCACAGCAGAGGGTATGGTGGGCATAGCACATTACACATAAGGCCCACTACTCCGCATTACATGGTGGGTACTGTACAGTACAGCAGATGACATGGTGGGCACAGCACTATGAGGGAGACGAAAGGGAACAACCAGTGCAGAGAGCCATGGACGTGCTCAGTATTTCCCAGGGAGGCAGAGGCAGACCAGCCACAAGAAGCCTGCAGCAGCACCAGACACGTCAGCACAGCCCGATGACACATGCTGTCAGGCTTTAAGCCTAACAGCATGGGCATGCGGTCACCCCTCTTTCTATAAGAAAAAACCTCCTCAAAAGGGCTATAATAATTTTAAGTTCCAGCTGACCTGTCTATGAAATCCCTAATGCGAAAAATGCTGGAGCAAGCAGGGGACAGCGACAGGGAAGACTGGCTCTGGAGGTGCCTAGCCATAGCTGAAGAGGATAAAATGAGCAGAGGGAGAACAAAGGGAACAACCAGTGCAGAGAGCCGTGGATGTGCCCAGTATTTCTCAGACAGGCAGAGGGAGACCAGCCACAAGAAGCCCGCAGCAGCACCAGACATGCCAGCATGGTTCGCCGACACAGCTGCCCGTTACCCCCGAGCGAAAAAATAGGTAGCATGGTATGGCAGGAAAAGGCACCTACTAACAAGGGGCAGAGAGTCAGCCTAAGAGAGAAGAAGAAGAGGAGGGTTCTGTCCCCATCGCCACCCCAAGGCAATGGTGGGAGGGAGGAGTGGCATTAAGGAGAAGGATGGAGGCGATGTCAGAGGTAGGAGTGTCAGATAGGCAAGCCCTGCCCAGCGCTTCACTAACACAGCACGAAGCTCCAGGCTGTGCAAGTGTTACAGACATCCCACTGCTGGCCACTGGAGGCAACAGAGAGCAGCACAATGCTGCTTCAGCTCTATCCAATGCTCCAGAACCACCTGGTGGTCTAGGTCAGTGGTCATCAACCCTGTCCTCAGGGCCCACTAACAGGCCAGGTTTTATATATTACCTCAGGGAGATGCAGACTGGACTACCACAATCACTGAGCAGCAAATGAGATCACCTGTGATGTATTTCAGTTATCCTGCAAACCTGGCCTGTTAGTGGGCCCTGAGGACAGGGTTGATGACCACTGGTCTAGGTGAGTTAGCAAATACACTTGACAACATAGGTAATGGTAATAGTTTTTCTTCCCCAACAGCTAATGTTAATCCTCAAATGTTGTTACCGGTTGAGAGTCATATGTCTAGCTCATGCTTTAAAGAAAAATTGCAATGCGAGATCTCGCCATTAGGATATCACCTTTCTCTTTAGATCAAAGGAGTGTGAAGGAGTATATCAACAGAGCTGACAAAAAATCTGATGAAAAATCTGATTATGGTAGGAGAAGGCCAGTGGCGAGGTCTTTCAATAACTGGCTGCCGTCATTTGCCATATATGCTAGTGGGTTAGCTGAAAAACACTCAGAATTTTGCAGTGGGCTTTTTCAACATATGGAACCTGTGCTAGAGGCCTATAAGATTTTTGGAGGACTAGGATGGTTCCAATATGATGAAACGTTTAGACAAAAGCTATCAATATATCCATCACTTAAGTGGAGTAATAAAGACGTTGGGTTGTGGCTTAACCTGATAGTGGCGCAGAAAACAGGCTATACCAGTCAGCAGCCACAATCGAAAGTGTCCCCTTATAAAAGAAGATATTGCTTTGCATACAATGAGAACCAGTGTAAATGGGGAGGAATACAAGCATGAATGCTCACACTGTTCAGGACCTAACCCTTTACTCAGGTGTTTCAAAAGGAATCCCAATTTTCAAGGCTTCCGGAGAGATCATTATACAAAAAGCATACACACTAGTAAAACTAACAAGCATGCAGCAATGGTTGGAAATATATCCAGACCAGGAGACAGCCAAGTTTTTAATTGAAGGATTCTCCAAAGGTTTCCCTTTGCTGGTATTTCAGGGTGAGGGGTGTGAATTGATTAATAATTTAAAGTCAGTGGCTAATTATGCACATTTATAGTTAAAGAGAAGTTAGCTAAAGAAATCAAAGAGGATAGAATAGCAGTTCCTTTAAACCCCCCGCCCCCTTTTGCACATTTTAGAATATCTCTGTTAGGGATCATACCCAAGAAGCAGCCAAATTATTTTCGCCTAATACACCACCTATCATTCCCTAAGGGCACCTCTTTAAATTATGAAATAGATGCTAGCATGTCATCTACATCTTATTGCACGTTTGAGAATATTATTCAGCAGATCAGGAGATTTGGTAAAGGTGCTCTGCTTGCAAATGCGGACATAAAGGTGGCTTTTAGGCTACTACCTATTGATCCATTGGCATTCAATGCTTTAGGTATGTATTTTGATGGCAACTATTAGTTCAATATGTGCCTTTCTATAGGATATTCCATATCCTGTGCCTATTTTGAAAAATGTGCATCCTTTCGCCAATGGGTAGTTGCCTTTGGAGCTGGTTATCAAGGTATATTACACTACCTTGATGATTTCTTATTCATTGGCCCGACTCATTCCCCTCTTCATTTATCTGTGTAGTCGCTCAGCATTTTGGTATTCCATTAGCTAACGAAAACATTTTTTTCCATCCTCATCCATAGAATTCTTAGGTATCAAGATAGAGACTGAGAATTTGAATTTCAGTTACTTGAGTCAAAAATTACCAAAAATAAAGCCATGATTTCTGTGTTTGATAGGCATGCATAAAAAAAGTTTTATTAAAAGAACTACAATCACTAATAGGTCTATTGGCCTTTGCGACAAGTATCATGTCTGTTGGCAGGATATTCTCGCGTCGCTTCTATTAAGCTATGCAGGCATGAAATCTCCATTTTCCCACAGATCAGATTGACAGCCGACCTCAAAGAGGACCTGTTAATTTGGTTGAAATTCTTTGATATATATAGAGATAGATAGATGATAGATAGATAGATAGATAGATAGATAGATAGATAGATAGATAGATAGATAGATAGATAGATAGATAGATAGATAGATAGATAGATATAATGGTCAATCATTTTTTCAGGAGCAATTTGTGTCTTCATCTGATCTTGAATTATGTAAAGATGCTGCAGGTTCATGTGGATTCTAGACAATTTGGAAGACTCTCTGGTGCTGTGGTAAGTGGCCAGATAGGTGAGAAAAAATTAAAGCCACCAAAAATATAGTAGTACTGGAACTATTCCCTTTAGTAGAAGCTATAGAAATATGGGGTGAGCAATTTGCCAATAAAAGAATCCTGATATTAATTCAGATAATAAAGGAGTTATCTATGTCATGAATTGCTTGTCAGCTAAATCCATACTATTGGCCAAATTTCTTAGATACTTAGTATTGCTATATTTCTATATCAAAATGTAATATTTGTCAAAAATCAGACATGTTTCGGGGAAGGAGAATCAAATTGTGGATGCCTTGTCTCGATTTCAGGAATGCAGATTCTGTCAACTTCTGCCCAATGTGGACAAGGAAGGTCACGCCTGTCCAGAACATCTGTGGAGCCTAATTTAGAAGTTCTTGCAAATTCAATAAGACATTCTGACCTTGAATATTCAGCCACATGTCACAGGTGGACCAACTTTGCAAAGAAACTTGACATACAATTTAATTCTCCTTCTGAAACAGATATTCAGATGTTTCTATGTAGTTTAACCACTTGAAGACCAGCCGCCGCAGTTGTACTGCGGCTGAGCGAAACAACATTATGTAATGTCGCTTCGCCATGTGGCCACTAGGGGGCGTGCACACCCCCTGCTCACCCACGGAGCAGATTTGAATGCCCGGCAGTCGTGATCAACGCCAGGCTCCTGCGATCGCTCAGGGCACATGGAGAACCCGGGATCTGTGTGTGTAAACACACAGTTTCCGGTTCTCTGAGGGGAGAACAAACAGATCGTCTGTTCATACAGAGTATGAACAGTGATCTGTCATCTCCCCTGCACAGTCTCACCCCCCCTTCAGTTAGAACACACACTAGGGAACACATTAACCCAGGGGTGCCCAACCTTTTTAAGAGTGAGGGCCAATTAAGCAACTTGGTAACCAGTCGCGGGCCACAATGAGCGGAGCGGGTGGATGACAGGTCACGGCTATCCTATAGGCCCTCTGATCCGATCCACCTAGATGGAAGGGGACAAATTCCCTTCTATTTTTTTTATCAGATTTTTAGGATCGGATTGGAGGCAGGCGGGAGTAAACAGGCAAAAGTCTGTTTACATCTGCCGCTCTGTAGAGGTGAATCGAGGGTTCCGATTGGGTAGGGCCGATCGTGTGAAAAGGGCCTAAACTGCTTTCACACTTATGTGCTGTGGTTTACCCACACCGTGGGTGCAGCATAGTGCACCTGTGTCTATCCTGTGGGTTAACTGAACTTTGTCATAAACTCTGCCTGTGGGAAAAGCCGGTGCTGTACAGGAAGCATCGGCTTAGGTGCTCTGCTCTGCAGCCACTTTCTTCCTCTACCACCAGCTTCATTCACAACACTGATGCTGTGGTTTGACGGGTCGTCATCCTGCAATCTGGTCTTGCTAACCAGCCGTTCCAGAGCAAGAGGTCGCGGGCCACATCAGAGGGCTCTGCGAGCCACATGTGGCCCCCGGGCCACTGGTTGGCCACCCCTACATTAACCCCTTGATTGCCCCCTAGTGGTTAACTCCTTCACTGCCAGTGACATTTTTACAGTAATCAATGCATTTTCATAGCACTGATCGCTGTAAAAATGACAATGGTCCCAAAAATGTGTCAAAATTGTCCGATGTGTCCACCATAATGCCGCAGTCCCAATAAAAATCACAGATCACTGCCATTACTAGTAAAAAAAAAATAATAATTATAAAGCTGTAAAACTATGCCCTATTTTGTAAACGCTGTAACTTTTGTGCAAACCAATCAATATTCGCTTATTGTGTTGTTTTTTTTACCAAAAATATGTAGAAGAATACATATCGGCCTAAACTGAGGAAAAAATCGTTTTTTTTATATATTTTTGGGGGATATTTACTATAGCATAAAGTAAAAAATATTGTGTTTTTTTTCAAAATTTACACTGTTTATAGCACAAAAAACAAAAACTGCAGAGGTGAACAAATAGCACCACAAGAAAACTCTATTTTTGGGAAAAAAAGATGTCAATTTTGTTTGGATGCAACGTCGCACGACTGTGTAATTGTCAGTTAAAGCAACACAGTGCTGAATCGCAAAAAGTGCTCTGGTCAGGAAGGGGGTAAAATCTTCCGGGGCTGAAGCGGTTAATGTAGTCAGAGTTATCTCATAATCACATTGCCAAAATCCTGGCTGGTGTATGATTTTTCTTTAAGTTAAGAAACTTACCTCCATGTACAGCATTCTTTTCCATCCAGCAGGCTGTTAAAGGATATAAGAAGAGTCATTCTTTTCCAGATAATAGAAGACCTATTTTGATTCAGTTACTAAAAAAGTTGTGTTCAACTACTCCTTTGCTGTGTTCTTCGGATTTCGAGGTTGTGCTATTTAACCACTTAAGGACCTAGCCTCTTTCTGAGATTTAGCATTTACAAGTTAAAAAAATTTTTTTGCTAGAAAATTACTTAGAACCTCAAACATTATATTTTTTTTTTCTCACACCCTAGAGAATAAAATGGAGGTCTTTGCAATACTTTTTGTCACACCGTATTTGCACAGTGGTCTTACATGTGCACTTTTTTGGGGACAAAATTCACTTTTTTGAATTAAAAAAAATAACACAACAGTAAAGCCCAATTTTTTTTAAATTGTGAAAGATAATGTTACGCCGAGTAAATTGATACCCAACATGTCAGGCTTCAAAGTTGGCCCCGCTCGTGGAAGGGCATCAAAATTTACCCTTAAAAATCTCCATAGGTGACATTTAAAAAATACTACTGGTTGCATGTTTTGAGTTACAGGGGAGGTCTAGGGCTAGAATTTTTGCCCGCGCTCTACCGATACCGTTTTTCATATGCGGGCGCTACTCACGTATGCTCGGTAGGAGGGGGCGCGTTAAAAAAATGTTTTCCTTATTTATTTTACCTTTTATTTTTTATTTTTACACTATTCTTTTTTTTTATAATTGTGTCACTTTTATTCCTATTACAGAAAAAAGGCATGACAGGACCTCTTAAATATGAGATCTGGGGTCAAATAGACCTCAGAACTCATATTTCCACTAAAATGCAATAAAAAAAAACAAAAAAAAGTTGTCATTTGGAAAAAAAATGGCCCTTTAAGAGCTATGGGCTCCGGTAAGCACAGGAGAGCTGTGGGAGTGTGGGGGGGGGGGGGGGGGGCTCTCCCACCATTGATAAAAGTGATTTTGTGGCGAATCCGCCGCAGAGACCACTATTATTGGAAACTTGACCGCCCGCTGAAGAAGAGGAGCTGCTGCCATAGCAACAATATACTCTTTGTACACAATAACACTGCGCAATAGTCAACAACAGAGAAAAGCTGAGAAAGGAAAACTGAAAACAAGGCTGCTAACACGCTAAAACTGGGATCGTTTTAGCTCAGAAGACGTCAAAAATGTAAAGTGTAAGCGCCAAGTATATATAAATGTAACCCTTGAAATTAGCAAAACGTGAAAAAACAAGTACTACTGTGTACATATACCTGTAACAAATAAATGCAACGTGGCCCCAGGTATGGGGATGTCACAACATGTATACAAAACAAAGAAGTGAGTATATAAGCATTGAAATCTATATATCGATAGGACTAAACGTGTGAATATATATCATAATATCAGAAAAAATTCCAACCTTACTGTGACATAACCCCAAAAAAGGGGGTGACAAAAAAATGTGCAGTGAACATCAACATAAATATATAAATAATAAAAACACTAAAGTTCATAAATTGGTGAAGCAAAAGGCGTATAAAGTCCAAGTCCCAATGAAATTCAGTGTCCACAGGCGTCCCACTTTACTGTGACCAGAAGTGATTTCACCCAGTGTAGCTCCCACCACCGTAAGAAGCACATGCTTACCAGATGGATATGACCCGGATAGACATATGCCTAAGGGGTCAGTAATAGCTTGTAATCCCAGTTACTGCAACTTTAGATTCAGCATTCCACCATAGGGGGAGTCCAAACATAAACGATTCATTCGGTATAACAGGCTGCGTGTGATCACCGTTTTTGTATATATAAACAGCTCCGGCAACAATTCAGGCATGAAAATAAAAAGGTAGAGCCGACATAGCGTAATAAAATTTTTCAAAAAATGGCTTTAATAAGAATAAATATCAAACTCACATTTCCATTGTAATCAATAAGCATGTCAGAGGAAAAATAGGCAGTGGCGGAGTCCTCCCGACGCGTTTCGACCTACAGGTCATCATCTGGGGTGGGCTCCAACCACTGTCCCACTGCCTTATATAGATAATACACAGTAAGGCCGCGTACACACGGGCGGACTGTTCGCCCAACCTTGTCCGCTGAACAGTGTTTGGGCGGACAGTCCGCCCGTGTGTGGGCTTTCAGCGGACAGTTTCAGCGGACAGTTGGACGGACAAAGTCTTTCGGAAATTCCGAAAAACTGTCCGCTGAAACTGTGTTTGAGCGAACAGTCCGCCCGTGTGTAGGCTACTTTCGAAATGAGCAAACTGTTCCCGCTCGGAAAGTCCGCCCATTTCGAGCGCGTGTACAGGTAGGCGGGGCCCGCGAAGGAGACGTCGCGGGCTCCGCCGCCTGGAATGGGCTTAAAGGGGAACCCCAACGCCGAAAAAAATCGGCGTGGGGGTTCCCCCAAAGTCCACACCAGACCCTTGTCCGAGCACGCTACCCGGCCGGCCAGGAAAGGGGGGCGAGCGAGCGCGCCCCCCTCCTGAGCCGTACCAGGCCGCGTGCCCTCAACATGGGGGGTGCCTTGGGGAAGGGGGGGCCGCGCGGCCCCCCCACCCCAAAGCACCTTGTCCCCATGTTGATGAGGACAAGGGCCTCTTCCCGACAACCCTGGCCGTTGGTTGTCGGGGTCTGCGGGCGGGGGGCTTATCGGAATCCGGGAGCCCCCTTTAAGAAGGGGGCCCCCGGATACCGGCCCCCCACCCTATGTGAATGAGTATGGGGTACAATGTACCCCTACCCATTCACCTGTGAAATAAAGTACAAAACAAAACACAACACAGGGAAAAAATATTTTATTGCACAGCTCCGGGGGTCTTCCGTCTTCGGGGGTCTTCTCGCCGGACTCCTCCGCTATCTGTGTGTAGCTCTTTTACTAGCGGAGGAGTCCGGCTTTCTTCCTCCCCGCCGCCGGCCTCTTCTCCCGACTTCGGGGGTCTTGTCCCCCTCTTCGGTTCTTCTGCCGGGCCACCGCGCCTTCTTGTAGCTCTTTTGCAGGCGGTGGCCCGGTCTTCTGTCGCCGCTGCCTTCCGTTCTTCTGTCGCCGCCTTCGGTTCTTCTGCCGGGCCACCGCGCCTTCTTGTAGCTCTTTTACAGGCGGTGGCCCGGTCTTCTGTCGCCGCTGTCGCTGTCGCCGTCGCCGTCGCCGCCTTCCGTTCTTGTTCTTCTTCTTGTTCTTCTTGTTCTTCTCCAGGAGATGTTGACACGTCGCTCTCTCCGGCCGGAATGCCAGAGCCGCGCTGTGCGGTCACTTATATAGTGACAATGGGGCGGTGTCACATGGTATATGTCACATGGGTTGGTCACATGGGTTGATGTCACATGGGGACTATGACATCGTAAGGGGGCGGGGTCACCATGTGACCAACCCATGTGACATATACCATGTGACACCGCCCCATTGTCACTATATAAGTGGCAGCGGAGCGTGTCCCTGGCATTCCGGCCGGAGAGCTCGTCGAGTCAACATCTCCAGGAGAAGAAGAAGAAGAACAAGAAGAAGAACAAGAACGGAAGGCGGCGGCGGCGGCGGCGGCGACGACAGCGGCGACAGAAGACCGGGCCACCGCCTGTAAAAGAGCTACAAGAAGGCGCGGTGGCCCGGCAGAAGAACCGAAGAGGGGGACAAGACCCCCGAAGTCGGGAGAAGAGGCCGGCGGCGGGGAGGAAGAAAGCCGGACTCCTCCGCTAGCAAAAGAGCTACACACAGATAGCGGAGGAGTCCGGCGAGAAGACCCCCGAAGACGGAAGACCCCCGGAGCTGTGCAATAAAATATTTTTTCCCTGTGTTGTGTTTTTTTTTGTACTTTATTTCACAGGTGAATGGGTAGGGGTACATTGTACCCCATACTCATTCACATAGGGTGGGGGGCCGGTATCCGGGGGCCCCCTTCTTAAAGGGGGCTCCCGGATTCCGATAAGCCCCCCGTCCGCAGACCCCGACAACCAACGGCCAGGGTTGTCGGGAAGAGGCCCTTGTCCTCATCAACATGGGGACAAGGTGCTTTGGGGTGGGGGGGCCGCGCGGCCCCCCCTTCCCCAAGGCACCCCCCATGTTGAGGGCACGCGGCCTGGTACGGCTCAGGAGGGGGGGCGCGCTCGCTCGCCCCCCTTTCCTGGCCGGCCGGGTAGCGTGCTCGGACAAGGGTCTGGTGTGGACTTTGGGGGAACCCCCACGCCGATTTTTTTCGGCGTTGGGGTTCCCCTTTAAGCCCATTCCAGGCGGCGGAGCCCGCGACATCTCCTTCGCGGGCCCCGCCTACCTGTACATGCGCTCGAAATGGGCGGATTTGCCTCCGCCTTACGTGGGCGAGTCCGTTCATTTCAAAAGTTGAGCGGACTGTTTGGCAAACAGTTCGCTGAAACAGTCCGCTCGTGTGTGGGCAAGTCCGCTCATGCAAATTTTGAGCGGACTGTTTGCCGAAACTGTTTGACGAACAAGGTTGGGCAAACAGTCCGCGCGTGTGTACGCGGCCTAAGACAATTGAAATCCCCCCTGTGTGTCAGACATACCCACTTCCGGTGCGGGCAAGATGGCGGACCGGCGTGCGTTCCACGACTCGGTCCGGATGCGTTCCACCCATATAATCCATAATGATGACATGGGATTCGTATTGTGAATAATGAATGCCCACTTCCGGTTCGGGCAAAATGGCGGCCCGGCGTGCGCTCCACGCCTCGATGTCAATGTATACCACCCATATAGTTCTATGACACAAACCACTACTTCGTAGTATACAAACAAATTAAGCACATATGGCAGTGACATAGGGCGTGGAAAGCGGACGGCATCATAACCAGCTAGACAGGTTATCAGGGCATATGGAGAACAAGTAAATCTACATAATACAATACCTAGTGTTGTTATAGTAATAACCCGGAACCGGAAGTGCACCCACGCTGGTTGTTCGCAATGATACCGCAACCGGAAGGAAACAAGCCTAACTTCCTGTGCGGTCTGAAAGGGAGAACAAGGCCAGAGCATGACCTAGCAATGCCTGGCAAGTCACCACCAGCAACTGGAGGATGGATACACTGGCGACACCTAGTGTCCAAAAAAAAGAATGGTTGTAGGACAATACAGACTATGTCTGAAGCCCTAATACCTTGACGGGAATTCTACAATGGATATTGTTAAAATGTTTTGTTTTAAAAAAAAAAAAATTCCTAGGCAAAACATAAAAACATAGTTTAAAACAAAAGATGTAAAACCAAGGGCTATAAAAGAGGAAAAATATAATGGAAAAAATAGGTCACTAATTGGGGAACATACCCCCATTATTATACTATATCCACCATATTTTTCTGAAGAAAAAGGAAAAATGATGATATCATCCTCTTAGCAATGGAAGTTTGTGCATAAATATAGACGGCGGAAAGAGCCATAGCATAAATACCCACAGAAAACGGAAAAAAAACGAAAAGAAAAAATTATTATCTCTGAATCGACTTTTAACAATAGATTAGGAAGGTTAGGCAGTACGCCTTTAGGAGTCATCAATGAACGCATTGATGTCCCACTCCACATTCATACCGAATGGGGAGTGGGACTGTAGTTCATAGATCCAATAGGTCTCTAACCTAGAGACCCCTCATTTGAGGGCCCCCTCTCGCCAAGGTGGAGTGTACCTATCTATCGCGACAAACTGGGTGCCCCGTGGATCATTATTGTGACATTCCCTATAGTGTCTTGGTACCGTATGTTTGGATACTTTACTCTTAATAAGGGAAATATGTTCCCCTACTCTAGTAGAGAATGATCTTGTAGTACGACCAACGTACTGTTTCCCACATGGACAGGTTATTAGGTATACTATATACCTTGTTTTGCAAGTGCAAAAAGTTTTGATGGAATATCTTCTCCCTGTTACAGTCGATGTAAAGTCCAAAATCTTCCGTTGCGTTAATGCATTGTGCCGACACACGCTACACTTCCTGCGCGGGAAGTAACCTACAAGGTTGTGGAAAAAAGTTGGTCGAATTGGAGGGTTGATGATATTGGGGGCTATTTTACTCTGTAATGATGGAGCCCCTCTAAACAAGACATTAGCTCTTTCAGGGAGTTTAGGGCCCAAAACGGAGTCCTTTTTCAAGACTTCCCAATACTTACTGAAAATATTTTTCAATTGCCTGTGTTAGATGTTGTAAGTGGTCAACAAGGACCACTTATATTTGGCATTATCCCTCTGAAGGGTCTTGACCTGAAGTAAGATGTCTCTGTTGGTATGTAAAACATCCTGTAGTTGTTTCTCTAAGGTTAATTCATGATACCCCTTATCCAGAAACTGTTGTTTTAAACGGTTGGCTTGATCCAAAAAGGTATGGCTATCGGTACAATTACGGCGCAGTCTGATAAATTGACTCCGGGGAACAGAGGAGAGCCAGGTTTTATGGTGGCAACTGTCCATGGAGATATAGCTATTGCGATCAGTGGACTTAAAATGTGTTTTAAAACTGAATCCTCCTGATGCAATTCCTATCTCCAGGTCCAAGAATTGTATCTTGTCAGTACTAGTCTGATACGTTAGCGAAATACCCCTATCATTGGAATTCAGTCCTGAAAAAAACTCTGAAAGTGTCTCAGGGCTGCCACCCCATAGGAGGAGGATATCGTCTATGTATCGGACCCACAACAACAGTGATGGGCTCCGCTGAGCATAGACGACATCCTCCTCCCACTTGGCCATGAAAAGGTTAGCCAAGCTGGGCGCAAATTTGGCCCCCATGGCAACACCCCTTTTTTGTAAAAAGTACTGGCCATCGAACCAAAAGTAACTATGGCTGGTTGCAAATTCCAGCAGTTCGATAATATACTCACGTTGATCGGAAACCAGCGACTGCTCTCTATTTAGAAAATGGCTTTTTGGATCAAGCCAACCGTTTAAAACAACAGTTTCTGGATAAGGGGTATCATGAATTAACCTTAGAGAAACAACTACAGGATGTTTTACATACCAACAGAGACATCTTACTTCAGGTCAAGACCCTTCAGAGGGATAATGATAAATATAAGTGGTCCTTGTTGACCACTTACAACATCCAACACAGACAATTGAAAAATATTTTCAGTAAGTATTGGGAAGTCTTGAAAAAGGACTCAGTTTTGGGCCCTAAACTCCCTGAAAGAGCTAATGTCTTGTTTAGAGGGGCTCCATCATTACAGAGTAAAATAGCCCCCAATATCATCAACCCTCCAATTCGACCAACTTTTTTCCACAACCTTGTAGGTTACTTCCCGCGCAGGAAGTGTAGCGTGTGTCGGCACAATGCATTAACGCAACGGAAGATTTTGGACTTTACATCGACTGTAACAGGGAGAAGATATTCCATCAAAACTTTTTGCACTTGCAAAACAAGGTATATAGTATACCTAATAACCTGTCCATGTGGGAAACAGTACGTTGGTCGTACTACAAGATCATTCTCTACTAGAGTAGGGGAACATATTTCCCTTATTAAGAGTAAAGTATCCAAACATAAGGTACCAAGACACTATAGGGAATGTCACAATAATGATCCACGGGGCACCCAGTTTGTCGCGATAGATAGGTACACTCCACCTTGGCGAGGGGGGGCCCTCAAATGAGGGGTCTCTAGGTTGGAGACCTATTGGATCTATGAACTCCAGTCCCACTCCCCATTCGGTATGAATGTGGAGTGGGACATCAATGCGTTCATTGATGACTCCTAAAGGCGTACTGCCTAACCTTCCTAATCTATTGTTTAAAAGTCGATTCAGAGATAATAATTTTTTCTTTTCGTTTTTTTTCCGTTTTCTGTGGGTATTTATGCTATGGCTCTTTTCCGCCGTCTATATTTATGTACAAACTTCCATTGCTAAGAGGATGATATCATCATTTTTCCTTTTTCTTCAGAAAAATATGGTGGATATAGTATAATAATGGGGGTATTTTCCCCAATTAGTGACCTATTTTTTCCATTATATTTTTCCTCTTTTATAGCCCTTGGTTTTACATCTTTTGTTTTAAACTATGTTTTTATGTTTTGCCTAGGAATTTTTTTTTTTTTTTTTTAAAACAAAATTTTTTAACAATATCCATTGTAGAATTCCCGTCAAGGTATTAGGGCTTCAGACATAGTCTGTATTGTCCTACAACCATTCTATTTTTTGGACACTAGGTGTCGCCAGTGTATCCATCCTCCAGTTGCTGGTGGTGACTTGCCAGGCATTGCTAGGTCATGCTCTGGCCTTGTTCTCCCTTTCAGACCGCACCGGAAGTTAGGCTTGTTTCCTTCCGGTTGCGGTATCATTGCGAACAACCAGCGTGGGTGCACTTCCGGTTCCGGGTTATTACTATAACAACACTAGGTATTGTATTATGTAGATTTACTTGTTCTCCATATGCCCTGATAACCTGTCTAGCTGGTTATGATGCCGTCCGCTTTCCACGCCCTATGTCACTGCCATATGTGCTTAATTTGTTTGTATACTACGAAGTAGTGGTTTGTGTCATAGAACTATATGGGTGGTATACATTGACATCGAGGCGTGGAGCGCACGCCGGGCCGCCATTTTGCCCGAACCGGAAGTGGGCATTCATTATTCACAATACGAATCCCATGTCATCATTATGGATTATATGGGTGGAACGCATCCGGACCGAGTCGTGGAACGCACGCCGGTCCGCCATCTTGCCCGCACCGGAAGTGGGTATGTCTGACACACAGGGGGGATTTCAATTGTCTTACTGTGTATTATCTATATAAGGCAGTGGGACAGTGGTTGGAGCCCACCCCAGATGATGACCTGTAGGTCGAAACGCGTCGGGAGGACTCCGCCACTGCCTATTTTTCCTCTGACATGCTTATTGATTACAATGGAAATGTGAGTTTGATATTTATTCTTATTAAAGCCATTTTTTGAAAAATGTTATTACGCTATGTCGGCTCTACCTTTTTATTTTCATGCCTGAATTGTTGCCGGAGCTGTTTATATATACAAAAACGGTGATCACACGCAGCCTGTTATACCGAATGAATCGTTTATGTTTGGACTCCCCCTATGGTGGAATGCTGAATCTAAAGTTGCAGTAACTGGGATTACAAGCTATTACTGACCCCTTAGGCATATGTCTATCCGGGTCATATCCATCTGGTAAGCCTGTGCTTCTTACGGTGGTGGGAGCTACACTGGGTGAAATCACTTCTGGTCACAGTAAAGTGGGACGCCTGTGGACACTGAATTTCATTGGGACTTGGACTTTATACGCCTTTTGCTTCACCAATTTATGAAATTTAGTGTTTTTATTATTTATATATTTATGTTGATGTTCACTGCACATTTTTTTGTCACCCCCTTTTTTGGGGTTACCGTATATACTCGAGTATAGGCCGACCCGAATATAAGCCGAGGCCCCCAATTTACCCCCAAAAAAACTGGCAAACTTATTGACTCGTGTATAAGCCGAGGGTGAGACATGCCTGTCCATCCCTGTGTGTGTGTCCGTCCATCCCTGTGTGTCCGTCCATCCCTGTGTGTCCGTCCATCCCTGTGTGTCCGTCCATCCCTGTGTGTCCGTCCATCCATCCCTGTGTGTGTGTGTGTGTCCATCCATCCATCCATCCCTGTGTGTGTGTGTCTCCATCCATCCATCCATCCATCCCTGTGTGTGTGTGTCTCCATCCATCCATCCATCCATCCCTGTGTGTGTGTGTCTCCATCCATCCATCCATCCCTCCATCCCTGTGTGTGTCTCCATCCATCCCTGTGTGTGTGTGTGTGTGTGTGTGTGTGTGTGTGTGTGTGTGTGTGTGTGTGTGTGTGTGTGTCCAGCCTACCTTTGTCCCGAGCCTCCGTCCCGTGCCTTGCCTCCTTGCCTCCGTCCCGTGCCGTGCCTTGCCTTGCATCCGTCCCGTGTCGTGCCTTGCCTTGCCCCCGTCCCGTCCCGTCCCGTGCCGTGCCGTGCCTTGCCTTGCCTCCGTCCCGTGCCCTCTTCGTCGGCGGCCATTGTAAAATTCAAAAGCTGCGCCGCCGCCTTCGCCTGTGATAGGCGGAACACTGAATTTCCCAGCAGCCTGTGTTCCGCCTATCACAGACGTCATATCATCCTCGTCCGTAGTACGAGGATGATACGATGTCCGTGATAGGCGGAACACAGGCTGCTGGGAAATTCAGTGTTCCGCCTATCACAGGCGAAGGCGGAGCCGGAGGCGCGGCTTTTGAATAGAATGGCCGCTGTCTGTCTGCTCGACACGCTGATCGAGCGGGCAGACAGCGATGACTCGAGTATAAGCCGAGGGGGGCACTTTCAGCCTCAAAAAAGAGGCTGAAAATCTCGGCTTATACTCGAGTATATACGGTATGTCACAGTAAGGTTGGAATTTTTTCTGATATTATGATATATATTCACACGTTTAGTCCTATCGATATATAGATTTCAATGCTTATATACTCACTTCTTTGTTTTGTATACATGTTGTGACATCCCCATACCTGGGGCCACATTGCATTTATTTGTTACAGGTATATGTACACAGTAGTACTTGTTTTTTCACGTTTTGCTAATTTCAAGGGTTACATTTATATATACTTGGCGCTTACACTTTACATTTTTAACAATATACTCTTCAAAGTGAGGACATATATCAGCGTGCGGTGGTCCAGAAGTGGCTAAGGAGGAGCTCCAGTCTGGAAAAAAAAATTAACAATCTGCAGCTACAAATAATGTAGCTGATGACTTTTAATATAAGGGCATTTACCTGTCCAGGGATCCCGCAATGTCAGCATCTTTAACCGATTCGTCTGGCTTCCGGTGCAGGTGCCAGCATTGTAAGTAAGGGGAACCAGTAGTGAAGCCCTTAGGCTGCACAGCCAGTTTACTACTGCACATGTGAGAGTCGCGTTCTGAATGGTCCTGCTGTCTTCTGGTACCTGTGTGTGTAGCAGGAGGCAGCAAGTGGAGGCAGAGAGGCTGGAAATACTCGGAGATCGCTGCTGCGATTTTACCTGGAAGTGGGAGCAGGTACCTGTCAATACCAGATACCCCTCCCCCCCCAAAAAAAAATAGTGGCAAATGTGGCAGTGTAGGCGGAGAGGGTGCAAACAAGTGGAGCTTTCCATTTTGGGTGGAGCTCCATTTTAAGGAATAACTTGATGAGGTAGGTGGAGCACTGTATAGGTAAGGATTGATATGGAGGCAAGATAACATTAGAGTATATTGTATCAAGTATATCTTAGCATTCGTACTTTTTTACGTATATGCCATGAATGGCATACTGAACATAAACCTTTTAATAATTTCAAACAATAAACTGACTTTTTATGCAACAGAAAGGTGAGCCTGCAGTTTTTTTATTATTATTAGAGTTACAATATAATAAAATACAAGAGGGTTAAGAGGCCCCTGATCATAAGAGCTTACAATATAATTGGGTGGAGCATATGGTAAAAAAGGTTGTAACGGGGGGGGGGGGGGGGGGGTGAGCTGATGGAAGTGATAAAAGATTAATTGGAGGCGTGATAGGCTTTCCTGATGAGATGATTTTTTAGGGATCGCCTAAAGGCAGCCAGAGTAGGAGATCACCGGACAGATTAAGGTAGAGAGTTATAGAGGATGGGAGATACTCTGGAGAAGTCCTGGAGACGAACATGGGAAGAGGAGACAAGGGAGCTTGAGAGCAGGGGGTCTTGAGAGGAGCGCAGAAGACGGTTTGGGTAATATTTGGAGACAAGATTGGTGATGTAGCTCGGGGCCGAGTTGTGAATGGCTTTGTATGTTCTTAGTATTTTGAATCTAATTCGCTGGGCAATCAGAAGCCAGTGTATGGTTTAGCAGAGAGGGTGACAGACACTGACCGGTTGGTAAAATAAATGGGTCTGGCAACAACATTCATGATAGACTGAAGAGGGATAGCCTATGAAGAGGTAGGCCTAGGAGAAGGAAATTGCCATAGTCAAGGCCTGAGATAACATGGAAGAGAATGAGTAACTTGATGGTTTCATTAGTTAAAAAGGGGGGAATTTTGGGGATGTTATGGAGGTGAAGTCTACAAGCTTTTGACAATGATTGGATTTGGGTCTGAAAGGGCAAGCATGCCGGGTATACGCGTTAAGTACTAATCATATGTCATTGGAATTGATCAACAAACCTGCTGCTTATGGACTATGGATTAAAGCCTCATAGATTTTAAAGTCAAGCAACTACCCATCCGCTTGTAGAATAGGATTAGTTTAACTTTAGGATTTTCCCATAATTGCATCTCCCTACGCTGTGATCCTTAACCACTTGCTTACTGGGCACTTAAACCCCCCTCAGTCCCAGACCAATTTTCAGCTTTCAGCGCTGATGCACTTTGAATGACAATTGCGCGGTCATACAACACTGTACCCAAATGAAATTTTTATCATTTTTCTTCCCACAAATAGAGCTTTCTTTTGGTGGTATTTAGTTACAGCTCGGAGTTTTATTTTTTGCTAAACAAACAAAAAAAGATGCAAAAAAAATAATAATCATGTTTTAATAGTTTGTTATAAAATTTTGCAAACGGGACATTTTTTTACTTCATTGAAGTGCGCTGATTAGGCGGCACTGATAGGCTGCATTGGTGGGCACTGATGGGCTGCATTGGTGGGTACTGATAGGCTGCATTGGTGGGCACTGATAGGCTGCACTGGTGGGCACTGATAGGCATAGTTAAGGCGGCACTAATAGGCACAGATAAGGCGGCACCGATGGGCACAGATAAGGCGGCACTGATGGGCAAAGATGGGCACAGTTAAGATGGCACGGATGGGTGGCTCGGATAAGTGGCACGGATGGGTGGCACGGATGGGCACTGATAGGTACCACTGATAGATGGGACTGATGGGCACTGATAGGTGGCTCTGATAGGTGGCACTGCTGGGCACTGATGGGCGGCACTGCTGGGCACTGATGGGCGGCACTGCTGGGCACTGATGGGCGGCACTGGGGTGCAGCACCTTTGAGGCAGATTGTGGGCACTGTGGGTGGCACTGTGGGTGGCACTGTGGGTGGCACTGTGGGCACTATGGGCACTGCTGGGTGGCACTGACGGGGGACACTTACTTTTATTCAGGATGGCACTTCAGCGGGCAGGTGGGCACTGGCAGGGGGCAGGTGGTGGCTTGTATTGCTGGCCGTGATCAGGACTGATGTCCCGATCACGGCCGCCGGTGATCGGCTTTTTTTTTTGTCAGCGCGAGGAGGAATAATAGCCGATTACCGGCTCCGTTCTATCACATGATCAGCTGTCATTGGCTGACAGCTGATCACGTGATAAGGGGTCGGGATCGACCCCTTCCACGGATCGGTGATCAGGCGAGTCTCATGGACTCGCCGATCACAGAGCGCGCCGCGCGCGCCCCTCAGGGGGCGCGCAGGCCGCTCGTGCACGGGACGACGTCAATAGACGTAGTCCCGGAAAAGTAGGTCCGCGCTAATGCCGTCATTTGGCAATAGCGCGGATCCCAAGTGGTTAATCTGGCCAACCAGTGTTGCCCTCACCACTCAAGAACATTAACAGGCCTTCACTGCCTTAAAGTTGTAGTAAACTCCCTATTCAGTTTTTTACCTACAGATAAGCTTATAATAAAGCTTACCTGTAAGTTAAATGAATATTGCCTAAATGTGCACCATTTAGGAGATATTCTATTGAGCAGCAGCCAGTGATGTCACCAGTGTAAGCGATCTGTAAGAACGGCATACCTATGGCATTCCTTCAGAGCTTTGCGGGGCGGCTGTGACTCCCATGCACAGGGTTGGACTGGGACAAAAAATTGGCCCTGGACTTCATCCAGACCAGCCCACTTTAATTTTGCAAACAAGCACAAAAACAGTATATAAAACTATATGCAATTGTGCAAAAAAAAAAAAAAAAAAGTAGCATAACATAAGGAGACCTCTTTTATTATTTCACTTATTCTCCTCTATATTTTTCTAATTTTTCTCACATCACTGCGTGAAGTTGAGGGCGAGCCACGCAGCCATTACTTTGTCACTGAAACTGGCCCACTGAGCCATCGGCCCACCTGGGAAACTCCCTGTAGTCCCAATGGCCAGTACATGCCTGCCCTTGCACATGCGTGGGAGCCAATTCACCGTGGCTCGGCCATTTAAGCGGCCAAAGCCCGCACAGCCGGAAGGAAGCCCGGGGGAAGATGGAAGCTTCTGCAATGGGGACAGTGCACCGCAATGCAACTAGCACATGATGCCTTTATCTTGCAGGGAAAGTTTTTTTGGTTTTTGTTCAACCTTGACTGCCACTTTAATCCTTGTGTTGGTCTCATCGACTATTTTTTATGTTTTTAGCAGGTTTTCTATCTATTTTATTGGGGACCTACGTACCAGCAAAAACGCATGAGTGTGAAAGGGCCCTTTATGTTGTCAGTCGTTTTCAAAGATCAATGCCTACTTAGAGTTTGAGTTGAATGCAGGCATTGCTCCTGCTAATAGAGTGCAGCACTCATTATGTTCCTCTCTTTTTTGTCAAGGCCAGTACTGCTATTGGGCGGCCTGTGAGTTTTGCCTTTGATGTCTGTACCTTTATTTGATGATTCTTTGAAAGACACACCTCATAATTATGTTCAATGGGGGTCCAGATATGGTGTGAGCTAGAACTAGAGTCATTTTGGATTTTTTATGAGAGCTTTGGAGACCTACAGGATAGTTGCTAGCAAAGGTTCATTTCATTTTATTTATATATTTATTTTAGAAAAAAATATAATTAAAATAAAATAAATACTCTGTCTTGGGTTTTTTAATTTTTATTTTTATTTAAAAATGATTTAAAAAATGCAGAAACAATTAAATGCACACATAACTATCTTAATTCATTCTCAGGCAGCACAATTCAGGCAAATAATGTAATGTTCTCCCGGCAATATAACTTACAACCAAGCTGAAGGAGATATAGACAAATCTTAATGGTAAGTAAAAAAGGTAAATCTCTAAATAATTAAAGTGTACGAGTTCTATTAGCCAGTTCGAAACGTATCTGTATTGATGTAAAACATCTATCCATTTATGTGATTCTACAATAAATCTACAAGGCTGAATCATCATCCTGCTAGTATTTATGTTTGCTATAGTAGAATAAACAACAATGAAGTTCATGTATTCAAGATTGCCAGACAACTATTGATCCAGTCTAGTCTATCCTATGGTTTGTTCTACTCAATCCATTTAAATTCACAGGGAGCAAATGTACATTTAAATCAGCACTGCCACCTACAGCTTTTACTTGAGTACTGCATTTACATATTGTGAGAAACTATGAATTTTTAAGTGTATTTCCTTTTGCAATTTTAACAAACCCCACTATATAATAGTGTTCCCATCCACACAGCATACCTTTAAAATGTAAAAATATACATTAATGTGCAAACATTTTGGACAGGTGTGAAGAAATACCGTAAAGCAAAAATGCTTAAAAAATGTATGTTTTACGCAGAACCATGCTCTGGTACCTGGACCGACCTTGTGAACTTACTCTTTATCTAGTATTTCTTCTCCTTCCTTTTCTCTTACCTTTCTTTTTTATCTCATTTTATGTTATGGTTCAATATTCGATCATCCATATCTGCTCTATATTTATACATACTAGACCGATATATGTATGTATATGTATATGTACGATGTATCTTCTGTTAGATATTTATAGTTACAACTTTCATACTTAATAGATGAAGTAACATAGAGCAGTTAATTAATTAAATGTATGTGATGAAGTTTAATGAAAACAATAACATACTATGTGACCTATATATATATATAATTTGCTTTATTGTTTAACAAAGAGCTTATATTTATACATCCTTGTACATGTAACCAATGTACTTTCATTTTATTGTGCAATCAATAAACCCTTTTGACAAGAAAAAAATAAATTATGTTTTAATTGTTTATTTTTATCAATTTACAAAAAGAAGAAAAATCTAAATCAAATCAATGTTTGTTGTGACTACCCTTTGGCTTCAAACCAGCATCAATTCTTAGGCCGCGTACACACGGATTGTCTGCCCAACTAAGTTCGTCAGACAATCCGACAGACAGTCCGTTCAAAATTTGAATGAACGGACTTGACCACACACGATGAGCAGACAGTCCGCTGAAAGCGTGCGCGATGACGTGTACAGCACGTACGACGGGACTAGAAAAACGACGTCCTATACACTGCAATGCAACCTTCGGCCGTGTAAATCCTTTCTGAGCATGCGCCATACTTAGTCCGTCCAACTTGCCTACACACGAGCGGACTGTCCGCTGAAACCAAGTTTGGACGGACAAAACCAAGTTTGAACGGACAAAATTACGGAAATTACGTAAGACTTTGTTCGTCAGACAGTCCGCTGAAAAAGTCAGCTGAAGCCCACACACGAGCGGATTGTCCGCTGAAACACGGTTCAGCGGACTAAGTTGGACAGACAATCCGCCCGTGTGTACACGGCCTTACACTTGCACACTTTGTACACTTGCACAACGTCAGGGATTTTGTAGTCTTAGAGTCAAGTGTATGATTAATCAATTATAGGTGCTGCTAATGAACATCAAGCTCATATGTAGGTTGAAACATCATTATGTTTCCTTGGCCGATCACTCAGTCTATGGTCCTCAACATTGCCTGTTTCTTTTGGCTTCTTCAAAAGAGCTTGAACAGCACCTCTTGAAACCCCAGTCTGCTTTGAAATCTTTGCCCGGGAGAGCCTCACCATGATGTATGATCTGTGACATGAAACTGTCTTCCACAACCTTATCTTGGTAGCAGAGTTAGGATGTTCCTCACCCAGTTCTAAGTCTCCTACACAGCGGTTTCTGTTTCGGTACACCCATCTACTGTCTGGAGAAGTCAGAAGTGGTCTTCATGGAAGAATTGTGGCCAAAAAGCCATACCCGCAATGTGAAAAAAACAAGGCTAAGACCAAACATAAGAACTGAGGTGCAGAAAAATTACCTGACTGATGAGTCAAAATGTGAAATAAATAGCTGTAGCAGGTGGCATTTTTTATTTTTTTTTGTGAAAAGCTGGAGAGCGATACAATAAAGAGTGTCTGCAGGCAAGAGTGAAGGATGGTGGAGGTTGCTAGCAAGTTTGGGGCTTAATTTCTGTGAATGGAGTTGAAGATTTGGTCAGGATCAGTGGTGTGAAATACAGGCAGATATTTATCCGTCATGTCACCATCAGGGAGGTGTGTGATTGGCCCCAAATTTACTCTACAACAGAACAACAACTCCAAACACACAGCCAATGTCATTAAGAACTATCTTCAGTGTAAAGAAGAACAAGAAATCGTGCAAGTGATGGTTTGGCCCCCACAGAGCCCTGATCTCAGCGTCATGGAGTCTGTCTGGAATTACTTGAAGAGACAGAAGGATATGAGGCAGCCTACATGCACAGAAGATCTGCGGTTATTTCTGCAAGACATTTGGAACAACCTACCCGTCGAGTTCCTTCAGAAACTGTGTGCAAGTGTACTTAGAAGAATTTATGCTGTTTTGGCAAAGGGCAAAGGTGGTCACACCAAATATTGATTTAATTTGGATTTCTCTTCTGTTCATTTAATTTCCATTTTGTTCATTGATAAAAATAAACTATTAACACTTATATTTCTGAATTCTTCATTTACTGTACAGCATTTTTTTTTAACCTGCCTAAAACTTTTGCAAAGTAGTGCATATGTTTTGTAGTTTTTATAGGTTTCTTATGTTTCACGGCTGAATGCAAGCATTTATAAATAATTTTAGAGTGAGCCTGTCCAAATAGAAAGCTTTAGGACCGGCTAAGTTTCCTCTCAATAAACTTACAGTTGAGATGTCCAGCTTCTAAACAGTAACCCTTTGTTAAGGCAGACTGTTGAAATCTAGTTTACAAATGATAATGATATCTGCTAGAGAGAAACTGAATGTATTCTCTCTTGAGAGTAGAGTAGAGTAGATTAAGGGGGATATGATCAACATGTAGAAATACATAAGGGGTCCATATAGTGAACTTGGTGTTGAGTTATTCACTTTAAGGTCATCACAGAGGACAAGGGGGGACAATTTACATCTGGACGAAAAGAGATTCAATCTCCAAATATGGAAAGATTTCTTCACAGTAAGAGCTGTGAAAATGTAGAATAGGCTCCCTCAAGAGCTGGATCTGTCCAGCTCAGTGGATTGCTTTAAATAAGGCCTGGATTCTTCCCTAAATGTACATACTATAGCTGGATACTAACATGTAAAGGTAAAGTTTATCCAGGGAATATCGGATTGCCTCTCGGAGGATCAGGAAGGATTTTTTATTCCCCTCTAAACAATGGTGATCTTGTGAGCTACCATACACAAATTGTCAGTTATAATATACCCAGCTGCTACCACTGATCATGTCCCATAAGGCCGTGCATTCAGCAAAAAAAATAATAAAGTGCTGCGATAAAAAAACCTGTGTGTTTAACCGCTTCAGCCCCGGAAGATCTTACCCCATTGCTGACCAGAGCACTTTTTGCGATTCGGCACATGCGTCGCTTTAACTGACAATTGTGCGGTCGTGCGACGTTGCACCCAAACAAAATTGACGTCCTTTTCCCACAAATAGAGCTTTCTTTTTTTTTTTTTTTTTTTGTGCTATAAACAAAAAAAGAGAGCGTAAATTTTGAAAAAAAAAAACGCAATATTTTTTACTTTTTGCTATAATAAATATCCCACAAAAATATATAAAAAACTATTTTTTTCCTCAGTTTAGGCCAATATGTATTCTTTATATTTTTGGTAAAAAAAAAAAAAAATTGCAATTTGCATATATTGATTGGTTTGTGCAAAAGTTATAGCGTCTACAAAGTAGTGGATAGTTTTATGGCATTTTTATTATTCATTTTTTTTATTAGTAATGGTGGCGATCTGCGATTTTTATCGGGACTGCGACATTATAGCAGACACATCGGACACTTTTGACACTATTTTGGGATCATTGTCATTTAAACAGCGATCAGTGCTATAAAAATGCCCTGATTACTGTGTAATTGACACTGGCGGGGAAAGGGTTAACCACTAGGGGGCGATCAAGGGGTTAAGTGTGTCCTAGGGAGTGATTCTAACTGTAGGGGGATGGGCTTCAACTCCCTAGACAGTGATCACTGCTCTCGATGAAAGGGAGCGGTGATCTCGGTCATGTCACAAGGCAGAATGGGGAAATACCTTGTTTACATAGGCACTTCCCCGTTCTGCGGCTCCATGACATGATCGCTGGGAGACAGGCAGACATCGAGTCCACCGGTCCCGTGGGCAGTGCTGGGACAAGGTCATCTAGAGCCCAGGGCAAACATGCCAAATTGCGTCCCCCCCCACCCCACCCCCCCAAGATGTATAAGCATTATGTATCAACAAAATTCCCATAAGCATATATACATTGCCCCCAACCCCCCCAGCTCAAACCCCTTCATTCCTCATATGCCCCCAGCATAAATCCACCCCCTCCCCGAAATAAATTCACCCCTCCTATTACAAATCCTCTACCCCTCAAATTTGCCCTCTGAGCACAAATTCTCTACTCCCTCTACAAATCCCCCCCCCCCTCCCAGCATAAATTCTCCCCAATCTCCCACCCTAGCACAAATCCCCCCACCTCCCCCAAATTTCCCCTCCTATCACAAATACCCCCAATCATCCCTCCTAGCACAAATCCTCTCCCCCTACCATATCACATTTAAATTCCCCCTCCTAGCACAAATTTTCTTTCCCAATCCCCATCCCAACACAAATCCCCTCAATTCACTACTCCTTCACACCTCCCCAAATGTTCCCTTCTAGAACAATTCTTATCCCCTGCCGCCGCCATGCTTTCCCCCTCCCAAAACAAATCCCCTCTCCTCAACCTCCTTGTGGTGCCCCCTCACCTCACATGATACCACAGTGCCCAGGACAGCCGTCCCTCCTGCCCACCCCTTGTCCCGGCCCTGCCCGCGGGCACAGTCACGCTGTACGCGACGGGCGCACGCACATGCCTGCTGTCCCTTCCTCTTAAAAGGGACATACATTTGCATTTGCCCATCGCTGCCATTGTGCCGACGTATATCTGCGTGCTGCGGTCGGTAAGTGGTTAATACACGTGTATACACACGCTGTTATTATATTTTATTTGAATTTTTTTCCCCTGCTGGAGCAAAGCAAATCATGCTTTGCTGGGGGATTTTGCCTTCTCCTTCCCTTTTATTGGTTGAACTAGATGGACTTGTGTTTTTTTTCAACCAGACTAACTATGTAACTATGTAGCACAGTACAGGGAGAGTTCATTTTTGTAAACACAGCTCCCAGGCCACCTCATTACCGAAGATACAGTAACTAATAGGATTTCTCATTGCTAGATTTATTAGAAAAGAACATCTAAAATGGTAAGTAGAACTTTAAAAAGAAAAAAAAAATGTAAGTTATGTAAATGAAAAAAATTATAAAAAGTGGAAATATACTCTAAATGAAAAGTTTAGTTTCCTATAGCACCAATCAGTAATTTTTCATTATCAGTCTGACTGTCTGGTAAAGCTTACAGCATCTTGAACATCATTCGGCTCCATGCTCACTGGGTTTAGAAAAAAAAACAGTTCCCATGGAAGAAAAAAAAATGCTCATAACAATTTCCTGGGGATCTAAAGGTTTCATTCCTCTTGATCCCCTTCAGTCCCCAAGGGATTGGCATCTGCTCATGTAAAGTGTTACATGATCAATAAGTAAGTGAAATGATATGAAACGTATTATATGAAATATGCTTTCTTATGCACAAGTTTACTTAACTGATACGTATTTATGTAATTGTAGATTATGGTTCCCATCCCTGTCTGAAGAAGCAGAGATTATCTGCCGACCGTGGTACGGCTCTAGCCGCCACCTGCCTCTGATAATCACCAGGGTCATTTGCCGTAGACAATCAGTTTGACTTGCATCACCGTACGTAAAACACCGCCAGATAGACTTGTTTTTTGCATATATGTCTATGGGAACATTAGATAATACATATTCCTCATAGAATACTCTTTATTTTAAATAATAAAGCTTTAAAAAATTTATTTTACATAAAGATTTATAGTTTTATATATTTGTTTGCTTACTTGGACACCTCAAACATTCCTTACATTTTTTGTTAGTTTTGTCAAATATTTAGATAGGATGCGGTATTCAAACATTATAATTGGGGATTTAACCGCTTGCCGACCGTCCTTTGAGTATAAATGCCACCATGGGAAGCCTCAGTGACTTACAGAGACAAATCTGGAAGTTTCAGGAGAAATGAGGGTGTATGATCAATGCTGTTTTTTACCTCAAAACTCAATATTTGCACATAATGGAATCTTTCTATATCTCTGGATTTGATTGTTTTGACATCTGGAGTTGGCTTTTCATCATATTCTTGGTAAAAGAACAGCAGCATACTCTTTAAATGCAGTCATTACATTTTATTATTTTCATCCATGACATGTTAACCACTTGAGATCCGCGCTATAGCCAAATGACGGCTACAGCGCGGATCTCCTTTTCCGGGACGACGTCTATTGACGTCGTCCCGTGCACGAGCGGCCTGCGCGCCCCCTGAGGGGTGCGCGCGGCGCGCTCTGTGATCGGCGAGTCCATGAGACTCGCCTGATCACCGATCCGTGCAAGGGGTCGATCCCGACCCCTTATCACGTGATCAGCTGTCAGCCAATGACAGCTGATCATGTGATATAACGGAGCTAGTAATCGGCTATTATTCCTCCTCGCGCTGTCAGCGCGAGGAGAAAAAAAAAAAACAATCACCAGCGGCCGTGATCGGAACATGAGTCCCGATCACGGCCAGCCCTGCTAGTGCCCACCTGCCCCCTGCCAGTGTCCACCTGCCCCCTGCAGTGCCACATGTATTAAAAGTAAGTGCCCCCCATCAGTGCCACCCAGCAGTGCCCATAGTGCCACCCAGCAGTGCCCACAGTGCCACCAGCAGTGCCACCCACAGTGCCACCCAGCAGTGCCACCCAGCAGTGCCCACAATCTGCCTCAAAGGTGCTGCACCCCAGTGCCACATATCCGTGCCCATCAGTGTCATCTACCAGTGTCCAGCAGTGCCGCCCATCAGTGCCCAGCAGTGCCACCTATCAGAGCCACCTATCAGTGCCACCTATTAGTGCCCATCAGTTCCATCTATCAGTGGTACCTATCAGTGCCCATCCGTGCCACCCATCCGTGCCACCCATCCGTGCCACCCATCCGTGCCATCTTATCTGTGCCCATCTTTGCCCATCAGTGCTGCCTTATCTGTGCCCATCGGTGCAGCCTTATCTGTGCCTATTAGTGCCGCTTTAACTATGCCTATCAGTGCCCACCAGTGCAGCCTATCAGTGCCCACCAATGCAGCCTATCAGTGCCCACCAATGCAGCCCATCAGTGCCCACCAGTGCAGCCTATCAGTGCCGCCTAATCAGCGCACTTCAATGAAGGAGAAAAATGACCCGTTTGCAAAATTTTATAACCAACTATTAAACATGATTTTTTTTTTTTGTATCTTTTTTTGTTTGTTTAGCAAAAAATGAAACTCCGAGCTGTAATTAAATACCACCAAAAGAAAGCTCTATTTGTGGGAAAAAAATGATAAAAATTTCATTTGGGTGGGTACAGTGTTGTATGCCCGCGCAATTTTCATTCAAAGTGCATCAGCGCTGAAAGCTGAAAATTGGTCTGGGACTGAGGGGGGTTTAAGTGCCCAGTAAGCAAGTGGTTAACCAAGACTGGCCTTTTTAGTAGAAATGTAGTATCTTTTTCAGCTCATTCCTCTAGTTAAAGTTGAAGAAATGCCTAAGTCCAGCTATTCTCAAAGATATTCCCTCCCCCTGAAAATAGGTAAGTACACACATCTTTTTTATACAGGTTAGACAGGATAAGTAGGAGGAGGGGGAACAGGACATTTTTAAGAATTTTTAGACTTATGCAGGCCATACACGGTCGAATTTCAAACAAATTTTCGTTTCAAAATCAGAAAGTTATTTTTTTTTTATGATCCGATGGTGCCACCATTGATTTTTGAAATTTGGCCGACCAAGCCTTCAATTTCACCTCATGTTGCTACAGAAAATAATTTTCGTGGCCGGGAATCTTCTTTTCTCTCCGTAAATTTTATTTTCTTATTACATTTCTCCCATCATTGATTAGAAAATCGTTTGTTTTTCAAAAAATTTCCAACATGTCCGATTCCTCAAATTTGATTTCCGCACAAAAATTGGCCATTGCTGCAGCCCACTAATGGTGAAAAATTTGTACGAAAATTCTTAGATACGATTTTAGAAAGAAAATTCTTTCGAAATTCGAACCGTGTATGGCCGGCATTAGGCTTTTCTTCCGGTTTTACTGCTACAGGGTGGCAGCTGTGCACAGGATCAAGTATATATATGTGATCCTGCACTTCCGGGTAGCAGGTGCAAATGAGCTCTGTAGGTGGCTCGCTCCCGCTGTGAATGTGCACAGCAGGAGGTGGTCAGCGGGTACCACAGACTCAGTGTCCATCAGCACCTGCTGATCATCCTGCAGAGAGGCAGAACGGCGGTCTGCCTATGTAAACAAGGCAGATCGCTGGTCTGACAGGAGGGAAGGCAGGGATCCTGTGTCTCTGAAAAGCTGGGGACTACCTCCCACGGTGTAATAAAACACAGTCTAAGCACACAGTTAACCCTTTCATCGCCATTTATGTGAAACCCTTCGCAGCCAGTGTCATTAGTACAGTGATAGATCATATTTTTAGCACTGACCACTGTATTAGTGTCACTGGTCCTCAAAAAGTGTCAAAAATGTCTGAATGTCCACCGCAATATTGCAGTACTGATATAAGTCACTGATTGCTACCATTATTAGTAAAAAAAATCATTAAAAGTGAATAAAAATATACCATAATTTGTAGATGCTATAACTTTTGTGCAAGATTAATGGGATTTTTTTTACCAAAAATATGTAGCAGAATACGTATTGGCCTAAATTTATGAAGGAATGTTATTTTTTCAGTTTATATTATTATATTTTTGGATATGTTTTATAGGAGAAAGTAAAAAATATTGTTGTTTTTTTTTTTTTTCAAAATTGTCTGTCTTTTTTTGTTTATAGTACAAAAAATAAAAACCACAGAGGTGATTAAATACCACCAAAAGAAAGCTCTATGTGTGATAAAAAATTATACACAATTTATTTGGGTACAGCGTTGCACAACCGTGCAATTGTCAGTTAAAATAACACGGTGCTGTAGCGTAAAAAATGGCCTGGTCATGAAGGGGGGTAAATCTTCCGAAGTGATTTGGATGTGGTATAACCCTTCTAGCTTATGTTAGGCTATGGTTTGTCTCTAGGTTGGGGGGTTTTACTGATCCCCTTACGTTGCAAAGGCAACTAGATGGGGTTGTATATATGCCACATCCCTAATACTTTGCCTTGCGGTGTGGCAAGCTTTAAACACCCTGTTGCGTTCAGCAGGTGGTTCAAGTAAATAGGGCTGCACCACAACCACCCTGCAACCCCATGCAGTACACATAAAAGCAATGCAGTGCCCTAGGTTTTTAGGGGTTAAAACAGGAGGCAAGTGGGCAACATAATACTTCCCAGCTGTCTGTCAAATGCCTTTTGAAAATCGACCCAACATGGATCGCTATTCCGAAGGTAACACTAATGTAAATTATATACTAAACAAAAGGTCGGGCTAATCCCAAATAATCAAAAACATATACATTAATATCTCAATGTGACATATTACACTCGGTGCAGAAATAAAGAATGTCCTTATATCATTCTAGTAATGAAAAAAACAGTTCAAAGGTGTACAGGAAATTGATCCAGTGATGAATATTAAGAGATCCAAGAAAGAGCTGATTCCATAGGGATCCACCACCAAAAATCATGCTGAACCTTCTGTGGCACCCAACACTCTGTAATCAGGGATGCTTACCAGATGGTGAGGACCACCTATTTCTAGAATGATCGAACAGGCATGCAGAGCAACCTCTGCAGGGTATAGTAAACAGTGAAGGCTCTGGAACGCTCTGGTGATAGGTGATGCAGAAAGAGAGTTTCAATAGTGTGATATTATATATATCCTTTAATGAATAAAGCCAAAAGGCTACATACATTTGGTTAAAAGCACCAAGCCTTGATAAACACATTTGCTGACAAACACAAAATAATTCACCCACACATCCAGGGTCACGTGGGGCGTGATGGCGTCAGTGCATAGCACAGCCTGACATGTTTCGTCTTACGTGACGTCTTTGGGGGGTACAGGCGACGCAATGAGCCATCGTTATGTATATACCAGTACTAAAAGGTCAGGCCTCCTTCCCATTCACCTCAAAGTTCACAACCAAGCCTCTGTTTCAGAAAATAACTGAATTTACCGGACCTTATTATCATATCATGGCTCTGTATGTCCCTTACAGGAAGAGAGAGAGAGTACACCTTGATTCAGTCTCAAAACAGAACATACATGGCAGATATCCGGATGGGAAAAATAAAATGAAACTAATGTAAATGAGCCCTTATTGGCATCTTATGTTGCTGACAGCAGTTACTTTCTGATTTCTGGTGGGCAGATGATCCATATTCAAAGATAACAAAGTGTTAGTGAGCCATGCCTAATGTGAAAAAAATAGCAGATTACCTTTGCTAATTCTATTCACTTAAAATAATGTCAGCAAGAAAAGCTCTACACGGCTCTATGATCATAGGAAATGTGCAATGCAGCAGGCGCATAGACAGACACAAGAACCTGCTGAGAAGCTGGAATGAGCATCATGAATGTGTTGTAGCTAAGAAAAACATAAAAGATTAGCCACGAACTGAAAACCATAAGAAGCTGCTCCAGATAATGACTATACACAATTAAAGAATTGTACCCTGCACTGCAACATACAGTATGTGGAAATGCATGGCACTCACATAAAATGTTAGTAGAATAGTATATGCTGGGGAAAAATGGAAAAAACTAAATAAAAAACATATCTAACACATGTAGCACATCCCCATAAGGGCCGCAAGTAACTGGGATTCCCTACCCTGCACAGCCAGGCACACTGACTTTCCACAGTCACCCCAGAGCCAGAGAACAATCTGTGACTTTTTATTTTATTTTATTGAGGGATAGAACTTGAATAGGGATTGGAGGTTGTGGGATGCCACTTTAACCACCTGACATCCGCGCTATGGCCGAATGACGGGCACAGCGCGGATGTGAATTCCCGGGAGGCAATCATATGATGGCCTCCCCTGTGCATGCTCCCTGCGCACGCCCTACAAGGCGCGCACAGAGTGCGCTGTGATCACTGAGTCACTGAGACTCGGGTGATCACCGATCCGAGTAAGGGGCCGGTCCCGACCCCTTACCATGTGATCAGTTGTCAGCCAATGACAGCTGATCACATGATGTAAAAAAAAGCTCTGTGATCGGTTTTCGTTTTCTCCTCAGGCTGACAGAGAAGGAGAAAAAAAAGCCGATCGCCGGCTTATCTTAAACGGACATCGGCCCCCGAAAAGGAAGAGGCAATTATGCCTCATTTATAGTCTAAAACTGACCACAAGTGCCACCTATCAATGCCCACAAGTGCCACCTATCGATGCCCACAAGTGCCACCTATCAATGCCCACCAGTGCCACCTATCAATGCCCACCAGTGGTGCCAATCAGTGCCACCTAGAAGTGCTGCCTATCAGTGTAACCAATCAGTGCCCATCACTGATTGGTTACTGGATTGCTCGGTGCGACTGTGGTTGGTCATGCCCTGGGAGCTGCAACGTGCACCGGGAGTCCCTCCTTCCCACTCCAATTAGTGGAGGGGTCGAATGGGCGTTCCGCTGCACGTTGACGCCACGCCCCCAGGCCCGGGGTGCATAACGTCGATCAGATGTCGGTGCGCTGACTTCCTGGGTTTTACATCCGGCGTTTTGGATGCGTGAGCGTGTTTGGCGCCATTCGCTGGGTGGTTATCGCTCAGGTTGATGCCTCCCCTCTCTCCCATATCTGCCGGCGTGACGTTGGTGGCAAACAATGGTTGCAGTGGAGTATTCATACTTCCACTGTTTGAACGGGCACTCTCTGTTTGGGCTGGTGTTCTCTGGGTTATCATGCACGGCTATCTCACATACATGCACATCCACTTAAGAGGTAATTTTCATCTTTCATCTCTGCTTTTTTAATTTTTTTGCCTTTGTAGCTTTTCATCTCCATTTATCTTTTCACCCACCTTATTCAGTTTAGGCACATCAACAATATTGGTTTTTCCTATATAGTGCGTGGTTTACACACATATATATATATATATATATATATTTATTTATTTTTTATTTCATTTTTTTTTTTTTCACATTCTATTCCACATTTACGTTTACTTCCCGCATCTTTCACCACTTTCTTACAATAGATTTGGATTATTGCTTCACTAGTAATATAATAATATCCCACATACTGCTCAGATATTTACACACATTTTTATATTCATTTACAGATGTTTTCATTCACAAACCATGCACACACATGGATTTTGGTGGGGTCCACTCCCCCAGTCACACTTCACCCTTCAGGATTCCCCGTTGCTTTTCCATTGTTTTTGCCACCTCTGCTCCTGTGGGAGACAATTGTCCGCAGCTTCGCCGTGGCATCCACCGCCGCACTCCACGTTCATTGTTGACCTGTAAGTATGGGTGAATGTTCCATCACTCCCCCTTCCCCATCTTATATGTGTTCAGCTTACTCACTGTTCACCTCTCAATTTTTTAGACATCCCTACAGCGTCTGCTCCTGATGAGTGACAGTTAGTCACGAAACGCGTCAAGCTATAGATGCTACAATCATGGTTACACATCCAGTTGTTTGAAAAACAAAAAAAGAAAAAATATCCCCGAACGGGGTTTTTTTTACCAGCGTATATTACCTGTAGAGGCTTAATGGGTATATATGTATAAATAATAACGTATGACAATTTATTGAAAGTAACAAATGTTTATTAATAAAAAATGAGGATTAGACAGGTGACACAGTGGTCAGGGACTGAGCTCAACTATGTGAATAAAAATATAGCATATTGCATATGTGGACAGAAATACAATTATAATACTTAAACTATGATGTCACTTATAGATACAATAAAAATAGATAATGTAAACAGTTGTTTGAACCAACAATGCTGCTACCTTATGTTTACAGTCAGTGACTATTTTATCACTATTGTATGGGACGTCATATACAATTGTATCTTATGTTTACGTATTTATATCGCATATTATAAATTATGCAACTCAACTTTAGATGGCTTGCGGGTCTCAATGTATCTCTGTTCCAGTAATGTATTGTATTGTATGTTGTATTTATGGAATAAAATGAATTTTGATAACCTTTAGTGCCTCCTTGCTCTCCAGCTGCATGCTTCACTCAAAGTCCTAAACCCTTTCTCTCTTTTTGCTGCGCAAAAGCCGGGATGGAGGTACCTCTGATTTCTACTTCAGAGGCCTCATTTAAAGTCCCAAACTCTTCTCTTTTTCACCAATCAGTGCCCATCACTGCCACCCATCAGTGCCCATCACTGCCACCTATCGGTGCCCATCAGTGCCGCCTCATCAGCATATATCAATGACGGACAAAAATTACCGTTATAAAGTTTTAAAACAAAATAAAAAAATATTATTTTTTTTTAAATTTGGTCTTTTTACATTTAAATTAAAAAAGAAAATCGCACAGGTGATCAAATACAACCAAAAGAAAGCTCTATTTGGGGGGAAAAATTATACAAATTTTATTTGGGTGCAGTGTTGTATGACCGCGCAATTGTCATTCAAAGTGCAACAGCGCTGAAAGCTGAAAATTCGTCTAGATAGGAGGGGGGTTTAAGTGCCCAGTAAGCAAGTGGTTAAACAAACTTCACGAACAACTCTTCCAATATACAGTTTCTCTATACAGATCCTCTTTTTCCTCCAGCACACACTTGCTTGCAGAACCCAGGTATGTCACCCTGCAGTAGTTTGTTAGCAAAGGTCTATTACAGGAAAGGACTCGCAGCCCCTATACTTGAAGAGCAGATAGGGTGACACAACTCCCACTTTCCCAGCACTTCCTCTCTGTGGTCACTGATCCCAGCACCACCTCTTCAGGTGCTGGCGACCCACCTGGCTGCAGCTGCCAATTTCACTAGCCCTCCAGGCTAGCTTCTCCCCACAGTCCTCCAGACTGACACTTACCAGCCTACCTGGCTGACTCTCAGGAGATCTCCCAGACTTGCTGACCTGCTCCTGCTGTCCTCTCCACGCTCCTATGCCTTCAGGAAGGGTTTCCTCTATGTGCTGGGGGATCCTTACAGCACCCGAGCCCCAGACCAGAGGTTACCCCCCCCCCCAGACTAGAGGGTGCCCTGCCTTGTCAGAACTCCATATGCATCTTCCACCTGACTGCCCCTGCTGGCATGACTTATACCTGTTTATGAGGTGGCCTGCCCCCTGCCAGTCCATTTGCTGGGGCTTGGCAAGGGCCCTTATAAATATTCCAATCAGCCACTCCTAGCTTCCACTTACTACATCTGGAACCTTCTCCAAGGTTCCAGAAAACAGGGGGAGGCACCAGAAGAGCTGCCTGAATGAGTCATCCAGCCTCCCAGAGTCACTAAACCCTGACCCAGACTCACACCCAGGCCTGGCTCTCAGCCAAGCCAATTTGCCTACTCTAACAGCTAGCCTATTTACATCTAGTACACTAGAGGGTGCTATATACATCCCTACATGCATTTACATTTCTCTGTGTTTTATCCATTTAAGCATTCATCAAATAACTGTTGATGTGTCAGAAAACTAGAATTTCCTTATATTCATCCTTGACATGGCAACACGGCTCTGAATTCCCAAGCACACAGTGTCAGTCCTGCCTACTTCATTAAATCTGAACTCCAGGGATTAGGCAACATGCACCCTTGCAGTGGGGCTCCCTTTACTACAGTGATTGTAAACAACCCATGTAAACAACCCATTAAGTTTTAAATAGAAATGAAAGGCAAAACATGTGTGTATAGATAATGTTTCCCTTTTTTAGAATTGATCACATACCCTATGTTCTCAGCTGCATTAGAGCTGGAGGAAGAGAAGCAACAGAACTCAGCCTGAGTTCTTTAGTTCACTGTTCTTTCCAGTGAATGGCTATGCAAGGGAGAGGGGGGTGTCAGAACAGGTCTGATCATTGGAGGAGAGCAGGCTGAGTTCCCGGTACAGCTAGAGAACTGGCCACGGTGTGGTATACTTATTGTGGTCAGTTCTTAATAGGAAAGCAGAAGGACTGGCAGGGACATCAGGGATTTCACACAAAGGAAGCAATACCAAGAGAACAGGATACTTTTCCATACAAGTTCCATACAAGTACATGATACAGCAGACACATATCCAGAATATGAAATGCTGAGGTACCAAACTCTTTAAAAACTCGTTTAAGCTAGCCATAAAGTGATCAAAATTCTGCCAGTTCAGCAGGGATGACTTTCGATCTATGTATGGCCATTCCCACTCTGCAGAAGTCTAATGTCGCATACACGCGGTTGGATTTTCCGACGGGAAGTGTTGGATGCGAGCTTGTTAGCAGAAAGTCCAACCCTGTGTAAACATTTGCTGTGGGACTTTCCGCCAACAAATGTCTGCTAGCAGGTTTTCAAATTTTCCGCCAACAAAACTTTGTTGTCGGAAAGTCCGATTGTGTGTACACAAGTCTGTCACACAAAAGTTCACGCATGCTCGGAATCAAGCAGAAGGAGCCGCATTGGTTATTGAACTTATTTTTTCTCGGTTCTCCTACACCTTTTGTACGTCAGTGGTCATCAACCCTGTCCTCAGGGACCACTATCAGGCCAGGCTTTATGTATTACCTTTGGGAGATACAGACTAGAATACTGCAATCACTGAGCAGCAAATTATATCACCTGTGATGTATTACAGTTATCTTGCAAACCTGGCCTGTTAGTGGGCCCTGAGGACAGGGTTGATGACCACTGTTGTACGTCACCGTGTTCCCACGTTCAGAATCGTTGGCCAACATTTGTGTTTATGAAGACAAGTTTGAGCCAACAACCTTCCAACAAAAATCTGTTGAACAGGAATGTTGAAAAATGTTTCTCAATCAGTTGTCTGCAGTCAATCAGTCTCAGGACTCTCAGGACTGGAGTACACATCATGTGCATCTTTGACTATGCTGTTGGTACAATATGAATCTAATGTACAGTGGACCTTGGAGGACTATTTTTGAGAACTTCCGGCCCCCTATGAATATACAGTACTTTCTATTAAAATTTTAAAGGTATAGGCTGTACAACCCAACTATTTTAACTAGTTAACTAACTTTGATGCACTTGTATAGCCCATTACCTCGTATGCCCTGTACACACCGTCGGGCATTCCAACGACAAAATCGGTTTGATTTTTTCAGACGGATTTTGGCCCAAACTTGTCTTGCATACACACGGTCACACAAAGTTGTCGGAAAATCCGATCATTCAGAACGATGTGACGTAAAACACGTACGTTGGAACTATAAAGAGGCCAGTAGCCAATAGCTTTCGTCTCGTAATTTATTCTGAGCATGCGTGGCACTTTGTCCGTCGGAATTGTCTACACACGATCAGAATTTAAACGATTGGATTTTGTTGTCGGAAAATTTTATATCCAGCTCTCAAACTTTGTGTGTCGGAAATTCTGATGGAAAAAGGCAGATGGAGCCCACACACGATCGGATTTTCCAACAACAAGATCGGATTGCACATTTTCGGTCGGAAAGTCAGACCGTTTGTACAGGGCAATAGACTGTAATTGCTGGATGGTGGATACTAAATGCTTTTTTATTATGATTTGACTTTAATTGAATGGCTCCTCTTCCCTTGGATTTTCCGACCCTGTGTATGCCCATTGGTCTTTTTCTCTCTGGATTTCCGACGGTCTCTAGCCTGTTTTTAATTTTTCGATCGTGTGTATACATTTCCGACACTCAAAATTCCGACGCATGCTCGGAAACAATTCGACGCGTGCTCGGAAGCATTAAACTTCCCTTTTATAGTGCCGTTGAATGTGTTGTATGTCGCTGTGTTATTGACCGTCGGAATTTGGTGTGACCGTGTGTAGGCAAGACAGTTTGAGGGAAAATTCCGTCAGAATTCCGACGGGAAAACCATCAGAGCTATTTCCGATGAGAATTCCAATCATGTGTAAGCGGCATGAAGGTTTTTCCGCTAAAACTGTCTTGCATACACACGGTCACACCAAAGTCCGACCGTCAAGAATGCGGTGACGTACAACACGTACAATGGGACTAGAAAAAGGAAGTTCAATAGCCAGTAGCTTCCGTCTTGTACTTGCTTCAGAGCATGCATAGTTTTTGGTCCTTTGGAACAGCATACAGACGAGAGGTTTTCCTGGTAGGAACTGGTTCCGTCGGAAATATTTAAAACATGTTCTCTTTCTAGGTCCGTCAGAATTTTCGACGTAAAAAGTACGATGAAGCATATACACGATCGGAATATTCTATGAAAAGCTCCCATCTGACTTTTTCTGTCGGACATTCCACTTGTGTGTATGCGGCAATATAGTACAGTTTCTATGGATGAAGGCGGTGGGAAGAAAGGGAGGGTATAGCAGGCACTCGTAATTGCCCTCCAACACTGTTATTAACCCCTGCAGCACTGGAAAATTACAGCTGTGAGGTACTAGAGGAGGGCAGAGGACTTCAGATTTCCCCCATGACAGATAGCACAAGCACACGGGACACTTTATATTCATTGTAAGTAATGTCCCATGTGCTGATTATTTAAAAACAAAAACATTATTTACATAAACTTAGGTAAATAATAATTTAAAGTGGTTGTAAACCCTTACAAACCACTTTGACCTACAGGTAAGCCTAGATTAAGGCTTACCTGTAGGTCCAAGAAATATCTCCTAAACCTACATGGTTTAGGAGACATTTACTAAAAGACAGTCACCGCTGTATACGGTGCATGCTGCTGCTAACATCGATATGCCGTTAGTGGCGGCTCCCGTACGCATGCGCGGGAGTGACGTCATCACTGCTCCTGCGCTGTGAGTGGCCGGAGCAGCGATACCAGGAAGAAGATCGACGCTCTGGACTACAGGGGACAGAGGTGACATCACTGGCTCCTGTGTCAGGTAAGTGACACATAATGGGCTAATATGCGATGCACAGTAGCCCATTATGCTTTACCTTTGCAGGGAGACAAAGAAGAAGTAAACCCATCAGGGTTTACTTCCTCTGTAAGAGTGTGAGTAAAATCTATTTTAATGGCTAATATTGCCTAAAATATCTACAAAAGCCAAGGAGTACACCAGCATATGTCTTTGAATATTGACATTTGCATTGACCTAAGTTGACACCTATGATCAGGAAAGTTAAGGGCACACATAGCTCTGAAGGTGCAAAAAAAAATTCAATCGGTTTCCACCCAAAACCATTAAGCACTGGTACTTTGTAAACAGACTCGTGCAGGAGATAGATGACAATGGGGGCTATTTACTAAAGGAAAATCTACTTTTCACTGAAAGTGCACGAAGTGAAGTAAAGTCGCTGTAGATCCGAGGGGGACATGCAAGGAAAATAAAAAACAGCATTTTAGCTTGCACATGATTGGATGATAAAATCAGCAGAGCTTCCACTCATTTCAGATCTACCCCTTAGATTTAGGGTGACTGCACTTCCAAGTGTACTTGCGATGCAAAGTGGATTTGCCTTTCGTAAATAACCCCCAATGTGTATTTTCATTGGCAAACCATTGTAAAGATTCACTGCAGCATTTGCTATCATATTGCAACAGACTCATGTTTGTTTAACTTGATTTACATTCCACAGTGTAACGTAGAGCAGAACTTCATATGGATATCATCAGCAATTTACAGACATACAAAAAAACGGACCCCTCTTCCCAGTATTGGAACATTTCTAAAAGCACCTCAGTAATAGAGTAAAATATGATTGAAAGTAGTGACTAGTTGGATGTGTTTGTGTTCTGCTGCTCTGTTTTTATGTTTCTGTTTATTAAAGTAGGGCTATAGTCAAAATTAAAAAATGCCATGCAATAAAGCAGCTGTGATATTAACCACTTAAGGGCCAAGCCTCTTTCTGAGATTTGGTGTTTACAAGTTAAAACAGTTTTTTTTTTTGCTAGAAAATTACTTATCACCCCCAAACATTATATATTTGTTTCCAACACCCTAGAGAATAAAATGGCGGCTCTTGCAATACTTTCTGTCACAGCGTATTTGCTCAGTGGTTTTATAAGAGCATTTTTTTGGAAAAAATACAAATTTTTTAATTAACCACTTCAATACAGGGCACTTTCGCCCCCTTCCTTCCCAGCCCAATTTTCAGCTTTCATTGCTCTAGCACTTTCAGAGACAAATGCGCGGTCATGCTACACTGTACCCAAATGAAATTTTTATAATTTTGTTTGCACAAATAGAGCTTTATTTTGGTGGTATTTATTCACGACTCCGTTTTTTATTTTTTGCGATATAAGCGCAAAAAAAGCGGAAATTTGGAAAAAAAAACAATATTTTCTTTTTTCTATTTTAAAAGAAATCCAATAAAATCAAATTTTGTCATAAATTTAAGGCAAAATGTATTCTGCTACATGTTTTTGGTAAAAAAAATTCCGTTAAGTGTATAATAATTGGTTTGTGTGATCACGGACATATGTACGCAAATGATCATGTACATATGTGTGCAGGTGATCACGTACATATGTGTGCAGATAATCATTGGGACATGTGATTTTAGTGGGACATATGTGGGGGACATGTTTTTATTATTAGGGACATGTGTTTTTATTATTTGGGGACATGCATGTTTTGGGGACATGTGTGTTTTGGGGACATATGTGGGGATTGTGTTTATACTGTGTGGTGTGTTGTGTATTACACTAGACTGGTGATCAGTGAGTAAAAAGCTGTAAAAAACAGCTCATACTCACTGATCATAAGCCGGCTGCAGCGATCTGCTCTCCTCTCCTCAGCGATGACTTCTGTGTGAGGAGAGGAGGAGCCGATTGCCTAGCAACCGGCTGTTTGTTTACATCACATGACGGCCGTGATTGGACACGGCCGTCATGTGATCAGGAGGGCCAATCACAGAGCCCTCCTGCCGATCTGAGATGCGCCGTGTCTGGGTGACACGAGCACATTGGGATCGCGCCGCTGCGTCCTATCAGAAGTAGACGGCTCCCACCCGGCCGTATATGTGCAATGGCCGGGTGGGAAGTGGTTAAAAAATAAGACAACAGTAAAGTTAGCCCAATTTTTTGTATATTGTGAAATATAATGTTACGCCGAGTAAATTGATATGCAACATGTCACGCTTCAAAAATGCGCCCGTTCATGGAATGGCGACAAACTTTTACCCCTTAAAAATCTCTATAAGCGACGTTTAAAAAGTTCTACAGGTTGCATGTTTTAAGTTTCAGAGGAGGTCTAGGGCTAGAATTATTGCTCTACCGATTGCAAAGATACCTCACATGTTTGGTTTTAGCACCATTTTCATATGCGGCGTTGCTCGCATATGCGTTCGCTTCTGCACGCAAGCTCGGCAGGACGGGGCGCGTTTAAATTTTTTTTCTTATTATTTATTTTACCTTTTATTTTTTATTTGTACACAGTTTTTTTTTGGTTTAAATGTGTCACTTTTAATCCCATTACAATGAATTTATAAAAAAAAAAAAATGTCATTAAAAAAAAAAGTATCTTTAAGAGCTGTGGGCGGAAGTGATGTTTTGACGTCGCTTTCATCCTGCAATGGTATAGAGATGGGTGGGGTGGCCATCTTCCCCTCACTTGTCTCCATACTAAGCCAGAGAGAGGACCCGATCCCCTCCGCCGCTAGCGACGGCTCCAGTAAGTGACGGACGGCACTGGAAAGCGGCGGGAGGGGGGGCCCCTCTCCTGCTGCCGATATAAGTGATCTTGCAGCGAATCTGCCGCAGAGACCACTTTTAGTTGAAACCAGACGGCTCACTGAAGAAGAGGATACCGGGGTTATGGTAGCTAGTTGCTCCCTCTTCAAAGTGCCAATGTATATCGGCATGAGCCAGCCCGGAAGTTTTTACTTTTTAGGTGTTACTCCTTGTGACACCTGTATTGAATTGTAAACTTTAGCTATGTTGAATTTAAAGGATATGTTCACATTTAAAAAAAATAAGTGCACATCTTTTTGCAGGTAAAAGAAATGTGCATTTAATATTTTTTTTGTTGGGAACCTGCAAAGCATTGCACCAGCGATTGACAGATCATGAGTGCTATGCAGGGCTCTAGAAGACACTGTGTGTAAGCTGTTTGGCCATACATCATACATCAACAGCGCCGTGGCAGTTCATTGAGAACTACAAGCCGACAGCCGCAAAGGCTGCCAGACCTTGTCATTTTCTAATTACAGGAGCTCCACACAGCCATGTTCTTTGCAGAGAATGACAGAGCTCCGGGGAAGAAGACCGGGGAGCCAGGGAGGTTTGGAGGCGGTGGATACATGTTTTCAAAAGGTGAACTTATCCTTTAGGCTGGGTTCACGCATTTTGTCCAGTGCATGCCACGAATTATGTTTTTGATGACAAAACGCGTCAGTCGTGGCTTAACGACGACCATCAGTAACCTCAGTACGCCGCTTGGAGACACAGAGCTCACTACCACTGGAAAGACATTATATTGCGTAAGAAGACACCGTGCTATTCCGGCTGATATAACCTTGTATGATGCTATGTTTTGTAACGTTGTGATTGATGTAAGTGCAAGACCTAAAGGGGGTGTTTTTTTGAGGAAATGCATATTTTTACCAGGATTACACTATGGAATCTGTTTCTTTCCTTTTTCTATGATATGAAATGAGCATATCACTGTGTGATCCATACCCTTTGATGCAGTCAGTCCTGGGAGATTGGATGTAAGGATTTTAATTTAAACAGTGTCCCTTATCTGCTTATTACCTTATCATATTTGGTAAGAGTTTAATTCAGAGTGGGATATGGGTACACCCCTGCTTCTTCACGTGTGGTGGTGTTGGTGACAGTCTACCATTGTGCAAGCAGGAATTACACTTGCCTTGGATTACAGTGCCTTGCGAAAGTATTCAGCCCCTTTGAACTTTTCAACCTTTTGCCACATTTCAGGCTTCAAACATAAAGATATAAAATTAAATTTTTTTGTGAAGAATCACCAACAAGTGGGACACAATTGTGAAGTGGAACGAAATCTGATGGATATTTTAAACTTTTTTAGCAAATAAAAAACTGAAAAGGGGTGCGTGCAAAATTATTCGGCCCCTTTACTTTCAGTGCAGCAAACTCACTCCAGAAGTTCAGCGAGGATCTCTGAATGATCCAATGTTGTCCTAAATGACTGATGGTGATAAATAGAATCCACCTGTGTGTAATCAAGTCTCTGTATAAATGCACCTGTTCTGTGATAGTCTCAGGGTTCTGTTGAAAGCGCAGAGAGCATCATGAAGACCAAGGAACACACCAGGCAGACCCGTAATACTGTTGTGGAGAAGTTTAAAGCCGGATTTGGATACAAAAAGATTTCCCAAGCTTTAAACATCCCAAGGAGCACTGTGCAAGTGATCATTTTGAAATGGAAGGAGTATCAGACCACTGCAAATCTACCAAGACCTGGCCGTCCCTCTAAACTTTCAGCTCAGACAAGGAGAAGACTGATCAGAGATGCAGCCAAGAGGCCCATGATCACTCTGGATGAACTGCAGAGAACTACAGCTGAGGTGGGAGAGTCTGTCCATAGGACAACAATCAGTCGTACACTGCAAAAATCTGGCCTTTATGGAAGAGTGGCAAGAAGAAAGCCATTTCTCAAAGATATCCATAAAAAGTCTTGTCTAAAGTTTGCCACAAGCCTAAAGTTTTGCCCACAATGCAAAACTATATGTTTGGCGTAAAAGCAACACAGCTCATCACCCTCAACACACCATCCCCACTGTCAAACATGGTGGTGGCAGCATCATGGTTTGGGCCTGCATTTCTTCAGCAGGGACAGGGAAGATGGTTAAAATTGAGGGGAAGATGGATGCAGCCAAATACAGGACCATTCTGGATGAAAACCTGTTGGAGTCTGCAAAAGACCTGAAACTGGGACGGAGATTTATCTTCCAACAAGACAATGATCCCAAACATACAGCAAAATCTACAAAGGAATGGTTCACAAATAAATGTATCCAGGTGTTAGAATGGCCAAGTCAAAGTCCAGACCTGAATCCAATCGAGAATCTGTGGAAAGAGCTGAAAACTGCTGTTCTCAAACGCTCTCCATCCAACCTCACTGAGCTCAAGCTGTTTTGCAAGGAAGAATGGGCAAGAATTTCAGTCTCTCGATGTGCAAAACTGATAGAGACATACCCCAAGCGACTTGCAGCTGTAATCGCAGCAAAAGGTGGCTCTACAAAGTATTAACGCAAGGGGGCCGAATAATTTTGCACGCCCAACTTTTCATTTTTTTATTAGTTAAAAAAGTTTCAAAAATCCAATAGATTTCGTTCCACTTCACAAATGTGTCCCACTTGTTGCTGATTCTTCACAAAAAATAAAAATGTTATATCTTTATGTTTGAAGCCTGAAATGTGGCAAAAGGTTGAAAAGTTCAAGGGGGGCGAATGCTTTCGCAAGGCACTGTATCTCATGGACTTTTAACTGCTATACTATGGACATTTATGCACTTCTTTGATTTCACTGCATGATTATTATATCTTTCTGGTATTTTAAATGTGATTATACCATTAGTGTGTTTAGCGCTGCTTATACGTGTATTTGTTAATTGTCTTTTTGAACCCTGTTTTGGGTTTTATGATAGCAGCTTAAGCCTTAATTGGCTACAGAATATTCCTATTTAGGAATTTTAGTGTTGTGTTTTTTTTTTGCTTATTCCAATAAGCGCTTGTATGAGAGGAAATAGGCGCAGTTTTCCACATATTTTTTGTAATATTACATTTTTATATTGGATATTAGACATGTGCATTCATTTTCGTCCGAATTTCGGGTATTTTCGTTATCGTTTGTTAATGAAAATACCCGAAATTCGGACGAAAATGCATTTAATAACAAACGTGCAGAATCAGAAAACTGAAAGATCCGACATAAACAAATGCTTTATTATCGTTTTCGTTGTGAGAACAGTTCGATATAGATAGGAGATTCAACATGACGCTGACAATAGAAATCTGTGTCCATCGAACCTGTGGTCGAATGTGCCTAACCTTAGCTCTATTAGTCCAAGATTATTCTACATAGAGAGAAAAAAACTAACATAGAGAGAAAAGATTAGACATTATAGAGACAATAGCAAAAAAGGTTAAATGTGCCTAACCTAACTCTATTAGTCCAAGATTATTCGACATAGAGAGAAAAGATTCAACATGAAAATTCGACAAAGCAGTCACTGCGAGTGGACATTTATGGTCAAATGCCCCCCCCCCCCCCCCATAGGCTATAGAAGAATTCTAATGTTGGTTGACTAGTAATAACAATTAATAAATATAGTTGTTACTAGTGTCATACAACATTAGAATTGTACTATAGCTTGTAGGCGGAACATTAGATAGATTTGACATTAATTATTTTGGATTTTTGGACTAATGCATTTTTTAACAAAACAAAATGAATAAAAAAGGAATTTTGGGAGTAACTATATAAATGTTTTTTTCGGACAAAAACGAAATTCTGAAACAAAATATTTCAGTGTGCACATGTCTATTGGATATAAGGCTGCTTTTAGGCACACCGTGTCAGAAACAATGAAATCAGACTGAGACAGAAGTACAGTTAAATCACACTCGTTTAATAATAAAAGTAAAAAGAACAAACGTAGTCAAAACATAGCCAAAGTTCAGTAACCGGAATGAATAGTCAGCCAAGCAGAAGTCAGGGATCAAAGTAGTGAAACAGCAAGCAGGATCTGGAGCCAGAAGGGATGTCAGCAAAGCCAGTCTTTAAACAGGAATGCAGGAGATCGTTTCTGGTGATGTGACCAAGGCGAAGGCAGAGCTCCTCTGGACTGGATAGCTTAAGTAGGCAGGGCTGACGAGCAGGATCATCAACAGCTGAGTAACTGTGGAGAGAGATGGGAGATGGAAATTATCTGACAGCTGAGAAGGAAGGGCTGAGCCCAGCCCTGACACACTGGCTACCTTGCTCCAATGACTCAGAAGGCTGATGCTGATAAGACAACCCACAGTTGGTCACATTCAACTTGAGTTGGTCAGTTTAGGCTGTTAAGGGCTCGTTCAGACCATACAAACATGAAAACTGATGGGAAAACCGTACAGATTTCACATGCAGAGACATCAGTTTACATCAGCATTTCAGTGGGTTTATAGGAACATTGACATCAGTTTTCATGTGTGCCAGTTATGTGCCCTGTTCAAACCAATATCGATTTTATGTCAGTTTTTTTCTGCGCAGAAAACTGCATAAGGCTAGGTTCACACCATAGCGATGCGGGAATGCCGCGAATCCGCTGCGTTTTCCCTCATCGCATGCCTCCCGCCGGCAGTTCACACTGCCCTATGCGGACTGCTGGGAGTGTCAATGAAATGTTAATGACACCCCCAGATCCATCCGCATATTGCAGTGCGATCTGCACACTCGCACAGGAATTGGATCGCATGGTGTGAACACCCATGCGATCCGATTCTGCTGCGGACCAAAAAAAGGGTCCCGTGCGAGTTTGCGGCGGGAGCGATGCGAATTCAGCCATACTATCTGTATGGCTGAACTCGCATCGCTACGGAGATCGGATGTGATTTGCACTGCAGTGCGGTGCGAATCACATCCGGATCTCTCACCCGCAGCGGTGTGAACCAGACCTCAACGTTTCCAATTCCTGCACAGAAAAAAATCTGCACACTGTGGTGTGAACAGGGCACATTGAGAACCAGAGTTTCTTTGGGCCCTTACAAAATGTGTGCAGAAAAACTGACATCTCTGCACCATGGTGTGTACATGCCCTACAAGGGAACTTAGAAAAAAAAAGACTGCTTTGGTAATGCTAGTGACAGAATGCATCATACATGTCATTCTTGATTTTGCCTTTAGTATCCCTTTTATGACTTTCAGTGACTAGGAGATCAGTTGATCCTTAAGTTAAAATCTCCAGGCTGGTCAATGCTATTTTCTTTCTACCAAGGCTATGCATGGCTTATCGCTGATTGTTCATCAAATTTGTCAGCTGTCTGGAGAGTTATAAATGGAAATTTACAAAATTCAGATTGATTAAGTCTGTCTGCTAGAGCCGTGAACAATAATCAATGTTCTTACTTTTTCTGCATTTGAGTTTCAGCCAGTCACAATGTTTTAATTACATGTAAATGGGATGCACAAGTGAAAAATTATTTGATGGCAGCTGCCCAAACAAAGTGGATTTCTATATGTCACTCAGCTCTCTACGGTGTGAGGGTGCCAACCAACTGAACATTGTTCTTCTCCAACACAATAATTCAATCATGACATAATTTCCAATCATTTAGTTTTTGTGTTGTTACATTTTATATACACACACGCACAGCATCTCACAAAAAGTGAGTACACCCCTCACATTTTTGTAAATATTTTATTATATACTAAGTAAAAATGTCCAAAGTGGCCTAATTAGCCATTTTCCCTCCCCATATGACTCATTACTGTCAGGGCAATTTAGGAAACAGCGATCACAGGTCAATTGGCTTCAGTATAAATCACACAAATAGAAAACATAAGTGGAATACAAAGAAACTGAATTTCAAAAGAGCCAACTTCCCTAAACTATGAACCTTGTTAGAAGGCATAAATTGGGATAAAATCTTAGGAACAAAGAATACGGAGGAGAGATGGGTTTTCTTTCAGAGCATATTTAAGAGCATATTACCGTATATACTCGAGTATAAGCCGAGATTTTCAGCCTCTTTTTTGAGGCTGAAAGTGCCCCCCTCGGCTTATACTCGAGTCATCGCTGTCTGCCCGCTCGATCAGCGTGTCGAGCAGACAGACAGCGGCCATTCTATTCAAAAGCCGCGCCTCCGGCTCCGCCTTCGCCTGTGATAGGCGGAACACTGAATTTCCCAGCAGCCTGTGTTCCGCCTATCACGGACATCGTATCATCCTCGTACTACGGACGAGGATGATACGACGTCAGTGATAGGCGGAACACAGGCTGCTGGGAAATTCAGTGTTCCGCCTATCACAGGCGAAGGAGGAGGCGCGGCTTTTGAATTTTACAATGGCCGCCGAAGAGGGCACGGGACGGAGGCAAGGCAAGGCAAGGCAAGGCACGGCACGGCACGGGACGGGACGGAGGCAAGGCAAGGCACGACACGACAGCAAGGCACGGCACGGGACGGCACGGGACGGAACGGAGGCAAGGAGGCAAGGCACGGGACGGAGGCTCGGGACAAAGGTAGGCTGGACACACACACACACACACACACACACACACACACACACACACACACACTCACACACACACACACACACACACACACACACACACACACACACACACACATGGATACACACACACACAGGGATGGGTGGATGGATGGAGACACACACAGGGATGGGTGGATGGATGGAGACACACACAGGGATGGATGGATGGATGGAGACACACACAGGGATGGATGGATGGAGACACACACACACAGGGATGGATGGATGGATGGACACACACACACACAGGGATGGATGGACGGACACACAGGGATGGACGGACACACAGGGATGGACGGACACACAGGGATGGACGGACACACAGGGATGGACGGACACACAGGGATGGACGGACACACACACAGGGATGGACAGGCATGTCTCACCCTCGGCTTATACACGAGTCAATAAGTTTGCCAGTTTTTTTGGGGGTAAATTGGGGGCCTCGGCTTATATTCGGGTCGGCCTATACTCGAGTATATACGGTAAATAAGGGCATTAGCCAATGCATCCCACTGGGTAATACATTTAAAAGAGCGAACAAAAGTCCTGGATGGCTTAACTCCAATGTAAAAATGCTTATAAAAGCAAAGGAGAAGGCCTTCATAAAAAAAACAAGGTTGAGGGTTCATCATCAGCATTCAGACTATAAAGAATGCAACAAGAAATGTAAGGGTGCAACTAGGGCGGCTAAGATATAACATGAAAGACACATAGCGGAGGAGAGCAAAATAAATCCCAAGAAACTCTTTAAGTATGTACACAGTAAAAAGGGGAGGACAGACCATATTGGCCCCATAAAGAATGAGGAAGGACATCTGGTTACAAAGGATGGGGAGATGATGAAGGTATTGAATTTATTCTTATCCTCAGTCTTCACGAGGGAATTGGGGGGCTTCACTAACCAAAACTGCAGTGTTTTTCCGTATGACACATCACAGGAAGCACCTCCATGGATAACAGAGGACAGAATTAAAAATAGACATGGGAAACTTAACATTAATAAATCACTGGGACCAGATGGCTTGCATCCGAGGATACTTAGGGAACTCAGTCAAGTAATTGGCAGACTATTGTTCCTAATTTTTACTGACAGTTTACTGACTGGAATGGTACCAGGTGACTGGAGAAAAGCCAATGTAGCACCAATATTTAAAAAGGACCCAAAATACATCCCTGGGAATTACAGACCAGTTAGCCTAACATCAATAGTATGCAAGCTCTTGGAGAAGGATGATGAGGGACTATATACAAGATTTTAGTAACAAGAACGGTATCATTAGCAGTAATCAGCATGGATTCATGAAGAATCGTTCTTGCTAAACCAATCTATTAACCTTCTATGAAGAGTTGAGTTGCCATCTAGATAAAGGAAGGCCCATAGTAGTCTGGATTTTTCAAAAGCATTTGACACAGTTCCCCATTAAAGTTTACTGTGCAAAATATGGTCTGTTGGCATGGACCATAGGGTGACTACATGGATTGAAAACTGGCTACAAGGGCGAGTTCAGAGGGTGGTGATAAATGGGGAGTACTCGGAATGGTCAGGGGTGGGTAGTGGGGTCCCCCAGGGTTCTGTGCTGGGATCAATCCTATTTATTTAGTTCATAAACGACTTAGAGGATGGGGTAAACAGTTCAATCTCTGTATTTGCGGACGATACTAAGCTAAACAGAATGTGGAAACATTGCAAAAAGATCTGAACAAATTAATGGGGTGGGCAGCAACATGGCAAATGAGGTTTAATGTAGAAAAATTTAAAATAATGCATTTGAGTAGCAAGAATATGAATGCAATCTATACACTGAGGGGAGAACCTCTGGGGGAATCTAGGATGGAAAAGAACCTGGGGGTCCTGGTAGATGACAGGCTCAGCAATGGCATGCAATGCCAAGTTGCTGCTAACAAAGCAAACAGAATTCTGGCATGCATTAAAAAGGGGATAAACTCCAAAGATAAAACGATAATTTGGTTATGGTCACATGTTGGGTATGCACTGACGCCTAGTTTTTAGTTATTGGCTACGCTTTGCGCTCTCATGCAGGACGTTCCCGTCACCTGCTAGATGTGCCCTATGGTGATTGGAAGGTGGAATAGAGGCTTGGTTCTTCCAAATATTGTCCGGCAGTGATATTTTACTTCCCCCTATATTCACCATTGCGTCACATAATCACGCTTGGAACGCACGCACGTAAACCTGGAAATTAGATTCCACAATGGCCATACAGGTGCATAACACTATTATAATTATTATCTATATTTATACGCTACTATTATATATATTTATATGCTACTCCGTCCTCCGCTCACAGATCGTATGCATGACACACACGTGTTATGCTATATATACACTATGCATGCATGATCTTCTTTCTAGTGTATTCCCCGCCCCTACTCTTTTGGCACAGTTAGAGAGAACATGGCAGAGCGAAAGCAGGTGCGTGATATTAGCAGCAATGAGGAGGACAATGAAAGCCTGGAGCAAAGGCAGTTCCCGATCCAGGAGGAGCTATAAGGGCTCAAATATGTCCTTTGTGGAGATGGTGGACATCCTGAAGAGGACCGACTATGATGGGAAGTATGGACCATACAGCAACCCAAATGTGAGAAAAGCCAAGATCATGAATAAAGTTGTGAGAAGTCTGCACAGGAATTTTGGGGTATGATGAAACAAGGAGCAATTGAGGAAATGCTGGTCAGACCTGAAATTGAGGGAGCAAGATCAGTACAGAAGGATCAAGAGAGTGCTGCAAAAAAGTAAGTAGTTGTCGTGTGTTCCTATTATTAGTATTGTAAAGAAAGGGACATTTTGGTGGGACTTCATGGGTACCAGAGAAAAATAAATAAAAAATAAATAATTTCAATCCATAATGGGTATAGATTACATGATTTTTATTGTTGCATATAAGACATGATAAAAGGTTTAATAAAGGTTATGTGCACATGTAGAAGGATACATTTAAAGTTTAAGATAGATGACAAAATATAATCACTCAAAGAAAACAGTTGAGTGATTGTCCCGACATGTTTCGCCGCTCTGGGCTCATCAGGGGATATTTTAAAGACAGTCTAGATGTAACACTGCATAGAACCAAATTGAGGGGGCAAGATCAGTACAGAAGGATCAAGAGAGTGCTGCAAAAAAGTAAGTAGTTGTCGTGTGTTCCTATTATTAGTATTGTAAAGAAAGGGACATTTTGGTGGGACTTCATGGGTGCCAGAGAAAAATAAATAAAAAATAAATAATTTCAATCCATAATGGGTATAGATTACACGATTTTTATTGTTACATATAAGACATGCTAAAAGGTTTAATAAAGGTTATGTGCACATGTAGAAGGATACATTTAAAGTTTAAGATAGATGACAAAATATAATCACTCAAAGAAAACAGTTGAGTGATTGTCCCGACATGTTTCGCCGCTCTGGGCTCATCAGGGGATATTTTAAAGACAGTCTAGATGTAACACTGCATAGAACCAAATTGAGGGGGCAAGATCAGTACAGAAGGATCAAGAGAGTGCTGCAAAAAAGTAAGTAGTTGTCGTGTGTTCCTATTATTAGTATTGTAAAGAAAGGGACATTTTGGTGGGACTTCATGGGTACCAGAGAAAAATAAATAAAAAATAAATAATTTCAATCCATAATGGGTATAGATTACATGATTTTTATTGTTGCATATAAGACATGATAAAAGGTTTAATAAAGGTTATGTGCACATGTAGAAGGATACATTTAAAGTTTAAGATAGATGACAAAATATAATCACTCAAAGAAAACAGTTGAGTGATTGTCCCGACATGTTTCGCCGCTCTGGGCTCATCAGGGGATATTTTAAAGACAGTCTAGATGTAACACTGCATAGAACCAAATTGAGGGGGCAAGATCAGTACAGAAGGATCAAGAGAGTGCTGCAAAAAAGTAAGTAGTTGTCGTGTGTTCCTATTATTAGTATTGTAAAGAAAGGGACATTTTGGTGGGACTTCATGGGTGCCAGAGAAAAATAAATAAAAAATAAATAATTTCAATCCATAATGGGTATAGATTACACGATTTTTATTGTTACATATAAGACATGCTAAAAGGTTTAATAAAGGTTATGTGCACATGTAGAAGGATACATTTAAAGTTTAAGATAGATGACAAAATATAATCACTCAAAGAAAACAGTTGAGTGATTGTCCCGACATGTTTCGCCGCTCTGGGCTCATCAAGGGATATTTTAAAGACAGTCTAGATGTAACACTGCATAGAACCAAAACAAAACAAATTAAAACCATTGCATGGACTGAGGGTACAATACAGAAATTAGAATGGTAATGGTACAATGAAATAAGCTGTCAACTACAAAGCCCATCATCTATCGCTCACCCAAATGAAGATTTTTCATCTGCGCCTCAAGGTCAAATCACGAGAAAACCGTCCATGGGTAGTGCACATGGGAAATGCGCCATTTAAGGCTCACAATGGAGCTTTAGGACTGAAATCTAGCCAAAAGTGTAGTGCAAAAATTAGTAAAGGTAAGAAAAAAAGAATAAAATAGTAGTGAATAAAATAGTAGATTGTGTAAAAGAAAGAGGAAAAAAGGTAAAGAACTGGGGGATGGTGAGGTTCTTCTGGTCCTATACCACAGCCAGCTGTAGCAGTTACAGTCGGTGTATTGTGCCACCTGCACAGTATACACCTGAAGCTACCCCAATTGCTGGTGTTCTTTTTGTCCTATACCACAGGCAGCTGTAGCAGTTACAGTCGGTGTATTGTGCCACCTGCACAGTATACACCTGAAGCTACCCCAATTGCGGTTGTTCTTCTGGTCCTATATCACAGGCAGCTGTAGCAATTACAGTTGGTGTATTGTGCCACCTACACAGTGTACGCCTAAAGCTACCCCAGTTGCTGGTGTTCTGCTGATTCTATCCACAGACAGCTGTAGCAATTAGAGTCGGTGTACTGTGTCATCTGCACAGTTTGCACCTAAAGCTACCCCAATTGCTGGTGTTCTACTGATCCTATACCGCAGGCAGCTCCAGTAATTACAGTTTGTGTATTGTGTCATCTGCACAGTGCGTGCCTAAAGCTACCCCAATTGCTGGTGTTCTGCTGATTCTATACTGCAGGCAGCTTCAGTAATTACAGTTTGTGTATTGTGTCATCTGCACAGTTTGCACCTAAAGCTACCCCAATTGCTGGTGTTCTGCTGATCCTATACCGCAGGCAGCTGCAGTAATTACAGTTGGTATATTCTGCCACCTGCACAGTGTACAGCTAAAGCTACCCCAATTGCTGGTGTTCTTCTGATCCTATACCACAGGCAGCTCCAGTAATTACAGTTGGTGTATTGTGTCATCTACACAGTGTACGCCTAAAGCTGCCCCAATTGCTGGGGTTCTGCTGATTCTATCCGCAGGCAGCTGTAGCAATTAGAGTCAATGTACTGTGTCATCTGCACAGTTTGCACCTAAAGCTACCCCAATTGCTGGTGTTCTGCTGATCCTATACCGCAGGCAGCTCCAGTAATTACAGTTGGTGTATTGTGTCATCTGCACAGTGTATGCCTAAAGCTACCCCAATTGCTGGTGTCCTGCTGATCCTAAACCGCAGGCAGCTCCAGTAAATACAGTTGGTGTATTGTGTCATCTGTATAGTATACGCCTAAAGCTACCCCAATTGCTGCTGTTTTGCTGATCCTATACCACAGGCAGCTCCAGTAATTACAGTTGGTGTATTGTGTCATATGCACAGTTTGCACCTAAAGCTACCCCAATTGCTGGTGTTCTGCTAATCCTATACCACAGGCAGCTCCAGTAATTACAGTTGGTGTATTGTGTCATCTGCACAGTGTGCACCTAAGCTACCCCAATTGCTGGTGTTCTGCTAATCCTATACCACAGGCAGCTCCAGTAATTACAGTTGGTGTATTGTGTCATCTGCACAGTGTGCACCTAAAGCTACCCCAATTGCTGGTGTTCTGCTGATCTTATACCGCAGGCACCTCCAGTAATTACAGTTTGTATATTGTGTCATCTGCACAGTTTGCACCTAAAGCTACCCCAATTGCTGGTGTTCTGCTGGCCCTATACCACAGGCAGCTGTAGCAGTTAGAGTCGGTGTATTGTGTCATTTGCACAGTGTGCACCTAAAGCTACCCCAATTGCTGATGTTCTGCTGATCCTATACCGAAGGCAGCTCCAGGAACTACAGTTGGTGTATTGTGTCATCTGCATAGTATACACCTAAAGCTACCCCATTTGCTGGTGTTCTGCTGATCCTATACTGCAGGCAGGTCCAATAATTACAGTTGGTGTATTGTGTCATCTGCACAGTGTATACCTAAAGCTACCCCAATTGCTGGTGTTCTGCTGATCCTATACCGCAGGCAGCTGCAGTAATTACAGTCGGTATATTCTGCCACCTGCACAGTGTACAGCTAAAGCCACCCCAATTGCTGGTGGTGTCCTTCTGATCCTATACCACAGGCAGCTCCAGTAATTACATAATTACAGTTGGTGTATTGTGTCATCTGCACAGTGTACGCCTAAAGCTACCCCAATTGCTGGTGTTCTGCTGATTCTATCCGCAGGCAGCTGTAGCAATTACAGTTGGTCTACTGTGTCATCTGCACAGTTTGCACCTAAAGCTACCCCAATTGCTGGTGTTCTGCTGATCCTATCCTGCAGGCAGCTCCAGTAATAACAGTTTGTGTATTGTGTCATCTGCACAGTGTATGACTAAAGCTACCTCAATTGCTGGTGTTCTTCTGATTCTATCCACAGGCAGCTGTAGCAATTACAGTCAGTGCACTGTGTCATCTGCACAGTTTGCACCTAAAGCTACCCCAATTGCTTGTGTTCTGCTAATCCTATACCACAGGCAGCTCCAGTAATTACAGTTGGTGTATTGTGTCATCTGCACAGTGTGCACCTAAAGCTTCCCCAATTGCTGGTGTTCTGCTGATCCTATACCGCAGGCAGCTGCAGTAATTACAGTCAGTGTATTGTGCCATCTGCACAGTGTACATCTAAAGCTACCCCAATTGCTGGTGTTCTGCTGATCCTATACCGCAGGCAGCTCCAGTAACAACAGTTGGTGTATTGTGTCATCTGCATCGTATACGCCTAAAGCCACCCCAATTGCTGGTGGTCTGTGGATTCTATCTGCAGGCAGCTGTAGCAATTACAGTCGGTGGACTGTGTCATCTGCTCCGTGTGCACCTAAAGCTACCCCAATTGCTGGTGTTCTGCTGATCCTATACCGCAGGCAGCTCCAGTAATTACAGTCGGTGTACTGTGTCATCTGCTCAGTGTGCTAAAGCTACCCCAATTGCTGGTGTTCTCATAGTAATAATACTACAGGCAGGCAGTTGATTCTGCTAGCTGCAGTATAATCAGTATATGTCCCAGCTTTGTGCAGCTACATCTCCCTGCAGGCCATTAGCATGTCTGCAAGGCCAACAAGGAGAGGCAGACAGTCACAAGCCAATAAAAGAGGGCAAGCAGGCTCTGTGTCTAGAGGCAACAGTGCTGGTCGTGGACGCGGTGCATCCTCATCAGCACGTGGCCATGGGACATGCTTGTCCTTATTTTCAGCAGCTGAACGTGTTGAGCCGCAACATGCCGAAGACTTGGTAGAGTGGATGACCAAGCCCTCCTCATCCTCCTCGTCCTCTCTCACCCAGGCTCAGGGTACAGGAAAAGCAGATGCCAACACGGCCTTGTTCCTCGTCTCAATGGCATCAGTCACTCCTTCCCTAGCCCCACTATGTCCTCCTCCTGAGGAGTCCCCCGAACTGTTTGAGCACAGTGTTGGGTATATGCTCCAGGAGGATGCCCAGCATTTTGAAGGCTCATGATACCGAGCTAGAGGAAGGCAGTAACGTGAGCCCAGAGAGAGGGGATACCCAAGAAGGACAGCAGTCTGGCAGTCATGTTCCACCAGCTGCAGCATACTGTCAGGTTTTCTCCAGTGATGAGGAGTAAGGGGATGATGAGGTCACTGACTCCACGTGGGTGCCTGATAGGAGAGAGGAGGAGAAGGCACATCTCCAATGAGGCAGGATGCCCTCCAGGGGCCAGCTTGAGGGCAGCACACCGGCTGAATCACACCGCAGAGCTCTGCCTGTGCAGGGCGCTGCCTCTGCGCATTATTCCAAAAGTTCTTTGGTGTGGGACTCTGGACCGAATGCCTCAGCTAGCCTACGCTGCATGGCCTCCCTGATCCTGCAAAGCCTGCGGAAGGATCCTCGTATTCAGTGGATCAAGAAGAGGGATCATTACTGGCTGGCAATTCTCCTTGATCCACGGTACAAGGGTAAGGTTGCGGACCTTATCTTGCCATCGCAGAGGGAGCAGAAGATGAGACATCTTCGGGAGGCCTTGCAGAAAGGTCTGTGCAAAGCGTTCCCAGAGACTGGGAGGTTACAAATTCCTGGTCCTGAACAACGTGTTGCTGAGGCTTCGGTCAGTCACAGAAGGAGCGGTGGAGAAGGTGGCCGTCTGACCGATGCTTTCAGACAATTTTTTAGTCCGCAGGCCCAAGGTATGATCGGTTCCAGCAACCATCGACAGCGTCTGATTTACATGGTGCAGGAATACCTAGGGGCAAAATCAGACTTGGACACCTTTCCTCCCGAAAATCCTTTGGGTTACTGGGTCTTGAGGATGGATCACTGGCAAGAGCTTGCACAGTATGCAATTGAGCTACTGGCCTGTCCTGCATCCAGTGTTCAGAACGCACATTCAGTGCTGTTGGAGGCTTTGTAACCGATCAAAGGGTGCACCAACTCAGTTGATCCACTGACCTTCATAAAGATTAATCAGTCTTAGATCACCACCAGCTACCAAGCACCTGAAGCTGATGTAACCGAATATTTTTTTTTTTTTAAATGTCACATCCCTTCAAGACTGCCTATGCTGATGCTGAGTGACTATCCTGTTATGCTGACTGACTACCCTCTTCCTCCTCAATGATCCTACTGATAGCTTGAAAGAACATTTTTGGTTCTGGGCGCCGCCACCAGTGGCTAAGACCCAATTTTTTTAGCCCCTGTTTAACAGGGGTGTGTAATTAAAATTTTTTATGCAATACTTTGCAGCAGGGCTCATTCCTGCGCTCCAACTAGAGTATCTGTGTGGGGTTGCAGTGTCGTGGCACCAGTGGCTAAGACACAATTTTTCAGCCCCTGTTTAACGGGGGTGTGTAGTTACAATTTTTTATGCAATACTTTGCAGCAGGGCTCATTCCTGCGCTCAAACTAGAGTATCTGTGAGGGGTTGCAGTGTCGTGGCACCAGTGGCTAAGACCCAATTTTTCAGCCCCTGTTTAACAGGGGCGTGTAATTACAATTTTTGATGCAATACTTTGCAGCAGGGCTCATTCCTGCACTTCAGCTAGAGTGTATCTGTGAGGGGTTGCAGTGTCGTGGCACCAGCACTAGTGCCTAAGGCCCACTTTTTCAGCACCTGTTTAACAGAGACGTGTAATTACAATTTTTGATGCAATACTTTGCAGCAGGGCTCATTCCTGCTCTCCAACTACAGATTCTGTGAGGTGTTGCAGTGTCGTGGCACCAGTGCATAAGTCCCAATTTTTCTGCCCCTGTTCAACAGGTGCATGTAATTATAATTCTTGATATAATATTTCATAGCAGGGCCTGTTCCAGCGCCCACCAAGAGTAACTGTGAGGACTTACAGGGTTATGGCACCAGCACCACCAGCACCACCACCACCACCAATAGCCCAATTTTTCTACCACTGTTCAACAATGGCATGTAATTACAATTCTTGATATAATAGTTCACAGCATGGTGTTCCAGCGCCCACCAAAAGTCACTTTGAGGGCTTACAGTGTTGTGGCAACACCAACACTTTAGGCTCAAATTTCTGCAGAGCATATAGGGCAGGCTTTCAAACATCCAACTTTCAAACATCCAATTTACAAACGTCTCCCACTTGCAAACGGAAAGGACATAACAGGAAGTGAGATGAAAAAAGACAGACAGCAAAAAAAATTATACAGGGTGATAACCCTTCCCTATGTTTTCCAAAAAGCTTAAAAGTAGATTTTTTGACTGGAGCTACACTTTAAAAATGTACCAGTTCAAAATTACAAACAGATTCTACTTAACACAACAAACCTACACAGTCCCTGTCTTGTTTGCACCACCTGTATACTGCTGTTCTGAGTATATAGGGCCTGGGGGCCTCACGCCTTTCCTTTTTTTTATTTGGGTACGGGTTCCCCTTAATATCCATACAAGACACAAAGGGGCTGGTAATGGGCAGGGGGGGCTACCCATGCCATTTTTCTCAATGATTTTCATAATTTTTCCATTAGAAATGTCATTTTGTGCAGGGACTGTTCTAAACATGGGAAACATGTGCCAATTCACAGGCATATTATAGACACCCCCCAGGCCCGATATTTAAAGGAATATTTCACGTTTTTTTTTTCACTTTAAGTGTCATTAAAATCAGTGCTCCCGAAAAAACAGCAGTTTTCCAAGTTTTTTTTGCATTGATACATGTCTCCTGGGGCAGGAGCCGGGTCCCCAAACCCTTTTCGGCACAATAACTTGCATATTAGCCTTTAAAATGAGCACTTTTGATTTTGAACGTTCGAGTCCCATAGACTTTTATGGGGTTCTAATGTTTGCGCAAATTTTCGGTCTGTTCGCAAGTTCTGGTGCAAACCGAAAAGGGGGGGGGTATGTTCAGCTCATCCCTATTGTACAGTTTAAAATGGCAAGTTTCAGGTTCGTGGGCACAGTAATCATTTGTAGTAAACATTGTTTGTTTGCCTACTAATACGATGTTTTTGGCAGAGGCAGAACTACATTTATTCATGCCTATTTGTATTAAAAAAAGTTTAGTACATTGTTGTCTAGATGAGTTTCTAACTAGAATGAAATGCAAACTAGATTCAGTGTAAGGAGAGGACACTCAGCAGCTATTTACACATCTGGATGCAGGAGCACTAGTGTGGGACACCAGAAAACTATTTTTATGGTGTCCCACAGAGGTGCTCCAGTGGATACTTTAATAGCAAAAAAGGTAAGTATTCCAGCTTTAGAAAGGGAAAAAAACATGTTTTCAGCTTGGGACTCTGCCAAAGCAGACAATTGTACGACACTTCCAAGCAATGTTTCCTATTCCTATTTCTTGCCTTAAATATCTGTGTGCTAAGTGTACCTTTTTTTTTATTCACATAGGGGAGAAAGAATCGGGACATCTGAGGACACAACAAACCCCACTATTCTTGAAAAAGGGGAAATCCCCACACACCGTGAAGATGTGGAGGGAGAGGTTCATGAAGTGAGCAAAATAGTGACCACAACAGGTCAGTGTCTGAGCCCACAGCTTCAGGTAATAGATTTATGCCTGTATGTTTATAATACATGGTGTTTTTTTTATTTTTAGGCGATGTGGATGTTGTGGAAGAAGAAACTAATTTCAACAGTGCAAGTGCACAGATCCTCTTCGCTGAGATCATGGTTTGCAATCGTGATTTAGAGAAGGTCAAGGAAAACATCGATGATGTCCAAAAAAAAAAAAAATGATCAACATCATTGATGTTTTAGGCCGAATCTAAAAACAACAAAAATTGTAAATTTGCTGGTTGTATTTTATATTTTTCTACAAATTTTCAGTAATTTTAAAGCCAAATTTTGAATATGCACACAGTGTGTCAACATGTGCTATCTGCAATCATGGGAGATCAATGTATGCGTTTTGTGGGTGTAACCCCTTCCTTGCAACTAAGGATGAGCCGAACACCCCCCTGTTTGGTTCGCACCAGAACCTGCGAATAGACCTAAACTTCGTGTGAACGTTAGAACCCTATTAAAGTCTATGGGACTCGAACGTTCACAATCTAAAGTGCTAATTTTAAAGGCTAATATGCAAGTTACTGTCCTAAAAAGTGTTTGGGGACCTGGGTCCTGCCCCAGGGGACATGGATCAATGCAAAAAAAAGTTTTAAAAACGGCCGTTTTTTCAGGAGCAGGGATTTTAATAATGATTAAAGTGAAACAATAAAAGTGTAATATTCTTTTAAATTTTGTACCTGGGGGGTGTCTATAGTATGCCTGTGAAGGGGCGCATGTTTCCCATGCTTAGAACTGTCCCTGCACAAAGTGTCATTTGTGCAGGAAAAAAAGTATTTTAAAATCACTTGCGGCTATATTGTCGGCTCCTGTAATACAGAGAACACTCAATGAGTGTTCTCTGTATTAGCCGCCAATTCATTCATTAATAAAAAAATAAAAAATTAATAAAAAAAGCGTGGGGGTTCCCCTAAATTCAATTACCGGACCCTTCAGGTCTGGTATGGATATTAAGGGGAACCCAGCATCAAATTTAAAAAAAAATTACATGGGGTCCCCCTAAAAATCGATACCAGACCCTTTATCCGAGCACGCAACCTGGCAGGCCGGAGGAAAAGAGGGGGTGACAAGAGAGCGCCCCCCCTCCTGAACCGTACCAGGCCACATGCCCTCAACATTGGGAGGATGCTTTGGGGGTCTGTGACCCCTCAAAGCACCATGTCCCCATGTTGATGTGGAGAAGGGCCTCATCCCCACAACCCTGAGCGGTGGTTGTGGGGGTCTGCAGGCGGAGGGCTTATCAGAATCTGGAAGACCCCTTTAACAAGGGGACCCCCAGATCCCACCCCCCCCCCCCGTTTGAAATGGTAAGGGGGTACAAAAGTACCCCTACCATTTCACAAAGAAAGTGTAAAAATGGTTAAATAAGACAAACACACTTTTGAAAATTCCTTTATTAAAAAAAAAAAAAAACATTCCAGCGGTGCTAATCCACTCTTACTATCCAGCGATGGATCTCCGGGGTCCAGCGATGGATGATCATATCCAGCGACAGGGGATCTCTCAGTCCAGCGCTGTCCATACATCCGTCCTCTGTCTCCACTGCGGAGACACTGCGGGGATCCCAGCGCTGACGTTTCTTATATTAGGAGGGCGGGGCCACCTGTCACCTGACCCCGCCCCCTCTGACACTGGTGAGGAAAGCAATGGGGTGACCCCGCCCCCTCTGATGTAACGCAGGTTTCCGTTACATCAGAGGGGGCGGGATCACCCATACGTCATTAGGGAATCCCTGGCTCCCCTCGCCAGCCTCAGAGGGGGCGGGGTCAGGTGATGGGTGGCCCCGCCCTTCTAATATAAGAAATGTCAGCGCTGGGATCCCTGCAGTGTCTCCGCAGTGGAGACAGAAAACGGATGCATGGACAGCGCTGGACTGAGAGATCCCCCGTTGCTGGATATGATCATCCATCGCTGGACCCAGTGGAATAACTCAGAGTCCCGATGCAAGAAGCCATGAAGGAGATCTCAAACGTGCAGTTCATGCAAGACAGCCAAAGACTTGCCTGGAACTGGAGGCTTTTTGCCAAGAGGAATGGGCAGCTTTGCCATCTGAGAAGATAAAGAGCCTCATCCACAAATACCACAAAAAGACTTCAAGCTGTCATTGATATTAAAGGGGGCAAGACACGGTATTAAGGCATGAAAGGTATTAATGGCCAAGAAATCATAAATTCTGCCAGGGTATGTAAACTTATGAGCACAACTGTAGCTGTAGTTCTCTTATTTTCCCCATTTAGGGATCTTTTTATGGGTTTAGCCCTTTCATAACTAAGCCTATTTCTGACATTTGGTGTTTACAAGTTAAAATCCCTATTTTTTGCTAGTAAATTACTTAGAATCCCCAAAAATTATATATATTTTTTTAGCAGAGAATCTAGAGAATAAAATGGCGATTGTTGCAATATTTTATGTCACACGGTATTTGTGCAGCGGTGTTTTAAACGCAATTTTTTTGGGAAAAGGGACACTTTCATGAATTAAAAAAAAACAGTAAAGTTATCCCAATTTTTTTGTATAATGTGAAAGATGATGTTACGCCGAGTAAATAGATATAGATATAATTGCACACACTCGTGGAATGGCGACAAACTTTGGTACTTAAAAATCTCCATAGGCAACAATGTATTTTTTTTTTTTACGGTTACAAGGTTAGAGTTACAGAAGAGGTCTAGTAGTAGAGTTATTGCTCTCGCTCTCACGATCGCAGCGATACCTCACATGTGTGATTTAAACACTGTTTACATATGCAGGCGCGACTTCCGTATGCGTTTCCTTTGCTGCGCATGCTTGCGGGGACGAGGGGCGGTTTGAAAATTTTAGATTTTTTTCCTTATATATTTTATTTATTTTTATGATTAAATTGTGTTTTAACATAAGTTCGACTCAAACATAAAGTTCATCCCTTTTGGTAAGATGCAATATATTCAATTTTTGGTTTTGGGTTTAAAATCACTTTATGAACCTTTGTATATAAACCTCTGTGCCCTTAGCAACCCTATCTCAGTGACCAGCTGTGTTGCCAACTGTCAATATTTTTACTGGCAGCTAGTAAAAAATGGGCACTTTTCTCCTGCCAGTAAATGCTAGTGCCAGGAAAAGGTTGCCAGTAAAAAAATATGGCTGTGATGCGCAACTCGGAACTGCGCATGGCCGAGACCATCGGAGTGCCTGCCACAGTGTGTACGGGTGGCACCAGCAGGGGGCAGGACTGGCGGAGGCGGTACCTGAGCGAGTCGCATGATGTCATGGTTCACGGTAGCCCAGCAGAGGGGCCGGAGCCTTGTGCGCGGGTCTGTGGGATGGGAGCAAAGCAAGCCGGGGGCGGAACTGTCAGTGCTGTTTGGACTGGAGTGTACCGAAGGGACCACCTGGCGTGGACAGAGACTGTCTCTGTGACTCAGGAGGGGACGGATCATCTCAGTGATCTGTGCTGCTGCACACTTCTGTCAGGGTCACTTTAAGAGTCCTGTCCCTCACCTACTTACTTACTATATTGAAAATAAAATAACAAATATGTTTTTTTGCCTTAACATCTACCTTAAAGGGATTGTAAACCCCTTATGTTTATTAAGGTGAAAAAACACCTGGCAATGACCATCCCCCCCCTTTACTTACCTGAGCCCTGTATTTCAGTTGGCAGAGATGCATTCTCCCTCTCTCCACGGGGTCCAGGCTCTTGATTGGATAGTTAGGATAGCCATTTGCTCCCACTGCTGTCAATCAAATCCAATGACGCGGGCACCGGCGGTCGAGTCCGGCGTTCGTGTCTGTGGATGCAAATGCTGGACTCAGGAGTGCGCCCGCAAGGTAAACCCCTGGGAGAGCGCTTCTTATCTGATGTGGGGAGGGGCCAGGGACCCCAGAAGTCAGGGATCGGGGCCACACTGTGCAAAACGAGCTGCACAGTGGAAGTAAGTATAATATGTTTGTTATTAAAAAAACAAAAAAAAAACAAGTTTACAATCACTTTAAATCATATTGCTAATTACATATTGTACTTGTTTGTAGTTTAATAATGAAATTTGCACTTCAAACTATAATTTTTAAATTTTTGGAAATGCCAATAAAAACTTGGCTGTGACAGTAAATTTTAGGGGTTGTGTCAATAAATTTCAAACTGGTAGGTTGGCAACACTAGTGACTGGTTGGGTCGTGTGCTGTCTGTCAATATACGGGTCTATATGATGTCATCAGTTTACAGCCCATTGTTTGAAGTTGAAGGGTTTATTTACTAAAACTGGAGAGTGCAAAACCTCTGAACTAAGTCTGCACTAAGATACAAGTCAGATTTCAGGTATCCCCTGCAACAAAAATTTAATTTTTGGTGAGATACTCCCAATAGGAAATCACGTTTAAATGGATGCAGGCCCATCAGCTTTCCTCATTAGAGCCCTGCAAGTGCACAGCTGATTGATAATTATGAAGCCACTCCCATTAGACTCACTCAGAACATGGACACAAACACACAGGCATTTCTTCAGAATAACAAAACGTAGGAATCTGTAACAAAGTTTGTTAAAATCCTTGTAATGTACATCAATCACCAGAGGAGAATTTTTTTTACGTGTTAAAGAAAATCCCAAAATTTTGGCTTATCCCAATAAAAGTAATAGGGGAAATCTTCATATGGTGACCTGGGGTCTCCAAGGAATTCCTTAATTTGCAAGGATTTCCTGATTTCCTGTTTGGCTATGGGACAGAACGTGAAGGGAAATCTCCATGTTGGAACAGGGTGGCAAAAATAATAATTACAGTATAACCCTCCCCTGCTCTATCCAAAATGAAAAAGAAAATGTTGCCTATAGTTCTGCTATAAAGCTTAATTTTTTTAAAATAACAAACATGTTGCCTCTTCTGTGCAAGGGTTTTGCACTGAGTGACCCCCGATCCTCCTTTTCTGGGGTCCCTTTGCAGTGCTCCTGGCTCCTCCTCTTCTCGAGTGTGCCCACGGATAGCCACTTTCCATGGGGGCACACGTGGGGGTGCTCTACCGAGTCCTGCTGCTGCATCCATTGATACCATCGCAGGAATGATTTGGCTCACGCAAGAAGACGGGGGGGTCTTGGGGGAGTTGGTGAAAAAATGTGAGGGTTTACAACCCCTTTAAAATAAACCCAGACTGTTTGACAACAGGAATCTAATGTACTTGGATAGATTAAATATACCAAAGCTAGAGACCCATACATACTTGAGCCTTTTTGTCCTCTGTCGCCCTGACAAGATATGACATAGATTGAATGTGAGAAACTGACTTAATCTCCATTATTGTTCCAATTAACTTTAATGTAATTCATTTGTTTGCTGCCCTATTACAATTCATAGAGTGTGCGCTGCCATAGTCCGACTATGCTGTTAATTTATCGGCTAATCACTACAAATACACTTGGCCTCCTTTCAGAAACTGCTGGGTCTAAAGCCACATGCGGGGAAGAACAGAACAGAGAGGGAGGTTGATGTTTTTTTTTCATTGAGTAATCAAGTAACTTCAACGTGGGACTGGCAGTGCAGCAGAGTATGAAGAGCAATGTTAGAAAGAAAAAATATATATTTTCATGCTAGCTAAAATGGTGAAACCCTACCCGTGTTATCTTTTCTCTGTGAATTTAATCCTATATTCTGCCACTGTCCCCTGCGCTCTTTTAGCTTAATGTGCAAGGTTTGCTTTTCTGAGACTGCAGTTATCTTTCAAAGGAATCTCAACTCTGACTCTAGAATAATTCTTCAAGTGCAAATAATCACCCTTCACATTAACTTGATTGCTGCTCTGGGCTAATGCCCCCTACACATTTTGTGCGGAAAATGTTCGATGGGAGCTTTTTGTTGGAAATTCCAACCATGTGTATGCTCCATCGGACATTTTTCATCGGAATTTCCGATGCACAAAATTTGAGATCTGGTTCTCAAATTTTCCGACAACAAAATCCGTCAGAAATTCCGATCGTGTGTGCACAATTCCGAAACGCAAAGTTCCACGCATGCTTGGAATCAAGCGAAGAGCAGCACTGGCTATTGAACAGTGGCGGCTGGTGCTCAACATTTTTTTTTTGGGGGAAGGCAAATAAATACCACCAAAAGAAAGTTCTAGTGGGAAAAAAAAGGACATCAATTTTATTTGTGTACAGCGTTGCACGACCGAGCAATTGTCAGTTAAAGCGATGCAGTACTGAATAGTAAAAAATGGATTCCTATCTGTGGCTGATCACAAACACCTGGCCATGCCCGCTGCAGACATATGCTGATCTGGGCGGTATACGGCTCTAATTGGCCATGTTATGCTATAAGACAACTATCATCTTATCTTACCTGTCTCTATACCTAACACACTTAAAGAGGAAGTAAACCCTGATGGGTTTACTTCCTCTTTCATTCCCTGCAAAGGTAAAGCATAATGGACTACTATGCATCGCATAGTAGTCCATTATGTGTCACTTACCTGACACAGGAGCCAGCAAAGTCACCGCTGTCCCCTGTAGGACGGCGCATCCATCTTCTCGGTGGGTCTCGCCTCTCCGCCGCTGTCATTAGGCGAAGCCGCGATGACGTCACTCACGCGCATGCGCACGGGAGCCGCCACTCGCGGCATATCACAGTTGACCGCGCCGCGCTCGGTGCGCCTGCACGCCGTAGACAGCGGTGCCTGTCTTTCGGCAAATATCTCCTAAAACGTGTAGGTTTAGGAGATATTTCTTGGACCTACAGGTAAGCCTTAATCTAGGCCTACCTGTAGGTTAAAGTTGGTTGTCATGACAATGACATTAAGCTTGCTAAAGCACTGTTTATCATAACAAATTAAATGTTTTCTTTTTTTTGGAAAAACACTTTTTATTACAGGAATAGAAGACACAAAGCAAAAATCTGCTTTAGGACACAAATAGTCATTCAGTGTCACAAAGCAAAGGCAGGCTACACAGGGCTCTGGAAGTAGTTTGCATGCTTATCAGAGGGGGTTAAAAAGTATGTCTGTCTGAGACTGTCTGTCTGTCGCTCCTCACATGACCTTATTCTCTGCTCTCTCTATCTCAGCTCACTGACCCTCATGCAGTAAATTATTCTATGACTTCCACTGACTGCACACACCCAGGATTGCCTTCCACTATTAAAAGATGCCAGGATGTGTAAATCCCATGGCACTCCAGGTGCCCTTGTTCATGCTGAAAGAGCTTACCTTCCAGCAACTCCGCTCCGGCCGAAGAATGGAACTGCTGAGGTCAATTCCGGTTTTCGTCTTGCACACGAAACCCGGAAGTAACCTCTAGAATTTAAACAACAATGCTCCTGCCCATAGAATCACAGTGATTCTATGAGCGGAAGCAACTCAGCGTTTTGCATTGCGCCACAAGGCAGGTTAACAGCCCACAAATGAAGCACCACTTCCCATAGTGCACTGCGTCCGGCGCCAAGACACACTCACACTGCACTTAGTTAAAACACTTTTTTTTTCTTAAAGGGGTCATTTTAAAAGATTTTTTTTGTGACTACAGGAGGGGGGGGGGGGGGCGGCGCACGGACGCCCCCTATGGACCCGCCACCACTGCTATTGAACTAACTTAATTTTTCTCGGCTCGTTGTACATGTTATACGTCACCGTGTTCTTGACTTTCGGAATTTCCGACCAACTTTGTGTGACCATGTGTATGCAAGACAAGTTTGAGCCAACATCCGTTGGAAAAAATCTATGGATTTTGTTGGCGGAATGTCCGATCAATGTCCGATCGTGTGTACATGGCATTACACTGCACTCATATGGTGCCATGTTGTATTTCCCATGTGTAATGTCAGATGTCCCACCTCATTTCTTTTACCTCCATTTTTATGTGGGAAGTGCTAAGGACTGATGTCTGTGGTTTGCAGAGAAGGAATTCATTGTAAAGAGCATTGTGATGTCAAAACTTGAAAGGCTGAATTATCTCAGTGGTAAATAACATTTATGAGGCTGTTTATGTGGAAAATTTGAGACGAAACCTCAGTTTTTCCTGCTTTTCCTTAACTAAAGGATTTGTCAACCTCGGTCCTTAACCACCTGCCGACCGCCTCATGATGATATACGTCAGCAGAATGGCATGGGCAGCAGGCAGAGAGAGTAGCGAACCCATATGTTACTCCCCTCCCGCAGGCGGGGGGTGCAACCGCGCCCCCCGCCCCATGCCCGAGGCGGTGGGCATCATTGCTCGAGCGATCCGTCTTGAGGGGGAGGCCACTCATTCATGGCCACCCCCTCACGGTCATTCCTGATGAATGGGAAGCAGAGGAAGTGATGTCATCTCTCCTCGTGTTGGTCTTTTCACCAGGAGCCCGAGGAGAGAAGACATCACTGTGAGTTTGCACAGCACACTAGCACCAGTACACAGACACACAAAACACCCCCCCAATCACCCCCGATCACCCCCCCTGCACCCCCTGTCACAGTGACACCAGTAGCCGTTTTCATTTTTTTACTGATCACTGCATTGGTGTCATTTTGTGACTGTTATAAGTGTTAGAGAAATTAATGGTAGGCCCCTTTAGGTCTAGAGTAATAATACCGGTAATAATAATACTACAATTTATTTATAGTGTGCTTTTCATTAAAAGATCTCAAAGTGCTAAAGGTTAAAAACAAGAAAGAAAAATGAGCAATTTATACAATAAAACTAACATCTAAAAAAGGACAAAAGGCTTTGCTAAAAAGAAATGTCTTAAGACCTTTTTTAAAACAGTCAGTGGATTGAGGAGCCCTCAAGGTGTCAGGTAGGGAACTCCATAAGCGCAGGGCAGCTGCACAAAAAGTTCTGACTCCAGCACTGTAGGAGGGGGTTTCACCACCACAGTTAAAAAAAAAAGAGCATATATGCTGAAGCATGGGGGTAGCGGGGTGGAGGAGCGATTTGCTCCTAACTTTTGGGGCGGATGCCCCCATGCTTCCGCATATATATTTTAGGCACAGATTGCTTTAAAAAATGTTTTATTTTTTACTATTTTTTTGTATTTGCTTTGCAGGTAAGGTATATCTTACTGTTATACTGTACTGTTACTTTGTTTTATTGTTAACCATCATTTGCTTAGCAGGTACACTATTCAGTTGCAGTGCAGATTTATTTATCTTGACAGCAACAGCATTTGCTCCCAAAATACATAAAGCCGTGACTCCAGCGCTGTAGGAGGTGATTTCACCACCACAGTTAAAAAAAAGAGCATATATGCCGCAGCATGGGGGCAGCAGGGGTGGAGGAGCGATTTGCTCCTAACTTTTGGGGCGGATACCCCCATGTTTCGGCATATATTTTTTAGGCCATTCAACTGCAGCACTGATTTATTTATCTTGACAGCAACAGCGTGTGCTCCCACTATACATAAAGCCATGACTCCAGCGCTGTAGGAGGTGATTTCACCACCACAGTTGGACAGATGAAGAGAGGTATTCTAATGGTCGGCATACCCACCGATCAATCTCTTTTTTTCGTTCAGCCCACAGGCTGCATGAAAAAAAAGATTACAATATATGCCCAAACAAGGACCAGCAATGCACTGGTATGTTGCTGGACTTTGAGTGGTTATACCAGAATGATGCCTGCGGGTTTTGGTATCATCTTGGTATCATTCTTTTCAGCCAGCGGTCAGCTTTCACGTAAAAGCAATCCTAGCAGCTAATTAGCCTCTAGACTGCTTTTACAAGCAGTGTGAGGGAATGCCCCCCTTCCACTGTCTTCCATGGTTTTCTCTGGCTCTCCTATGCCAACAGGGAACCTGAGAATGCAGCTGGTGGTCCTGCCAGCTGACCATAGAGCTGGTCAGAGACCAGAATGTCTCCAATCATCTCTATGGCCTAAGAAATCGGAAGCTGATGAGCATTTCATGACATAGATTTCGCCGGATGTAAACAGCGCCATTGGGAAATTGGGAAAGCATTTTATCACACCGATATTGGTGTTGTCAGATGCTTTGAGGGCAGAGGAGAGATCTAGGGTCTAATAGACCCCAATATTTTCAAAAAAGAGTACCTGTCACTACCTATTGCTATCATAGGAGATATATACATTTCCTGAGCTAACAATAACAATGATAAAAAAAAATGAAAAGAACAGCTTAAAAATAACATGTAAAAGTAAAGTAAAACAAAGGTGACCGCAAGCATCGGTCTGGTGTCATATGTAAACAGCAATTGCACCATGCATGTGAGGTATCACCGCAAAGGTCAGTTCAAGGGCACAATTTTAAAGCATGTTGTGTTTGGCATCCATGTACTCGGCCTAAGATGATCTTTATTATTTCAGCAAACATTTGGGCAATATAGTGTGTTTTAATGCATTAACATTTTAAAAAGTGTGTTTTTTCCCAAAAAATGTGTTTAAAAAATTGTTGCGCAAATACTGTGTGAAAAAAAAAATGAAACACTCACCATTTTAATCTGTAGGGCCTTTGCTTTAAAAAAATATATAATGTTGGGGGGTTCAAAACAATTTTCTTGCAAAAAAAAATATTTTTTTTTCATGTAAACAAAAAGTGTCAGAAAGGGCTTTGTCTTCAAGTGGTTAGAAGAGTGGGTGATGTGTGAAATAAGCTTGTAAATGTTGTGCATGAAATGCCAGGACAGTTCAACCCCCCCCCCCCCCCAAATGACCCCATTTTGGAAATTAGACACCCCAAGCTATTTGCTGAGAGGCATGTCAAGTCCATGGAATATTTTATATTTTGACACAAGTTGCGGGAAAAGGAAATTTTTTTTTGCACAAAGTTGCCACTAAATGATATATTGCTCAAACATGCCATGGGCATGTTTGAGCAATACCTTACTCAAGAGAAACAGCTAAATGTATTTTGGGGTGCAATTCCACATATAACCATGGCATGTGTGAGCAATATATCATTAAGGCCCCTTTCACACTGGGGCGTTTTTCAGGCTGAAAATAGCGCCTGTATATCGCCTGAAAAAATCTGGCCCCTTTCACTCCAGTGTGAAAGCCAGAGGGCTTTCATACTGGAGTCACCGACGCCGCTCCCGCCCCAGTGTGAAAGGGGCCTTAGTGACAACTTTTTGTAACAAAAAAAAAAATTTTTTGTCATTATTCAATCACTTGGGACAAACAAAAAAAATATTCAATGGGCTCAACATGCCTCTCAGCAATTTCCTTGGGGTGTCTACTTTCCAAAATGGGGTTATTTGGGAGGGATTTATACTGCCCTGCCATTTTAGCCCCTCAAGAATTGAGATAGGCAGTCATAAACTAAAAGCTGTGTAAATTCCAGAAAATGTACCCTAGTTTGTAGACACTATAACTTTTGCACAAACCAATAAATACACGCTTGTTAACATTTTTTCTACCAAAGACATGTGGCTGAATACATTTTGGCCTAAATGTATGACTAAAATTGATTTTATTTGATTTTTCTTATAACAAAAAGTAGAAAATAGCATTTTTTTTTTAAATTTTCGGGCTTTTCCCGTTTATATCCCTAAAAATTTTAATCACAGAGGCAATAAAATACCATCAAAAGAAAGCTCTATTTGTGGGGAAAAAATTACGCAAATTTCATTTGGGTACAACATTGCATGACCACGTAATTACCAGTTAAAGCAGCACAGTACTAAATTGTAAAAAGTCCTCTAGTCTTTAGGCAGCCAAATGGTCCGGGGCTTAAGTGGTTAAACCTTTGTTCAATAAAGACACCAAAAACTGTGTGACATGGGTTTAAACGGCTACAGCAGCCCTTTTTATTAACAAATGAATAAATAACATCAATTAAAACAATTTCAACCATTTTAACAATTCCTTAAAGTGGTTGTAGAGTCAAAAGGTTATTTATCTTAATGCATTCTATGCATTAGGCTGGGTTGACACCTCGATAGATGCTGCTCACATCAGGGGTCTGGTGTGTCCCTGTTTTCCATTTTTGGGATGAATCAGGGCCGAATGTTTGCTTGAATTCGGCCCTGAAATGAAGCCAAAGACGCACAGCATTCCTATGCAAGCCGCTCTGCAGCCGCAACGGAGATATGTGGATTGGCTCCATAGAGAGCCAGTCACAATCTCCTGTCATGCAAATTGGATGCGGAGAAAAACGCATCCAATTCGCATAGGTGTGAACCCAGCCTCAAGATAAAAAACGTATGTGTGTGGAGATGCCAGGAGAACATTGCTCCACGTATTTTGGTCATGCCCTAACTTGATCTCCTTCTGGATGACAGTTAGAGAAATCACCCACAAATTCATGAACTATAAGATTCCTGGTGATCCGGCCTTTTTCCTGCTACATGTCTCCATGATTTCAGTCAAACAATATGAAAAATCCATTGTTCGCCACCTTCTGAATGCTGCAAAGTGCTGCATCCCGCTCCATTGGAAGAAACAACCACAACCGACCATTGCTGAATGGCTTTGTAAGGTGAAAGATGTTAAGAAAATGGAAGACCTAGTGCTCACTGCGCAACACCAGCAGGAGGGCCACTCTAGGACTTGGGGACTTTGGAACCAGTTTGTCGTCTCTGCAGAGGGTATGGCCCTCTTGGGAACGTGATGTGACACTTAAGCGTTATCGTGCATCGGCCTGAATCCAACGCCATACTATCTCTCTCCCTACTTGTCCCCCCTTAATTTCCATGTCCTATTTTTTCCTAAGACCCCTTTCACACCACACCGCCCATAGCGTGGGCGGTAAAACGCCGCTATTTTTAGCTGCGTTTTACCGCCGGATTTGCGGCAGATTTGCGGCGCATTTTGGCCGCTAGCGGGTCGCTTTTACCCCCCGCTAGCGACTGAGAAAGAGTTAAAACTGCCGGCAATACGCCGCAATGGCGGCGTTTTGCCGGTGGTATTACAGCACTGCCCTATTGATTTCAATGGGGAGCAGCGGTGGAGCTCCAAAGAAGCTGCTGGCAGGACTTTTTCCTGACGTTCTGCCAGCGCACAGCAGCTTCTTTAGGGCGGATTGCAGGCGCTATTTCTAACGCTATAGCGCCTGCAAAATGCCCTGGTGTAAAAGGGGTCTAAGGGTCCGTTCACATCCGCTTGCTCAGCGGGGATCGCTCTGTCGATCTCCGCTGAGTAGGAAGATGACAGGTCTGTCTCTGCACACTGCGCAGGGACAGACCTGTCAGAGTGCCGCTCTCCCCTATAGGAGATTGGATGACGACAGACCGCAGTGTCCGTCATCACCTGATCGGATCCGATGACGGATGGAAAAGTAGGTTTTTCCAACGTCACACTTTTTGGGATCGGAGCGAGTCAGATGTCAGCGGACATGTCACCGCTGACATCCAACGCTCCATAGACCTCTATGGAGCATCCGTTCCGGTCCACCTGAAAAAACTGACAGGCGGACCTGAACGGATCGGTAGTGTGAAAGAGGCCTAAGGCCGCGTACACACGCGGGGACTGTTCGCTCAACTTTGTCCGCTGAACAGTGTTTCGGCGGACAGTCCGCTCGTGTGTGGGCTTCAGCGGACAGTTTCAGCGGACAGTCTGACGAACAAAGTTTTTCGGAAATTCCGTAAAACTGTCCGCTGAAACTTGGTTTGAGCGGACAGTCCGCCCGTGTGTAGGCTTGTTCGTCAAACTAAGTTCCGCGCATGCTCAGAAAGGATTTACACGGCGAAGGTTGCATTGCAGTGTATAGGACGTCGTATTTCTAGTCCCGTCGTACGTGCCGTTCACGTCATCGCGCAAGTTTCAGCGGACTGTTCGTTCGTCGTGTGTGGCCAAGTCCGTTCATGTTAATTTTGAGCGGACTGTCCGCTCAAACTGTTTGACGAACAAAGTTGGGCGAACAGTCCCCGCGTGTGTACGCGGCCTTACTCTTGTCTCTTCTTCCTTTCCTTAATTTTCTCTGATTGTAAACTGGAAAACTAGTCTTTTGGGAAAGATGGGGTCTTTTGCCACAACATACTTTTCATATCTTACGTAACCCATAGATAGAAGAGAATAACTTATTGGTCATTGTTTTTTTCAGTTTTACTTTTCCTTATATCATAAAAAAGCAGTACAGGGCAGATACTTAAACTAAAATATTAAAAAACAAACGTGGCGGAAACCACGTGACTGTGATCGTGACGTCACCTGCGTCCTCACACGCTGATCCTTGTGGGATACTCTTCTTTAGAATTGCTTTTACACTGGGGCGCAATCCGATGTATGTGAGTGCACTCTTTTATCTTTTTAAAATAAATATTGCTTTATAATCAGAGAGCACTAGATTTTGCTACTTTTATTTCATGTGTCATATCTGGAGGAAAATGACGATGCTATACTAGAGATACGGCAAGCTCTACAAGTGATACCAGGATTTGGATCTGTCTATTAACCCCTGAAGGGGAATGCTGTATTAGACGTGTCTGATTTACTCAGGGGTCCATCTCCTGAGGTGAGCGGCCATTTCTACCGGTGGTGGATGGTGTCACTCAAGTCACCATATCTGATGCATAGATCACATGACTCACTGGATTCCTTGGGGCTTTTTTGCTGAGCTCATCGTTTTTTTCTCATCTATAGTGAATGGACTGCCTGTTGTGTTTTTTATGTTTGTTTTTTAATATTTTAGTTTAAGTATGTGCACTGTACTGCTTTTTTATGATGAATTGTTCTGGGATTTGGTAATTTGACCCTCAGTATTTTAGCTGCAGAGTGTGTTAAGGAACCGTTTTTTAGCGCTGGTTGATTTCTTTTGTTTGTGTTACTTTTTCCTTGATTATTCACTTCTCTGGAACATTTTATACATTCTATGGATGTTTCCTCAAGACCCTCCCTAGTAAAGTAATTACAGTTAAACTGTTTGTGTGTGTGTGTGTGGGGGGGGGGGGGGGGGTTGTCCCCTGGGTGTATATCTGTGTGCCTTTGTTCAAATAAACAGTTCATGTTCCAGTTCAGCAGCCAAAATCAGTACTGCCTAGTTCTTGGTTGCAAGCAGCTGTAATATCCAACCAAGTAGAAGCACCATACCCTAGATGGACCCCAATTTTTTTAACAATATCGTTAACCACTGACCCCCCCCCCCCCCCCCCAAAGATTTCCAGACCCACCCAGCTGCTGTGACAAATATATCTATATATTTTTTAATAGAAATCTGTAACCACAAAATACTGCCATACAACCCTGAATTCACAAGGAACACTGAGCACCGGGCAGGAAGGAGGGGAAGTTTCCACTTCGCCTGAACTTTCTGGAATGAATGCCCAGCAATCCTTGCAATAGACCACCCTTGCAGCTCCACCCTGTCCATCTGACCTTCAGCCTCCAATCAGTAATCCTACACCACTAACTACATATTTTAACCCTTCTATGACCTGTTCCTCCTTTAACCATGCCAACCTGTATCTATTCTCTCTTCTCCAGGTGGCGCTACACCATGTAAAGGCAACATAGCTCCTACTTCGTACTGAGATCCAGGACACCATCCATGTGCAGGCAATGTCACTGCTGATTAGGCACAGGCAACCAGTCAGTATCACTAAGGTTGAATTATGGAAGTATAAAATACTGTTCACTTTGCAAGGGAATTTTCCCCAGAGCTTAGTGAATGAGGCAAAGTTCTGTTGATGTTCATCATCCAATCATATGCAATAAAAAATGCAGTTATATTTTTTGCTGGATCTTTCCAAGTAAAAATTTCACTTAATTTCCTAAGCTCTGGGATGATTTGCTTGCAAAGTGCACAGCCTATTTGCCTTAGTAAATCAAGCCCACTTCCCCCTGCCCGGGGCTGCAGGGTTGCAAAACTACTGCCAGGTATAAGTAAGGATGATGATTTTTGCACTTTAGTTTAATAAGGAGAGGTAGGTTGTGAAATAGACTAGTTTACTAAATGTGTCTTCGTCTGTTGCCTAAAAAAACTATAGCCACTCCATTTCAAGCAGTTAGATAGAGCTGTGTTGCACCAGAAATGAATGTTTATTTTTTCAAAGTTATGCCGCATACACACAACCGTTTTTATCTGTCACTATAAACTCTGACGGTTTTCCAACGGAGTTCCGCTGAAAAGAACTTGCCTGCACACAATCATACCAAAGTCTGATTGTTTACAATGCGGTGATGTACAACACGTACGACGGGACTAGAAAAAGGAAGTTCAATAACCAGTAGCCAATAGCTGCCCTTGCGTCATTTTTGGTCTGTCAGAAGAGCATACAGACGAACGGTTTACCCAATAGAAATTGATTCTGTCTGAAAGATTTAAAACATGTTCTATTTCTAGGTCCATCAGAATTTTCGGAAAAAAAGTCAGCGAAGCCCACACACGATCAGAAAGTCCGACTGTGTATACATGGCTTAAGAGAACAGTTAATCTGCAAAGGGTCCTTTACAAATTTTCTTGGGATGGAAGTGATCTAGACCAGTGGTTCTCAAACTTATTGAGGCCAGGATCGAGTACATTTTTCAAAAAAGCTCCATGCCCCAATATAAAAAAAAAAATAAGGATCATATGCACACAATAAAAGTATGGGGATACAAAATATGTATTAATATGCTGGAAGGCTCTGGATGAAGCTGGGTTTCACTGTGGCGGACGTGGTCCCGGGGGTCTGGATAGAGTTGGGGGCAACTACAGGGGAACAGGGCCTCCCTAGGAGGCTAGGAACTTTGCATGGGGACTGTGGAAGACTGTAGGGTCCTGTGGGGGCTGAAGGACACTTTTGGAGGCGCATTGGAGGAGCTGGAGACTCTGCAGTCAGCTAGGAGGCACTGCAGGGCACTGGGTGTTACTTTTGGAGGTTTATGAATATGTAGCTGGCTGGAGGCCTGAAAAGATGGACATCACAGCACAGCGGTGGACCATGTTCTGAAGGTTGAGAACCACTGATCTAAAGGATTTCCAAGCATTATTCTTGCATGTTTGAACTTTGTTAAAAAAACTCCCTTTACTAAAACAAAGCTTATTTTAATAAAAATAATATATTTATTAACACAGCATAGCATATATTAAGAAATGCTCATACATCTGCACAGGCACAAAACAATAAGGAGCTCTGTACGTGGCCAATCTGTAGGTGTGCATGCACACGCGCATGTAAGTGCGCACATAATTGCATGTGCATATGCATACAGATGCCAGGCAGTAAATTTAAAGAGGAGCTCCACCCAAAAGGGAAAGCTCCGCTTGTTTGCACCCCTTGCCCCTTTACTGACACATTTGGCACTTTTTTGGGCCAAACTTAGACAGAAGTTTGGACTCCCTTCTTCCCCCGCAGTCTTTTGGGATACATTGCAGGTCCCAAAAGACTATGGGACCATTCACAAGGCGCAGCACAACTCTCACATGCATAGTAGGAAACTACAAATTCCGGCAACTGCAACCAAAGCGGATTGAAGAATTGGCTCAGGTGAAGTCATTGTGGGATCCCTGGACACGTAAGTGTCCTTAAATTAACCACTTGCCTACTGGCTACTTTCACCTCCTTTCTGTCCAGGGCAATTTTCAGCTCTCAGTGCTATCGCACTTTGAACGACAATTGTGCAGTCATGCCACACTGTAACCAAATGAAAATGTTATTATTTCTTTGAGGCGGATAGGGGCACACAGGAAACGTGATCACGGGAGGACAGCAATATGCTGTAGCCGTCATTCCACTATAGCGCAGTGCTGAAGAGGTTAAAGGTCAGCAGCTACAGCATTTGTAGTTACTGGCTTTTATTTTTTTTCTGAAGGAGCCTAGAGTTCCTCTTTAAGCTGCACCAGTGCCCTTGGTTGTCGCTGTTTAGTATACTACGTTTCCTGTGAATCTGTTCCTGAGTTGACCCTTTTCTGCTGACCTGGTCTGCTCCTGACTCTGGATTACGTTTCTGCCTGGTCCTTCTGCTCATCTGCTTATTGTTACTGACCCTGGCCCAACTTCTGACTACTCTTCTGCCTGCTATCTGCAACTGACTTGCCTGCTAGTTGATGTCCCAGACTGGCTGACCCCTCATACGAACTTCCTTCCTGTACATGAGTCTGCTGACCTGTGCCAGTCATCTACTCCAGTTCAACTGCCAGTGAGCATCTAGTCTTCCTTCCCTGTGGTTACTCAACGCACAGCCTACTCATCAACATCTGTCAGGCACTTGTGTTCTGGCTCTTCCTGTTACCTTACCAGGACTCCTGAGCCAGAGGTGTAAGAGAAGCCTACCTCTGCACGTCAAGCTCCATCACCAGGTATGTTACAGCATGTGGTGAAAATGTACTTTTCAAAGATTACCCAATCAAGTGCAAGGAAGAAAAAAAAAAAGCATTTCTGCTTATGCATGATAGAATAATGGAAGTCAGCAAAACATCATCTCATTTACTAAGCTAAATAAAAAATTCCCTTGGAAAGTGACCAGCCTATTTGTTTTTAGTAAATCAACCATATGGAGTCTGTGGCTATATAATGAATATGGTTTTGCTCTCCTCCAAAAGCATAGCATAATTTAGCTAGCGTTTGCGCAGACTTCGAATTTGTGTTTTATGTACTGGAAATATGTAATTGGAGCTTTAAATACATAAAAATGTTACGCTTAATAAATGCTTGCATTTCAATGTACCATACACATTATATAGCAAAAAATACTGAGTTATTACAAACAATAAAAGTTAAGGATTCAATAACTCATTAGTACATTTCTAGAGAGAGGTCATGCCATGTAGTAAAAGGAAATAACCCTAGTAGCCAAAGTCATTAAAATCTTTTGTAGTTTATCCTGGATCAATTTTTAAACACTGTACTTTTATATGTATATTTAAAGAATATAAATTATCACTTTCATTCAGTGACTTCAAACAGATAAAATAGACCAGGAAACCAAACACAACCTCATCTTGATGAAGTGTCATAAAAAAATAAAGGTCATTAAAAGTCTTTCTTGTACAGAAAAAAAGTGACAAAGGTCAGTCTTTGTCCTTAAATTGGTTCTAAATTAAATTTTGCCCTCCCAACCTCATTCCCCCCCCCCCCCCCCCATACTTTATTACTGGTTCTGAGTGAATCCAGGGTTGTCCTGCAGAATCCTCTCAGAATTCCGCCTCCACTAGGTCCTGCACCACCAACTTGTTTTATGACATCATCAGAAGGCCCACCGCCCCCTCCTCCTTTCTTGATGAAGGGCTATGCCTCCTGAAATATGTGAAATGCAGGGCCGTCTTTAATATTGATTGGACCCTGGGCAAATATTTTCTTGGCCCCCCCCCCCCCCCCCCCCATGCAATTTTCCTCTCCACCTGCTCTGAGACATACAATAAATAGCAGCTAGATTTAAAATCAGTTTACTGTATCAGATCAGGCAGCAGTTGCGATTGGTTGCCAGCAGTTACAGCATTTCATTACTGCTTACTGACTGGTTGCTAGAGGTTACAGCACACATTACGACTCACTGATTAGTTGCTAGAGGTTACAGCACATCATCTCCTCACAGCAGGGGAGCATGATATACATATGAATGCTGCCTTTATTTACATATCAATGCCGCCGGCCGCAACTATTTACTTAGTATTGTCGCCACTATTTACATATGAATGCCGGTTATTTACATGTAAACGCAGGGTCTGCATGTGAGTCATCTGCACACAACAATAGGTAAGAGCTGGGCAGCATTAGTACCAGCACTTCACACTGAGATATTGGGACACAGCACAGGACTAAAACTTCAAGGGACAAGGGAATTTAAACCTGAATAGTTGGCAAATATGAGGCAACTGTTTTGGGCCCCACAACAATGACAGGGCCCAGGGCAGCTGCCCCTTTTGCCCTGCCTTAAAGACAGCCCTGGTGAAATGTGTATCCCAGGAGTAAGGATGAGCCGAAACCCCCCCCCCCCCCAGTCGGTTTGCACCAGAACCTGCGAACAGACCTAAACTTTGTGTCAACTTTAGAACCCTATTAAAGTCTAAGGGACTGGAACGTTCAAAATCACTGGATATTTGGGGGGAACCCCACGTAATTTTTTTTTAAATTTAACGCGGGGTTCTTAATATCCATACCAGACCTGAAGGGCCTGGTAATTGAATTAGGGGGAACCCCACACTTTTTTTTATTTTTATCAATGACTTTCAATGACTGTTCTCTGTATTAATGGGGAGTCGACAATTCATTATAGCCGCTAGTGATTTTAAATGACTTTTTTTCCTGCAGAAATGACACTTTGTGCAGGGACAGTTCTAAGCAAGGGAAACATGCGCCCCTTTACAGGCATGCTATACACACCCCCCAGGTACGAAATTTAAAGGAATATTACACTTTTATTGTTTCACTTTAAGCATTATTAAAATCACTGCTCCCGAAAAAACTTCAGTTTTTAAAACTTTTTTTTTGCATTGATACATGTCCCCTGGGGCAGGACCCAGGCCTCCAAACACTTTTTATGACAACAACTTGCATATTAGTCCTTAAAATTAGCACTTTAGATTTCTCCCATAGACTTGTATAGGGTGTTACTCGGCTTTTCTAATTTGCCACAAACACCCCAAATTGTTCGCTGTTCGGTGAACAGGCGAACGGGCAATGTTCGAGTCGAACATGAGTTTGACTCGAACTCAAACTCATCCCTACCCAGGAGGTACAATGGGCACATAATTCGAGGCGAGGGATGTGCATGATGGACGGGACAGAACTTTTACATGAAAAAAATAAAACAAAAAGAAAGAAAAAAAAGTGCACTCTGTGTGTAGAGGAGGGGTGGAAGGAAGGAACTTAAATGTGAAGATGAAGATCAACTTTAATACATTCTCTTAATTTAAAGCAGTTGTAAAGGAAGAATGTGTTTTAATGCATTCTATGGGGAAGGGGTAGAGTCTAATTACAGTGGACTGAAGTTCCTCTTGAAATCCTCTAAAACAGGTCATTAATACCTAGTTATATAACTTTCAAAAGGTTACATAAATGAAATGTAAACATCACCTATATAATAATACTACTTGACAATAAAGTTGTAAATGATTACATTATGTTAGTGATCAAATTGAGGCTAAGCAATATCCTTATTCTCCAAATATAATCCACACACTTCTACTTAATGGTCCTGTAATCTATTTTTCATGAAATTCTTTCTTACTGTATCTTTCTGCTTGTAACATCCACTCTGAGCTCCTGAACCTTTATTTTTCCTCCTTATACAACAACATTTCTCCAGAGGGCTTTAATGCAGCAAAAAATCAAACAATTTCACAGAAAAAAAATTTGAAAGACACTTTTTTTATTGATCTAAAATATTAAAATTCAAATACAAAAAACATGCTGTTTAAAATATGAGCTCTGGTATATATGACCTCAAATATAATGATGTCCCTAAATATTGGCAGGTAACAAACTTTGTGTATAGAAATTTCCAAATGAATATTTTTGCTCAAAGAAGGCCACAAATCAAGGGGCCTTTTTTGGGCAGGAATATTGATTTGGAAATTCCTATATACTAAGTTTGTTACCTGCCACTATTTAAGGACATCATTCATTATAGTTGGAGTCATATATACCAGAGCTCATATTTTAAAGAGCATGTTTTTTTTATTTGAATTTCAATATTTTGTATCAATAAAAAAGTGTTTATTCCATATTTTTTTGTGTAATCATTTTGCTGCATTAAATCTCTCGGGAGAAAGTTTGTTGTATTTGAAATATATTTAATAGGGCGAGCAGCTTTTCTTTACCTAGGTTTGTGGGTGTCTTTTGCTATTCTCTTTCCTTTTTTTCCATTTGTTTGGATTGAGCAGAGTATATTCGTTACCTTCATGTGCACTGCTCTATGCACACTACACATCCCAGAGTCCACAGTCCAGCTCTTACATACAGTGGAACCATGGAGAATGAACGTTGCCACCCTCTAACAGAAGGTCAGATCATAACAGCAAAAAAGGGATTTGGGGATTTGCCGGAGGCTGAGACCATTATAAGTTACCTTTTGAGTTAATAATACAGTACATTGAATTATTATTTTTTTCTTTCGTTTAGTTTTGCTTTAAATGCAAAGGTTTCAAGTTGTGTAACCATTAGAATTCTGTCCACCGCTACCTAAAACAGAATTATTACACCATGGTTACTATACAGGAACTCACTCTAAGCCCTTGTACACACGGAATGTGTCCGATCGGAGCGTTTTGTCGGCTATTCCGACTGTGTGTGGTCTGCATCGGACTGTTTCCGTCGGAATATCCGTCGGACCAAATTTTCCAACTTGCCGGAAATATTTTCCGACAAAATGCTCCGATCGGACATACTCCGATCATGTGTAGAGAATTCCGATCGGACAAAGTGCCATGCATGCTCAGATCAAATTCCTACATCAAAGGTATTGGCTACTAGCCTGAACATAGTCCCGTCGTAACGAAATAACGTCATCACGTTCTGAACGATCGGATTTTTCGACAACTTCGTCCGACCGTGTGTATACAACAGTTTCGGACAAAATCAGACGGATTTGGTTGTCGGAATCTCCGACCGTGTGTACAAGGGCTAATACCTGACAACTTTGATCAGGATTTGCCGCAGAGGGAAGATTTTTTTTTACTCGTTTTGTTTTTTGTTTCTCATTCCTTTTCGGTTCTACTCCTATTTACTGCTCATTATATGGGACTAGTCTAAAATACAGATCTAGAAACCTATTGACCTATTTCAGTGGCGTGACTAGAACCTTCGGGGGCCCCGTTGCAAGAAACCATAAAGGGCCCCTTCCCTCCGAGTCCGGTGGTGGAACACCACGGCCCAGTCACAGGTATGACCTTTGTGAGCCCTGTAGTTCGCCACATTTATCAGTAGTTTTTTTTATTATTTTTTACAATTTTTAAGGAGTTCCGTTGGGGGACATTCGTGAGATATCAGAGGTTTAAACAGATCTCTGATATTCCACCTTTGAGACAAAGAGGAAGTCTAAAGGCACAGCCCAAAATCTCCTTTTCTGCAGCCTCAGCTACATTGAATGAATGGACAGGAATAGCTCTGTGCAGAGCTTCCTGTCCATCCATAAACTGAAGCATAGTAAACGCAGTTTAGTATATGCCACAGTTATGAATGGACAGAGTCAGTGATCTGCACCGATCACTGACTCTCAATTCAGAAAAAAAATATATACATTTACCGGTCCATTTCCCACTCTCCATCCTGACAGATTCCCAGCAGCAGCCAATAGGAGAGGGGATGGGGGAACCTGCCAGAGCTGACAAAGGGGGTCCGGGAAGGGGCTGGAGAGCACACCTTGCTGGTACTGCTGTACCCACCCCCATCTCCAGCCACCCCACACTGGTACTGCTAGACCCCTGTATGTCCTCCAACCTCCCCGTGCTGGTACTGCTTTACCTCCCCCCTCCTATGGTGTCCAGTAACCTCTGCTGGTACACCCCCCAAATGGCTGGGGATTCAGATTTCCTCTGTGTGTTCTGCCCCCTCCTTCACCCTGGCACCCTAGGGTGTCTGACACCAGCCCTGCCAGCCAGCATGGCCTGTAGATGGGGTTCTTAGGGGAGGTGGGTCCTAGGTCCAGGGAATATGGGGTGCCTAGGTAAAATGGTGTCCCCATCCCCAGGAGAGATGGGGTCCTTTTCTCCAGGGCAGATTGAGATTCTGGCCCTAGGTGAGAAGCGGTCCCTGTCCCTAGGTGCGAAGGGGGCCCTGTTCCTAGGTAAGAAGAGATCCCTGTCCCTAGGTGAGAAGGGGTCCCTCTCTCCAGGGGAGATGGGGTCCCTTTCCCCTAGTGAAAAGGGGTTCCTGTCCCCAGGGGAGATGGGATGCCTGTCCCCAGGGGAGATGGGGTCCCTGTCCTTAGACGGGGTCCCTGTCCCCAGGGGAGATGGAGGGGGGTATGTGATGGTTTGTGGAGGATGGAATCATCTAACTCACCATGACCAAGCTGCAGACCAGGCACTCATTCATGGTGGCCCGGGCTTCCTCCTGCGCGCTGGATGGGCGATCAGCATATCTCCCAGAAAGACCTGTCATCGTCTGTGTGTGATGAGGAAGGTGGGAGCCACACGGGCCCCCTGCAGAACAGGGGCGCCCCCTATAGTTATGCCCCTGACCTATTTTATTTTCAACTTATTCGACCTTTACCTACTATTTTTGAAATAGTGATTCTGCTCCAAGACCCCTTTCGCACCACACTGCCCATAGCGTAGGCGGTAAAACGCCACTATTTCGGCCGCTAGCAGGGCGCTTTTACCCCCACTAGCAGCCGAGAAAGGGTTAAAACCACCGCCAATACGCCGCAATAGTGGCGTTTTGCGGGCGGTATTACAGCGCTGCCCCATTGATTTCAATGGAGAGGAGCGGTGGAGGAGTGGTAAACACACCGCTCCCTCACCACACCAAAGAAGCTGCTGGCAGGACTTTTCCTGACGTCCTGCCAGCGCACCACTGTAGTGTGAAAGCCCTCGGGCTTTCACACTGCAAACAATGGTGCAGCTTTTTTAGGGCGGATTGCAGGCGCTATTCCTAATGCTATAGCGCCTGCAAAACGCCCTGGTGTGAAAGGGGTCTAAATACCATCATATTTCCTTGTATAAAATGTATTGTTTATTCTCAAGAATACGTATGTAATAGAGATGCACCGAATGGGTTTTTTGGTGCCGAAACTGATACCAAAAATGAAAAATACACTAGGCCGAAAACCGAAACCGATACCGAAACCAAAAATGGCTTTTTTTATATATTAAAAAAAATATATATTTATATAAAATTGCCTTATAGTATTATTCATTATAGTTTTCATATTCAACTGAATCATTAATTTTATGAATAAAAGAATAGTCCAGTAATGTAAAATAACAGTACTTTAATAAAGCAACCCAAATAAATTGGACAGTGGACACAGAAGATAAAATCATAAAATCAAATAAAATACAAAATTAAATTATAAGTTACTACAGCATATCCTGCAGTGTAGACTGCAGTCAGTGCACATTGAACCATAACAACAAAATAAATAAAAAAAAATGAAATAAAATAATATAAAAATAAAATGACTAAGACTAAGTCTAAGAAGACTTAAAATCTTAGACTTTATTAAATTTCAACTTAAATCATAAGAACTAGTAGTAATTCAGTTCTCTCTCCTTAAGGTGTCAGCGGCTGCATGTGCGATAAAAGTGTATGTTGTAGCTGCAGGTTACATACATAGTCATACAGTAGACCACACTGTTTTCCGGCCCCGGGGTATGAGTGGAGACATCCTGGAACACAGTCTACAGTCTGGTCTACAGCAGCGGTGCTCAGGCAATCCCAGCAAGCAATGTAGACTAGTCTGTTTCTGGAAGTTTCCGCCCATATCTGGAACACAGTGTGGTATAGTGTATAGTACTGGAATATGTAGACAGCCACAGATACAGGACATACAGTTTTGCACATGCAGCGGGCTGAAAGCTTAGGGAGAGACAATCAATGACTGACAGTTTGTCCCAACAACAAACTATAAAGAATAACAATGGCAGAAGGCTGTTATTCTGTTTCACAGTAATATATAAGTACGCTAAATGCAATAAATATTTTCAACCTAAGAGAACTGTAGTCATTTTATTTTTCCCCCTAAGTTCTCTCCCTAAGGTGTCAGCGGCTGCATGTGTGATAAAAGTGTATGTATGTAGCTGCGGGTTACATACATAGTCATACAGTAGACCACACTGTTTTCCGGCCCCCGGGTATGAGCAGAGACATCCTGGAACACAGTCTACAGTCTGGTCTACAGCAGCGGTGCTCAGGCAATCCCAGCAAGCAATGTAGACTAGTCTGTTTCTGGAAGTCTCCGCCCATATCTGGAACACAGTGTGGTATAGTGTATAGTACTGGAATATGTAGACAGCCACAGATACAGGACATACAGTTTTGCACATGCAGCGGGCTGAAAGCTTAGGGAAAGACAATCAATGACTGACAGTTTGTCCCAACAACAAACTATAAAGAATAACAACGGCAGAAGGCTGTTATTCTGTTTCACAGTAATATATAAGTTTGCTAAATGCAATAAATATTTTCAACCTGAGAGAACTGTAGTCATTTTATTTTTTTCCCCCTAAGTTCTCTCCCTAAGGTGTCAGCGGTTGCATGTGCGATAAAAGTGTATGTATGTAGCTGCGGGTTACATACATAGTCATACAGTAGACCACACTGTTTTCCGGCCCCCGGGTATGAGCAGAGACATCCTGCAACACAGTCTACAGTCTGGTCTACAGCAGCGGTGCTCAGGCAATCACAGCAAGCAATGTAGACTAGTCTGTTTCTGGAAGTCTCCATCATATCTGGAACACAGTGTGGTATAGTGTATAGTACTGGAATACGTAGACAGCCACAGATACAGGACATACAGTTTTGCACATGCAGCAGGCTGAAAGCTTAGGGAGAGACATAGTTTGGCCCAACAGCAACAACCTATGTATGATGTGTGTGTACAGTACTAAAACTGGAGATCTCTTAAATTGAAGAAGTGCAAAAAACTGTAGAACTACTACAATGAGCAAGCAACTAATGGCAGTATGGCACAACTAGACAACTGGAACATACTGGTAGTCAGTCATACTATGTTGTATGTTCCAATTGTCCAATAGCACAGTCCAATGCCAATTCATTTACTATGTTTAACAACATGGTAAAGGAATTGGTCTATGCTATGGATTTATAAATCTATTTCAGTATAAGTGGCAGATTTCGCTTTAAGAACAAAAGTTGCTCCGCTTTCTCACAGGAGAGACGGTTTCTCTTCTCGTCAAGAATATGAGATGCTAGACTGAATAATCTCTCACTCTCTGTACTGGTGCTTGGGGCAGATAAATATCTGCGTGCAATCTGTGCAAGCAAAGGAAAACGTTGTTTGTTGATGCGCCAGTACGCAAGGGGATTGTCACTTCTGGCGATAGGCTGTTCAGCTAAATTAATGTCCAGCTGTTGGGTAGCTGCACTTGTTGTTGCACTGCTATGGACCGGGGTGCATTCATGTAAAATTTCTTCAAACATATCAGATATGGAGGGAGCGTGTTCCTCTTCACTTGTATGCAACCGTTTCTTCTCACTTTCTTCCGTGCTACACCTCAAAACTCCTTCACCGGATGCTTCCACCACCTCCATTTGTGCCTGTATCATTTCCCGTGCACGCTGCTTTTTCTCAACATTAAAATAATGCTCTTTAAATCGAGGATCTAGAAATATTGCAATGCAGTACAGAGGGTTGGACTCTGTGTCTTAAAACCGGTTGGTAACGGCCTCCAGTAGAGTGGTTTTAGCCGTTTTTACGCCATGGTCTGTTTCTATCTCTTTTCCTAGCAGACGCTTTAGTGCGGCAACCAAGGGAATAACCTCAGAAATGGAAGCATTAGTTGAGCTTATTTCTTTTGTTAACTGTTCAAATGGAGGTAGAAGAGACAAACTATTTTCAACTAACATCCACTGATGTGCACACAGTGTTGCCGGCAGCTCGTAATCTGCAATGTATGCAGCTAAAACATGCTTTTGTTCAAAAAGACTTTGCAGCATATAGTAGGTGCTGTTCCAATGAGTGGCTACATCTTGCTGCAGTCGTTTCGGTGGCATTCCAAACTGTATCTGCAAAGCTTGTAATCTGGAATAAGCAAGCGGAGAATGCGTAAAGTGACCCACAATTTTTCTTCCTTTTGATACAATATCAGATATGGTGTGCTGACTCAGCAATCCTTCATTCACAGCCAATTGCAGCGTGTATGCCATAAGTTCACTGTCTTCCATTGCCTTTGCCATGTTCTGTGCATTATCTCGGACAATCAAATGCACTTTAGACTGCTCAATGTGCCAAGTGTCAAGCATGGATTTTAAAGTGTCAGCTATTGCTGCTGCAGTCTGTGATCCAACAAACTCACGTGCATTAAGTAGGATGTTTTGCAATTGAAATTTGTCATCTATCCAATGCGCTGTCAGGCTAAGCATGCTCGTTGGACTGACGTCTGAACTCCAAATGTCAGTAGTAAAACTGATTGCTATGATGTCGGTAGTCATGAGCTCTTGAACGTGTTTTCTAACACTGCAAAACAATTCAGGTAGACAGGTATCTGCAAAGTAGCGTCTGCTTGGTAGTGAGTAACGCGGCTCAATATGTTGCATGAGCCTACGGAATCCAATGTCCTCCACAACAGAGAATGGCTGGTCGTCTAATGCAATAAATTCCATAATTTTATCTGTTATGGCACGAGCTTTGGGACTGTCACTTGCAAATTTTTTAACCTTTTCAAAGACCGTGGCCACAGATGGTGTTGAGCCTGAGTCACTTTTTGGAAGTGGCACTGTTTTTATGTAAATTGAATGCTGAACTGGCTGTCGTGTTTTCAGGTGGTGTATCAAACCTGTTGTTGAAAAATGCCTTGGCACTGTACCCCCTCTTGAAATTTCTGCTGAGCAAAGACTACAGATTGCAAATTTGGGGTCTTTATCAGAAACTTTAAAATATTTCCACACTGCAGACATGGTCCACCTTTGCTGGTAGCGCAGAATAATAGCATAGAATGATCTATAGTGGGAGTGAAATCTGAGGGGGAAAAGAAAAAAAGGACAAAATCAATTCAAAAGCTAAACCCCAGGAGGCAGCTTTAAAAAATAACAAACTATCACTTTTTTTTTTAAACGCTGCAGCTCTTGCCATGCAAGGTAGTTAATAATATGTCTGCACTGCAGTACATCTGACTTGTACCAAAAAGATAATATAATTGCACTGATTAAATTTCATTGCAAATGGAATGGATTGCTTACATGCAAATCGCAATTGCATGCTATATTTAATTTTTTTGAGCTATTCTGCAGTATAATATACTATAACTTCATGCGCTTGTTGTCATTGCATTTGTCAGCGTAGTATTAACTAAGTTATACATGATTTGTTGAAACATGACAGTACACAATAAAATATATAACATATAGTTATTAAATATAATATATTATATATTATATTGCGTACTGTCATTTTTTTAAAAATCATGTGCTTACTGTCATGTCAGTGTGCTATACTATACCAAAATGACAAATTCAATGACAACAAGGGCATACATTTTATAGTATACTAGTACTACAGAATAAAATAGCATGCCATTCCATTTCGAATCAGTTTTATATAAAAAAAATTTTTTTGCTACAAGTCAGATGTACTGTAGTGCAGACAGACAGACAAACAGACATATTTAATACCATACTGCATGGCACAAAAGGCACAAAGGCGTAAGTAATACATGTTGTTTGACTGCTATGACAGTTTCAGTAGTATAGTAAAATAAGTTGGATTGTTTGTCAGTTTAAGGCAAAAAGGCAATGCATTGCTCACCGGTGAATAGTAGTAACGGTAGGCATCCAGGAGGGACAGTGCCCACTCTTGTACTTCAGTATGCTATGTGCAGCCCTCCATGAAGCTGTCTCTCGGGTCCCAGCAGCGTCTCTCGGGTCCCAGCAGCGTCTCTCGGGTCCCAGCAGCATCTCACAAGCACGAGGAGCGTCCGCGGGGAAGGTGCCAGCGTCTCAGCAGGGAACGTGCTTACGAGTGCGGCGTCTTATCCACGAGGAACGCGCAAGCCACCCACAGAACGAGTGATGTCATCCGAAGTTTCTTCCTCCGCTACTGCGCATGCCCGATTTTCAGCGCCATTATCGGCAAGAATTCTCTTTCGGCACAATGTCGAAAAGGCCATTTTCGGCCGATATGTTTAGGCGCCCGAAATTTCGGTGCATCCCTAGTATGTAATGTACCTGAAACTTATATTTACTTGATTTGACCTGTTTTTGTCCCTATATACCTTTGAAAATAAATAAATAAATAAAGAATTAAAATATATTGCCAAAGGTCTTGAATCTGTAGTGGTTATGAAGGCAGTAGTGTACCGTTGTGGGTGAAGTCAACAAAAAAGACCACTCTGAGGATGAACACAGCACAAGCAAAAAAGCAGGGGTGTACTTGCACACAACCATATACAAAGTAATGGAACATAAAATAAAAATCACCATTTTTATTCAATAACTGCAAGGCCCTGCCTATTTTATCTTGCAACATTTTTTAAAGCTGTCCCTGCTATCTAAAATGTGTTAATAACATGAGGACAATTATAAACCATATATCAAACAACAGATAACAGTAGCAGAAACAAGTAGTTTAAAGCATGAGAAACCAAGCAAATCTGATGTGAGGAACCCCCAGCATCTATGTCAGCACCCCTCCATTAGTGGGCATACTGTTATCAGACCTGCAACTATGCTAACTATGGGTAGAAATATGGATCTGTATAGAAAATATTCTTCAGTGTACATGTGTTGTCAAGAGGCGTCAAATACAAGATCTGCTCAGTGAATTCTATCAGTATCAGAGCAAAAGGTTCATACTGGTCTTGCTTGGTTTCAGTAATTGACCTGTATGTCTTGATTGTTACTCTGATGATGAGATGACCTCTGCCAATATTTTCATTTTTATAATTAATTTGTCTTTCTTTGACTTAAACCTCTTGCCCAGATGTCTGTAAATTTAATGAATAATGTTTCCAAGGAAATTAAATGAAAATGTCATGTAGTACAATCTGCACTTTCCTACAGGAATTATGGGTCTCAAGGAAGATCACACCTACCATTTATGAAACACAAAATCCACACAAACCCATAGCAGCTTGCCACAGAAAATAAATGAGGCATGGTCATGCAAAATAAATCCAATTACTGATTTTTTTTTTCAATAGTTTGTTTACAGATGTGAATTATTCTAGTGGGCACTCTGTGTTATCAGAGACAGGCTATAGTGCCTAATGAACATTCGGTTTTTATCAGGAATGCCTATATGACCTAAGGGTTTGCAGTGTATCCATCAGGTTTACCCCAATACTAACAACTGGCATGCAGAAGACAGCAGCAAGACATGAAAATGTTAATCCACAACAAATGTGGCAATAATTGCAACTGACAGTCTAAAGGCAAACAAGCAGGGATGAATAAGGTTGGTGGCAAGCAGTTAAGTAACAATTATCTAGAAGAAAACCATAGTCCCAATCTGAAATACAGAAAAAGCTATAGATAATTACCCAATAATAAGAAAGACCAGAAAGAATTGTTTTGCTCAGGCAGTGTTCTGCAGCACCAAACAGAAACAGAATGCTGCAGAATAGTTCCAAAGGAATGTGTACAGGTATACCCCACTTTTAAGTACACAATGGGGCTTATTTACTAAAGCTGGAAAGTGCAAAATCAGGCTCACTTCTGCATAGAAGCCAATGAGCTTCCAGGGTTTATTAACAAAGCTTACTTGAACAAGCTGAGGTTAGAAGCTCATTGGTTTCTATGCAGAAGTGAGCCTGATTTTGCACTTTCCAGCTTTAGTAAATAAACCCCATTGTGTACGTAAAAGTGGGGTATGCATGTATGTAAACCCTAATGGACTCCTCTTATCTGCTCCATTTTGGTTGGCATTTCTGGTAGATCAGCAGGTATTTTTCTGTGCTTGCAGGGTATTTAAAAGGGATAACACTTGAGGAAATGTATTACAGAGATGCACTGCGTACATTTTTATTTTGCCCTGATATACACTTAGTGAATACCCAAATAATTCCCTATTCTAGTAAGAATTTGGCACATGACACCAGACAAGATGTCTTAGGAAAGGTGATTTGGAGATTTTTACACTTGCATGCAGGTGGCCTTGCTGTACAAAAATATAGTAATAACATAAGGACAATCATACATCATATAGCAGCAAAAGATAACCTGTGCAGCAGAGAGAAAATGAAACAGAAAGTTTAATGTGGGTATAAATATGGAATTGGATAGCAAATATTCTCCAGTGTACATGTGACCTCAAGAAGTATCAAATAGAAGATCTGCTCAGTGAACTGTATCAGTGTTGGAGCAAAAGATTTGCAATGGTCCTGTTGGGTTCCACTAATTGATCTGTATATCTTTATTGCTACTCTGGTGATGGCATGAACTCTGCCAATATTTTTCTCGTTCAAAAGTTTTTATTTTATGTTAAAATAAATTACATGTACAGAATATAAGACAAATTATGTGATACCAGGAATAAAAAGTAGACATATTGAAGTACGGATGATAAAAAGCAAAGAAGAATTTCAAGATATTCTCGTGGGAATGACAATAAATGGCCTTATATATTTTAGAATTTGAAAACATTCTTATGGCTGAGTTTTAAACATTTTAATCCCAAGAAAATATAAATATGTCTAAAAGAAAATATATGATTTTAAAGTTTTGACCATAACTTCTAAAGTATGTTTATAGTAAGTATTATATAGTAAGGGAAGAACATAAAAGGTATATAGGAAGGGAAGGGGAGGGAATAATTCTCCGGAGGAGGTTTTATATATCAGCTAATGTTGTAATTCTATAAAAAATCTTAATCACCATAACAAATAAACTCGGTTGTCAATATTATCTGACGTATAATATTTAATCCAGGGTTTCCATATATCATCAAACTTTGTCATCTGGTTTTTATCTATAGCGTCCATTTTAGCATGGATGAAAGATTGATTCATTTTACGTTTGGTTTCTGCAATATTCACCACATCTGTTTTCCACGCATTGGCTATAGTCTGCTTTGCGGCTATCAGGAGTGTAAGAACTACCGTATTTATCGGGGTATAACACGCACCGGCGTATAACACGCACCCCAAGTTTAGGAGGGCATTTTAAGGAAAAAAGTTTTAGGAGGGAAGTTTAAGGAAAAAAAAACGTACATTTAAATGCCCGTCAATGCAGCCTTATCAGTGTGCATCTGCAGCCTTGTCCATCATTGCAGAATGATCAGTGTCATTTGCAGCTTGCCCAGCATCATTTGCAGCTTGCCCAGCGTTGTTTGCAGCCTTGCAGAGTGTCATTTGCAGCTTGCCAGCGTAATTTCCAGCTTGCCCAGCGCCGTTTGCAGCCTTGCCCATGTTTAAATATCCCGCTGCCGAGACAGACCGAGCGAGCGCCGCCGAAAAAGACAGAGCGCCGCCGAAAAAGACCCAGCCGTCTGCTCGGCTCCGCTCGTAGTCCCGCCTCCCTGCTGTTTCTGGAGCGAGCGCTGCCGAAAAAGACCGAGCCGACTGTACTGTGTATTCAGCTTGGCTCGGCTCACAGTCCCGCCCAGTATGGGCGGGACTGCAAGCCGAGCCAAGTCGAGTACACAGTACAGTCGGCTCTGTCTTTTTCCGCAGCGCTCACTCCAGAAACAGCAGGGAGGCGGGACTACGAGCGGAGCCGAGCAGGCGGCTTGGTCTTTTTCAGCGGCGCTCGGTCTTTTTCGGGGGTGCTCTGTCTTTTTCGGGGATGGGCTCGGTCTTTTTCGGCGGCGCTCTGTCTTTTTGATTCACAGACAGTGGGGATTGCCGTATAACACGCACAGACGACTTTCCCCCGATTTTAAGGGGGAAAAAGTACGTGTTATATGCCGATAAATACGGTAATTTGAATTGTTTCTGATTCAGAAAGGCTGGTTTTAAATTAAGGAGAGCTATAATTGGGTCTGGAAAAATTGGACGATCAAAAAATTTTGTAGATATCAGAAAGATTTTTTTCCAAAATGATTGTACAATTGAGCAATGCCACCAGGTATGTATATAGGTACCTTTTTCTGGACAGCCACGAAAGCAGAGGCCAGTGTTGTCTGTTGAGAATCTGGCGATTCTCGCAGGAACCAAATACCAGCGTGTGAGAACTTTATATGATGATTCAGACGCCAATATATTTATAGAGGAAGATTTTGTGAAAGACCTTAAATTATATAGACAAGTGATACCAGCCTTAGACCAAGCTTTAAAAGTTTTGGGATATTTCCAGGCTGGGTAAAAAGTCAGATTCTTGTGGAAAGATAATAGCGGATTTTGTGGAGATTGCAGACCGTGTGAATTTCTATACCTATCCCATATAGATAGAGAGTGCTTAGAAATGGGGTTATTTATAGACTTACGATCCGCAAGTTGTAACCATAATATATTGTTTATAGGAAGAGGATCACAGTCTACAGCTTCAATGAGGACCCATAAAGGAATCTCTGTAGAAGAGTGATATTTTGTTAATTGAGATAATTGAGCCGCCTTAAAATATATGTTAAAGTCTGGAAATCCCAAACCACCCAAAGCTTTGGGGAGAACAAGTGTTTTTTTGTGAAGTCTGGGTTTTATTTTCCCCCAAGTAAATTTCGTTACTTTTTGTTGAATCAGCCTAAGAAAATATGCAGGAATATGAATCGGGAGAGTTCTGAATAAATAGAAAAATTTCGGAAGAACAGACATTTTTATTGATTTTCCCAAACCATGATATCGGCATTGATGACCAATTAGATAACGACCTTGTAATATTTTTTAATAGAGCTGGGTAATTAGCTGCAAATAAATCAGAGGGGTTAGGAGTAAACTGCACACCCAGATATGGGAGGCTATGATCTACCCACTTAAAGGGTAGTGCATTTTGTAAAGATTGTTTATCTTTCTCAACAAGTGAGATGTTTAATGCTGAAGATTTTTGAATAAGGCCCGAAATAAATGAGAATTTATGTAGTACAACCATAAGATTTGGGGCCGAAACATGTGGAGAAGATAGAAAAAGGAGAATATCACTCTGCCAATATTTTAAGGTTTATTATTCATGTGTCTGCCTTTGACCTTGACCTCTTGCCCATATATTTGCTGGTGTAAGGACTGCTATTTCTAGGGTGGTGACTTGAAAGTGTCATGCACTTCAATCTGCACTTTCTTACAGGCGTTTTAGTGGAAGGGTGCAAACTTCTTGCATTCTGTATCCCATGGGAGTCCACACCTACCATTTCTGAAACATAGAACCCATACAAGCCCACAAACCGATCACAGTTGGCCAGTACCAGCTGAACCAATCAAAGACAGAGCTTCTTATCTTACACCCAAATCATAAGCCCGCAACCAAAACCTCCTGGTCTCCACCAACCGTCTTTGGGCAGACTATCTCCCCAAAGACCAAAGCCAAGAGTCTCGGGGTTATTTTAGACGCACAAATGTCAATGGATGCGCAAATAGGAGCAGTAGTCAGTCGATCTCACCATCTGCTGCGCATGCTTCGCAGACTCATCCCTTTTATCCCAAAGAATGACAAAGCAGTGGTAGTTGGAACAATCATTAATTCACGACTGGACTACGCAAACTCGCTTTACATAGGATTACCACAATATCAACTTGCGCGATTACAACTGATCCAAAACACGGCGGCAAGGCTGATAACAGGAAAAAAACCCTGGGAATCCATTTCTCCTTCACTGAGGAGCTTACATTGGCTAACCGTAAAAAATCGGATCACGTTCAAGACCCTTTGCCTCACCCACAAATGCGTGCATAGAGAAGCTCCGCAATACCTAATGGAGAAAATAAATCATTACACACCAAACCGCAGTCTTCGATCAGCCAACAAAAACCTCCTCCTCGTGCCCAAAGCCCGGTATAAATCCAAGGGGGATCGGAGATTCGCTGTCCAAGGGCCTCGGCTATGGAATGCTCTACCAATAAACATCCGCCTGGAAGAAAATCACCTGGCTTTTAGGAAAAAACTCAAGACCTTCCTCTTTTAGCAGATGATCAAAGCTCGCCACAGCGCCTAGAGGCGATTCAGTTCGCATTGTGCGCTATATAAGTATTTCATTCATTCATTCATTCAGTACAAAAGTCATATATATATATATATATATATATATATATATATATATATATATATATATATATATATATACACACTGTATATTAATGGGTGTTAAAAACATGACTAAAAAAACTGTATATGCATATACATGTGTATAAAAGATACACTATATTGCACAATTAAAATATATACTTTTTTTGTTGTTGTTATGGGCTTACAATATTCAGTGCACATTCGGCTTTAATGTACAATTTTAGCTCAGCAATTGGAATGGAATGGAAAATCCAACATGAGTAAAATACGTTGTAGATCTCCACTAAGAGTGGTGTATATGCTTTGATTAAATTTGAAATTATGATCAGTTCCTTTTATGACATTCTTATGTTTTGCTGATTTAAAATATATTGAGAACATATTATAAAAATGCATGGTCGGACATAATAAAAAGTGCTATAAGCAGAAAAGTTACAGGACATAAATAAAGATGGCATACAAAAGTATGAGGTGAGCACATGGAACAGTAAAGGAACATGCTGATCAAAAAGATAAAGTAGGCACAATTTCTCTATATAAATCCTTAAAACACTTAGTGCTTGAAACCATATGTGATAGTGACCATTAAACACACTAACAAATATCATACAGATGCAGTGTTATACAATAAGTTGTGAATCAATCATTTAAACCTTAAAACAAATGCTTAGAACTTCCAAAGAGACCTTGCAAATATTACAGTATCTCACAAAGTGAGTACACCCCTCACGTGTTTTTTTTTTTTAATCAACAAAAGTTTTTATTGATGAGAACTTAAGGCACCACATGGTATGTTTACAAAGGCATACAGTCAATGAACAGTAATATCTATTATAATCCCAACAGTCTATAGGAACTTAACAGTGAGTGCATAGCCATTGACATCTAACCCATGTGTTAAGAATCATTGTAAGGAACCCGCCGTCCTCACAGCTCCCCTATCCGAGGGGAGCTCAACATGATAGCAAGAATACTAAAATTGAGGGAAACTAAAACATGTCCCAAAACAAATGAAAGAAAGTGAACTATTACGAAATAACTCTCTCTAGTCACATCACTAACCCTGTCATTGAGAAGGTTATGTGGTTATTAGTAGGTCTTATCTGACGTGTCTCGCCAGGTACCTTGCCTTTTCCATATATTATTGTACTAAAAGCTGTTCATCCCATTAGCAATCTATCTAGTGCCAGTTGTGGGGGTGTCACATCTGGTGAGCCCAGCCAACACTGCCATATACCATAAAACTTATTTGGTGACTTCCTATGTTGATATGTGTTATTTTCCCTTACAAGGGTGGTGTTAGCCTCGTAAGCGCAATGCACACCAAAGGGGTGTACAGTCCCTCGTTAACACTGCCCAATAGGCACGTCAGTGGGTCTACTGCCAACCGCACCTGAAAGACATTATTAATTTTGGCTACAAAGGCACACCAGTACCTCACCAATTAAGGGCATCTCCAGAGCATGTGGATTAGGTCTCCTGTGTGGGCCTGACATTTCAGGCATATAGGGGTGTCTCTTCTGCCCCACTTGTGCAGCTGCACCAGCGTGCGGTACACACAGTGCAATATGAACAAATGGGATAGCCTCTGAGCTGCAGGCATGGATACCATTGGTCCCACCTCCAGGATCTCTTCCCACTGTTTACCATCAATAGGACCAACATCTCTCTCCCATTTCTCCCTACATGGCAAGAGGTCAGGAGCTTGTATATGCAATAGTAGATGGGTATAGAATCTCGAAATAGCCCCTTTCCTTTCAGGTTCAACAAATTTAGAGTTCAGAAATGCCGAATCGTCTAGGCTTAGGTCAGAATGTCTGCTCTGCATTCCAACTGCATGTTTTAATTGGATGTACTGGAAGTGATGAGCCCTGAGAACCGGAAATTCTGGCACTAGGCGAGGGCATGGCTTTAGTCTGGTTCCCTGTAGGATCTGATCTCTAAATCCTATCCATGCCCTTCTCCAAATTGGGTGCTTGGGGACCTTAGCTAGGTCTGAGTAATTTCGGTTTCACCAAATGGGGGTGCAACGCATGTACTCCGTTACTCCTAATGTGCTCCTGACCCCTTTCCACATTTCCTTAACAGTTGAGTTGTGGGGGAATTAAAGGGCATATTAGGGAATCCCATTTCCATATGGGACAGAGCTGTATAGGCTTCGTCCTGGCCTATTAATAGTCTCCTTGAGGGATCCCTGTTTGTCACTAGGTCCCACCCCATGAAGTGTTGTATGCCAGCCCACCTTTCCAGATAAGGGCTCTGAATTGTGAGTCAATCCGTCGGAACCAATACTGCGGTATCCAGGCCAGGGCGTTATGTAGGATATACAGCAGCTGTGGTGTCCAGATCATCTTAGTGAGGTTTACGCTCCCAGTTACCGAAAGTGGTAGTTTGCTCCAACTAGCTTGTTTTTGTTGAAATTTACGCAATAGTGGTTTTAGATTCAGTGTGATATATTCTCCCGGGTCTTTAGTCACCACTATTCCCAAATATTTGAAAGAAGTAACTACTGGTATGTGTGTAAGATCTGCCGACAGAGGTGTTAGTAAAGGGTCTAATCGTAAGAGAGCTGACTTATGCCAGTGAATGGCGAAGCCAGACAACTGACCAAATTGGTCAATCAATTCCATGACCGCTCTCAGGGACTCACTGGTGTCACCCAAGTATAGCAATGTGTCATCAGTGTATAGTGAGATTTTTTCCTTGTGGAACCCACAATGTTAGGAGATTCCCTCACTCTAGCTGCCAGAGTTTCCAACGCAAGGGCAAACAGTCCCTCACATGTTTGTAAATATTTTATTCTATCTTTTCATGTGACAACACTGAAGGAATTACACTTTGTTACAATACTGGTCATTGTACAATGGGCAGTATTCTAACATGATAATGACCCCAAACACACCTCAAGACAACCACTGCCTTGCTAAAGAAGCTGAGGGTAAAGGTGATGCACTGGCCAAGCATGTCTCCAGACCTAAACCCTATTGATTATCTGTGAGGCATCCTCAAATGGAAGGTGGAGTAGTGAAAGCTCTCTAACATCCACCAGCTCTATGATGTCGTCATGGAGGAGTAGAAGAGGACTCCAGTAGCAACCTGCGAAGCTCTGGTGAACTCCATGCCCAAGAGCTTTAAGGCAGTACTGGAAAATAATGGTAGTCACACAAAATATTGACACTTTGGTCCCAATTTGGACATTTTCACTTAGGGGTGTACTCACTTTTGTTGTCAGTGGTTTAGACATTAATGACTGCGTGTTGAGGTATTTTGAGGGAACAGCAAATTTACACTGTTATACAAGCTGTACACTCACTACTTCACATTGTAGCAAAGTGTCATTTCTTCAGTGTTGTCACATGAAAAGATATAATAACACATTTACAGAAAGGGGTGTACTCACTTTTGTGAGATACTGTATATATCAGCATTGTCATGTGAAACATACGCAAATGAGTGTCCCATTGGTGAAACAATGCAAACGATAAGAATCAAGACAAATGGTAAATAAAATAAAGCAAAAACAGAATATAATAAAAATGAAAGTTCTTCTCAAAACTGTTCCAACACAAAAATCCATATGTCCACAATTCTTCAAATTCATCCCATCCACCATGCTGCTTTGTGAAGAGTAGGGACGAGCTTCATGTTCGAGTCGAACATACGCTTGACTTGAACATCGGCTGTTCGCCCGTTCTGCGAATTCCGAACATTATGGGCCGTTCGCGCCAAATTCGTGTGGCGCTCACGGCCCACAATGCACTGCGCCATCGCAGTGCATTGCTGGCTCATGATTGGCCAAGCATGCACTGTGACCCCGCATGCTTGGCCAATCAAAGCATCGGCAGCGAGGAGAGCCATGATTGGCCACAGGCAGGATGCCTGTGGCCAATCATAGCTCAGGCTGTGTAGTACACGCCCCACACTATATAAGGCCGCCAGCGCGGCGGCCTTGTGTAGTGTGTTGGCGTCTGTAGGAGTCAGTGGGTGTTCTGTGTACCTTCAACACAGTATACACCGATCGTTATCGGCCGATTTTTCGTTCTTGCTCTTCTGTAGTGGTTGTTGTCTGTGTGCCCTGACCGCAGTATACACCGCTATATTCACCTATATAGCTAGCTATATTTCTCTTTTTTAATAGAGCTTGCAGTCAGTGGTAGGAGATTGTGCGTGCTGTCTGCGTGCTCTGAACCCAGTATACACCGCTATATCCATCTATATAGCTAGCTATCTTGCTCGTTTTAAATAGAGCTTGCAGTCAGTGGTAGGAGATTGTGCGTGCTGTCTGCGTGCTCTGAACCCAGTATACACCGCTATATCCATCTATATAGCTAGCTATCTTGCTCGTTTTAAATAGAACTTGCAGTCAGTGGTAGGAGATTGTGCGTGCTGTCTGCGTGCTCTGAACCCAGTATACACCGCTATATCCATCTATTTAGCTAGCTATCTTGCTCGTTTTAAATAGAACTTGCAGTCAGTGGTAGGAGCTTGTGTGTGCTGGCTGCGTGCTCTGATCTCTGAGGACTTCCAGTGTGGTGGAGAAAGAGAGGGAGCTGATGACTTCAGTCAGCCCAGGCCAGGTGCCTGTTTCTCAGCCTAATGAAGGACGTGGAGCCCCTAAGCTCCTGGAGCTCGTCAAGGAGGAGAGGTTGTTTTTGGAGAACCAGCTGGATCTTGCAGATTGGTCTCTGAGACAGCCAGGAGAGGATGCAGAGAAATCTGCAGACAGAAGAAAGAAAGCTAAAAGCTTAATTGTGAAGGCTTCCCGCAGCTACTGCGAGAAAATGAAGGTCCTGGCGGAGCTAAGGAACCGGAGAGACAGATCGGGTGTTGTAAAGAGACAAGAGTATAAGACGGTGATAGACGGATTGAAGAAGCAGTGCAACATGGTGGGTGAGCTGTTATCCAACCTGATTGACAGTGCTTCTGGTGAGAAAGATTTTCTATCTAACGTGGACAAAGCGATGAGAATTGCGTGTGACGAGGGGACCCAGGCAGGGAGACGCCGTAGACTGTATCCAGCCTCGAACACAACGCAAGAGGAGGAAATGGTGGGTCCCTCTGAGGTGGCCACCCGTGAAGAGACAGAAAAAGTGGTGGAAGGAAAGATGGATGGTGAGAAACCAGTGAGAAAGACTGTGGGTGAGGGAAAGCCATTGACCTGCAAAGAGACAGTCCCAGTGAGTAAAGGTGCAGAGAAACCTGGAAAAGTGAAAAATGTCCCTAAAGACAAAACTGCTGACTCCAGTAATCTTACAGAGGGGTCAGGTAAGCCTAAGGGTTGCCAGCCTATGAACGAGGCAGTGTCCCATGAGGGCAGGTTAGACCCCAATGATGTAGGAAGGAGGCAACAAAGAGACAATAAAGAGAAGAAGGATACCAAGGAGAAGAAGATTCCGGTGGTCCAGCTGGCTAGACTGGAGAAAATGGACTTACCAATGCAATCCCCAATGATCCCAGCCGGTAGTTGCAAGCAGGGCACGCCGTCAGTTTCGTTGTCGGCTGCCACTGCCGCAAACCGGTCTCAGGGTAAGGGGGCCGGGGTGTGTGTGGAAGATGGGAAGAGTTTGGCCAGCTTAGCCACCGCTGTGGGGAGCGGTATAGTATAAGCCGGCGGCATGGCGTCTATTGACTCAGCAATGGCGGCCGGGAGCAAAAAAACGCCGTCCTCCCGCGGGAGGAGGGGCGGTGCTTCGGGTCGAGAGGCCAATGGTAGTGTAGCAGAAGGGGATGACGCACTTCCGGTGCGCGGGTTGGCTTCCGGCGGGGTTGGCCCGCGACCGGAAGTGACGATGGCGGAACCGGAAGTAGGCCACGAAGGACACATCCAGCCGGTGACTACTACGATTTCGGGCCCTCCTTCCGGTCAGGGTAATACCAATGGAAATACTTGCATTGTAATATCAAATAATGTAGAGCCAGGTCAAGTTACTGCCTGGGGTGACTGCCCAATGGGTGAGTTGGATAGGGAGAACCCCGCAATGGCATATATTCGTGGCTTAGAGGGATCCCAGCAGGAACAGGACCAGGTGTTGGTGGATTCCTGCGGGGCCCATATGGAGGTAGAATGGCAGGAAGCTTTGGAAGCCTTGCTTTACAGCTCTGAGGATGAGACTTGTCCTAAGGTTCAGGCTGGGGTAAACAATATGGGGAGTGTGACTTCTCATGCCGGGAGTGGGGGGGCTGCTTCTCATGTTGTACCCCCAGTGTCTGTGGCAGAGGCTCCTCCTCCGGGGCCCGTGTTAAGGGGGACACCGGAGGTAAGGTTGCTGACGGCACTTGGTGAGAGGCGTTCCTACGCCAACGTGGCTGGGTCTAGTGTGCCTCTGGACCACCTGTACCACCAGTTCGGGGCCAGTAATTTTCGGGTACCCCCGACTGGTCAGACCCCTGGGGCCAATACTTGGTCTAGGGGGACAGGTGGTCCGGAGCGCAAGCGTAGGAACGTAGTCCAGCTGAGGTGGGAAGGTGAAGGTCAGTGCCCCACGAGGGGTCAGGTGGTCGACATGGTCCTGGCGTTGGGGTTCAGGGTGGCTGAGCTATTTGCTGTAATCCACCCAGCTGGCTCCCCTGACTTTGATGTCAGTTTCACCAATGCTGTGGCCATGGAGCGTTTTATAACTGCTTTTGGGTTGGTTAAAGGGGCTGATCCCTGGAAAGGGTTCCGTCTGATCCCTCTGAGTAGGCAGGAAGAGATCAAAAACCTGACGGTGTTAGTGAGGAACGAGAGCCTGCCCCCAGAGGACATAGCAACTTGGCTGGGAAGACACGGCCAGTTGCAGTGTCCTCTGAACAAATGCCTAGATGAGCGTGGGGTATGGACTGGAGCATGGAACACCAGGATTCGCTTGAAAAGATCTGGCAACACGGTTGCGCATGTCCCAGGGAGTGCTTTCCTGGGAAGGGACAGAATTCTGGTGTTCTACCCAGGTCAGCCCCGTAGGTGTTTCAGGTGCGGGTGTCCAACCCACCTGAGTGCAGATTGCACAATCGTGCGCTGCACTAAGTGTAATAAGTTTGGGCACTCAGGTGACACTTGCGGTTTGATCTGCTGCAATCTTTGTGGTCAAATGGGGCATCCCTTTAGTAGATGCCCCAGGGCCTACAGGGGTGAAGCTGCAGCAGATGGTGGGCCAGGTGGGGATAGTGCTCCGCCTCCTGCTGGGCAGAGTTCTAGAGGAGAAAGGCAGGATAGTACTCCTGCGGCAGAACCGCAGGGTGCATCCCGAACCCAAAAAACAAGTAGAGTCCCTCAAAAAGAGAAAGGGGTACGGCCTGTAGATGTTGCCCAGGCCCCTGGTGTTGAAGTCCAGGTGTCTGGTCAAGATATTGGTCAGGTGGGGGTGGTTGGGCCTTCTCTTTCGGGTGGGGGGGCACAAGGTTCCAGCTCCCAGGTTTCTGTTCCCACTCCCCTTCCTCGGAGATGTAGGCCAGGAAGGCGCCTGGTCACTGTCTCTTCATCCGAATCTTCGGCTGGGGATGATAGGTCTGGGGAGGAGGAGATGGAGGTTTCAGTTAAAGGGGCTCAGAAGCGCCCAAAAGAGGTGTCGGATGAGGAGGGTGAAGTTGCTTGGGTCATGATCAGGAAAAAACAAGGGAAGAAGAAGAAAAAGAGGGCTCCGCCACCTGAGGTGGATCCTGGGCCATCATCAGGGCCTAGTAGTAGAGGTGAAACTATACTTATAGATTTTTCTTCTGGGGATGAGGTGGGGGAAGATGACATGTAAAAATTGTTTTTCCCCCTTTTGATTGTATAGTTTGGTGTTGTTAGTTACTTTGTAAAGTGAATGTAAACTGATATTTGTTTTGTGATGTAAAATTTGTATGATTGGTAGCAGTTATCTATTAAAAAAAATATCCACCTATATAGCTAGCTATCTTGCTCGTTTTAAATAGAGCTTGCAGTCAGTGGTAGGAAATTGTGCGTGCTGTCTGCGTGCTCTGAACCCAGTATACACCACTATATCCACCTATATAGCTAACTATCTTGCTCGTTTTAAATAGAGCTTGCAGTCAGTGGTAGGAGATTGTGCGTGCTGTCTGCATGCTCTGAACCCAGTATGCACCGCTATATCCACCTATATAGCTAACTATCTTGCTCGTTTTAAATAGAGCTTGCAGTCAGTGGTAGGAGATTGTGCGTGCTGTCTGCATGCTCTGAACCCAGTATACACCGCTATATCCACCTATATAGCTAGCTATCTTGCTCGTTTTAAATAGTGCTTGCAGTCAGTGGTAGGAGATTGTGCGTGCTGTCTGCGTGCTCTGAACCCAGTATACACCGCTATATCCATCTATATAGCTAGCTATCTTGCTTGTTTTAAATAGAGCTTGCAGTCAGTGGTAGGAGATTGTGCATGCTGTCTGCCTGCTCTGGACGCAGTATACACTGCTATATCCACCTATATAGCTAACTATCTTGCACGTTTTAAATAGAGCTTGCAGTCAGTGGTAGGAGATTGTGCGTGCTGTCTGCGTGCTCTGAACCCAGTATACACCGCTATATCCACCTATATAGCTAACTATCTTGCTCGTTTTAAATAGAGCTGGCAGGCAGTGGTTGGAGATTGTGCGTGCTGTCTGCATGCTCTGAACCCAGTATACACCGCTATATCCACCTATATAGCTAGCTATCTTGCTCGTTTTAAATAGAGCTTGCAGTCAGTGGTAGGAGATTGTGCGTGCTGTCTGCGTGCTCTGAACTCAGTATACACCGCTATATCCATCTATATAGCTAGCTATCTTGCTTGTTTTAAATAGAGCTTTCAGTCAGTGGTAGGAGATTGTGCATGCTGGCTGCGTGCTCTGATCTCTGAGGACTTCCAGAGAGGTGGAGAAAGAGAGGGAGCTGATGACTTCAGTCAGCCCAGGCCAGGTGCCTGTTTCTCAGCCTAATGAAGGACGTGGAGCCCCTAAGCTCCTGGAGCTCGTCAAGGAGGAGAGGTTGTTTTTGGAGAACCAGCTGGATCTTGCAGATTGGTCTCTGAGACAGCCAGGAGAGGATGTGGAGAAATCTGCAGACAGAAGAAAGAAAGCTAAAAGCTTAATTGTAAAGGCTTCCCGCAGCTACTGCGAGAAAATGAAGGTCCTGGCGGAGCTAAGGAACCGGAGAGACAGATCAGGCGTTGTAAAGAGACAGGAGTATAAGACGGTGATAGACGGATTGAAGAAGCAGTGCAACATATTGGGTGAGCTGTTATCCAACCTGATTGACAGTGCTTCTGGTGAGAAAGACTTTCTATCTAACGTGGACAAAGCGATGAGAATTGCGTGTGACGAGGGGACCCAGGCAGGGAGACGCCGTAGACTGTATCCAGCCCCGAACACAACGCAGGAGGAGGAAATGGCGGGTCCCTCTGTGGAAGCCAGCCATGAAGAAAAGGAAAGTGCGGTGGAAAGAAAGGTGGCCAGTGACAAACCAGAGGGAAAGACTGTGGTGGAAAGAAAGCCAGCGGTGTGTAAAGAAACAGTTTTGGAGAGAGAGAGTGCTGTGAAGGCTGAAAATGTGAAGAGCATTCCTGGTGAAAAGACTGCTAGCCCTGCTAACTCCACTAATCCTGCAGAGGGGTCAGGTAAGCCTAAGGGTTGCCAGCCTATGAATGAGGCTGTGTCCCCAGAGGGCAGGTTAGACCCCGGTGAAGGGGGAAGGAGGCAGCAAAAGGACATTAAAGACAGGAGTGTTGTTAAGAAGATACCAGTGGTGCAGCTTGCTAGGATAGTAAGCAAAGGAAAAATGGACTTACCTGTACAGTCCCCAGTGATCCCAGCCGGTGGTTGCAAGCAGGGCACGCCGTCAGTTGCGTTGTCGGCTGCCACTGCTGCAAGCCGGTCTCAGGGTAAGGGGACTAGGGTATATGAGAGTCAAGCCAGCTTGGCTGCCGCTGTGGGCAGCGGTGCAGTGTCGGCCGGCGGCATGGCATCTGACAGTTCGGGAATGGCGGCCGTGAATAAGAGAACACCGTCTTCCCGCGGGAGGAGGGGTGGTGCTACTGACCGCGAGGCCAATAGTAGCACGGGAAGGGGTGATGACGCACTTCCGGTGCGCGAGCTGGTTCATGGCGAGAATAGCCCGCGGCCTGAAGTGACGGTGGCGGGTCCGGAAGTTGACCCCGAGGGTCGTTTTCAAAGGACTTCCGGTCTGCTTTCTGGTCAAGAGAGTGTAAACAGTAACAGTAACAGTAATGTTGAAATGTCTAATTGTATAGTGCCAGAACAAGCTACGGCCTGGGGTGACTGCCCAATGGGCGAGCTTGATGGTGAGAACCCTGCAATGACGTTCATTCGCGGCTTGGAGGGTTCTCAATCAGGGCCGAGCCAAGTGTCAGTGGATTCCTGCGGGGCCCATATGGAGGTGGAGTGGCAGGAAGCCTGGGAGGCTTTGCTTTATAGCTCTGAGGATGAGACCTATCCTAAAGTTCAGGCTGGGGTAAACGATGTGGGGAGTGTGACTTCCCATGCCGGGAGTGGGGGGGCTGCTTCTCATGTTGTACCCCCAGTGTCTGTGGCAGAGGCTCCTCCTCCGGGACCCGTACTAAGGGGGACACCGGAGGTAAAGTTGCTGACGGCACTTGGTGAAAGGCGTTCCTACGCCAATGTGGCTGGGTCCAGTGTGCCTCTGGACCACCTGTACCACCAGTTTGGGGCCAGTAACTTTCGGGTACCCCCGGCTGGTCAGACCCCTGGGGCCAGTACTTGGTCTAGGGGGACAGGTGGTCCGGAGCGCAAGCGTAGGAATGTGGTCCAGCTGAGATGGGAGGGTGAAGGTCAGTGCCCCACGAGGGGCCAAGTGGTTGACATGGTCCTGGCGTTGGGGTTCAGGGTGGCTGAGCTATTTGCTGTGATCCACCCAGCTGGCACCCCTGACTTTGATGTCAGTTTCACCAACGCTGTGACTATGGAGCGTTTTATAACCGCTTTTGGGTTGGTTAAAGGGGCTGATCCCTGGAAAGGGTTCCGCCTGATTCCTTTGAGTAGGCAGGAGGAGATTAAAAACCTGACGGTGTTAGTAAGGAATGAGAGCCTGCCCCCGGAGGACATAGCAACTTGGCTGGGGAGACACGGCCAGTTGCAGTGTCCTCTAAATAAATGCTTAGACGAGCGTGGGGTATGGACTGGAGCATGGAACACCAGGATTCGTTTGAGAAGATCTGGCAACACGGTTGCACATGTCCCAGGAAGTGCTTTCCTGGGACGAGATAGAATCCTGGTGTTCTACCCAGGCCAGCCCCGTAGGTGTTTCAGGTGTGGGTGTCCAACCCACATGAGTGCAGATTGCACAGTTGTGCGCTGCACTAAGTGCAATAAGTTTGGACACTCAGGTGACACGTGTGGGTTGATCTGCTGCAACCTTTGCGGTCAAATGGGGCATCCCTTTAGCAGATGCCCCAGAGCCTACAGGGGTGAAGCTGCAGCAGGTGGTGGGCCAGGAGGGGATAGTGCACCTCCTCCTGCTGGGCAGAGTTCTGGAGGGGAAAGGCAGGGAAGCGCTCCTACGGCGGAGCCACAGGGTGCACCTCGAACCCAAAAGGCAAGTAGGGTCCCTCAAAGAGAAAAGGGGGTACGGCATGCAGATGTTGCCCAGGCCCCTGTCACTGAAGTTCAGGTGCCCGGTCCAGATATTGGTCAGGTGGAGGTAGTTGGGCCTCCCTTTTTGGATAAGGGGGGGGCACAGGGTTCTGTTTCCCAGGTTACTGCTCCCACTCCCCTTCCTCGGAGATGTAGGCCGGGCAGACGTCTGGTCACTGTCTCCTCATCCGATTCTTCGGCTGGGGATGACAGGTCTGGGGAGGAGGAGATGGAAGTCTCGGTTAAGGGGGCTCAGAAACGCCCAAAAGAAGTATCGGATGAGGAAGGTGAAGTGGCTTGGGTCACGATTAGGAAAAAGCAGGGGAAGAAGAAGAAAAAAAGGGCCCCGTTACCTGAGGTGGATCCTGGGCCACCAGAAGGGCCTAGCAGTAGGGGTGATGCTCTACTTATAAATTTTTCTTCTGGGGAGGAGGAGGGGGAAGATGACATGTAAGTTGTTTTTTCCCTTTTGTTTGTATAGTTTATTATCTGTTAAATTGCAAAGTGTATGTTAACTGATATTTGATTTGTAATGAAAAATTTGTATGTTCGGTAGCAGATAACCATTAAAAAAATATCCACCTACATAGCTCTTCTCTATTTGAGCCATCTGCCATCTGCAGGAGTTAGTGGAAGTTGTGTGTGCCTCCAGCACAATATACACTACCCAATTGCTGGTTTTCCCAACTCCCTTCAGGCCATTACCATGTCTGGAAGGCCAGCAAGGAGAGGCAGACAGGCGCGAGCCGCTAAAAGAGGGCAAGCAGGCTCTGTGTCTAGAGACAACAGTGCTGGTCGTGGACGCGGTGCATCGTCATCATCAGCACGTGGCCATGGGACACGCTTGTCCTTCTTTTCGGCAGCTGGACATGTTGAGCCGCAACATGCCAACGACTTGGTAGAGTGGATGACCAAGCCCTCTTCATCCTCCTCATCGTCTCTCACCCAGGCTCAGGGTACTAGCAAAGCAGCTGCCAACGCATCGTCTTCCCTCCTCTCAATGTCATCATCAGTGACTCCTTCCCTAGACCCACCACGTCCTCCTGAGGAGTCTCCTGAACTCTTTGAGCACAGTGTTGGGTACATGCTCCAGGAGGATGCCCAGTGTTTTGTAGGCTCTGATGATGACACTCAGCTAGAGGAAGGCAGTAGCGTGCATGCAGAGAGAGGGGATGCTCAAGAAGGACAGCAATCTGGCAGTCATGTTCCACAAGCTGCAGCATACTGCCAGGTTTGCTCCAGCGATGAAGAGGGAGGGCATGATGAGGGCACTGACTCCACGTGGGTGCCTGGTAGGAGAGAGGAGGAGGAGGCACATGTCCAACGAGGCAGGATGCCCTCCGGGGGCCAGCTTAGGGGCAGCACACTGACTGAATCACACCGCAGAGCTCCGCCTGTGCAGGGCGCTGCCTCTGCGCGTTATTCTAAAATGTCTTTGGTGTGGGCCTTTTTTGAGATGAGTGCATCAGATCGCACCGCTGCTATTTGCAACATATGTCTCAAGCGTATCTCGCGTGGCCAAAACATCAGCCGCTTAGGCACCACATGCTTGACCAGACATATGTTGACCTGCCATGCAGCTCGTTGGCAAGCGTACCTCAAAGACCCACACCAAAGAACAAAGCGGACCTCTCCTAGCTCCTCATCAGCTTGGATCTCCAACCCCACTAGACCTTCAGTCCTCTCTGAAACCTACACTGAGAGGAATGAAGGTGTAGAATTAGGTGTGTCACAGCCAAGTGCTTGCGGACACTCTGCTAGCAGTACACGCACATCCGATTGTAGCAGGCAAATTTCCCTGCCCCAGCTGCTGGACAGTAGAAAGAAGTTCACTTCCAGCCATCCACATGCCCAGCGGTTGAATGCTAGCTTGGCTAAATTGCTAGCACTTCAACTGCTGACTTTTTAGTTGGTAGAATCGACCCCCTTCCGTGGGTTTGTGCAATGTGCGGTTCCTCAGTGGCAGGTCCCCAAACGCCACTTTTTCTCACGGAAGGCGATTCCGGCTCTCCACCGGCATGTGGAAGGCAATGTCCTTGCCTCGCTGGACAGGGCGGTCAGCGGTAAGGTGCATATTACCGCTGACTCATGGTCCAGCAGGCATGGACAGGGACATTACCTGTCTTTCACGGCCCATTGGGTCACTCTTCTGGCAGCTGGGAAGGATGCAGGACAAGGTGCAGTAGTGTTGGAGGTTGTTCCGCCACCACGCCTCCAAAATGCTACTACTGGTTGTGACACACCTCTCTCCTCCATCCCCTCCTCTTCTTCTTCCTCCATGGCCTCTTCCAGTGCTCTGTCCTCAGAACCAGCGGTGCTCCGTAGGCGTTCCAGGGGCTACGCAAGTACGCAGGCAAAACGATGCCATGCTGTGCTTGCGCTGGTTTGTTTGGGGGACAGGAGCCACACTGGGGCGGATGTTTTGTCAGCTCTGCAGGGGCAGGCCGAGAGGTGGTTGACGCCATGCCAGCTTAAGCCAGGAATGGTGGTTTGCGACAATGGCACCAACCTCCTCTCCGCCCTCCGACAGGGACAACTGACCCATGTGCCCTGTGTGGCTCACGTCCTTAACCTGGTGGTGCAGCGGTTCTTGGGCAGGTACCCGGGCTTACAGGATGTCCTGAAGTAGGCCAGGAAAGTCTGTGTGCATTTCCGCCGATCATTTAATGCCTGTGCTCGGCTGGCTGAGCTCCAAAAGGAGTTGAACCTGCCCAAGAACCGCCTTATATGTGACATGCCCACCAGGTGGAACTCAACGTTGGCCATGCTGCAGCGGCTGCACACGCAGCAGAGGGCCATCAATGAGAACCTGTGCAAGTATGGCACCAAGACAGGGTCAGGGGAGATTGGTGAGTGTATATTTATACAGTGTATATCTATATAGATAGATACATACACAGTGAGGGGGAAACGTATTTGATCCCCTGCTGATTTTGTACATTTGCCCACTGACAAAGAAATTATCAGTCCATAATTATAATGGTAGGTTTATTTTAACAGTGAGAGACAGAATAACAACAAAAAAAATCCAGAAAAAACACATTTCAAAATGTTAATTTGAGTTTTAATGAGTGAAATAAGTATTTGATCCCCTATCATTCAGCAAGATTTTTGGCTCCCAGGTGTCTTCTATACAGGTAATGAGCTGAAATTAGGAGCACTCTCCTAAAGGGAGTGCTCCTAAACTCAGCTTGTTACCTGTATAAAAGACACTTGTCCACAGAAGAAATCAATCAGATTCCAATCTCTCCACCATGGCCAAGACCAAAGAGCTGTCCAAGGATGTCAGGGACAAGATTGTAGAACTACACAAGACTGTAATGACATACAGGACCATCGCCAAGCAGCTTTGTGAGAGGGTGACAACAGATGGTGCGATTATTCGCAAATGGAAGAAACACAAAATAACTGCCAATCTCCCTCAGTCTGGGGCTCCATGCAAGATCTTACCTGGTGGAGTTTCAATGATCATGAGAATGGTGAGGAATCAGCCCAGAACTACACAGGAGAACCTTGTCAATGATCTTAAGGCAGCTGGGACCATAGACACCAAGAAAACAATTGGTAACACACTATGCCGTGGAGGAGTGAAATCCTGCAGTGACCACAACGTCCCCCTGCTCAAGAAAGCACATGTACAGGCCCGTCTGAAGTTTGCTAATGAACATCTGAATGATTCAGAAGAGAACTGGGTGAAAGTGTTGTGGTCAGATGAGACCAAAGTTGAGCTCTTTGGCATCAACTGAACTCGCCATGTTTGGAGAAGGAGGAGGAATGCTGCCTATGACCCCAAAGTGTGGGCAAACATACCAGTGGCAGGGGCTTAAGGGCCATGGTTAAACAAAACCTGGACTTCCTTGTACCTATAAAATACGTTTGTATTGCTTTTCCACAAGCTGGATTCTCAGGGATACATATACATTACAGTCTCAGGGGTACATAGAAGGCAGCAAGGATCACCACGGCACATGGAAGGCAGGAAGGATGGATCACTACAGCGCATGGGAGGCAGGAAGGATGGATCACTACAGTGCATGGAAGTCAGGAAGGATGGATTACTACAGGGCATGGAAGGCAAGAAGGATGGATCACTACAGGGCATGGAAGGCAGGAACGATGGATCACTACAGTGCATAGAAGGAAGAGAGCTATCAGAGAATTCACTCAGGCTCAGGCAGGCATTGTGTACACTATTTTTTCAATGCCCACACACGCAACCCCTTCACAGAACAACATTGGCTGCATGGCGGGGGTTGAGGGCGGGCACCGGGGGACACAGAGAGGAGGTGGAGAAGAACTAGCCTACCTTCTCCTCCCTCCTTGTACTGGATGGATCTAGAGCCGACAGGGCCTGTGAGTAGGTGGGCTGTGTACTGACTGAGCTCCAGCCTCGCCAGCTGTAGCGCAGAGCGGTGCACACCAGACAGGAGAATTAGTGGAGTCAAGTACCGGAACTTGTTCTGGTACTTGGCTCCACTGCGGGACTCAGCCTGGATTTGGCAGACACCGGGCTTAACTTGAAATTCTGGGACGTCCCTGTGATTTTGGGAAGGTTGGGAGGTATATATATATATATATATATATATTTATTTATGGTCGGAGCCCTCCGTTCTAAGAGATATGAAAGAACACATAAACACGTCACAAGACTAACAACATAAAATAGACCTGAATTGTGCCCTTGGTCTGCTGTAAGGTAAGCCCTTGTGAGCTGGGCGGTGAGCCCTGGTCTGCTGGGTGATATGCCAAGAGAAGGCCGCATACCTTAAGAAAGAAAATGGATGTTTCTGTAGAGAAACGTGTTTTAAGAGAAGTACTCTGAGAAGGGAAATGGGTGGGTGGGTACCTTGCACTGAAACCGACACAGACCGTTGTGGGTGGTCTGCTTAAATACCCTCCGGGCTCCTCCCATAATTACGGGCCACCATACTGGCCCTCTTATTTATGGTCGGAGCCCTCCGCTCTAATGCCGCGTACACACGACAGGACTTAAGTCCGGCAGACTTTCGACGGAGTTCTGAAGGAGTTCTGACAGAGTTCTGACGGACTTTCCAAATCTTGTCTTGGCCACACACAATCACACCAAAATCCAACGGATTCGAACGTGATGACGTATGACTGGACTAGAATAAGGAAAGTCATAGCCAGTAGCCAATAGCTGCCCTAGCGTCGGTTTTAGTCTGTCAGACTAGCACACACACGAGCGAATTTCTGGGTCCGGCAGAGTTCTGGCGGAAAAATTTGAAGCATGTTCCATTTCTAAAGTCTGTCAGACTTTTGTGAATCAAAAGTCCGTTGCAGCCCACACACGATCGAATAGTCTGCCGAAATCATTCCGTCAGACTTTTGATGTTGAAAAGTCCGGTCGTGTGTACGGGGCATAAGAGATATGAAAGAACACATAAACACGTCACAAGACTAACAACATAAAATAGACCTGAATTGTGCCCTTGGTCTGCTGTAAGGTAAGCCCTGGTGAGCTGGGTGGTGAGCCCCGGTCTGCTGGGCGATATGCCAAGAGAAGGCCGCAAAAGACTTAGTTTAGGGAGGTAATTATTAATTTATGTACAACAAGACACTACGGGGCAAAGTTGCTGAAGGCTCAGGACATTTCCACTTGTGGATTGGAGATGTATCGAGTAAAGCGAGTGGATTCCCGCCTGCCCATCTTTGATCGCGTGGACTGGGACCCCGTTTCGTGAGGCTGCTGATGCTGCTCCAATGCGAAAGAATGTCCAAGAAAATGACCAAGGTCCTGGCCTAATTTGCTCAAAAGGAACCTGACGTGACTAATGAACTGGTTGCTGCCTGGAGTACTAATCGGGAACGGTAGTAATGGGCTGTCCTGCGAGGGATCAAACATATGGGCCAAAAATTGATCTAGGATGGACACGGGGCACCAGGCTTTGAGAGTTTGGAAAGGTTTGATGTCAACCCCTGGACCGGACTATTGTGTTTTGGACACCCTGAGGAGCAAGATGAAGTAAGTCTGATGGCGTGTGAGGTGGCGTCTACGTAACACTTTACAACTGGGATGGTGACAGTATTCACTGGGGCGTAAGAAGCTGTAGAAAGCCAGGTAGATGGCTGCTTGAATGACCAGGCTGAATTTAACCCAAAGGGGAATGTGACAGGATGAAAGACACGTCTCGGAATATGGTGCTGGTGACGGGTAGCCGTTTGATACTGATTTGGGGTCATTGCCTGTGAATACCACGCAACATGGTCTTGACCGTATGGGCGGCAAACAAGACGGTTTGTTAGGATCTCATAAGGGGATGAAATACTGGATGTCAGCTGAGTGGGGTCTAAGGTATTGTATGACAATGCCAACTGTGTGTGGTGGCATAATATGAAGACCAGGATGTGATGGAGAACTCTTGGTATTGCTCTGGGCTTTGAGGCTAGTAACCTGACATGCAGTAGAACCTCTAGGCTGCACGGTAGGCCTTCAGGGTGTTGTGAGATAATGAAAGATTAATAAGGCAGGTAGCGTCGTGAAAGTGTTGTTTGAATCCGATGTTAGCTATGACCAGTGTGGGATAAGAGACATGGTCGGGTCGGTTCCAGGTTCCTGCAAAAAATAACGAAGCAAAGTTAACGGGTAGTGCGTCAGCCAGATTATTGCGTTTGTCTGGGATGTGGACACATAGGACGTTAGATTGGTGCTGTGGGGATAGTGGCACCAGCCTGCGCAGGAAGGCCACGATGGCCGGCTACTAGGACCTCCTTTATTCATAATGACGGCTGTGGCTTGGTTGTCTGTGGCGAACGTCACTGTTTGTCCTGCCCAGTTGTTGCACCAGACTTGAGCTGCTGCGACAATGGGGTAGAGGTCAAACAAAGAGGAGGACTAACTGAAACCCAGGAATCAAGAGGATTTCTGACGGCCATGGCCCTATAAACCCAAGTTTGGCCAAAAATTGAGACTTGTGGAGGCTGTGGTGACCATGACTACCTGAGATGAAGAGAGAGATGCTGAGGGAATACACATTGGCATGCCATTCCAATTTGTGAGAAATTCGACTCCCATGGGCAGATCTGCTATAGCTGGCCCATCTTAATTTAAGGATTTAGTCAGGGTTTTTACCTGAAAGAGAAACACTAAAAGGTGGGAGGTAAAGGATTACCTTGAGTCTGGCTGCTGCCTTGGCTGTAAATGAGCGGTGATAGTCAAAGGATGGGCACCCTGCGTACTTGTGACCTGCTGCATGCAGATACGGGTCCAATTCTACCCTCCTGTTGGGGTTGCTCTGCCTAGCATGTCTCTGACTGTCCCCAAGGCCAGCACAAACTCTGTGACAGTGAGCTTGGGATTAAGTAAAGGGTCTCTGGCCTTCAGGATGACGGAGACATCTCCCCGCGAATATGACTTGTTCTAGGCCAAGTTGTGTACTGCTATGAGGAGGGATGCTAAGTTAACGTCGTTGTCATCCAAGATGTCCTCCTAGATGCCCTGCTAGGACAAGGTGTGCAGGGAAGACGATGGTGCAGAAGTTGGGTGTATCTGTAAGTGAAGGTACGGGAATGACGGTGGTGACTGGAGCTGGTAGGGGCACGGCTGGGCGTACCTCTAGGGCTGTCACTCTGCTTGGACTTCGGCGACTGCTGTTGACAGTGTGGTTACGCAGGAGTGCAGCTGAGTAGTCGCAAAGAAGATAGACTGAAGTGGTGCCTGGAAGGGCTGCCACTGGCGGTGGAAACAGTAGCCTAAAGGCTTGATTTCCTGGCTGCGGCAGGGTAGGATTTACTCCTGCGACACCGTTCTGCTATGAGTTGTTTTTTTTATTGGTCCAAGCTCTTGTGAGACTGTAAACCGCCACTTGCTGAGCCCGTAAAGGGTAAAGGCAGGGCTGAGGCAAAGTCCTCACTGTCTGCCTGTGACATGGCGTCAACTAAAAGCAAGAGGGGGGGTGCGTATGTTTGAGGTAAGTTGCAAAGGTAGGAGGGGATAGTTGCGTTTGGGTAGATAAGATGAAAGGCGGAAGGAAACAAGAAGAATAGGACAAGGAACGACAGCCATAGTGACAGTTGGTTTGCGCTCGAGCGCTGTTGAGTGTGACTTTAGAAAACTCAAAAGAATGCGTGACAACCGAGGTGAGCCAGGAGGTGACTGGCTAGGTAACCGATAGCTTGGGTGTCAGTCTGACCTCGGCACAGACTAATGAACCAGAGCGCCCCAGGGCGGACTGGGGTGGGTAGCTGAAGTCTGGTATACTAAGTAGGAATGTTGCGATCTGTAGTTAATTGACGTGGGTTCGGTCTACTAATGCTTGCACTGCCAGCAAGTATGGAGATTAGGCGACCTTGTCTGCGTATTGAAGGCTTGTGCTTCGAAAACAGAGTCAAGTGCACAGAAGTATGTGACAGTTACTAACGCCTCAGGAGCAGGTCAAATTCTGTATGTGAAATAAAAATATGTAGTGAAAGAGTGTTTAAGAGAAAGGGGGAATCCCATTGAACTAAACACCTGACTTTATGCCCTAGTTGTGAAGTTGACTGGGTGGGGTCGAGAACTGAGTTGACCAGGAGCCTGTAGTAAGGTGACATGAGAATTTCGTTTTGACAAGGGGGATTGCAAAGAGCTGTTTGGGGCAAAGCTGGCCCCCTGGTGAAGATGCAAGCCCTCGACAATGGGGTTGTTTTTTTTTTTTTTTTGTTGGGAGATACTGTCCAAACCTGGTGCAGGGTAGACTAACTGGTGTTCTAACTGGCCTAAAAAGGGGAAAGAGACAGAGAAAACGATGAGCAGCCGTGTTGCTACTGGAGACGATGAGTGGCAGTTTGAGCCACTTGCTGAAATGCTTGCAGCGATTGCAAGGAAGTGGCCTTATTTGAATTATGAGGTGAGAATGAATGAATGGATGAATGAAGTGAGCAGCTGTGTTGCTACTGGAGATGAGTGACCGTATTAAGCTATTGCAGAGATGCTTGCAGCGATTGCAAGAAAGCAGCTTTTTTTGTATCTATAAATTAAATTATAAGTGTGTAGGAATGAGGAGAGCAGCCGTGTTGCTACTGGAGATGAGTGGCCATATTGAGTCATTGCATTGATGCTTGCAGCGATTGCAAGGAGCTTTGTTGAAAGGCGAAAGAAAAGGTTATAGAGGAAATGTGATTATGTAGGAATGACCATGCGCAACACTGAGCAAATTGGTGGAGAGAATTGTGTATGATCATGTATGGATAGACTGAGAAAGTCAAACGTAAGTACTGCTGAATTCGTACAGTCGATGTGACTAGTTTGAACTGGGTTATAGCTATGGAATAGTCTGCGAAAGATTTGACTCATTTGAGTCGGTGATGCAACAGAATTCGGCTTGGTTGTTAGAGTTGCGTTTGGCAAGGACTGGAATCGTTGCGCCGATGCTGCGACTAGACTCGAATCCTCCGTAGATGCGACTGAGAGGCTCGTATATGGGATCCGACCGTATCGCTGAGGATATGGCTGGGTTCAGATTGATTGAATTGTGATGGTGGTTGAAGGGGCTGGTGATTGCCAATGATCCGAAACATAGAAGCGAAGTTGCGACTAGATTCGAATCGGCCGTAGATGCGAGGTGACTACAGGGCTCGTATGACAGATCTGCCCGTATTGCCGATGATATGGCTGGGTTTGAATCGACTAAATGGTGATGGCGGTTGAAGGGGCTTTGTGATTGCCGAGGATCCGAAACATAGAAGCGAAGTTGCGACTAGATTCGAATCGGCCGTAGACGCGAGGTGAGTAAGGGGCTTGAGTGTTGGATTTGACCGCATCGCCGTGAAGTGAATAGCTCGAGTAAACCTGCGTTGGGTAGAAAGCATGAAATACATGAAAGATGACATAGTGCGACTTTTTGCAAAACGAACATGATAAACGAACATGATAACGTAACTTCTAGAGTTTAGAGGAGTGGTAACAACAAAGTCCTACCTACGACAGCGAGTGTGTAGCGGTCCGAGCGTGGGACAATCGATGAAGATATACGACCGATCTCGAAGGTACAACTACGTGGACACGCAGTGAGTTGGCAGAGTCAGCCTGTGCAATGCTTTTGACACGAATCAGCTTAAAAAATGTATGAGATGAATCTGATATAAATTGGCAGTAAGGAGTATCTGATACGAATTGGTTGTAGAGTGTATGCCATTCCTTACTGTGAAACCAAACACCTATCAACCACCCATCCCCCCAGGCTAGTCAAGTGCAGGAAAGACATCAGGTGGGTTTAATTACACCTCAATCTGCCACAGAAACCCATACAAACAATACCTGTTTATCTCAAAAAAAGGATGAGAACAGTGAATCTTATAACCAGTGAAGCCTATGGCGAGTGATATTGGAGAACGACCGACAGCGACTCGGAGGCTTGGATCTATGAATGAATCATATGTTTGGTAGAAGGAATTTATGAATGTACTATGCCTGTGCCGAAAGATGTCGGGACACGAGTGTCAACAACTCAGAGGTAGGTTTTGCGAAAGGGGTGCAGGATAGTAAGCATGATTAGCCGCAAGTTTGCACATGATATGAAAAGATTCAGATACTACTTATCTGCGACCATGAGCGGGAACCGCTGACGAAGACCACGAATAAAGAAGCCGAAGTGCACCTGCAATTGGACGCACAGATAGTCGACCGTGAGGGAGCTGAGAAGAGTCGGCCCCTTGATGTGCAGTACCTTGCACTGGAACCGACACAGACCGTTGTGGGTGGTCTGCTTAAATACCCTCCGGGCTCCTCCCATAATTACGGGCCACCATACTGGCCCTCTTATATATATTGTGGCAGCAGGCAGGTAAAATCACCTGGTTGTATCCAGGATGGAAAATATGTATGCCCTAGAGTCAGGCTTTATGCGGCCTTGTACAACTAGAGGGGAGTGCTGGGAGTCCTATAGGGGAAGAGTTAATGAGCCCAGCTGAAGTAAGCGGGCTCATTAAGACCTCTACAAAAAACCCCAGCATGCTTAGGGAGATGCTCCATCCTGGAACCAGTTTTTGTGTTTGTATAGACTGGGGAATGTGACACCTGTTCTGTGCGGTGAGTTAACGCCTGCGTGGCAAACCTCTACAACAGAGACAGAGACAGGGACTGGTGCAGCACAAGGCTGCACTCAGTTGTTAGACAGGGAACCTATGTGTGTAATTAGAGGTCAAGCTGACCAGGATTTATTTTCATGTTTTATTTTTGTTTGGCCGTTTTATTTTTCACTGCATGTAGCATAAATAAACCGCACCTTTTGTTTTTTTCACCTACAACGCTGTCTGCTGTGCCTGATTTTGTGTTGTGAACCCATCCAGGGGTCACACACACCCGCTGCCGAGCTAACGCCTCACAGTATATATATATATATATATATATATATATATATATATATACACACACACACACACACACACACACACACACACACGCGGATCGCCTTACATTTTCTATTCTAAACTAAATGGGTTGTTTTACAGGGTAAGGGTTCACATACAGTATACTCTAAAGTGGATGTAAACCTGATTCATGAAATTTGAGCCGGGCACATATATCTGCAGTGTCTTGTTATCTCGCTTCAAAGTCAGAGTCCCGTAGCTATCTCCTGCTCTGTTCTTCTGTTATCAGCCTGGTAACTCCTGACAAGTTCTGCATCACATGTGATAAAAGCAGCCAGAGTTTTGTGTTGGGGAGGATGCTATAAATAGATTAGCAGAGCCCTGATCCATTGAACAATGAAGAGAGGGGTTGTGTGCCTTTCCTCCAATCAGCTGTCTTAGCTGTATGCCCAGATTTCACCGCAGTGTTGAACAGGAAGAGAAAATCTCCTAAGGTTCATTCATACTGTACTCAAACATTTTTTTATTTTTAGTGACTATTGTATATTTTCATGTTTTCATGTAAGGAACTAAAGGTTACAATCATAACTGCTCTTGTATCATTCATATAAAGAGTTCCTTTTCTGTATTCTGTTAAAAAAAAAAAGATTTCTGCTTATGCTCTTATTTTTTCTCCAGCCTGACAGCTAGGATGAATCTATGAATGAACCATACAGCCCCTGATGTGCGAGTAATGTGTAGCTGGCATTGTAATGCTGTCAAACATCCAGTTTCCTCATACAAAGCCATTCTGATACAATAAGGACAAGCTCTCACCTGACTCCACAGCTTCAGAATAATATGCGCAAGCCTGTGTGGACATCTGGTGGATGTCACATAAACAGCAGCGCCTCCTGTTCTGCCATTTATGGTTTATTTCGATTGTTTCTGTTTTGCTAAAATGTGTCTTGATGTGTCTTATAGGTGTAAAGATGCATTTTATTTGGAGCATTTGAAGACATTTTGCACTGTATGTCTTCTAAAAAAATTGGTACCAAATATGCCAACCTTGTTGCTCAGGTCCCTCCATGACCATACAGCTAATATATCATAAGAAACACAGCTGTGTTGTTGGACTATAAAAATGAAGAATAGGATAGGGCTGTAGGAAACCAATCATTGCTTTCAAACCAATAACTTTCATTTTCCGTCCTTCCTGCAAATGCAAGAGGGGATCTGAATTGGTCACTGAGCCAGTTTGTAAGTAATGACAGTTACTAGAGGGGCTAATATATCTTGGAATATTTGGCTGCTTTGGCTTTTCTAGCCTCAAAGCATAAACACTATAGGTGTATTTATTAAAAAAAAAAAGAAAAAAGATGTGTACAGAAATTTGCTCAGGGAAGGTGCAAGTACATTCATTCTGTGAAAATAGGTAAAAAGAACAAACAAATTATTAGGTTATTTCTTAAGCTGGTCAAATGTTCTTCATTATTTAACCACTCAGCTCCAGAAGATTTTACCCCCTTCATGACCAGGCCAATTTTTACTATTTAGCACTGTGCTAATTAACCACTTTCAGACCGGACCAATTTGGTCAAAGACCAGACCACTTTTTGCGATTCGGCACTGCGTCGCTTTAACTGACAATTTTGCGGTCGTGCGACGTGGCTCCCAAACAAAATTTACGTCCTTTTTTTCCCACAAATAGAGCTTTCTTTTGGTGGTATTTGATCACCCCTGCGGTTTTTATTTTTTGCGCTATAAACAAAAATAGAGCGACAATTTTGAAAAAAACGCATTATTTTTTACTTTTTGTTATAATAAATATTCCCCAAAAATATATAAAAAAACATTTTTTTCCCTCAGTTTAGGCCGATACGTATTCTTCTACATATTTTTGGTAAAAAAAATCGCAATAAGCGATTATTGATTGGTTTGCGCAAAAGTTATAGCGTTTTACAAAATAGGGATAGTTTTATAGCATTTTTATTAATAATTTTTTATTATTTTTTTTTTACTAGTAATGGCGGCGATCAGCGATTTTTATTATGACTGTGACATTGTGGGGGACCCATCGGACATTTTTGACACATTTTTGGGACCATTGTCATTTATAAATTAATCACTGCTATATAAATGCAGTGATTCCTGTGTAAATGACACTGGCAGTGAAGGGGTTAACCAGTGGGTGGCAGTGTAGGGGTTAAGTGTTCCTAGGGGTGTGTTACTAACTGTGGGGGGGTCGGGCTTTCATTTAGTGAACACTGATCTCTGCTCCAATCACATGGAGCAGAGATCAGCGTCACTAGTTGCTAGGCACAATGGAGAAATGCTGTTTACAACGGCATTTCTTCATTTGGCCGTTCCGTGAGACGATCGCGGGTATGCCCGCGGCGATCGAGTCCGCGGGTCCCGCAACTGGACTCACGGAGGTCCCGACCAGCGCGGGAGCGCGCCGCCGCCGGCACGCTCCCAATGGCAGGGCGGCAAATTTAAAGGGACGTACATGTACGCCCATTTGCCTGCCCGTGCCATTCTGTCGACGTACATCGTCGTGCACTGGTCGGCAAGTGGTTAAAGTGGGGTGCCCCCTAAAAAAAAAAAAATTAAAAGTCAGCAGCTACAAATACTGCAGCTGCTGACTTTTAATAATCGGACACTTACCTGTCCCAGGGTCCAGCGATGCGGGGGAACGAAGCCCCCCCTTGTTCCCCGCTCCGCCATTCGTACTGTGGGCACCCGGCTGTGGCTTCACAGCCAGGCACCCACTGCACATGCGCGAGCGGCGCAAGGCACTGTGATACGCCGCACAGTCACCTGGGACACGTGACAGGTCCCAGGTGACTGTGCGGCACGAGGGGAAGTGATGTCACCAGCCCGGGCAAGGAAGAAGGCAGACTATGTGGGACCCCCTAGCAACAGGTACTTAGAGGTGAGTAAAAAAAAAAATTTTTTCCAATTATTTTATTTTCTTTTTTTAAGAATTTTAAACCATTTTTTATTTTTTGGTGGCAACACCACTTAAAAATTTTTAATTGCGCAGTCATGCAACACTGTACCCAAATTAAATTTATAGAATTTTTTCACACAAATACTGTAGAGCTTTCTTTTGGTGGTATTTGATCACCACCGTTTTTTTGTTTTTTTTTGCGCTATAAACAAATTTAGAAAAAATATTTTTTTTACTTTGTTATAAAACATATCCCCCAAAATATATATATATATATAAAAAAACAAATGTAGGCCAAAATGCATTCTGCTACATGCTGCTATTGTTTAAAAAAAAGCCCCAATAAGTGTACAGTAATACTTTGGATTACCAGCATAATTAGTTCCAGAAGCATGCTTGCAATCCAAAACAAATCAAAGCAAGTTTCCCCATAAGAAATAAAGGAAACTCAGAGGATTCATTCTACAACCACTGCTGGTGTATGTGGTATTGTATGTGGCCAGAGGTGCGGGGGCGCTGGTGATGCTCGGAGACACTTGGAGACACTCAGAAACTGTTCATGGACAAGGGGGAAAGAAGCTAGGGGAACATAGGGGACAGGGGGACTTTATATGAAATACAGCACTCAGGGATGGAGACCTCTGTGCGGGATGCCTAAGGTCTCATATAAAGTCCCAACTTTGTTCTCCTTGTATTTCAATGAATTTGGGATGGAAATACACACTCACTTACATTTGTCACCATATGGATTACTGTATGATATGCATCAAGAGCCATATATATATTTCAGTTCTTGGTAATACTGGGATGGTTTTCCCTCTTGTGGCTTTTATTTTAGTATCCATCAATACCCGGGGGTTTGGTCTGTGTCTACTTCCGGGAGCTGCGACGCGCACCGCGTCATTCCCCCACTCCCTCGTCTCCATGACTGCGGGGCTGGGGGCGTGTACTCGCTGTGCGTCGGCGCCACGCCTACACGCCCGCACGATTGACGCGATTGTGGTCACCGTGCGGACGTGCTAATTCCATCTTTCGCGTACCGTATGGAGAGGGGTTTGGGTGTCTACAAATAGGCGGTATTTCGCCTGTATGTGGCTGCCTCCTCCCCCACAGTGCGGTACTACGTGGCGTTGGTGCTGACTATTGTAGGCTGGCAGGTCAGGTTTTCCCTCTTTTTCCATCACTCATCCAGAGACCTCTAACTATTCACGGTGCCACTTTCACTTTCACCTCATTTATCCTAATTATTAGGCAAACTCACTCTGGTCTTTTTGGAGCACGTCTTTCCCTCCTCTGGCACACTTGAACTTTCTGTATATCAGACCTTTTTCACTTAAGCACTCCATCACACGTTTATTTCCCCTCCTACATCCCCCCCCCCCTTGCTTATTGTATTAATTTTGTATTACTTTACCCATATACTTACTATATTATATGTTATCATTTATTACAGTATATCTTCATGATGTATATCGAATACTATAGCATTGGAATGGGGATTTTGCCTATACACTCCTCTCCTCTTTGTCCCCTGGATGCATCTGTCCTGCTGCCGCATTCGTCACTACCTCAGCTCCCAGTTGAACTATGGTTTACCATCCCCCGATATACTTAATCCCAATTACTATTTATTATTTTTATTTTATTTTTTACTTGTTCTCTACTACTACACTATATTACTGCAGGTAAGAGGGATAGGATCATAGGTGTTGCTCCCTCTCTTTCCTACATCAAATAATTTTTTAATTTTTTAACCCATTATTAATTTCTTGCATACAATTTATTTTAGATACTCCCAACCAGCTGCTCCTGATGAGTGGATATAAGTCCATGAAACGCGTCGAGCTTTTAACCCCTGCTGCTATATCACAGTATCCATAGTTCTTATTATGGGTCCTACTAAATGGCGGAGACATTGATGTTTTATTTTCTTTATTTTTTTTTTTTTTTTATTTTTTTTTTTTTTTTTATTATTATTCATTTACTTTTTATTACAATTTGTTCATTATGGCCGTGTCGATTCTGGGTGTACTGCTGCTATTTATGATTCATTATTTATCTTTACATATGATATATCATTTATTGTGTTATTATATTTATTATTACTATTATTATTATTATATACTGTATGATATAAAATTATGTTCGTGAGATATTATATGAATTATATTTTATTTAATATACTGGTGATTTAATTTAATTATATGGTAAAGTACTGTATCTGCATCAAGTATTATTATATTTTTTAATTATTTACTGATTGATCTCAATTAAATATCTGATTAATTTATTGCTTTATGCCCACTATTGCCACGTCAGAACATTACTTATATTATATATCAATGTCTCAGCCAACCCTGAGTGCTGTATTTCATATAAAGTCCCCCTGTCCCCTATGTTCCCCTAGCTTCTTTCCCCCTTGTCCATGTATAGATTAGGGATGGAGACCTCTGTGCGGGATGCCTAAGGTCTCATATAAAGTCCCAACTTTGTTCTCCTTGTATTTCAATGAATTTGGGATGGAAATACACACTCACTTACATTTGTCACCATATGGATTACTGTATGATATGCATCAAGAGCCATATATATATTTCAGTTCTTGGTAATACTGGGATGGTTTTCCCTCTTGTGGCTTTTATTTTAGTATCCATCAATACCCGGGGGTTTGGTCTGTGTCTACTTCCGGGAGCTGCGACGCGCACCGCGTCATTCCCCCACTCCCTCGTCTCCATGACTGCGGGGCTGGGGGCGTGTACTCGCTGTGCGTCGGCGCCACGCCTACACGCCCGCACGATTGACGCGATTGTGGTCACCGTGCGGACGTGCTAATTCCATCTTTCGCGTACCGTATGGAGAGGGGTTTGGGTGTCTACAAATAGGCGGTATTTCGCCTGTATGTGGCTGCCTCCTCCCCCACAGTGCGGTACTACGTGGCGTTGGTGCTGACTATTGTAGGCTGGCAGGTCAGGTTTTCCCTCTTTTTCCATCACTCATCCAGAGACCTCTAACTATTCACGGTGCCACTTTCACTTTCACCTCATTTATCCTAATTATTAGGCAAACTCACTCTGGTCTTTTTGGAGCACGTCTTTCCCTCCTCTGGCACACTTGAACTTTCTGTATATCAGACCTTTTTCACTTAAGCACTCCATCACACGTTTATTTCCCCTCCTACATCCCCCCCCCCCTTGCTTATTGTATTAATTTTGTATTACTTTACCCATATACTTACTATATTATATGTTATCATTTATTACAGTATATCTTCATGATGTATATCGAATACTATAGCATTGGAATGGGGATTTTGCCTATACACTCCTCTCCTCTTTGTCCCCTGGATGCATCTGTCCTGCTGCCGCATTCGTCACTACCTCAGCTCCCGGTTGAACTATGGTTTACCATCCCCCGATATACTTAATCCCAATTACTATTTATTATTTTTATTTTATTTTTTACTTGTTCTCTACTACTACACTATATTACTGCAGGTAAGAGGGATAGGATCATAGGTGTTGCTCCCTCTCTTTCCTACATCAAATAATTTTTTAATTTTTTAACCCATTATTAATTTCTTGCATACAATTTATTTTAGATACTCCCAACCAGCTGCTCCTGATGAGTGGATATAAGTCCATGAAACGCGTCGAGCTTTTAACCCCTGCTGCTATATCACAGTATCCATAGTTCTTATTATGGGTCCTACTAAATGGCGGAGACATTGATGTTTTATTTTCTTTATTTTTTTTTTTTTTTATTTTTTTTTTTTTTAATTTTTTTTTTTTTTTTTTTTTTTATTATTCATTTACTTTTTATTACAATTTGTTCATTATGGCCGTGTCGATTCTGGGTGTACTGCTGCTATTTATGATTCATTATTTATCTTTACATATGATATATCATTTATTGTGTTATTATATTTATTATTACTATTATTATTATTATATACTGTATGATATAAAATTATGTTCGTGAGATATTATATGAATTATATTTTATTTAATATACTGGTGATTTAATTTAATTATATGGTAAAGTACTGTATCTGCATCAAGTATTATTATATTTTTTAATTATTTACTGATTGATCTCAATTAAATATCTGATTAATTTATTGCTTTATGCCCACTATTGCCACGTCAGAACATTACTTATATTATATATCAATGTCTCAGCCAACCCTGAGTGCTGTATTTCATATAAAGTCCCCCTGTCCCCTATGTTCCCCTAGCTTCTTTCCCCCTTGTCCATGTATAGATTAGGGATGGAGACCTCTGTGCGGGATGCCTAAGGTCTCATATAAAGTCCCAACTTTGTTCTCCTTGTATTTCAATGAATTTGGGATGGAAATACACACTCACTTACATTTGTCACCATATGGATTACTGTATGATATGCATCAAGAGCCATATATATATTTCAGTTCTTGGTAATACTGGGATGGTTTTCCCTCTTGTGGCTTTTATTTTAGTATCCATCAATACCCGGGGGTTTGGTCTGTGTCTACTTCCGGGAGCTGCGACGCGCACCACGTCATTCCCCCACTCCCTCGTCTCCATGACTGCGGGGCTGGGGGCGTGTACTCGCTGTGCGTCGGCGCCACGCCTACACGCCCGCACGATTGACGCGATTGTGGTCACCGTGCGGACGTGCTAATTCCATCTTTCGCGTACCGTATAGAGAGGGGTTTGGGTGTCTACAAATAGGCGGTATTTCGCCTGTATGTGGCTGCCTCCTCCCCCACAGTGCGGTACTACGTGGCGTTGGTGCTGACTATTGTAGGCTGGCAGGTCAGGTTTTCCCTCTTTTTCCATCACTCATCCAGAGACCTCTAACTATTCACGGTGCCACTTTCACTTTCACCTCATTTATCCTAATTATTAGGCAAACTCACTCTGGTCTTTTTGGAGCACGTCTTTCCCTCCTCTGGCACACTTGAACTTTCTGTATATCAGACCTTTTTCACTTAAGCACTCCATCACACGTTTATTTCCCCTCCTACATCCCCCCCCCCCCTTGCTTATTGTATTAATTTTGTATTACTTTACCCATATACTTACTATATTATATGTTATCATTTATTACAGTATATCTTCATGATGTATATCGAATACTATAGCATTGGAATGGGGATTTTGCCTATACACTCCTCTCCTCTTTGTCCCCTGGATGCATCTGTCCTGCTGCCGCATTCGTCACTACCTCAGCTCCCGGTTGAACTATGGTTTACCATCCCCCGATATACTTAATCCCAATTACTATTTATTATTTTTATTTTATTTTTTACTTGTTCTCTACTACTACACTATATTACTGCAGGTAAGAGGGATAGGATCATAGGTGTTGCTCCCTCTCTTTCCTACATCAAATAATTTTTTAATTTTTTAACCCATTATTAATTTCTTGCATACAATTTATTTTAGATACTCCCAACCAGCTGCTCCTGATGAGTGGATATAAGTCCATGAAACGCGTCGAGCTTTTAACCCCTGCTGCTATATCACAGTATCCATAGTTCTTATTATGGGTCCTACTAAATGGCGGAGACATTGATGTTTTATTTTCTTTATTTTTTTTTTTTTTTTTTTTATTTATTTATTTATTTTTTTTTTATTATTCATTTACTTTTTATTACAATTTGTTCATTATGGCCGTGTCGATTCTGGGTGTACTGCTGCTATTTATGATTCATTATTTATCTTTACATATGATATATCATTTATTGTGTTATTATATTTATTATTACTATTATTATTATTATATACTGTATGATATAAAATTATGTTCGTGAGATATTATATGAATTATATTTTATTTAATATACTGGTGATTTAATTTAATTATATGGTAAAGTACTGTATCTGCATCAAGTATTATTATATTTTTTAATTATTTACTGATTGATCTCAATTAAATATCTGATTAATTTATTGCTTTATGCCCACTATTGCCACGTCAGAACATTACTTATATTATATATCAATGTCTCAGCCAACCCTGAGTGCTGTATTTCATATAAAGTCCCCCTGTCCCCTATGTTCCCCTAGCTTCTTTCCCCCTTGTCCATGTATAGATTAGGGATGGAGACCTCTGTGCGGGATGCCTAAGGTCTCATATAAAGTCCCAACTTTGTTCTCCTTGTATTTCAATGAATTTGGGATGGAAATACACACTCACTTACATTTGTCACCATATGGATTACTGTATGATATGCATCAAGAGCCATATATATATTTCAGTTCTTGGTAATACTGGGATGGTTTTCCCTCTTGTGGCTTTTATTTTAGTATCCATCAATACCCGGGGGTTTGGTCTGTGTCTACTTCCGGGAGCTGCGACGCGCACCGCGTCATTCCCCCACTCCCTCGTCTCCATGACTGCGGGGCTGGGGGCGTGTACTCGCTGTGCGTCGGCGCCACGCCTACACGCCCGCACGATTGACGCGATTGTGGTCACCGTGCGGACGTGCTAATTCCATCTTTCGCGTACCGTATGGAGAGGGGTTTGGGTGTCTACAAATAGGCGGTATTTCGCCTGTATGTGGCTGCCTCCTCCCCCACAGTGCGGTACTACGTGGCGTTGGTGCTGACTATTGTAGGCTGGCAGGTCAGGTTTTCCCTCTTTTTCCATCACTCATCCAGAGACCTCTAACTATTCACGGTGCCACTTTCACTTTCACCTCATTTATCCTAATTATTAGGCAAACTCACTCTGGTCTTTTTGGAGCACGTCTTTCCCTCCTCTGGCACACTTGAACTTTCTGTATATCAGACCTTTTTCACTTAAGCACTCCATCACACGTTTATTTCCCCTCCTACATCCCCCCCCCCCCTTGCTTATTGTATTAATTTTGTATTACTTTACCCATATACTTACTATATTATATGTTATCATTTATTACAGTATATCTTCATGATGTATATCGAATACTATAGCATTGGAATGGGGATTTTGCCTATACACTCCTCTCCTCTTTGTCCCCTGGATGCATCTGTCCTGCTGCCGCATTCGTCACTACCTCAGCTCCCGGTTGAACTATGGTTTACCATCCCCCGATATACTTAATCCCAATTACTATTTATTATTTTTATTTTATTTTTTACTTGTTCTCTACTACTACACTATATTACTGCAGGTAAGAGGGATAGGATCATAGGTGTTGCTCCCTCTCTTTCCTACATCAAATAATTTTTTAATTTTTTAACCCATTATTAATTTCTTGCATACAATTTATTTTAGATACTCCCAACCAGCTGCTCCCGATGAGTGGATATAAGTCCATGAAACGCGTCGAGCTTTTAACCCCTGCTGCTATATCACAGTATCCATAGTTCTTATTATGGGTCCTACTAAATGGCGGAGACATTGATGTTTTATTTTCTTTATTTTTTTTTATTTATTTTTTTTATTTATTTATTTATTTATTTATTTTTTTATTATTCATTTACTTTTTATTACAATTTGTTCATTATGGCCGTGTCGATTCTGGGTGTACTGCTGCTATTTATGATTCATTATTTATCTTTACATATGATATATCATTTATTGTGTTATTATATTTATTATTACTATTATTATTATTATATACTGTATGATATAAAATTATGTTCGTGAGATATTATATGAATTATATTTTATTTAATATACTGGTGATTTAATTTAATTATATGGTAAAGTACTGTATCTGCATCAAGTATTATTATATTTTTTAATTATTTACTGATTGATCTCAATTAAATATCTGATTAATTTATTGCTTTATGCCCACTATTGCCACGTCAGAACATTACTTATATTATATATCAATGTCTCAGCCAACCCTGAGTGCTGTATTTCATATAAAGTCCCCCTGTCCCCTATGTTCCCCTAGCTTCTTTCCCCCTTGTCCATGTATAGATTAGGGATGGAGACCTCTGTGCGGGATGCCTAAGGTCTCATATAAAGTCCCAACTTTGTTCTCCTTGTATTTACTCAGAAACTGTTGACACTTCCGGGTGCTCAGACGCACGTTACGCCCGCCCCACTCAGCTGGAAGTGTCTCCGAATGTTTCAGAGCTTCTCAGAGTTCTCCAGCGCCCCCTGACCTCTGGCCATATACGGTAATACGTACACCGGTGGCTTAAGTTATGCTCGCAAATCAAGTCAGGATTTAAGAAAAAATATAGCTCTTCTTGCGAAATGCTTGTATAACGCGTTACTCGCAAATGAGATATAACTGTATATTAATTGATTTGTGTGAAAGTTATAGCGTCTACAAATGATGGTAAATTTAGTGGAGTTTTTTTTTTATACTAGTAATGGTGGCGATCAGAGACTTATAGTGGGACTGTGATAGTGCAGTGGGCAATCTGACGCTAACTGAATTGGGGAGGGATGACTAACTCACACTGATATCACCAGTGACACTAATACAGTTTCCGATGCTAATACTATACACTGTCACTGTGCTAATGCCATTGGCTGGGAAGGAGTTAACATTTAGGGGAAATCAAGGGGTTAACCGTGTGCCTAAAAATGTTTACTGTGTGTACCGTGTGCTGTTTTTACTAAGCAATGTGCTGGTTTTCAGGGAGAAAATAATGGCACATTGCTGCTGTCTGTAGAGAGCCCTGTGTTGTTTACCAACACGGAGCTCTCTTCTGTCGTTTGTTCAGCCGATCAGGCCATAAATCATTGGTTTGGACACGTTGATTGGCTTGTGGTGGAGCAAATGGCAGCACAGCTGGGGTGGTGGGCGAGTGCGTCCCCTACGGGGAACTACAAAATCACATTCTGTACATGTACGTGATCCATCGCTTCAGGGCCACCCTTCCACACTATATACTCACACACTATGCACACACTAAGTGCAGTGGGCAGTCCTGAAGTGGTCAATACAGAAAATACCACATTTGGCCACTAGACTGATACGTGTCATAGGAAATATATTTATCACCATCTAGTGTATAAACGTGGTATTTTCAATTTTAAATTAATGTAAAACGTTCAACCAGCAAAGGAAATAGCTAAATGAAGTACATTTTCCCCATTTACACAAAATTAATATACATGCATTTTCACTGGGCAAATTGCTATGTGATTTTTTTTTTTTAGAAATATACCCCTTAGATATTAAATTGGAGTTACAGTATCTCACAAAAATGAGTACACCCCTCACATTTTTGTAAAAAATTTTTTATATCTTTTCATGTGACAACACAGAGGAAATTACACTTTGCTACAATGTAAAGTAGTGAGTGTACAGCTTGTATAACAGTGTAAATTTTCTGTCCCCTCAAAATAACTCAACAATGTCTAAACTGCTGGCAACAAAAATGAGTATACCCCTAGGTGAAAATGTCCAAATTGGGTCCAATTAGTCATTTTTTTCCGCCCCGGTGTCATGTGACTCATTAGTGTTACAAGGTCTCAGGTGTGTTAAATTTGGTGTTATCGCTCTCACTCTCATACTGGTCATTGGAAGTTCACCATGGCACCTCATGGCAAAAAACTCTATAAGGAACTGAAAAAAAGAATTGTTGCTCTACATAAAGATGGCCTAGGCTATAAGAAGATTGCCGAGACCCTGAAACTGAGCTGCAGCATGGTGGCCAATACCATACAACAGTTTAACAGGACAGGTTCCACTCAGAACAGGCCTCTCCATGGTTGACCAAAGAAGTTGAGTGCACATGCTCAGCGTCATATCCAGAGGTTGTCTTTGGGAAATAGATGGCATTGCTGGCATTGCTGCAGAGGTTGAAGGCATGGGGGGGTCAGCCTGTCAGTGCTCAGACCATACGTCGCACACTGCATCAAATTGGTCTGCATGGCTGTTGTCCCAGAAGGAAGCCTCTTCTAAAGATGATGCACAAGAAAGGCCAGAAACAGTTTGCTGAAGACAAGCAGACTAAGGATATGGATTACTGCAACCATGTCCTGTGGTCTGATGAGACCAAGATAAACTTATTTGGTTCAGATGGCAACAAGCGTGTGTGGCGGCAACCAGGTGAGGAGTACAAAGACAAGTGTGTCTTGCCTACAGTCAAGCATGGCAGTGGGAGTGTCATGGTCTGAGGCTGCATGAGTGCCGCCGGCACTGGGGAGCTACAGTTTATTGAAGGAACCATGAATGCCAACATGTACTATGACATACTGAAGCAGAGCATGATCCCCTCCCTTCGGAAACTGGTCTGCAGGGCAATATTCCAACATGATAATGACCCCAAACATATCTCCAAGATGACCACTGCCTTGCTAAAGAAGCTGAGGGTAAAGGTGATGGACTGGCCAAGCACAGGGCGGACTGGGTATAAAAACCAGACCTGGAAATAGTTTCATACCAGCCCCATAGCATTATTATACCAGCCCAACAGCATAACCTCATTATTTTCTTGTTCATAAAAAGGGAAAACCATACATTTTAAAGCACATTTGAAAAGCGTACTATACCACAGAGACCACCTTCCACAGAAAGAATTCACTAAGGTAAGGGGGGTGGGTTACTGATATAGGGGGGTAAACCTTTATATCAGTGGTCCCTTACATTATTGTATTCACTCCACGCTTACATCAGTGACCCCCCATCAGACTGGCATGGCGGCACTGTCACTGACCTCCTCTCAGAAGCACCTTGCAGGGATCAGTGGGTCTGCTCCAGCTTGGTGGTTCTGGTTTTCCTATAGTCTCCTCTCCACAGTCCACATATGTCTGACTTCTCCCATGACCCCCATCCTGACAGCACTCCCACTCTTAACTCCTCTCCAGACTTCCCCTCAGTGACTGCAGCCATGATATAAGAGAAGAGAGGTTGCAGACATGATACAAGAGATGGTTAGAGGCTGCAGGCATATTACAGTAGATGGTCAGAGGCTGTGGGCATAGTACAGGAGATGTCAAGATGTCAAAGGCTGTGGGCATGGTACAGGAGATGTCAAGATGTCAGAGGCTGCGGGCATGGTACAGGAGATGTCAGAGGCTGCGGGCATGGTACAGGAGATGGTCAGAGACTGAGGACATGATACAAGAGATGGTCAGAGACTGCAGACATAATACAAGACATGGTCAGAGACTGTGGCCATGATACAAGAGATCAATGTAGCCTCACCAGTGCCCATCAAATGCAGCCTCACTGTGCAAATCCATGCAGCCTCATTGTGCCCATCCATGCAGCCTCACTGTGCCCATCATTGCCGCCTCATCATGTCCATCATTGCCGTCCTACTGTGCCCATAATTGCTGCCTTACCATGCCCTCATTACAGCCTCACCATGTCCTCATTGCAGTCTCACCATCATTGCAGCCTTACTGTGCCCATCATTGCCACCTTACTGTGCCCATTGTTGTCTCCTCATTGTGCCCATTATTGCCTCCTCACTGTGCCCATCATTGCAGCCTCACCATGCCCATCATGGGAGCCTCATATGCCCATCATTGTAGCTTCACTGTGCCCATCATTGCCACTTCACCATGCCCATCATTGCAGCCTCACGTGCCCATCATTGCAGCCTCACCATGCCCATCATTGCCACCTCGTCATGCCCAAAATTGGCGCCTTACTGTGCCCATCATTGCGGCCTTACCATGCCCTCATTGCAGCCTCCCCATCATTGCAGCCTTACTGTGCCCCTCATTGCCGCCTTACTGTGCCCATCATTGCCAACTCACTGTGCCCATCATTGTAACCTCCCCATGCCCATCATTGCAGCCTCACATGCCCATCATTGTAACCTCACTGTGCCCATCATTGCCGCCTCACCGTGCCCATCACTGCCGCGTCACCATGCCCATCATTGCCGCCTCACCGTGCCCATCATTGCTGCCTCATTGTGCACTCATTGCAGCCTCACCATCACTGCAGCCTTACTGACGGTGCCAAACAATGTAGCCTCACCAGTCAGTGTGTGCATTATGTAAATCCGGCATCTCCTGCTCCTGCTGTGTCATGGAGCTCAGTGTTAAATATAAAAGTCCCGCCCTCCTCCTATACCAGCTCATGTGATAGACAGAACACTGCATCTATCACATGAGCTGGTATAGGAGGAGGGTGGGACTTTTGTCATAGTGCAGCCAAATATTTAACACTGAGCTCAGTGACACAGCGGTCTCCCACTGTGTGTTACAAGTAGGTAGGAGAAAAGCTGCAGCCACAGCATAGATTAAAGCGGCCCAGTATCCCAGTAGGCCAGTCCAGCCCTGGCCAAGCATGTCTCCAGACCTAAACCCTGTTGAGCATCTGTGGAGCATCCTCAAATGTAAGGTGGAGGAGCACAAGGCAACCTGTAAAACTCTGGTGAACTCCATGCCCAAGAGGGTTAAGGCAGTGCTGGAAAAAAAATGGTGGCCACACAACATATTGACACTTTGGGCTCAGTTTGGACATTTTCACTTAGGGGTGTACTCACTTTTGTTGCCAGCAGTTTAGACATTAATGGCTGATTGTTGAGTTATTTTGAGGGAACAGCAAATTGACACTCTTATACAAGCTGTACACTCACTACTTTACATTGTAGCAAAGTGTCATTTCTTCAGTGTTGTCACATGAAAAGATATAATAAAATATTTACAAAAATATGAGGGGTGCACTCAATTCTGTGAGATACTGTAATGCAAAGAAAATCTTATATAATAAAGGTTAACCGCCTATCGCTTCAGTCTAGAACTATATTTAAAAAGCATCAAACTTAAAAGAGTATGGCCAAAGCTTGTTAAGTCATATTTCTCATGTGGGTTACAGGAGTGTACTTACTTTTGCACTCCTGTGACCCATAATCAGTTGACAGCGGGCTAAAGTCCACTGCCAGCTTACACCATAGAGTCTCTCCAGTCTCTGGATATATCTCAATAATAATGTCAGGATCAACCCAGATTCCTGACTGACAGATGCCTCTGAGAGCCTGAGCCAGCAACTCCGTCCCCCTCAGCAGCACAGCGCTTCACTGAGCACTGGAGGGCAGAGCACAGAGCGGTGACTGATAGGCACCGCTCTGTGCTCAGAGTTGACCCAAAAACTGAGCAATCAGCAGTCACATGATCAACCAGTTACCGGCTTAGAGCCAGCATGTGACAACTGCAGCATCAGACTGATACTGCAGCCATATAGGTGAAAATCAATGTTTGTTCCCGCAATTTTTCTTTAACTGTCAAGATAATCTCATTATTCTGGTGCCATAATTGTGCATTATATTCAGCTTGTTTTATTAAAGGTTTGTATTCTTGTTTGATCTCTTTGATATGCTATCTTTTTTTTCAGTGGAACCTAATTCACTTAATTATTCTCATTCTGGAAACAATTTTTTTGTGAGCTCAACAAAGACCTGCCAAAGTATTCAATTTTGCATGCACTAAGCGATCACATGTCATGTCTTTTTGGGCAGCTTATATTGGCTATAGTCTAGGCTGAACAAGGCAAACAAATTTGGACATAGTGTCAAGTGAAAAAATAAGTACACCCCATGGAAATTAAGATTTTCAACATATTTGAACAAGGAAATATTAAGCCCCCGTTCACACCTATGCCAATTAGATGCAGCTTACAACGCATCCAATTCACAAGACATTTTAAACTAAGTTAATTTGAATGAGGTAAGTTCACATATGTGCATTGCATTCACACTGCGCATTGCACAAAAACGTGTGCGTTTTCTGGTCATTGCGGTGCGAATTACAAGGCCATTATCTTCTATGGGCATGCATCTGATTCGCAAGTGTGTTGCGGTGTGAACAGAAATGATCTCCCCTCGGGGGCGTGGCCGGAAGCCGAGGTGGACGGACGCACTGGAGAGGAGCTCCGTGCATCCAGGTCTGAATCCACCGCCATCCGCACTCGGGATTGCCTACTAAGGCCCTAAAACGGCTCACCCTGACTGGGGTAGCCGTCCGGCTCGGTGTGCGGGCAATATTTTTATCCGCCGGCGCTCTCAACATCCGCGGCCTAGCGCACGGCCGGCGCCACGTTCGGAGACCCGCCGCCGCCATCTTGCGGCCTACCTCCTCCGACGGATCCAGGATTCGGGCCCCATCGAGCAGGCAAACACACCTGCCCACCGCAAGACCACTGCGCAGTTCAGAGGCAGAGTGCGCCGCCGGCGCAGCGCTTACAGCGGACTAACAACAGGTATCCAGGAGCAGCAGATCTTCAGGCTCCTGGTGTGCTCCGGCGGCCATCTTGCTACACCCATGGCCTAAGGTGAGGAGAAGTCCTGAGAATTTCTTGTTCCAGTCGCCCCCGCTGGCCTGACTTTTCACTCTCCACAGACAGACAGGTCCACAGCCCTCTGCCTCTCCCCCCTTCCTCTACCCCCAGCTGCATACTGCGGCTCTGGCCTATCTGGCGGCCATGTTGGGACTCCCGGGACCTTTCCAGTGAGCCCTGCTCCTCCCTCTGCTTCGCTAGCACATTCTATCCTCCCCTGGAATCCCCCTGGATCCCCTGGAATCCCCTTCCTCATTTAGGGACCCCACGTTGTCCCCCTTATACCAGTGTGGTCCCTTTAACTCATGTGCTTCATTCTCTGCTGTGGGGGCCGCACCTTTGGTCCCATAGGATGACCGCCATGTAACTGTTATATGTCGCCCTAAGCCGCCTTCCTACTCCCCCTACAACGCATAACCAGCATCTTTACAACGGGGGACAGCACATTTGTCTGACTTCTAGTCCAAACGCCTCATGGTGAAGTACGGGCCGAAACATCCCACTCAGTCGCAATCTCCAGACCTGCGACCCTCACAGACTCTTGATCGCTTTTTGAGCAGACCCGCATCCCCTTCCCGAACCTTGACAGCCACCCAGTCCGCACAAACGCCTTCTCAAGAAGGGTCGCGAAACGCTTCTCAGCTTCCCTCGGACGCCGCACCAGAAACAATGACCGCCCCTGTCACGGTGGATGTCCTTGACGACAAACTTAAGGCCCTACTGCAAGATCTGACCAGCAACGTCTCTAAAGAAATGGGAAAGTTAGCACATGAACTACGGGGAGAGATAGCCCAAATTGGTGAACGCACCGATGTCTTAGAAACGAAGTTTGATGATCTGATACAATACGTTCACGTGTTGGAAGATGATAACGCTGGCCTGAAACAATCAATCTCCCAGCTTCAATCCCAGCAAGAAGACTTGGAGAACAGGGAACGCCGTCAAAATTTACGTATCAGAGGCGTACCGGAGACCGTTAACGAGGGAGAGATTAGACCTTATCTTCTCAGCCTGTTCAATTTGGTGGCCCCCCGGATTCCGGACATTGACTGGAGACTGGATAGGGCACACAGATCTCTGGCCCCCAAGCCCCCAACGGGTGCCAACCCCAGGGACATTATAGTACGCTTTCATTACTATGACAGTAAGGAGGCTTTAACAGTGGCTACCCGCAACAAATCCCGCCTAGAATTTAAGGGGGCGAAGATACAGATTTTCAGCGACTTATCTCCGATCACTCTTGCCAAACGCAGAAGCTTCCGACCGGTGACCACGCATCTACAGAACCACCAAATCCCGTACCGATGGGGTTTCCCCTTCCGCTTATCCGCCTCAAAAGATGGAATCCAATACTCCATGAGAGACTTACAGGAAAGTGAAGCATTCATCCGTAGCCTTGGTCTACCACCGATTCCAGATGAAGACCCCACTCCTCTTCCCGTGACGCCTAAACCCACCTCCATTCCAGGACGGCTCTGGACCCCCGCTCGGCAGAGGTCGCAGAAGAACTTTTCTACCCCCCAACGCTCACCATTTGCCAGACACCCTCCCTGAGAGGGACCCATTCCCCAAACCCTGATTGGGATTGACTTCGGCCCCTATGTCACCATGTTTCCCCTGTTCTGGGGTTAGCTTTGCCCGTAGTTATGGGTTTTTCATCACTCCTATGGACTAGAGTAAAGTTGTATTGTCTTTTTCTTATTGGCTATTTTTGGGCGCTGTCGGAAGGTGGCAAGGGGTCCCACTCCAGATGAGATGGAATCCCTTGTGTGCCTCCGTTTGTTCCACGGCCCAGGTTTTCACCCCCCAGGCTCTCTTTTCCCGTTTTTTTTTTTCTTTTTTCTTGTTATAGGCCTTTTTTTTGGCCTATTTGCTGTTTTTGATCTACATTGCTCAAGGTATTGTATAACCCTTTTCCTTACAGTTGATGTTTTATGCATACATCTGCTTTTATCCCACGGGATACACCATGGTTTATATTGCCTAGTTAATTCTTACGGGTATTTTTGGTTACTACATGTTTGTTCTGCTTACATTGCATTAATGCCGGTCCATACAAATGGCTTTAAGGGTTCTTACTTATAATGTTAAGGGCTTGAACTCTATTCATAAGCGCTGGTTGGCTTTGAAAGAGTTCAAATCTTCAGCTGCAGACATAGTCCTGGTCCAGGAGACTCATTTCCGCCCTGGGGGCTCTCTTAAATTTGCTGCTAAACACTTTCCGAATTCTTTTATGGCTTCTGACCCCTCTGGCAAAGCAGGGGTTGCAATCCTGATTAAGAAATCTTGCCCGTTAAGGGTAAAATCTTCGTTTATAGATCCCCATGGTAGATATATCCTCCTGGACTGCGAATATCTCTCACGCTCTCTTACTGTGATTAATGTGTATGCTCCTAACTCGGGCCAAATCCAGTTTCTTTCTGACTTATTGGACAGCTTAGGTAAATACGCTCAACCCTTCATGATCATGGGGGGGGATTTCAACATGGTCATGTCTCCTAGGAGAGACAGACAGACGCTTTTTCCTTCCACTACCTCCTCTAAAGTGGAACGTCAGTCCACCACATTTCGTAAATTGATTAGATCCCATAATTTGTTAGACATATGGAGAATCAAACACCCCACTAGCAGACAATTTTCATTTTTCTCCCCCCCACATAAGATGTACTCCAGACTGGACCACCTTTTTATATCAACACCTTTATTGACATCGGCGGTGGCGTCAGAGCTGAACCCCATAACGTGGTCAGATCATGCCTCGGTTCAGCTTGACTTGGCTCTTGCCTGTTCCATGCCGAGAACCTGTCATTGGAGACTCAATGACTTTCTCCTCCGCAACCCCATTGTCGAGGCTCAACTGTCCCAAAATTTATCAGAATTTTTTCAACTAAATGAGGGCTCGGTGGCGGAGGTGTCCACCTTATGGGAAGCTCACAAGGCATTTTTTAGGGGTGCGTGCATTTCTGCCGGCGCCCGCTTAAAGCGGGACTCGGCGGCCCAGAGGCACGACATCCTCTTACAGCTCCATAAAGCTGAAGATCTGCTTCTGGCTTCCCCTACGGTGACCCGTCTGCGCGCAGTCACGACCCTCCGGGAGCGTTTGAAATCGCTAGATATGCAAAAATGTTCTAAGGCCCTAATTTGGGCAAAGCAGAAATTTTATGAGTTCGCTAACAAACCCCACAGGATGCTAGTAAACAAGCTTAAACCACGCCCTTTTCAATCTTACCCTGAACTCCTCCTTCAGGCTGACGGCTCCCCGACCCATTGTCCTTTGACGATGTCCAAGGTTTTTGGCTCGTTTTATGACAAATTGTACAACTGTTTAGCTTCTGACCCCAAACATTTATTCACTCAAGAGGCTTTTGATTCTTTTTGCTCCCCTTTAAAGTTGCCTAAACTGTCACCGTCACAAGTAGCCACCCTCAATGCAGATATCTCGACAGAAGAGTTGGCAGCAGTAGTGAAGGAACTGCCCTTACATAAGTCCCCTGGGCCTGACGGCCTACCATATCAATATTACAAGACTTTTCTTCCCATCCTCGGCCCCCACTTATTAAAACTCTACTCCTCCTTCCAAAAAGGGGTCACTCCACATTCGCAATTCTTACACGCCCATATTACAGTCCTTCCGAAACCGGGCAAACCCCCATCCCTGCCAGATAATTACAGGCCCATTGCCCTACTGAACTCGGATTATAAAATCTTTACAAAAATTCTAGCCAACAGACTTTCTCTCATAATCCCCTCTCTTGTTCATAACGATCAAGTGGGTTTCGTTTTAGATAGACGGGCGGGGGATAACACCAGACGTACCATTGATCTAATTGACATGCTCGATAAAACCTCCCGCTCTGCTCTTATTCTCAGCCTGGATGCCCAAAAGGCTTTTGATAGGCTTGGGTGGCCCTACATGTTTGCCACACTCGCACGCTACGGTTTTTCGGGCTCCTTTGTATCGGCTCTTCAAACCCTTTATTCCCATCCCACCTCACAAGTTCAATTGGCATCCTTCAAATCCCCAACGTTTACACATAGCAATGGTACTAGACAGGGCTGCCCCCTTTCCCCCTTGTTATTTATATTGTGCCTCGAACCCCTGGCAGCACGCATTCGGGAAGATTCGGACATTAGGGGAGTCTCTTTAAGACGGAAAGAATATAAGCTGTCCTTGTTTGCTGACGACATATTGCTTACTCTAACTGAACCTCACACCTCGCTCCCCAACCTCCATGCCCTCCTAGAAACGTTCGGTAATATATCAGGATACAAAGTTAATACAGCTAAAACCGAAGCGCTCCCCATTCACATCCCTCCTTCACTCCTCACCGCTTTACGCAGCACCTTTCCCTACCAGTGGCGTTCAGACTCACTCAAGTATTTAGGCATTCATTTAACAGCGTCCTATAACACACTATACCAGGCTAACTTTCTCTCTTTCATTTCAGAAACGCACAGTCTACTCCGTCAATGGGTGAAATGTCCCCTATCCCTTTTAGGTAGGATAAATGCCCTCAAAATGGCGATACTCCCTAAATTTTTGTATCTTTTCGAAACTTTGCCTGTTGCCCTTCCCATGCTCCAGCTTCGCAATATCCAGAGGGCCTTTACTAAATTTATATGGGGAGACAAAGCACATAGAATTGCCCATACAGTTGTCTTCGCACCGCGCTCACACGGAGGCCTGGGAGCGCCCGATATTATACGATATTATTACGCGACTCACCTATCTACGACGGTCTCCTGGTCCTCCTTCTCTGCGACGAGTCGATGGGCGGAGATAGAAATGAGCATCACTGACCCAGTCCATCCTTGTTCTATGCTATGGTCCGACTTACCCTCTTCTATATCACAACTCAGACGTATTTGCCTAGCCCCTATGCTATTTACTCTGGATATTTGGAAAAAATGCCACAAGAAATTCTCTCTCTCCTCCCCCTGTCCACCCCTTTTAAATGTTACCCACAACCCGGACATACCTAACAGTCTGTCCACAGTGGCAATGACCCCATGGACTCAAGCAGGCATTTTCCAACTCCGCCACTTGGTCCACCCAGTGTCCCGCAAACTTTTATCTTTCCCAGACTTACAGGACAAATTCGACATTCCACAACGGTTCATTTTCACTTACCTTCAATTTAAACACTACTTTTGCTCCGTGTCTCCTGCCATGAGCCTAGAGAAACCGAACGCCTTTGAAATTCTGTGCACCCAGGGCCCACACCAGAAGGGTCTCATATCCGCTATTTACAGGATTCTTCATGACTCATTGCCTCCCACTTTGGATTCCCACCTTTATATGCGGAAGTGGGCCAAAAATCCTGTCCGCTACCATTTCTCTCCCTCAATGGCAGGAGATATGGACTTCCATCTCCAAAGTTTCGAGATGTGTCGAACAGAAAGAAACTGCTTACAAAGTACTAATGTTCTGGTATAGAACCCCCGAAGTTTTACATAAGTATGATCCCTCACTGTCTCGTTTATGCTGGAGGTGCTTACAGGATGTCGGTACACACCTTCATATTTTTTGGGATTGTCCACGTATCACGTCCTTTTGGTCTATGGTCCAATCCATTCTCCAATCAATACTGAAAAGGGATATCCCACTAACCCCGACGCATTACCTTTTTGGCCTTCCGATCCTAGATCTCCCTAAATATGCTAAAAAACTGATGGCTTTTATACTCCTAGCTGCCAAGAGAGTAATACCAGCTCATTGGCTGTCCCCCATACCTCCCACGCAAGCACATGTGGTCTCGTCCATCGCGCACATGCGTAGGATGGAACATTTGACGGCAATAGCTCATGACTCCTTGCCTAAATTTTTTAAGATATGGGACCCATGGGATACCTCCATGTTCAACCCAGAATCCTTTGTTGCCCCTAGTGTCAACTCTTCCTTAAGTAACCCTAGGGAGATTTAGTATCTTGTTTACTGCACTATATTGTATTAGGCCGAAGACACCCATATTTGCCCATACGTCTGATTTTTCATGTTTTGACCCGTTCTATTTTCCTTTTTCAGTCATGTTATCACCATTGTATACAGCTTCATGGTGTATCCTGTCACTTGATCCACTTGTAACCTACAATATGGTGCCCCTACCGTGTCTACCCAATGTTATTGAATGCTGTACCATATTTATGACGTTTTTGTACTGTTTACAAAAAATTCTTCAATAAATATACATTAAAAAAAAAAAAATGATCTCCCCTCCTCCTACACCTCCCTCTTTTCCAGTTCCTCCCTTGTCTGTTTTGTGGTGATGACCGGAGCAAGCATGGAAAAAAGAGGGCAAAAAGTGGCATCAAATGTCAAAGAATCTGTGCATTGTGAGGAGCTGATCAGACTTGTGAGGGTGAAACCAATGATTTATGACACCCGGCATCCTAAATATAAGGACAACGTTCTTAAAAAATTAGCTTGACTGGAAATTTCCAGAAACATCTTGCCAGAGTGGAGCATGTGCTCATCTCAAGTTCAGGCTGACAAAAGTAAGTTGTTTTTTTTCCCTTTCACTACCTGTAGATGCTGTCCTGTTGTTTCTTTATGTTGTCCATTTTTAGGAATTCTAATATTATTTTACTAGACAACAGCGTGCGTTCACCCACAAATCCATACCAGGCCACATGCTCTCAACATTAGGCACATAACGGCGTCATCCAGCAACGGAGGAGTCCCTAAATTAATTAACCAGTTCCCGAATGGCGCATGACGAAGTACGTCGGCAGAATGGCACGGGCAGGAAAACTGGCGTACAGGTACGTCCAGTTGAATTTGCCGCCCTGCCATCATGTCGGACGGGACCCCCGTGAGTCCGGTCACGGGTCCCACGGACTCGATCGCCGCGGGGATACCCGCGATCGTCTCCCGTTCTGCCTAGCAACAAGTGACACTGATCTCTGCTTCCTGTGATTGGAGCAGAGATCAGTATTCACTAGCACACAGCCCAGCCCCCCACAGTTAGTAACTCGCCCCTAGGACACACTTAACTCCTACACTGCCACCCCCTGGTTAACCCCTTCACTGCCAGTGTCATTTACACAGGAATCAGTGCATTTGTATAGCACTGATTGCTGTATAAATGACAATGGTCCCAAAAATGTGTCAAAAATGTCTGATGTGTCCGCCATAATGTCGCAGTCACAATAAAAATCGCTGATCGCCTCCATTACTAGTAAAAAAAAATATTAATTAAAATGCCATAAAACTATCCCCTATTTTGTAAACGCTATAAATTTTGCGCGAATCAATCAATAATCGCTTATTGCGATTTTTTTTACCAAAAATATGTAGAAGAATACGTATCGGCCTAAACTGAGGGAAAAAATGTTTTTTTATATATTTTTGGGGGATATTTATTATAGCAAAAAGTTAAAAATAATGCGTTTTTTTCAAAATTGTCCCACTTTTTTTGTTTATAGCGCAAAAAATAAAAGCAGCAGGGGTGATCAAATGCCACCAAAAGAAAGCTCTATTTGTGGGAAAAAAAGTACGTCAATTTTGTTTGGGAGCCACGTCGCACGGCCGCGCAATTTTCAGTTAAAGCGACGCAGTGCCGAATTTCAAAAAGTGGTCTGGTCATTGGCCTGCAAAATGGTCCGGTCAGAAAGTGGTTAATAATCTTAGATTTGCTTAGGTTTGCAAAATAATATACAACACAAATGTGAACAACATTAATTTTATTAAAAAAATCAAAATTACCTATAAAAAACACTTTTTACAACACACTTTTCATTTTGTAAAGGCCCTGATAATATAATGCAAACAAATACACACTTTTTATGATTATATAGAATTCATCTGCCAAGGCACCTCCCCAGCTGGTGACATAAAGAATTTTTGGAATTCACCACGGATATGTGTACCAGTAGTGGTGCCCCTAGTAACATTCCACTGTGCCGCCTCCATGTTATGGCTCAGGGAATCCTCAAATAGATATCCATCTCGCTCACGCGCATAGTTGTGCAGTGCACAGGCTACTTTAACAGCACTGATAGCATGGTCAATACTGAGGTTTATTGAAGTATGCAAGAATCTCCACTTATTGCATAGTATACCAAATGCACATTCTACTACTCATCGTGCCCTGTTGAGCCTAAAATTGAACACTCTTTGTTCTGTTGTCAGAGAGCGACTTGAAAAAGGCCTGAGCATTTGCTCAGAAAGTGCAAACACTTCATCTCCTACAAATACATGTGGGAGGGAAGGCTCTGTTGGTCCGGGCAGGGGAGAATGATTGGGCAAGTCTAGTGTATTCTCATGTAGCATGCGACCAAATGAGGAATGTGAAAATACACTAGAATCCGAGCTGCTGCTCTAAAAACCAGCATCAATATAAATACATTTATAATTGGCATCTGCCACTGCCATTAATACCAACAAAAAAAAAATCTTATAATTAAAATATTGGCTCCCACTAGCTGGAGGCTTGAGGATGCGGATGTGCTTCCCATCTATGGCTCCCAAACAGTTGGGGAAGTTGCAACGCTCCCAGAATAGCTCCACTATCTTCAACCATTCGTGTTTTTTTGGCTTCTTCATAACCAAATCCTTCAGTTCTTCCCATATGACTAGGCAGGTTTCATTAACGATGCCACTAATAGTTGACTTCCCAACCTTAAATTCATATTGCAAACTTCCAAAATAATTCCCTGTTGCTAGGTACCTAAAAGCAAACATAAATAAAATGATACATTTTTATGTTTTTCAGTGCACTACTTACAGACAAGGTGCCGTAGCATGCGTGATGCTTATCGAAAATATATACGTCACCTCAAAGAAGCAAGAAGTGGCTCGGGGGCAGCCCCTAGAGTACCCTATATGTTTGGCAGGGACTTAGATTTTCTGCAACCCATTGTGGAGATGAGGGGTTAATTTTTTTATCTATATCATATATGTATTTGCTAACCTCTTAACTTTAATTATGCCTAGTTAAGTTCCACTCTTTATTTTTGAAAAACAGGACAGAAGCTAGTTGAGAGGAACAAGATGTAACAGAGGATCAACCAGAGGCTCAACCGGAGGCCCAAGCCCAGACTGAATTTCAAGAAGGCACAGAGGATTTATCACAAATCCAAAGCTCTTCAAATCTTTGGGAAACAAATCCAGATGAACAATCTGCAGTGGCAGAGGCTATCCCTGGGCCCTCCTCTGCTCCTGCAGACATTGTTCTGCCAAGCAAAGTGCCACAGAGGCGAGCACCTCAATCCCAACCTGACATAAGTGTGCGCCTACTTGAAATGTTGAATACCATGTCTGAAAAGGTGGATGCTTTTTTATGTCCGGATACTATACTGGCGTTCAGTTTTGTCCCTCTAATTAAAAAGGTACCACCAGGGGGGGGTGTGGCCGGATGTGTAGGGTGGAGTGAGTGTGATGAGAGGACGCCGTGTGTAACTCCCTCCAAGGCCCCCATGATGGAAGCGTGGAGCGTATAATGTTTAATGCCACGGCTGAGTACAGCGTGAGGAGGGCCGGAGCTGAATAACATAGCTGGACGCTGGATGGGAGGAGGAGTGACAGCGTTACGCGATCACGCTGCGCCGCCGGGGATCTCCGCTGACCTCCGAGTCTGCAGCCGTCGTACCCGACGTCCGAAGTGAAACGCGAGTCCACGAGTACCCCCGATCAACGCCGAACCTCTCCAATTGTGAGACACTGAGAGATATCGTGCACAAGCGTTACCGAAGGCTCCCCCGCTCCCCAGTAAGCTGCGACAGGAGGAAGGAGGTAAGCGGCAGGAGTGTGGGGAGGAGGAAGCCGGCAGTCAGAGGGGTACTGCAGGCAGAGGACTGGTAAGGAAAGCTGTGGTACAGCGATGCCTATGAGCCGGATGGGGTAAGAAAGACCTGTACTCTCCGGTCATCTTTTTATTTTGTCTCCTTCTTTCGATGTTCGGATTCCACTGCCTCCTGTGTGTGCCTTAAGGCGAGAGACTGCTAAATTGTTAGCCTGGGCAAAGGAATACTTCCTGGCAAAAAAGAATCTGAATATGTTGTAAGCAGCGCTTAAGAAATATCTGATTATGAGAACGTGTGGATTGACTATAAAGCTGTTTATAAATCTAGCTCAGTACTGTATTGACCTATTAACAGTGGGACGGTCTCTGTTTTAAAAAAAAACTGACAGGCTAAACAACTCATGAGCTAATGTGAGTAAATAAATGTATGTGGTGCTGCAAAACCAGGAAACAGGAGGTTTCTGTGTTACCTGAAATAAGCATTGGAATACGGTCATTACTGCATTAAGTGAATATTGTGTGGTGGGCGGCTGGATCAGTATCCCTTTAAAACACGATATAATACGATATATCCAGGAGTGTCCCGAAGTAAGGACGAGAAAAAGGAAAGTAAGATGCAACATTTACGTTCTGCAAAAGAAAGGGGGGAAAAAAGCTCGCAACAGTCCGTCACAGCAGCTAAGTTAGAACAATATGCCCATAATCCGGCCCAGTCATCTCAGACCCCTCCAAAAAAAGGACAGTCAAAAGGGCAGCAAGGTGTAATGACTGAAAGGAAAAGTGTGGGGCAGTCAAATATTAATATCAACACACAAGCCGGAGCAGTGGTAAAACCCTCAGTAAATAAAAATGCGGAAGCAGGGGAACAGAATATAGAAACTACAGTAGGTGACTCCCCCCCGATAGAAAAGGAGCCAACTATAAAGGATGTGTTACTGGCCGTAAATGCATGCAACATTTCACTTAAAGAACTCTGTAATCAAATGAAGGGAGTGAAGGAAGATCTAATGGTGGTAAGGCAAGACTTACAGAAAGTGGTGGAAAGGACGACAGAACTTGAGACAAGGACTAGTCGATTAGAAGACGATACAACCTTCTTAATTAAAGAAGTAGAAAGCCTGAAGGAGCAGTTCAGTGGATATAGAACAAGAATGGACGAAATGGAAAATAGGCTCCGGAGGGACAATGTGCGAGTAGTGGGCCTCCCCGAAAAAAGCGAGGGTGTAAACCCTACGGAATTTATGGAGCATCTTTTGGTTGAACTGTTTGGAAGGGAGGTTTTTTCAACAACGTTCTCAATAGAGAGGGCGCATAGGGTACCCTTTAGAGCACCATTGGAGGGGGGCCGTCCCAGGCCATTACTGATGAAATTACTTAATTATAAGGATAAAGTGGTGTTATTACGGAAAGCAAGGGAAATGGGGAATGTACTGTATAAGGGTGTTAGAATCTCACTATATTCTGACTTTTCCCCAGAACTTCAGAGAAAAAGGGTAGAGTTCCTCCAGGTGAAACGCAGGTTACAGAAGCTCAGGGTGCCGTATGCTCTGCTTTATCCTGCAAAGTTACGGATTAATGCACTAGGGCATACTCAGGTTTTTAGTTCCCCGATAGAAGTGGAAAAATGGATAGAAGAAAATAAAGAAAAGTTGTAGTTGCTGGGGTTTCTAGTACTGAGTGGGATGGGAAGATAGAAGGAGAGGGGGGGATGAAGTATGGGTGTTTTTTTTTTTTTTTTTTTTGGGTGTGTGCTGTCTGTGTCTGTATGGGAGGGGGGTGGGAGGGAGGTAATACACGGCGAGTGCATTAGGTGAGGGTGGTAAATAGGTTGTGAAGAGAGTGGTATAAGGTCACTAATAGCCCCTAGGGTAACACCTAGGAAGGTGGGGGAGGGGCGGGAGGGAGGTAGAAAGGGGGGAGAGGGGGTGGGTGTAGTAGGGAAAATAGGGGGGAGGTCGAAGGGGAAAAAAATATATAAGTATGCACTAATAAATGTAGTACAGGAAATAATTCAAAGCAAAAAAGGACACAAACCGTGGGGTGGTAAAACTAGGGGTGGTAAAAAACAAGGAAAATTTATTGATCACAAGGGGGAAAATGGTAATAAACGATCATACAGTATAATGCATATTCAAAGACACATAACATACGAGTTAATGGTGATGCCTAATAAATTTGTTATTATACAAGGGAGTAATACATGGGGAGTGTGGTATAAGGTAATAAAAGAAGTTAGAGGGGAGTTGGTGGGTACTGGGAGACAAATGGTTCTCAATAGTGTTATCAGTAGACTGGTTATTTCGCTCTCTTTCTTTACTACCTTAGGTTTTTCTTTTTTTTTCTTTTTCTCCTCTATATTTGTTTATGGCTATGCAGGATGGTAAAATTAACATAGGCTCCTGGAATGTGAGGGGTCTGGGGACGCGGTTGAAACAAAAAGCTGTGCTATCCTGGTTGGAGGGATGTGGAGTAGAGTTGCTCTGCATACAGGAGACCCATTTAAATAGAGATACAATATACCGGCTGCAGAGCAGAAAATATCAATTTCAATATCACTCTGTTTATTCGACATATAGCAGAGGGGTGAGTGTCTTGGTAAAAACGGGGGTGAATTTTGTATGCAAACGGGTTAGCCTGGATGAAAAAGGCAGATACATTTTCTTACAGTGCCTAATTGAAAATAGAGAATGTATGCTGGCAAACATCTACATCCCTCCACCATTTAAAATGGAAGTGCTTTTTAAATTACAGGAATTTTTAGTGGGGATAGATGGTGTCCCTATAATAATAGTAGGGGATTTTAACACGGTATTGGATATTAAAATTGATAGATTCCCAGAAAAAACACTGGCGGAACCAGCTTGGCAGGGGAGGTTGGGACAGTACCTGGAAGAAGTAGGACTACGGGATTTATGGAGAACTGGGAACCCGGGAGTTCGGCAGTATAGTTGCTACTCGTCCACACATACTACGTTATCCAGGATTGATATGATACTGGGGAATGACCTGGCCTTACAAATGGTGGAAAAGGTTGAATATCAGCCCAGGGGGATTTCAGATCATTCCCCAGTGACAGCAGTATTAAAAATGAGAGAACGTAAGGTACAGAGGTTGTGGAAAGTGAACCCGCTCTGGTTAGAACTGATAAAAAAAGAGACAGAAGAATGCCCTGAGAGAATTCAGTGGGAATTAAAAGAATTTCTAAAAAATAACCGGGGTACAGTAACATCGGGGATCCTGTGGGACACTCTGAAAGCTTTCTTAAGGGGCCTTATGATCCAATCAATAGCAAAAATAAACAGGAAATCTAGGGAACAGGAGGTACAAATAGGGAGAGAAGTGTCAGAGGCTGAAAGAGATTTTATTAGTGACCCCACGCAGGGCAAAGAAAAAATCTGGTTAGATAAACAAGAAGAACTTAGGTTATTAGCACTAAAGAAAGCAGAGATTCAGCATATGTTCCAACGCCAAGCCTCCTTCGCGGAAGGGGAAAGCGTGGGGAAAATGTTGGCACAACTGGTGAAGAATAACTCGGGTCCTTCCTCAATCTCGGCGATTAGGATATCTGAGGGAAAGGTTATAACAGAAACGGGGAGTATTTCCCAAGCATTTGAAGGATATTATAAAAACCTATATACTGCACAAAAAGTGGGGATGGATGAGCAAATGGAAGCTTTTTTAGGTCAATTAGAGGTACCATGTTTGAAACAAGAAGAAAGAGAGGAACTGGAAGCCCCAATAACTTTGAAAGAACTTCAGGAAGCAGTTGCGAGTATGCCAAATCAGAAATCGCCTGGGCCGGATGGACTACCGATTGAAGTCTATAAAAACTTTGGCGAGATACTGATTCCCGAACTTCTGGAGATGTTAAGAGGAGCATATGGGGAGGGTAAATTGCCCCCATCAATGATGGAGGCGGTTATAACCCTGTTGTACAAAGAAGGGAAGGACGCCTTAGATGTTGCAGCGTATAGGCCAATCTCTCTCCTGTGTACTGATACAAAGATATTGGCCAAGGTATTAGCGACTAGGCTTAATCGAGTCATAGCAAGATTGGTCCATATGGACCAAACAGGGTTTATAGCCAACAGGTCAACGAGTATAAATATTAGAAGAGCCTTTTTGAACTTGCAGGTCCCAATGGATAACGATACTCCGGGTGCAGTGGTGGCATTGGATGTAAGGAAAGCATTTGATAGCGTAGAATGGGGATATATATGGAAAGTTTTGGAGAAATTTGGCCTGGGTCCTTCCTTTATAAGATGGATTAGGATGCTATATGACAAACCTAGTGCGAGACTAAAAATTAATAACGAGTTATCCATGAAAATAGAGTTGGGGAGAGGGACGAGGCAGGGGTGCCCATTATCACCCCTGCTCTTTGCATTGGCCATAGAGCCCCTGGCATGTGCAATTAGAGCAAACCGGGATGTGGTCGGTTTTGTAAGAAAAACTGGAGAGGAAAAAATCTCACTTTATGCAGACGATATCCTATTGTTCTTAGGGGATATGAGATACTCACTACCAAGGGCAATGGAACTGGTGCAAGGGTTTGGAGGCTTCACTGGGCTGGAGATAAATTGGGAAAAATCGGAATGTCTCCCTCTGGACCCAATTGGTCAGCAAACGGCCCTGGGAACCCCCCAAATGCCAATGGTGGATAAGTTGAAATATCTGGGAGTAACCTTGTCAAGGGATCCTAAGCAATATATAAGTTATAACTTAGTCCCATTACTGGCTAAGTTTAAACAAAAAATTGCTATATGGAAACGATTGCCTCTCTCGGTCGCTGGCAGATGTAATCTGATAAAAATGATATGGATGCCCCAACTTTTATACATATTACACAATGCCCCAATATGGATTAACAAAAGTTGGTTTGATAAAATCGAGATGCTGTTTAGGGAGCTAATATGGAGGGGAGGACAGGCTAGATTGAAATTGCGGATGCTTCAGCTACCGGGAGAGGAAGGAGGATTCGCGGTCCCTTATCCGGAGTGCTATTTTTGGGCGTCCCAATTACAACAGCTAGGGGGGATCGATGAGAAGAACGGAGGAACCCCAAATGGGAGATTAGTATTAACAGGCTCCCCACATAGTACCCTGATCGAGACCCTGGAAGCGGACTCATTCCAGTGTAGATGTCCCACAGTAAAAATGATGTTAAAGCTATGGGGTACAGTTAAAAAAAAAATGGGATATAGTGAAATAACAAAGTATACGCCTCTATGGAACAATAAGAAGCTACAGGAAATATGGCAGGTTGGAAAAATTGCAGATTGGGAAAAATGTGGCATTGTAAGGCTAAGCCATCTATATGGCGGCAGGGGTATTAAATCTTTCGACCAGCTGCAAAGAGAATTTAAGATATCACAAAATTCATTTTATGCCTATATACAAGTGAGGCATGCTTTAAGGACCCAGTTTGGAAACCTGTTATTAACATGGGAGGAAATGCCCTTGCTATACCCAGTAGCACAAGCAGGACCCACTAAAGGATTAATATCTAAATTCTATGCCCAGCTGGGTGAACAGATTAATAGTGAGAGGAAAGGGAGGGTTGAGAAAGGGAAATGGGAGCAGGACCTAGGTAATATAACACGAGCACAGTGGAAAAATATCCTAGCGGCATGCCCAAAGGTCTCGGTCTCTCCTCCTCAGAGGATTTCCCATTTAATGGTAATTAATAGAGCATACTATACTCCCCAGAAATTATTTAAATTTGGTAAGAGAACAGATGACTTTTGCCCCAGGTGTGGGGGGTCAGGGAATTTAATGCACATGCTTTGGAAATGTCCCAAATTATTTAGATACTGGGAAGGAGTGGTAAAGATAATAAGTAGGGTTTTTGGGACGGTAATAGAGTTAAATCCCATAGTGTGCATTTTAGGCTACAGAGAGGAGGAAGCAGAAAGGAAGGGAATAACAACGGCAATCCTAAGATGTTTATTTCAAGCTAGAAGGATGATAGCTAGGAGATGGCAATCAAAGCTACCCCCTACAGTAGAGGATTGGACAAGGGCGGTAAATGACTATCTATGTAAGGAGAGGGCAGTATATGCAAAACGAAGTAACCTAAAGGAGTTTAATAGGAACTGGCGAGAGTGGATAGAAGTGATGCATACCCCAGTTTAAACCATGATAGGAAAGGGAAGAGGGGAGGGGGGATGGGTAATGGGAAGGAGTAGGGTAGGGTACATTAAAGGTTCGGGAATTATTATAACACATTTATGCTATACTGTAGGATAAAAGCACCAATATATATATAAGAGGGGAGGGGAGGGGGGGCGGGGTGGATAGAAGGGATGGGAGGGAGGGGTGGGGTTATAACAATAGGAAAAACATAGGAACTGCAAAAATAGTGATGGTAGGAGAAGGGGGGATATGGTACTGTTTAGATAATGTGCTTTTGTTTTTTTGTTTTTGCTAATTATATATGATGTATGGATGTATCTTCATGTCCCCCTTCCCTTCCTAGAACTCTAAAACTCAGATCTCGGAAGGGAAGAAAGAGGTATTTGAACCCTGGTAATGTTATTTTAAAATGTGGTCTGTATAGATGTGAAAATTTAATAAAGATTAATAATAAAAAAAAAAAAAGGTACCACCAGAGCGCTACTTTGAAATGCAAAACACTATTGAACAAGTGCTGCACTCCTTCTCACAACCATGTGAGGAAGTTTCATTTAAAGTGCCATATGTGCCACCACCAAGACCTCCCATTAACTACCCCAAATATGTCCACTACCCTGAACAGCAACACCAACCTTACCCCTATAATCCCCCATCCTATCCTTCTAGTTTTGAAAAGGCAATCTCGAGATATGAAGTGCCACACAGTAACATTCCCTATCCCATCCCATCCCCAATTCCTTTAATCAGGCCCCCCCCCCCCAAAATCCTGGTATGTATGTGCCAAGTCAACATGGTGAGGCTAGGCCTGCTCCCAGCACTGCCAGTGATGACAGACCTTCCGCCAGTCACTACTCCAATGAGCCCCCTTTCCAAAAAACATATCACAATCTATGATTAATGATGTCTGTCCAAAGTTGAGGACCAAGAGGACACCTTTTTGGTTAACTATGTTGAAGAGGCCTACTTTTTTTTTTTTTTTTTTTTCAATGTTAATTTATGATGACTACATAAGCAAATATTTTTTTATTTTTATATATATATATATATATATATATATATATATATATATATATATGTATTTTTTTTTTATATATATATTTTGGATACTTGAATAAATCCTTATTACGCCAACTTTTGTCCGGTTATATAGCTAGAATTACAAATGTTTGAAGAGTTGCAAAAAAATTATTGAATAAATATTTGAAAATGCATATTTTCCTTGTGTTTTTTTTTCAAGTTTATGACCTTTATTTGTAGGCATTATTTGAATGAAGATCTTATGTTTGCCTGTTCAAATATGTTGAAAAAGTCAACAATTTCCATGGGATATAGTTCACTTGACTATACAGTATGTAAGGCCTTTTTTGTACACAAAACATATTTTTTTTACTTTAACTTTTTTACGCAGATGTGCGTACTCGGCTTCCGGGGGTATACCGGGATGATGCCCGCACCTGGAGGCATCATCCCGGTACCGTTTTTTTCAGCGGGCGATTGGCTATCCAGCCATAACAACCGATGCGGCTAAAAGCCACTCGGCTGTTATGCCGGAGGAGCGGGAGGGGACGTCCCCCCTCCCGCCGCCTCCCGCCTCTGTTACCAGTGCTCCCGCTCGATTGGGAGCACCGATCTCACATCCGCTGCCTCCGGCTGCTGGGGAGGAACTGGAACGAAGCCGTAATCGGCTTCGTTACAGTCTCCTAATAGTAAACACGGAAGTGACGTCATGACGTCACTTCCCGTTTACTCGGCTGCCAATGGCGCCGGTTTTAAAAAAATATACGGTATTCAGAATCGCCGTTTTTTTAAAGGAGGAATGGGGGGTCTTTTAGCTTTTTCCTTGTGACAGCAAAAAAAGTGATCATTTTTTTTTTTTAAAACAATTTAGTCATTTTAAAATAAATAAAAAAAATAAATAAAATTTAAAGCGCCCGCCGTCCCCGCGAGCTCACGAAGCAAAGAAAACGCATACGGAAGTCGCGCCCGCATATGTAAACGGTGTTCAAATCACACATGTGAGGTATCTCCGCGATCATCAGAGCGAGAGCAAGAATTCTAGCACTAGACCTCCTCTGTAACGCTAACCTGGTAACCGTAAAAAAATTTTTAAAACCGTCGCCTATTGAGATTTTTAGGTACCGTACTTTGTCGTCAATCCACGAGTGCGTGCAATTAGAAAGTGTGACATGTTTGGTATCTATTTACTCGGCGTAACATTATCTTTCACATTAGGCAAAAAAATTGGGCTAATTTTACTGTTTCGTTTTTTTTAAATTCATGAAAGTGTCCCTTTTCCCAAAAAGTTGCGTTTAAAACACCGCTGCGCAAATACCGTGTGACATAAAATATTGCAACAATCGCCGTTTTATTCTCTAGAGTCTCTGCTAAAAAATATATATATATAATGTTTGGGGGTTCCAAGTAATTTTCTAGCAAAAAATATGGATTTTAACTTGTAAACACCAAATGCCAAAAATAGGCTTAGTCATGAAAGGGTTATTGTAGCATCCTCCTAGATAGAGTTGTGCTCTAAAGTTTACATACCCTAGCAGAATTTATGATTTCTTGGCCATTTTTCAAAGAATATGAATGATAACACAACAACTTTTCTTTCTTTCATGGTTAGTGTTTGGCTGAAGCCATTTATTATTAATCAACGTGTTTAATCAATGCGTTTACTCTTTTTACATCATAATGACAGAAGAAACTACCCAATGACCCTGATCAAAAGTTTACATACCCTGGTGATTTTGGCCTGATAACTAGGGATGGCCGAACTGTTCGCCCAGCGGTCGGTTTGCAGCTAATTTTGCGTGTTCGCGATTCGCCAAACCGGCGGACTATTGACGCTGTTCGCCCGGCAGACATATGTGTTTACAGTGTGAAAGAACTTTGACCCATGATGACACATCAATCATGGGGTACAGGACAGCCAATTGAGACATTTCAGCACATGGACAATTGGACATACCCCCTAACTTATAAATAGACCTGATTTGACGGCCATTTTACATTCTGTCTTATATCAGTGTAGGGAGAGGTTGCTGTGTGGAGCAGCGACAGACTGTAGTGACACAAATCACTAGCTATTAGGTCCACAAAAGTCATTTTAAGGACTGGTATAGGTGTAGTACAGTATATAGGGTTCAGTGCACTGCTGTGCTGGTGATTGCAGCTGTCTTTTGTCAGTGTAGGGACAGGACGCTGTGTGCAGCAGAGTGAGACTGTAGTGACACAAATCACTAGCTATTAGGTCCACAACAGTCCCTTTAAGGACTGGTATAGGTGTAGTACAGCATATAGGGTTCAGTGCACTGCTGTGCTAGTGATTGCAGCTGTCTTTTGTCCGTGTAGGGACAGGACGCTGTGTGCAGCAGAGACAGTCAGTTTAATCACTAGCTAGCTATTACTATTAGGTCCACAAAGGTCCTTTTAAGGACTGGTATAGGTGTACAATATATAGGGTGCTGGTGCATTGCTGTGCTGCAGATTACTGCTCGTTTCTGCAGCAGTCTTTTATCAGTGTAGGGACTGAGGGACAGTCTGCAAATCACTAGCTACTAGGTCCACAAAGGTCCTTGTAAGGACTGGTATAGGTGTACAATATATAGGGTTGTGGTGCACTGCTGCTGACTGCTGCCCTATTCTGCAGCAGTCTTTTATCAGTGTATGGACTGAGGGACAGTCTGCAAATCACTAGCTACTTGGTCCACAAAGGTCCTTTTAAGGACTGGTATAGGTGTGCAATATATAGGGTGCTGGTGCAGGGCTGCACTGCAGATTACTGCTGGTTTCTGCAGCAGTCTTTTATAAGTGTAGGGATTGAGGGACAGTCTGCAAATCACTAGCTACTAGGTCCACAAAAGTCCTTGTAAGGACTGGTATAGGTGAACAATATATAGGGTTGTGGTGCACTGCTGCTGACTGCTGCCCTATTCTGCTCTATCTGCTGCCCTTCCACTCTATCACGGTGCTGGTGTCAGTGCTCGTGTCAGTGCTCTATATCATGGTGCTGGTGTCAGTGCTCTATATCACGGTGCTGGTGTCAGTTCTCTCTATCACGGTGCTGATGTCAATGCTCTATATCACGGCGCTGGTGTCAGTGCTCTATATCACAGTGCTGGTGTCAGTGCTCTCTATCATGGTGCGGGTGTCAGTGCTCTCTATCACGGTGCTGGTGATCATCTCCTGCACCCTCTTCATAGCCTACCCTGACCTTTCCTCTCCTCCATTGCCTTCATGCGCTCCTGAGTCCTGAATTGTCAAAATTTCACAGATAAAAAAAGAATGCTTATAATTGTCGATCCCAGATTTACTTCATACATGTGTTATGTCAGTGGCCATGTGGTGGGACTATGTGTGCACAGCTAGTAAGTATTTTGTGGCTGAAAATATGACCTGTAGGTTTTTAAGGTTCGCCTGCCATTGAAGTCAATGGGGCCCACCGCGAACTTTGCGGTTCGTGAACTTTTTGCCGCGTTTGCGGTTCGCACTCTCGAAACGTCCCGTCGGAAGTTCGTCCATCTCTACTGATAACATGAACACAAGTGCAAAGAGGTTTGAATGGCTATTAAAGGTAACCATCCTCGCCTGTGATCTGTTTGCCTGTAATTAGTGTGTGTGTATAAAAGGTCAATGCGTTTCTGAACTCCTGACAGACCCTTGCATCTTTCATCCAGTGCTGCACCGATGTTTCCGAGTCATGGGAATGCAAAAGGATCTGCTAGAAAAGGTAGTTGAACTGTATAAAAGAGGAAATTGATATAAAAAGGTATCCAAAGAATTGAGAATGCCAATCAGCAGTGTTCAAACTCTAATCAAGAAGTGGAAAATGAGGGGTTCTGTTGAAACCAAACCACTGTCAGGTAGAACAACAAAAATTTCAGCCACAACTGTCCGGAAAATTGTTCTGGATGCAAAGAAAAACTCAAAAATATCTTCAGGTGAAATACAGGACTCTCTGAAAACAAGTGATGTGGCTGTTTCAAGATGCACAATAAGGAGGCACTCAAAGAAAGATGGGCTGCATGGTCGAGTCGCCCGAAGAAAGCCATTACTCGGCAAATGCTACAAAGTATCCCGCTTACAATACGCCAAACAGCACAGAGACAAGCCTCAAACCTTCTGGCACAAAGGAATTTGGAGAGATGAGACCAAAATTTAGCTTTTTGGCCACAACCATAAATGCTAAATTTGGAGTCAATAAGGCCTATGATGAAAGGTACACCATTCCCACTGTGAAACACGGAGGTGGATTGCTGATGTTTTGATGATGTGTGAGCTACAAAGGCACAGGAAATTTGGTCAAATTTGATGGCAAGATGAATGCAGTATGTTATCAAAAAATACTGGAGGAATATTTACATTCATCAGACAGGAAGCTGTGCATGGGCCGTACTTGGACATTCCAACATGACAATGATCCAAAACACAAGGCCAAGTTGACCTGTCATTGGCTACAGCAGAATAAAGTGAAGGTTCTGGAGTGGCCATCTCAGTCTCCTGACCTCAATATCATTGAGCAACTCTGGGGAGATCTCAAAATGTGCAGTTCATGCAAGAGAGCCCAAGAATGTACAGGAACTGGAGGCTTTTTGCCAAGAGGAATGGTCAGCTTTGCCATCTGAGAAGATAAAGAGCCTCATCCACAAATACCAAAAAAGACTTCAAGCTGTCATTGATGTTAAAGGGGGTATTAAGAACTGGGGTATGTAAACTTTTTATCAGGGTAATTTGGCTAGTTTCTGTTGTCAGTATGATTTAAAAGGAGTAAAAACAGTTGATTGATAATAAATGGCTTCAGCCAAACACTAACCATGGGTGAAAGAAAAGTTTTTGTGTTATCAATCATATTCTCTGAAAAATGGCCAAGAAATCATAAATTCTGCCAGGGTATGTAAACTTATGAGCACAACTGTAGGTACTAGGTTTAGATAGATATAGTGTGGCTCACTGTGTTTTGTAGAGCTGTGCTTTGAGAGCTAGATTTAGTTGCCTTATTGTAGTCAGTGAGGCTGTAATTGGTTTGATTTAAATTTAGTTACATTTTGTTGTTCACTGTAATCAGTGAAGCTGCATTCTTTTAGTTAGGTCTGCTCAGTGTGCTCAGCTGCTGCCAGTCTGAAAGCTCCCTCTGCATTCTGAGAGCTTGAGACATTTCTGGATGATAGGTGTAGAGCTATGCAGATGAGAGTATGTATATTGATATAGCCATGGCCAATCCCAGAGGAACCGGCTCTGAAGGCATGCTGGGAGACTGTATATATTCTGTGAGCACACTGCGCTCTGGGTCTTTTCCTGGAGAAAATTAGTAAAGCCTAGAGGGCACACTGCCCCCCCACCCCCCCCCCCCCCCCCCCAGGGCAATGCTGCTATGTCTGCTGTCATGAGATCTCATGTGGGCAACCTGTGGGCCTGGGATACTGAAATCTGTGGGATTGATTTACTAAAGACAAATAAGCTGTTCACTTAGCAAGGACATTTTTACGTTGCAGGACATTTTCCCTTAGCTTTGTGAATGTGATGAAAATTTACTTTTCAATTCCCAATTATGTTTTTGTTTGCACATGGTACGATGATGAAAGCCAGCAGAGCATTACCCCATTCACTAAACTAAAGTAACATCCCCTTGCAGTGGTCACTATTGTGTATTTTGGTCTATATATACATACTATATAATATATCTTAGTTTAGAGTAGTTGTTTACGACCAGAGTGTCGACATTTTACTGCATATGTGTATATATATATATTCCATTTTATACTTATACACCACATTTTGGTTACTAATGGCAATGGCCATCACTCCATCGCTTGAGCATGATGTATAGTTTGATGAATGTTTTTCAACCGTGCCGTATATATACAGTTTATACTTATCCACTGCCCTTTACTTGATGGTTTGTTCCGAGGTGCGACTCTTGGTCGTACCGGGCATGGACTGCTTTTCAATCCATTTTTTCGATATAAGCGCACTAGATTATGGGACTTGTAGATCTTTTTGTTTTTGTTTTATTTTAGATTGTCTACTACTGAACCGGGAACAATTTATTGCTGAGTACTTATTTACTGCCCTCCAGTTGATATTTTGGTCCGACGGGCAACTTTTGGTTGCACCGTGTATTGACTGTTTTTCAACTCTTCTCTTGATATAAATGCACTGGATTATGGGACTTGTCGACTTTCTGTTTCATCCTATATTGTTCCCGTTTCAGTACTTGCTGATCACTGGATTCTGTGATCTGTTTTGGTCATCATTAGTACGTACTAAGGGTTTACCAAGATTGTAATTGTGTGTCATTTGCTCTGACGTACAGTTAATTAACCACTTCCCGACCAGTGCACGACGATGTACGTCGTCAGAATGGCACGGGCAGGCATATTGGCGTACAGGTATGTCCAATATTCGAAGCCGCCCTGCCATCGGGAGCGCGCCACCGGCGGCGCGCTCCCGCGCTGGTCGGGACCCCCGTGAGTCCGGTCGCGGGACCCGCGGACTCGATCGCCGCGGGCATCCCCGCGATCGTCTCACGGAGCGGCCGAATGGAGGAAATGCTGTGTAAACAACATTTTTCCATTCTGCCTAGCAACTAGTGACGCTGATCTCTGCTCCATGTGATTGGATCAGAGATCAGTGTACACTAAATGAAAGCCCAACCCCCCCACAGTTAGTAACACACCCCTAGGAACACTTAACCCCTACACTGCCACTCACTGGTTAACCCTTTCACTGCCAGTGTCATTTACACAGGAATCACTGCATTTATATAGCAGTGATTACTGTATAAATGACAATGGTCCCAAAAATGTGTCAAAAATGTCCGATGGGTCCCTGACAATGTCGCAGTCACAATAAAAATCGCAGATCGCCGCCATTACTAGTAAAAAAATAAATAATAAAAAATTATTAATAAAAATGCTATAAAACTATCCCTATTTTGTAAACGCTATAACTTTTGCGCAAACCAATCAATAATCGTTTATTGCGATTTTTTTTACCAAAAATATGTAGAAGAATACGTATCGGCCTAAACTGAGGGAAAAAAATGTTTTTTTATATATTTTTGGGGGATATTTATTATAACAAAAAGTAAAAAATAATGTGTTTTTTTCAAAATTGTCGCTCTATTTTTGTTTATAGCGCAAAAAATAAAAACCGCAGGGGTGATCAAATACCCCCAAAAGAAAGCTCTATTTGTGGGAAAAAAAGGACGTCAATTTTGTTTGGGAGCCACGTCGCACGACCGCGCAATTGTCAGTTAAAGCGACGCAGTGCCGAATCGCAAAAAGTGGTCTGGTCTTTGACCAGCAAATTGGTCCGGTCTGAAAGTGGTTAATTAATCGCCCATGGTGTTTTGTGTAATACTTCTGCACTAATACTTACATTAGTATTTGGGGTTGTTTATTTTAGTTTATTCCATGATAGCTAGGTCACCAGGGGTTCTGCTGTTGAGACTTGAATTTGTATTCATATCATGTTTTTTAAATGATGTGTATATTTTATGAATATTTCAAAATCAATATAAAAAAAAGGGTTCTATAAAATAAGAAAAAATTCCTATGAGAAAATTAACATTATGGGGAAGAGTGACTTTTATTTACCTGCATGTACACATGCATGTGCGTCCATATGTTCATGAACAGACTATCTTCTTATGACATTATGGTATAATAGAATGTATACATTCTACTACACAAGCTTTATGGACACATGCAATGAGACATGCAGGGAGGATTATAGTCCTTTTTTCCTTTTTTACATTGGCAAAATATTAAGTGGTTTGTCCTTGATATACACGTGTTTATATGTGTAAAATGGTTTCACAGCAAGATTTACACATGGACAAGGGTATTTTATATATTTATTTATTTATGTTTTCACCCATGCATTCATTTATTTACATTCATTCACTTAATGAGTTTTTATGCATGTAACATTAATATCTCTTTATTTAATAATTTACACCATTCATCTATTCACTCATTCATGGACACTTGATCACTATATGTCATTTTTTCTTTACACGCGGCCAAGCTAACAAATTCACCTTTTTGATCTTTTTTCAATAATTTATTACTTTATGGAATTTTTTTTATTTTTCCCTTTTATTCACTTTTTTCATATATTTTGACATATCTTTACGTTTTTCATTTCTCATACAATCACATCTGGCCATGTGTATTTCCACACATTTACATAATTTTTTTCATTTTTTGTGGCACATTATTATCTATCATTGAGTATTACCTTCTTTATTTTTGTTTCAAAATGATATTCACCAATGTCTTATAAACGGTGTTTATTCATTCACTTAATTTTATTTTGTTATCATGGGGGTTTCAATTATTTCAAATATTTGATTATTTTAATCACTTAACCAATCATTTCGATTATTTAATTAGAGATGGTACTTAAACTTTTTGTGCTGTGATTGTTTGCTATGAATAAGCACTACAGCTAGTGCGAAAAGTCAGCAATTTTTCCTTGTTTGCTGTGTTTGTTGAGCTGTGATGTGATTTTCCAATAAAAGAAAGTGGTCTTCTGAAGAGTGCGGCAGTCCAGAGCTTGTTTTTCGTCTGTTGACATTTTTACGTTGCAGGACATTTTCCCTTAGCTTAGTGAATGTGATGAAAATTTACTTTTCAATTCCCAATTATGTTTTTGTTTGCACATGGTTCGATGATGAAAGCCAGCAGAGCATTACCCCATTCACTAAACTAAAGTAACATCCCCTTGCAAAAGGAACAGATACACTATATTACCAAAAGTATTGGGACACCTGCTTTTTCACGCACATGAACTTTAAAGGCATCCCAGTCTTAGTCCGTAGGGTTCAATATTGAGTTGGCCCACCCTTTGCAGCTATAACAGCTTCAACTCTTCTGGGAAGGCCGTCCACAAGGTTTATGAGTGTGTCTATGGGAATGTTTGACCATTCTTCCAAAAATGCATTTGTGAGGTCAGGCACTGATGTTGGACTAGAAGGCCTGGCTCACAGTCTCCACACTAATTTATCCCAAAGGTGTTTCGATTGGATTGTGGTCAGGACTGAGTTCAGGCCAGTCAAGTTCCTCCACCCCAAACTCACTCATCCACATCTTCATGGACCTTGCAAACTGTAGGTTGGGTAAAGTTTGAAAAAACACAGGAGCCCGCCCCTACATATATATTTGGGCAGTGTTGACGACCACTTGGTCTTTTTTTATGCAGTCACTATTCTGTGTTTCTACGTTTCTACCTCCCTTACACGGTGGATGCATTTCTCTTCAACCACTATAATGGTTACGTCATAATGCAAAGTCTTTTATGAAATGTGCTGTGAATGACAATATTGTGGTGGTCCGCAGTCTATAGTTATTTCAATTTATTGAGAAAAAATAAATTGCCCTACCCAGATAAAAAAGGTTTTATAATCATTTCATGTTGGTACACAACTCCCCCACCTTCCTACTGTGCTTATAAATAATAATTCTAGAAGAACCATGTCTTGCTCTATCAGTACATTGCCTCTGGCACTGCACAGCTCTGCGTGACAATCTCCGATCTGTTGCCGGAATTTATGTTCAATGTTTCTGTTTTCAGGCACAAAAAGATATTTATAAAGGGGCCTGGAAAGCATTAATGTTTTAATAAACTGGGTCTGGCTGTCAGAAAAGACATAGCAACATATGTAGGTGGATTCATCTTGTTAAAGAAAATTGTCTAAGACTGCAGGACATGTAACAATCAGAGCAATATAGATTTTTGCTTACCATCAAAATGAGCAACTTTTATTCTTATCCTTTGATGTCCCTGAGGAAACAAGCTGAACAGTAAAAGTGATCCTGTGATCAGAATTTACTAAGCCAAGCAACGGAGCCACTGTAAAGCATTGCAAAGACACCAAGCACTGCATCATAGGAGGTCAGAGGAAATATATTGTGATATGAGGGATGTTTAGCTCTTGTGGTAGATGCATTTGTCAAGTGAGTCCATGTCAGACAGGAAATATGGTTAAAGCGGAGCTCTTCTTAAAAAAAAAAAATTACAAGACAGCAGCTACAAATACTGCAGCTGCTGACTTTTTATAATCGGACACTTACCTGTCCCAGGGTCCAGCAATGCGGGGGGAACGAAGCCCCGCTCGTCTCCCCCTCCTGTCTGTGGTGTCGGCATAGTCACTGTGGGCACCTGGCTGTGGCTTCACAGCCGGGTACGCACTGTGCATGCACGAGCTGCGTGGCATGCCGTGACTGGCCGGGCAATCATCTGGAACCTGTGACGTGTCCCAGATGATTGCCAAGAGGGAGGGGGGAGAGGTGATCTTCCTTCCGGTGCCGTGGTGCACCGGGAGGAGGTGGGAGCTGGAACCCTCAAAAAAAAATGACATGCCAAATGTGGCATGTCAGGGGGTCACCTTCCCTTAAAGCGAAAGTTCAATTTTTCGGTGGAACTCCGCTTTAAGGGCTCAGCAGCCCACTTTTATTAAATGACAGGCAAAGTAAAAGTCCAACACAAATTAATTGCCCACATAGAAGTTCTTCTTCAGCAGATACAAATAACAGAAATACCAAGCCGCCTGGCTCTTAAGGCTCAGTCAGCCTCGGTTAAAGTACCTCTCTGCACAGGCCCACTTCCAGCATCCAATCATGGGTTTGCTCACACTTTCAGAAACTTTCAGCCTTCTGGACCTACTAGCCACCTCAGCTTTCTCGGCCTCCCAGGCCCTCTCTCGGTCTCCCAGGCCCTCATAGCTGTCCCAGCTTTTCCAGTCCTTTGGGCAAGAAGTCCCCTGACCCTCCTGACATACATACACTGACCTACCTGACACACACTGACCTAGCTAACATACATACACTGACCTCTATGACATACAATAACCTACCTGACATGCATACACTGATGGTAGTGACACACACTGACCTACTTGACAAGGAGACTTCATGTGTCCTGCAGCAGCAGCTCAGCCACGGTGTGCGTTGGGTGCCCATCATCACAGCAGGGAGGGAGAGGACTCAGAAGACTGAGAGGAGAGCCAAGCGCCGAGCAGGGATCTCGCAGTGGCGGCGCAGGGCGGCCGCATTGTAATTCCCACCTTCTGGAGCCTGCAGAGCCTATGGTGGATGTCAGACATCCCACAGACCCACCATTGGACCAGTGGGACGGCCATCATAGGTGCTGCAGGCTCCAGAAGGCAGGACCTGTTATGTGACTCGGCGGCACTTGGCGACGCTCAGCGGCAGATCGGTCCCCGCACGGCGGCACTCGGGGCTATTAATAGAACCTTTCCCACCCGGGGCTTTTTGGGGACCCACTCGGGGCTTCAGCCATGGTCAGCCCTCCCCCCCCCCCCACCCCCTGCCAACACCACTGACTGTCAGGATAAGAATATAAAGACCAAGAACATTGTATGGTGCCCGCTTTACAGTGACCTTGCTATTTAACAGTAGAACAACAATCAAAGAATATTAAAAGCATATGCCCACAACACTTGCTGATGTTTTAAAGCAAAACTTAGCAGAACCTAGGCTTACCTGTAGGTAAAAATAACAAAGTGGGCTTTACTACCACTTTAAGGTAAGTCTGTCATACTTGCACAATATGACATTATCCTGTAGGGGCCTAATTTTTTTTTTTTGGTTTACTACGGCTTTAAGCAGCAAATAGATTGATCGAAATTCAGCCGTTTCAGCAGGGACCAGCCCCATTTTGAACCATCTATGGCCATTTCCATTGGAGGGCAGTCAATTGAATGACCAAGTGCTCTTGAATGGACTTGTTGGAAAATTGTGCTTAGATCAATGTATTCTGAAAGCACAAATGTGTGGATGGGTGAATCTTGGACTTTTCCTTTGCCTTTCATTTAATAAAAGTGTGCTGCTGACCTCTTAACTATAGTTCCTGTCTGACATGGACTCTACCACAAGAGCTAAACATCCCCCATATTCCAATATATTTCCACTGACTTCCTGAGATGCAACGCTTGGTGTCTTTGCAGTGCTTTGCAGCTGCTCCATCATTGCTTGGCTTAGTAAAATCAGTTTTCTTTTTGTTTGTTTTTTGATCAGCCCACTGGCTGTTAAAAAAAACAGTTATGTGTATGGCCAGCCTAATGCCGCATACTCGCGGCCAGAATTTCCGATGGAAACAGTCCGATGGGAGCTTTTTATCGGATTTTCCGACCATGTGTATGCCTTTTCTGTAGGCATTTCTGACGGTCTTTAGATTGAGAGCCTGTTCTTAATTTTTCAGATGGAAAACCTTTCTATCTGATTTTTCAATCGTGTGTATGCAATTCCGACACGCAAAATTCCGACGCATGCTCAGTAACAATTCGATGCATGCTCAGTAACAATTCGATGCATGCTCGGAAGCATTAAACCTCTCTTTTATAGTGCCGAACATGTTGTATGTCGCGGTGTTATTGACCGTCGGAATTTGGTGTGACCGTGTGTAGGCAAGACAGTTTGAGCGAAATTCTGTCCAAACTGAACTTTTTCCAACGAGAATTCCGATTGTATGTACGCGGCATAAGTTTAACTATTCTTAAAAATTTTCCCTTCCCCTCCTCCTTCCTAACCTGCCTAACCTGTATAAAAAGGTGTGGGTACTTTTTAATTTGTAATCCGCTCCACTCCAATTGGCTGCAGTGCTACGTGGTATATTCTGATGATTGAGGATTCCCCACTGGCCAGCTTCATATTTCCAAAAAAGGGGTTGATGATTCAATGTGTAGAGCCCGTCATAGTGGGTAGATAAGCAAATACCTAGAGAAGAGAAAAGATAGAGAAGTAACGGAGGCCCAGAGATAAGCCTTTGTAAATTGTTTGTAAGCCTTGATTCACACTCACAGCAGGAATGACATTTTCATTGGAATGGCAACAATAAAGGTTCCAACATTATCACCCTGCCCAGTGCCGATTTGTAATTAATCGCTGAATATCACTTTCATCCAGTCATCCACAGTCCATGATTGCTTTTCTTTAGCCCAATATAACCTTGTTTTTTTATGTTTAGGTGTCAATAATGGTTTTCGTTTGGATTTTCTGTATGTAAATCCCATTTCGTTTAGCCGATGTCTTAGCGCTTGTACACACGGTCGGAGTGTCCTATCGGACCGTTTTGTCGAATAATCAGACTGTGTGTGGTATGCATCGGACTGATTCCGTCGGGAATATCCATCGGACCCAATTTTCCAACTTGCTGGAAATATTTTCCGACAAACTGGTCCGATCAGACATACTCCGATCATGTGTAGCCTACTCCGGCGGACAAGGTGCCACGCATGCTCACATTCAAATTCTGACACGGAAGCGCTCATTCAGGTAAAACTACTGCTCGTAAGCGATATAGCACATTCGTCACGCTGCAATGTTAAAAATTCTTTCATGAAGCGCATTCTCTTGTTCTTTACAATGCTGCAAGAACAAACTTCTTTTGATGCTCATAGTCACACACACTTCTCCCGAACGTATTTCCTGACTCTTTTTTCACCATTTCAGCAATACAATTTTATTTTGCGTCACATCTACACAATTTTAGATTTTGTTTATTCTTTTCTGGATGTTTTTTTGCTCATTTCTCCTTTTTTGGGGGGTTTTTTGTGTGTAAACTTACCACAACAACATTATTGTATTTTTGATATTTTCTTTTTTAATCTACAGGAGGTTGTTTATTGTTGGTACCCCTTGTTATTCATTTCACTTAGTTTTTTTGAAATGTACCTGCCTGCTCACAAATAAACTGTACTTTTTGAAGGAAAACACATACACAAGTATTTGATCAAACAAAAAAAACGTTATTTTGGTTGCAATAAAATAAAAAGAAGAACGCAGCGCTGGAGAAACTTGTTACTTTGGTGCAGCCTTTGGCCCCCAGGGCAGACATGAACAAATTAGAATATAAAAAATTGGTGGCCTGAGGAGTACATATCTCAGGGAGAGAAGTCTGGTCCCGAAGTCCTAGAGAACAGGAAATTCAGATGCCATTCATGTCCCCAGGATGTGGATCTTCAAGAGGCTGCATCTTCTGGCAGACCAGACTGAACCCAGGCCATCACTCACTCGTCTTCCTTAGGCACTTCCCTCCAGGCATCCTTCGAGGCTGTGGCTGGTCTCCTGTAGTTGGGGCAGGAGGAGAAGGAGGGCGTTGGTCGACCTCGTGGCTGCCACTTGCCACAGCCTCCCCCCGACTGAGGTTTTCCTGTGTATGAAAAGGGGACATAGTTTTATTTTTTTGCTCATCAATCACACCATTTTGTGCTCCTGGCTTTTGCTAATTGAATGTTACCAAATAGAACAGTCTATCATTCTGAGCCCAGCATTTTTCTTTCCCGTCCCAATCATTTTTGGTCACTACTGTCTATTGAGATGTAAACCACTTTGATAAATCACAACTTACTGATCAATAATAACATCTAGTTAACATCATTAAATGTAACACAAGAAATATGTTCAACAATGCAATACCTGTCTCAAGCTGGGCCCCACCACATGTTGCTGCCTGGAAGGCCCAGGTTGGACGTTGGAAGCCTCAGCTGGGGGTGAAGGATGCCTTGAAGGAAGACTGGAGAGTGGTGGCCTGAGTGGTGGCCCTTCTACCAGAAAATGCAGCCTCTCAAAGTAAACCATCCTGGGCTAATAAACGGCATCTGTATCTCCTGCTCTCAAGGACTCCAGGTGCTTCTTTCTCTCCCTGAGATATGTAATCCTCATGGCCCCAATTTTCCTATTCAGATAGGCCATGTCTGCCATGGGAACCATGATCCGCACCAAAGAAAGAAGTTTCTCCAGCGCTGCGTTCCTCTTTGTTATGTCGGCATAAAACTCGTTGTGGAACTGCCACAGGCAGGGATCTCCTTGTAGAGTTCGAGGAATAGCCCCATAAAATTTGGGTTTTTGAATGGATCCATATTGTCTGCAAGACACAACACAAGACAAACCATCAAATACTAATAATGCCATTAAAAACCCTCCTAATCTTGTCCCAACCTCGGCCTAGCTAGAAGCAGTCTAGTCTAGTGATGCACCAAGTTAAAAATTGTACCTTCGTTTGCACGCTCGTCGCGTCCGCGCCTCACTCTCTTCCCAGATCGTACGGACGATACACGCGTGTTGCGTTTTATATACAGTGTGCATGTGTGAAACTCCGCCCGCCCCTGACGTTCTTTCTAGACTATTCCCTGCCCCTTCGCTTATGGCGCAGTGGGGAGAGCACATGGCGGAGAGAACACAGGTGCGCACTAATAATAGTTCCACTAACGAGGAGGAGGGTGAGGAAAACCCGGAGCCTGAAACGTCCCGATCCGGTAAGCTCATCAATGTATGTCACCATATTTTTATTACATGGTGTGTTTTTTTGCTTTGTTTTGTAGGTGATGTGGAAGAAGATTCCCGTTTTACCAGTGAAAGTGCCCAGATCCTGATTGGGGAGATAATGGGGTGCAATCGGGATTTGGAAAATATACAGCAAAACATCAATGGTGTAAAAAATAAAATGAAGAACATCATTGATGTTTTGGGGAGAGTGTGAAACACACAAAACTAGATAGTGTTTTATTCTTGATATTTTAAACCAAAAATTTTGTATTTCTCGAAATTCCAAATTTGGAAGATGCACAGAGTGTGTAAACATGCTCTATCTCCCATCATGAAGGATCAATGTACGTGTTTTGTGTAAAGTGTCTGAGATGAAGGGGTTGCAGCCCCAAAGCATGTACATTGATCCCCCATGATGGGAGATAGCACATGTTGACACACTGTGTGCATCTTGCAAATTTGGATTTTTCAGGGGTGAAACCCCATGTGATGAAGGCAATATCAGCCCAGTTTGTACATACTCATGTCTGATATTGTCTTCACTTTTCAAAGTTGAACTTTGTAAGTTCCTGTGTTCTGTATTTTATGGTTTGATACATGCCTGTTTACACAAAAACAACAAGTAAACAACATTTGGATTAAACTCTGTTTTTGATACACACAATTTCTTGGTTTGTTGTAAAAACCTTTTTGAAATGCACATGTGAATGTGCTTGTATTAAAAAGTTTAATTTTCAACAATGTGTGGCTTCCTTTTTCATTGCCCCAAAAATGTATTTGTAGTACAATTTTAGTTTGTGCTGAGAAGGAGTGTGATTTACTAAAGGCAACTCCACTTTGCAGTTTCTGGTGTACTTTTGCAGTGCACTTGTAGTGCATAGTGGATGTGCCTTTAGTAAAAAACACCCACAGTGAAGTGTAAATTTGGACAATCATGCCATTTTCCTGCCATGGTGCAGAAAATGAGCACGATTTTGGTCAGTAATGCACTACATACATTAGTTACAAAAAGAAGGTGTGTGTGTAGCAGACCCACAACATAATACGATTATCTATAGAAGAGACTGTCCCCTCATCTCACTCTGAACTTGGGTTTGCACTGTTGCTGAAAAAGGCACAACTTGAAAAAAACTGGCAAAGTGGGAGGCCACAGTCTGCCATTCCTGTGGCATTGAAGGACACTGTGTAGTGAAACAAGAACAAAAATTTGTAATTTGACAAATCAACATTGCAAGCAGATTAGACACCAACATTTTTGGACAAAATTAGTATAACATTTTGGGAACTGAGTATTTAAAGCCTAAAGTATAAGGTCCCCTTATGAGAGTCATCACCCCCCCCCACCCCCCCTTCCATCTGATGGGCCCTTGCTAAAAAATGAGGGGGGGATGTTTAGGACAGGTAACCCTCTCCACTTGATTGAGAGCTGAATGCCTAAATAATGTGTGATACTTTGGGAAGCCCCTCCTTACTTACACTATTGGCAGCCCACCGGACAGGTAAGAAGTGTCATAATACCAAAAAGAAAACAAAATGGAAGCACATTTTGACATTCTGCTATTACATATCAAGATAATTAATAGGTTAAAAAAAATAGCATTTGAAAGTATCGAGGCAGGCCCTTGCACTACATGCTTAGGTGAATTCATCCATAAATGTGATCATCAAAAAGGTAGGTATAGTGTGTATTGGGTTTGGTCAAGTCATCAGATAGAGGATTGCTATCAGCTGAGCTAGCAGTTGGGGGGAGGGGGGTTACTAATGAGTTTGGCACAACCCCAAAAATTAAAAAAAGTCACTCTGCATGAATTGAAGCACACACATCACATTTTTAGACTGCCTCAACCATGGATGAGACGGTTATATCTCAGATTATAACAGATCCCATTGCTGGAAGTTTTGCCCAATTTTTTGGGCTATATTGTAAGTAATTTTTTCAATCAAGTGGATCAATTTGATACTCTCTCTATTTAACTGAGGTTCCACATATATTAATACTTGTCATATTAATTTGCCTTTTTAGTAAAAACATGCATCCCACCCCTGATGACTGGCAAGAAGCCAAGAAACGTGTCGGGTTCTCAAACTAAGGATGCCCAATTAAGCTTATTTTAATCCTTGATAATATTAACTTTGTCCTATAGAGTTTGTACTCATTCATGTGATTTTATGATTTTGATTGGAAATTTATGTATTTCTGATATGAACTGCATTCATGTATGTCCATTGATTTGTCTGTACTCCAGATTCTCTGATGATTATTATTATGCAAATATATGAATTGTATATCTGTATTTATATTACTGTATTATTATTGTATGCATTCAGATCATAGACTACACCTAGGGGTTATTGACTATAAATTAAATCTAAATCATTTTATCTACTCGCATGTATTCATTATTTTTATTTTCAATTGACATGCTTCATTTAAAGTTCCACTTGCCACTTTTTTCTTTATACAATTTACCCGGGATGGAAGCATGCCATTGCTACTTGGTACTGCGTCAGGTCACTTCTCTCAAATCTAACAAAAACTATCTTTGACACAGGAAAAAACAAGGTTACATTGGGCTAAAGAAAAGCAATCATGGACTGTGGATCACTGGATGAAAGTGATATTCAGCAATGAATTTTCAAATCTGCACTGGGCAGGGTGATGATGCTGGAACTTTTGTTTGGTGCCGTTCCAATGAAATGTATGAAGACAATTGCCTGAAGAAAACATGAAAATTTCCACAATCATTGATGATGGGTGGCACAGTGGTGTAGTGGTTAGCACTCTCATCTAGCAGTAACAAGGGTCACTGGTTCAAATCCCAACCACAACACTACCTGCCTGGAGTTTGCATGTTCTCCCTTGCATGGTTTTCCTCTGGGTACTCTGGTTTCCTCCCACACTCTGAAGACAGGTAGGCTAATTGGCTTCTGTCCAAAATTGGCCCTAGTATAAGAATGGGGACCTTGGATTGTGGGCCCCTTGAGGGTAGGGACTGATGTGAGTGTGCAATGTACAGGGATAGGGACAATTGTAGACGCTCACTCAGGATGGACTGGTGTCTTTATTCAACCTTACTAACTATGATATGGAGCTGCATGTCAGATAAAGTTACGGTGGGGAGTAACTTTATATGACCTGCAACCCCATATCATGTGCATTTATTAAATCTTCAATAAATGCACATGTTTATATTGAGATTTCGGACACTTTTTTTATTCCATCAATTGAAAGGATGTTTGGTGATGATGACATCATTTTTCAGGATGTAATCTGATGCAATCTTTGTTTTAGAACTGCAAAGTACATAGTGATTCCATAATATTTTCCTCAGAATTAAGTGATTCCATATCATGCTTGATCTGCAAAAACAGTTGCAACTGACTACAGTTTTCTTTCTTTTTTTTTAAGTGTTTTCTACACAAACAATTGAATGATCATTTCCCAAGAGTGACTTTTTGCCAGGGGTTGTATGCAGAGCTGCAGCAGATTTTGCACTGGATTAGCATGCCAATGACAGCCTCATAACCAGAATTTAGAATTTGACATCAAGTTTTAGGACAAAAATTGGTATATAATTAGACCACGTTGTGGCATCACTGTGAGGATTAAAAATCATTGATACAAAGGGGATTATTTATGAAAGGCAAATCCACTTTGCACTGCAAGTGCACTTGGAAGTGCAGTCGCTCTAAATCTAAGGGGTAGCACTGAAATGAGTGGAAGCTCTGCTGATTTTATCATCCAGTCATGTGCAAGCTAAAATGCTGTTTTTTATTTTCCTTGCATATCCCCCTCTGATCTACAGCAACTTTACTTCCAAGTGCACTGGCATTGTAAAGTGGATTTTCCTTTAGTAAATAACCCCCAATGCCCACTAAGGTTTCATGTCCTAAAGATGTGGTCTTCTAAAATATCAATAAATGCCTTAGTAAGTAATTGATCAAGCTGGTCAACAAATTTCTTATAATAGATGGTAAAACCCATCAGGGCTTGGAAGCTTATTAATTTTGTGATGTTTTATAACAGAACCTCTTCAGATGTGAAGAATTGGTCTAACATGATTATAGAGGTGGTAAAGAGTGAGCAAAGAGATATGAGCAAACAATTCTTCCAATTTTGTTGTGTAGAATGAATTGTCAGCATAATCGTCAGTATAATTCTGACAATTGGGAGTTGAATTCCCTTGGGATTTTGACTGTCTTACTCTTCAATTTCTGTTTACCTATTTAAGTCTTTGTAATATAAACAATCAGGTGTTTTAGGCCTGCGAGTTAGAAGGCTATCCAGTTTTAGCAAATCAACCCCTTATGCCGTGTACACATGAGCGGAATGTCTGACAGAAAAAGTCAGACGGAGGCTTTTCATTCTACATTCCGAGTGTATGCCTCATCTGACTTTTTTTTCCAAAAATTCTGATGGACCTAGAAAGACAACATGTTCTAAATATTTCCGATGGAACCAATTCCTATCGGGAAAACCGCTCGTCTGTATGATGTTCCGACAGACCAAAAACGACGCATGCTCTGAAGCAAGTACGAGACAGAAGCTATTGGCTACTGGCTATTGAACTTCCCTTTTCTAGTCCCATCACACGTACTGTAACATCACTGCATTCTTGATGTTCGGACTTTGGTGTGATCGTGTGTACGCAAAACAGTTTCAGCAGAATTCTGTCGGAACTCCGTCGGAAAAACCCTCAGAGTTTATTCCGACAGGAAAACCAGTCGTATGTACAGGGCATTAGTGTTTTGTTAAATTGAGTTCAGGGACTTGAGTAAAAAAAAACGCCAAAAGCTCCTAAACTCAAGTTAAGGAGCAGCAGTGTACATGAGGCCTAAATGCCATGTCTGTAAGTAGAGCATCTAGTTCATGTCTAACTGTTTCCATAGCCTGTTTAGTGGCAGAAGTTGGGTTGGTAAAAAAAAGCATTACCCATGTTTGGAAGTTATATTCTAGGTTTAGATTACAAAATTGCTTGTTTCTTGGCCCTAGACGCTGGCTGTATGACAGTGCCAGAAAAGGCTTGAGGGTTTTTGAACTACAAAATGTTTTGAATTGCAAAACTGCTAAATTCTATGAGGTCTACTTTATGTTTTGTTTCATCGCTGCCTAAAAAAGGATGGTGGAAAGGAAGTGTAAACATTTTTGAGGTAGTAATGATATCTGTCCTAAAAGTGTAGAGCTATAAAAATTACCATGTGCAAAAGACCACACTGTATATGACATAGTGCAAAACCTTTGAAGTTAACAGAAAATCCAATCAAAATATTATTCAATCCAAAAATTTTCTTATGCAAAAGTGCAAAATATATTATATTCATAAAGTACAACGTTCATAAATTGATCAATGAAATGCCCCTGTGCAAACAGTTCATACATGCCAGTGTCTCACACTGGATAGATCAATCCTGATGGCGCAGTGCTCAGACATTTACCATTGTTATGTGTATAAAAGTGTAGCGCTAAAGAAATCCCCAGACGCCACAGTACTGCTAGAACTCACTAATGCCAGAAGAGACCTACTGCAAATCTTTTCTCAGCGCTCTGCAGTCGCAAGGGATAAGGGGCGCTTTACCCATTATTCGCATGCCAACAAATGTGGTAGACACCTAGCGAATACGTTGCAGCCCCGACAAGATAGAAAGTCTATCCCATTTATTAACTCCCCAACAAAAGGTAAAGTGCTGAATAACGCGGCCATAACAGAGGAATTCCTCCAATACTACTCCACCTTATATAACCTTATCCCCCAATCTTCGTCTCCCCTATCCCACTCACAAGATCTACCTACATATGTCCAGGAAATTGCATTACCTCCCATTCCAGCTCAAGATATAGAAGATTTAGAATCAGCTCTAACTGAAGCGGACTTTCAGGCGGCCATAAAGAACCTTAAAAACGGCAAAAGCCCCGGCCCAGATGGGTTTTCCTCATGGTTCTACAAAACCTTTGCACCCCAACTCATCCCCCATAGATGGCAACCTTATCCCCTCTCCCACCCTTCTTCAAGCCCAGATAGTGGTCATTCCAAAACCGGGCAAAGACCCCTCTCTATACCCCAACTACAGACCGATTTCTCTTCTAAATATTGACTTGAAACTAATCACAAAAATTCTTGCTAATCGCCTATCCCCCTTACTCCCTGAGACAATCCATACGGACCAGGTTGGCTTTGTGCCCAGCCGTGAAGCCAGGGACAATACCACCAAAACTGTTCACCTCATACATTATGCCCAACGCCACCAATTACTGACCTGCCTTCTCTCCTGTGACGCAGAGAAGGCCTTTGATAGGGTCAGCTGGCCCTTCCTTCATGCCACCCTATCCCAGATAGGCCTAGGCCCTAAAATGATCTCTCGCATAATTTCTATACTCCAAATCCTTGGCCACGATCCTGGTAAACGGCTTCCAATCAAACTCACAATCACAAATGGCACCAGACAGGGCTGCCCCCTCTCCCCACTTGTATTTGTACTAGTGATTAAACATTTAGCCCAGGCGATTAGAGCAAATCCTAATATACACGGCATCCAAACCTCCTCCACCCACTACAAACTCTCCTTATATGCGGATGACCTCCTTCTTTACGTAACTCAACCTCACATCAGCATACCTTCCACACTTGCGGAGATAGACCAATTCGGTTGTCACAGTAATTATAAACTGAACATCTCTAAAACGGAAGCACTAAACCTATCATTGACACACAACGCCCTCGCCTCCCTCGAGGCTAACTTTTCTTTTCAGTGGCAAGCACATCTCATATCTAGGGACAGCCATTCCAAGACATATCCCTGACATATACTCCCTGAATTTTAGCCCTTTACTAACGAAACTTAGACGCCTCACTGAAGACCGCATGGACCTTCCATTGTCCTGATTTGGTCGCATGAATACTCTGAAGATGGACATACTCCCCAAACTTCTATATCTTTATCAAGCTCTCCCCATTGCCCTCCCTACAGCATCCTTCCGCACCCTCCGTTCGATGGCCATTCGATTTGTTTGGTAGGGGAACCACCCTAGACTGAAACATAAACTCCTATGTTCCCCCATTGATAAAGGGGGAACCGGTTAACCAGACTTCGAGCTTTATCACACCTCAACGGTGCTCCCCGTATCCTGGAGTGGTTCCCCCACCCCCCAGTCAAAGCCTCCACCCTTGTAGAACAAGACCTATCCTCGTACGATCTTTGCGCGCTTCTATGGGGATACGACCAAACTCACAAGTCCCTCATGGGACTATCCCCCCTCATTAGAGACGCACTGACGATTTGGTACCACAGAAGAGAGACCTACTCATTATCCCCCTCTCACCCCCCCTGCTTGACAACCCGGCCTTCCCAGAAGGCAACTCCACCCAGACCATAGATGACTATGACAGGACCGCCTGGCCCACGGCGCAACAATTTGTTAATGACTCGCTAGGCACCTTTGTAACTAATCAAACCAATACCCCCTCCAAGATCACCTGGCTAACGCAACTACATCTGATGTCCTACTGCAAAAAAATCCATGACTCTAATCAAATTCACAGACCCCTGCTAGGATACGAACAATTATCCACACTCCCAGAGATGCCTTGTCACTCCCTTTCATTAATTTATAAACTGATTCTGACCCACTTTCATGGATCCCTACCTAAATACACCAAAATCTGGTCAGAGGAACTTGGGAGAGACATAACAGAGACAGAATGGAGTAAGGCCTTTCTCTTTACCCACAAATCAACGATCTCGAGCTACGCTCAGGAGAAAAACTACAAATTAGTATCAAGGTGGTATCGGGGTCCCAACCAATCTCAAAACCATTTTCCCTTCTACTTCTGACATCTGTTGGAGATGCAACTCCGCAAGAGGTACGTACATTCATGTTTGGTGGGAATGCGATGTGCTCCTCCCATTCTGGATGCAAATCTTCCAGATCTACCCCGAACTATACGACAAACCGCTTACACCCTCCCCTTCCATTGCCCTTCTGTCCTACCGGGCTCTGTTAAATCTCAGAAAAATAACTTACTAACATTTTTCCTCTGTGCAGGACGACAACTCATCCCTAGACACTCGAAAACTACCAACCCCCCCATCATTATTAGAATGAGTGGATGAAATTAATAACCTAATGCTCATGGAGGAAATGCAAACTAAAGTACTGGACAAGCAGGCAAACGTCTCTTTCATTTGGAGTATATGGAGGCATTACTCTACTTTTAATTAAAACGAAGAATCTAAGTGTTAAAAACAACCTGAGAAATCAAACAATTCTCACTTGAAGACCCTGGGTCTTGGATTATGAAACTCTCAATACGAGCGGGGCTCGCTGTCTCTATGCCCCTCTCCCCTCCCCCTCCTGTCCTTTCTTTCTCCCTCTCTTACCATTCCTCTCACCACCTTTCCCCTCATCTGCTCTCCTCACTATCATTTCTCTATCCTATCCTCTTAGGCCTCCCTTGGCCTACCCAAATACTCACAGGTATCCTGCTCTACCAATCTATTACCCCTTAATTCTTAAGGGATTTAGAAGGACCTTGACTTATTGGTCTGATCTGCCATTGCAGATTTAGCACTAGCATCTGTTCTCCCCTGGTTACTGGACGCAGCAGGCTCCTACAGGGGCGCCCGGTCCGAGGAGAAGGTTAAACGTAATGTATCTACTGCATGCTTTATCTTGTGATTGCAGATGGGACCTTAAGTGTACTACATGGATAAAATGGAATGCTTTGTATTCAATGGATGAATGTATAATTTGTTTGACATTCTTGGACCAGATAGCCTATTGTCGGACTCCTGGCCCTTTTCCTTTCTTGACTTTACTGTTTATAAATGTTTTTACTTTGAAAAAAAGAACAATAAAAACTTATTGAGCCTAAAAAGTGTAGCGCTAATAATGTGTCTAAATTCACCAATGCATCACAGAACATAAATCTGGATGCGACATGTGTTTTAGATAATAATATAACACTCTAATTTATGAGTAAATATAACATGTGTCAATTAATGATAATATACCCAAATCAAAAATTGCCATTATTACACCTTCACTATAAATCAAATGGGGGCTTACCAGATCATTTTATTTTTTAACAAATTATTTCCCTTACTTAGCCCTTGTACACACGGTCGGACATTCCGACGGAAAATGTCTGATCGGACCGCGTTGACGGATAATCCGACCGTGTGTGGGCTCCATCGGACTGTTTCCATCGGAATATCCGACTGACAAAGTTTTAGAGCTGGGCTATAAAATTTTCCGACAACATGATCCGATCGGACTTTGTCTGATCGTTTGTAGAGCATTCCGATCGGACAAAGTCCCACGCATGCTCAGATCAAATTCCTAGACCAAAGCTATTGGCTACTAGCCTGAACGTAGTCCCGTCCTAACGAAATAACGCCATCACGTTATAAACTTTGTCCGACCGTGTGTATGCAACACTAGTTTCGGAGAAAATCCGTCGGACAAAATCTGATGGATTTTGTTGTCGGAATGTCCGACCGTGTGTACAAGGGCTAACACATGCAGCATTTGTTAGCTATGTACAACATACAGTGCTGTGTTCTGACAGTGGGAAAAGGACTTCCCATCCCACTCCCCATTCAAAAATTAATTGGCTCAGCCATTCACAGGAAGCTTTGTGTTTTCTGAATGAATGCAAGACTTCTTTTGATTGACTGAGGCGGGTGAATGATGATGTCCCAATCTTCGCCTCAGCCAGAGAGAATGTGTTGTATTCATTCAAAAAATACAAAGCTTCCTGTGAATGGCCCAAATTTGTTCCAGGAGCGGGGAAGTACCGGTCCAACTGTCAGAACAGAGCACTATATACTGTACACAGAGATCATACAGCACTGACATCCGCTGTATGTGTTAGTGAGGAAAATTGTTCCTTTGGACCAATTTGGTCCTAATAAACTGTTCAAAGTTCACTAAAATATGGAGATAGGCTTTATGGTTTTCGCTATGAGTATAATTTTATGTCTGTACCCTGGCCACAGGTTCACACTTCATCTAACTAAACATACTTAAAAGTGAAATTTGGGAATATTTTTTCGAATTATACTTACTTTGGTGGATGCAGCATCATTCTAATGCTGCATATGTCCCCCGCGGGCTCTAAGGCTAAGAACTGAGCAATCAAAAACTGCTGCTCACTCAGATCTCACAGCTCTCTGAGCAGAGAACTGGTGACTGTCAGCGCTGTCTGCTCTGTCCCTCCAGCAATCACTGGAGCACTGAGCTGTGGAGGAGGTGAGAGGCTGAGCCAGGTGCCGGTCCAGGCATGTGGGTGGATCCCAATTATATGGTTTTCGATCTATTCTGAGCCTGGACTCACACTGTGACCTCAGCCGACAGCGGATCTCAGATAAAAACGGGTCACAAGAGTGCAGAACGAACTCCACTCCGCTGTCGGCTGAGGTCCACTCCTGTGTTACACACAAAAAACACATCCAAATGGCTATATCACCTTTAATCCAAAGGTGATATAGTGTGGAGAGATATTTCCCACTAGAATTCAAACTTCTTTCTGTAATCCCACAGAAGCTGTCAGTTTTAGTTCCACCATAGCCTAAAATGGCCCCTAACAGTTCGTTAGACTGCACAGCAAAGTTACATAAATGGTACATTTATTTTCAATAGCACTCCAATGCACCCTCAACACACCACAGTTTAGCACAAGGCATGAAAGCAGCCAATCTGAGATTCAGTAAGCACCCTCTGAAGGTGAATCTTCCAGGTGTTTTAATGTAAAGGATTGAGAAAATACTTGTTAAAAGTCACATTCCCTGCTTTATAAATAGACCTCATAGTGTCCTGTGTAATGCAGTGTGGTGCAGAGAGCTGTGAAAAATGTAGCCTGTTGTGCCTTGAGGTGCTTTTCGGTCAATACATTCTGAATAATCCTGTAGCCAAAAACATTAAAACTTTGGGCAATCATAAGTTTGACCACATACAGTATGGTCCCACTGGCTGAATGTAGATAGTACTTAACCACTTAAGGACCGCCTCACGCCGATATACGTCGGCAGAATGGCACGGCTGGGCACAATCACGTACCGGTACGTGATTCTTTAAGTGCCTAGCCATGGGTTGGCTGGCGGCGCGCTCCTGACCCGGTCCTGTGCTCCGTGACCGTGGCCGCGGGACCAGTGGACCCGATCGCCGCTGGTGTCTCGCGATCGGGTCACAGAACTGAAGAACGAGGAGAGGTCTGTGTAAACAAACCTCTCCCCGTGCTTCCCTGTGTGGCTGTCACCGATCGTCTCTTCTCTTTTATAGGGAAGGATGATCACTGACGTCACATGCCAGGCCACGCCCCCTACAATAAAAAAAACACATCACATCATACATAACCCCTACACTGCCCCCTAGTTAACTCCTTCATTGCCAGTGTCATTACACAGGAATCAGTGCATTTAAATAGCACTGATTGCTGTATAAATGACAATGGTCCCAAAAATGTGTCAAAAATGTCCGATGTGTCCGCCATAATGTCGCATCACAATAAAAATCGCTGATCGTCACCATTACTAGTAAAAAAAATGTATAAAACGATCCCCTATTTTGTAAACGCTATAACTTTTGCACAAACCAATCAATAATAGCTAATTGCGATTTTTTTTACCAAAAATATGTAGAAGAATGCGTGTTGGCCTAAACTGAGGAAAAAAAAAGTTTTTTTGTATATTTTTGGGGGATATTTATTATAGCAAAAAGTAAAAAATATTGAATTTTTTTTCAAAAATAAGCGCAAAAAATAAAAACCGCAGGGGTGATCAAATACCACCAATAGAAAGCTCTATTTGTGGGAAAAAAAGGACGCCAATTTTGTTTGGGAGCCATGTCGCACGACCGCGCAATTGTCAGTTAAATCGACGCAGTGCCGAATCGCAAAAAGGGGCCTGGTCCTTTGGCTGCAAATTGGTCTGGGGCTTAAGTGGTTAAAGTATAACAACAAATGTCTTCTGGTCCTAGTTCTTTTTACTGCCTTCCCCATTGAACAAATGAACTTTGCTATCCATGTAATCATTTAATGTTGCTAGTTGGTTACTGAATTATTTTGAGTTGTTTTAGACTGTATCTTCCAAAGTGTCTTTTTTCAACATGTTGCGTCTTTATACTTTGTACCTTTGATAAATTAAAATTAAAATAAAAAATAAAAAATCAAACAAGGCCCATAAAGATATGGATTAATGGGTTTCGGGGGGAGAAATTTGACTGGCCTGCACAGAGTCCGGACCTCAACCCGATAGAACACCTTTGATTTGAATTAGAGCGGAGACTGCGAGTCAGGCCTTCTCATCCAATATCAATGCCTGGCCTCACAAATGGGCTTCTGGAAGAATGGTCAAACATTCCAATAGACACACTCCTAAACCTTGTGGACAGCCTTCCCAGAAGATTTGAAGCTGTTATAGCTGCAAAGGGTGGGCCAACACAATATTGAACCCTACGGACTAAGACTTGGATGCCATTAAATTTCATATGCGTAAAAAGGCAGGTGTCCCAATACTTTTGACAACATAGTGTGTATATATTTATATATACTGTATATTTTATACATACCTTGCTAAGGACATATTACCAACCCCTATGTGCAATACAGTATTGTCAATGATTATATTATATTATATATAAACACGTAATATATTATCCATCACTATAGCGAAGGTAAAATAAAATGCTCTTGGGTAATGTAGGTGGAATTTCTCATATGAAATGGAACCAGAATATCTCATAAATAATTGCCTATAAAACCTTATTTTCAGCAGTCATTGAGGTAAGGATTACATGTATTGAAATTTAATGAACTGAATAACTATATTTGGTTTTCCATATATAAATACATTGAAGTATATTGCCTAAGGCTGATGTCACCTGCACTTATTGAATTTTGATATGTTCCAGACAGAAAACTGCAGGGATCTATAGTTGCTGTAGTTACATATAGCAATGATCGAAAATGTAATTTCTAATATAAAAAGTTAAAAAGCAGTCACTTTCAGTGCCAAACGATTGGTACGGAAATTATTTGGCGAGTAGTAAATGTGTGAATTTGGAGCAGATGGTTCTGGTAGAGAATGAAGTGACTATGAAGAAGAAGGCTCTTTTAATGTTAGGATTTACCTGGGGGTTAGGTTAGGCTTTTGAAAAATAAATGTCTACTGAGTTTGTACATATGTATTTATTATCAGGACTAAAAGATGGAATGTAAAGAATACATATAATACTAGTCATGTAAATATAAACTATTGCACATGAATATTATAAACCTGCAAGTGGAGCAGATTTCCTCCTCTCCTTAACTACTTTGTTGTAAAAAAAAAAAACAACAGTTGTTCACGAAGCTCAGTAGCTTAAGCTGACATTTGCTCATGTGAAAGAGTCATACAGTAGCTTCAAAGCTGTAATAATGTTTGCCTTGTGTTGTTTCTCTCTTCTGGCCACCTCACCTCTGGACATTTTTGCTGAAATTACTGCTTGACAAAAGGGTGTCATCATCCCCTAGTGCTGCATGAATTTAATTTGAAAAATCATTTACTATATAAGAAATCCCTTATATTAAAAAGGGCAGTTTAACCATTAATGGTGATGGTGTTATGGATTCAAAAGCTAAATAAAATCCCAATGCCAGCCCAACTTCTACACAAACACTTCTACACAAACCCTCTAAACTCTTTTTGATTGCAATCAATCAGTTGCAATCAATAAATCCAAGAACCCAAAACATAATTTATTCCAATTTAGAATATATTTTTGGTAGTATTCCTTTTATAAATTTTGAAAAACAATTGTTTTGTATGTAGCGCCGGCTCCCGATGAGCACTCACTATATATGTTTTTCAATTTAATATTCCTAAAACCACAGTTGGGTTTTAGGATTAATTATGCCAAATTATGGTTTCAGTACCAGTCTTGCTGGATTGCACTGGGTTCTCCTTGGCCACAGATGTCGCTGTCACCGCTGGAAATGGTGAGAATGCAATCTAGCTAGGCGTATTGAATGCCATGCTGTGTGTTCTGGGAGAAGGTATTTAAGGTACTGACATCACGTGCTTCTGGGTTCCGGTCCAGAAGATCTTTTCTGCCTGCTTGGTCCTGGTCCTCCTGACCAGCCCCCATGGCCCTCATGGCCTGGGGTGCAGATCCATCCAATTCCGAGTCTCGGGGCTGGCAAGCCTGAGGCGAAGTAACGAAAGGAGGATTCAAAGGTGGTCCGGTTCCGTCTCATCTGAGGAGAGGCCCAGCAACTGGAGAAGCACCCAGTGGAGGACTCTTCGGGAGGAGACCATGCAAAAGTCTGGTTTCTCCAAAGGAGCCTGGAGGCTCAGTTGAAGGACACTAAATGGATATACACTCATACGCTATCGCCGGACCGACTGCGAGATACTGGTACCGTATGATGGCTCTCTAAATTTACCTACGTCCTTCAGTTACATTCAAGTCTGTGGCAGAGACTTTGTTCAAGTTTTCTACATCCAAGACTGTGGCAGAGACTTTGCTTTACTTAAACACTCTATTGGCTGCTAGGCCTAGTGAGAGAAGGTCTATCCGGTAGCTGTGAGAATCATTGTGAAACGGTAATTCTCTGGATTTTTATTGTGAGAGACTCCCTATTTTCTTGCAGTTCCAAAAAAGAACCTGAACTTCCTTCTAACCCTCTACCCTTCATTAAGAGACTCTTTTAAATAAAAATCCCAAAAAAGGGGATCCAGTGTCAGTTTCTTCAATTCTTTGGGCCATCTACCACGGGAAACCCCTAGACGCATACGAGGTCAAGAAGGTAACGGTAAGCCCAATAAAACCAGCAGCTCCTTCGGGGGTCAGTGCTACATGTACAAATACTATTGATATACAGTATAGATAAGGTCTGCTGATTTTATCATCTTTATAGGTCCACTGAAATATCGAATATAATATTTACACAGCACCACCAAAGAGCAGAGCCAGGCTGTGACCTGTCATTCTCTACCGCAGTTATACAATACAGCTGAGTCATCTTCCCATCCCCCCCAGCTTGTGACTGGCCAATGAAAGAGCAGGAGAAGACTGTTGAGCTTGTCTCTCTGATCCTTCTTCCTGTGAACATGTTCCACTGCAATCAGATATGCACTGCAGCTGCTATGTTTCAAATGCCACTTTATGCATTGACATACTGTACCTCCTTATACCCAGTCTATGCAGACAGTATGGTCACCTGCTGACTTGGCACACAGGCAGCCAAATTTTTCAAAAACACACAGAAGCTGACTCCGATTCCTGAATTTATTTGCATAATGTTCTACATGTGAATTTTTGCACATTACATTGACATTTGGATGTGAGTGTTTTGTAACATATTAATAATATATCAATTTGATCAGTATGATTATTAGCCCGGCTTTACCCCATCTAGGTGGCTGGTAGCTGGCTGCAGGCAGTGGATACGGTGTCCTCTCCTCCAGCACGGTGGACCCCATCTAGGTTATGGGCTGCGAGCTGCAGCTCCAGTGTCCTCTCCTCCAGCACGGCGGACCCCATCTAGGTGGCAAGCGATAGGCTCAGCTCCGGTGACCTCTCCTCCAGCATGGCGGACCCATTTAGGCGGCGGGTGGCAGGTGTCAGGATGCAGTCATTGGCTTTAGTGTCCTCTCCTCTAGCATGGCGGACCCCTCCTAGGTAGAGGGTAGCAGGCTGCGGGCAGTGGTTCCAGTGTTCTCTCTTCCAGCACGGTGGACGGGCAACAGCTCCGGTGTCCTTCCCTCCAGGAAGACAGCTTCCGCCGTGCGTCTCCTCTCTCCTCCTCCTAGGCACAAGGCATCCAATATCCAAATCAGAAAACGGGTCCCACAACCTGCTTCCTGATTGGCGGGGAGGAGATTTGTTGTGAAAATTGTGAATATTCATTCGCTATTGTCACGCAACTGGGTGGAATGTGCTGGTGCTCTGCGCTCCGAGCCCATCCTTTTTTGAAGCCTATTAGAGCCTCTGGCTCTAATCACGTGCTTCAAACTCCCCCCCATTGGAATCCACAGTCTTGCGCCCTGTAAGCAGATCAGGGGGCTGCACACATGGATAGGGAGGGCAGCACCCGTGCGCCCCTAATGGACGGGCCACCACTGGATCCGGTGCAATGTGGAAAATGCATAGAAAAGTGATGGCAGAAAAAGACTGGGTAGTCCACCTAGTCTGCCCTTTTTTTGTTTGTTTGTTTTTTAAGGTTTTTGTTATTGTTTTGTTTTTGTTTTTTTATGTTTTGACTTTTTTTTTTCATTAACCGCTTCCCGACCGCCTCACGCAGATATACTGCAGCAGAAGGGCACGTACAGGCAGATTAACGTATCTGTACATTGCCCTTTAAGAGGCGGGTTGCGGGAGCTTCGTGAGCACGATCGTGGGTTTGACTGACTCGATGTCCTTGAGGATACCCGCGATCATCTCACGGAGAGGAAGAACAGGGAAATGCTAATGTAAATAAGCATCTCCCCGTTCTGCCTAGTGACACTGTCACTGATCACAGCTCCCTGTAATCGGGAGAAGTGATCAGTGTTGTGTCACACACAGCCCCTCCCCCCCACCGTTAGAATCCCTCCCTAGGACACACCTCACCCCTACAGCGCCACCCAGTGGTTAACCCCTTCACTGCCAGTCACATTTACACAGTAATCAATGCATTTTTAATTGCAAGTTGCTGTATAGCTGTGAATGGTCCCAAAATCACGCCAAAAGTGTCCGATCTGTCCGTCATAATGTCGCAGTCACGATAAAAATCGCTGATCACCGCCATTACTAATAAAAAAAATGATTAATAAAAATGCCTAAAACTATCCCCTATTTTGTAAGCACTATAACTTTTGCGCAAACCAATCAATAAGCACTTATTGCGATTTTTGTTTACCAAAAATATGTAGAAGAATATGTATTGGCCTAAACGTATTTTTTGGGGATATTTATTATAGTAAGAAGTAAAAAATAATGCGCCTTTTTTCAAAATTGTTGCTATTTTTTGTTTATAGTGCAAAAAATTAAAACTGCAAAGGTGATCAAATACCACCAAAAGAAAGCTCTATTTGTGGGAAAAAAAGGACGTCAATTTTGTTTGGGAGCCACGTCACACGACCGCGCAATTCAGTAAAAGCGACGCAGTGCCGAATCGCAAAAAGCGCTCTGGTCTTTGACCAGTCAAATGGTCCGGGGCTTAAGTGGTTAACTTTGTTGTCTGACTATAGATCTATGTTTATCCCAAACATGTTTGAAGCCATTTATTGTTGACTGTCTCACTAAATGTGCATAGAACGTGGATTTCCCACGCCGGGTTCTGGTGTAAACAAGCCTTGAGCTCCGGAAGGTTTTACCCCCTTCATGACCAAGCCATTTCTTGGCTTTAACTGGTAATTGTGAGGTCTTGCAACACTGTACGCAAATTAAATTTATATCATTTTTTTTTCATGCACATAGAGTTTTCTTTTGGTGGTATTTAATCACCACCTGTTTTTTTATTTTTTGTTGTATAAGTAAAAAAAAAAAAAAAGACCAATTTTCTTTTTTTTTATATTTAGCTGTCAACGGGAACCTCACTGACAGCTGATGAGTCATTGGTTGTTAAGGACGCAGCAACCATCCGCTCCTTAACAACCAGTAAACATTTCACAAATACCGCATGCCTAGACCACTACATAAAGCATTTGTTACCCCATTTGTAACCCTGAAAACCAATTCTTTGCCACTAATTCTCATGCACTTCCGGGATCACTAAGATGCAATGATGTCAGCACGTAGCTCAGCCCTACGCATTTCATCACACAATGTTTATGTTCTAATGTACTGTGCCAGTACATTACGGTTGAGTTGTTGGTTTTTTACACTACTGATTAGTTGTTCACAAACACGAGCACAGTTTAATTGCACAATATTGAATTGTGGGCAGCACAGATAACAAGGCAAACTGCAATTTCTAGCCCTAGTATTGTGGAGGTAGCAACTGTGGTAGAACACTTGGGATAACAGTTTTAGACATCCATGTATTAACAAACTGAATAACAATGACTGTACAGCTGCAGCAGGGTGGTTATTGTAATTCAAAGTAATGCAAATGGTACATGTCATCTCTTCAGCACCACATAATGTCACACTGGCATCACCTACATTACCGGGTCAGTATCTGCAGGGGTGGCTGACTGGCAGGTGGGCAGCACAAGCAGCTCTTGAGGAAACTGAGCAGGTCCTGAACAGTAAGTTCACGGGATAGTGAATAGCAGAGCATACAGGGTTTTTCAATAATATGTCCCTCCTGGACCTGGAGGGACATATTAGGGACAAGCATGGATCCCTAATTTTCTGAGCCTGACAAGCATGGGTCCTCCTCCTACTCTAGCCACTTGCAAATGTTCTCCAACTGTTCTCCAACTACAGGGAGGCAATGCTATTTATTAGCACTGCCACCACCAATGATAGCTGTCAAGGTCATTCAAGTTTCCAGTGTCAAATTGGGCCACCGCTCCCCTGATGACACCTTCAGGATCTGCAGAGGAACAACGTTCCTTCCAGTCTCCACTCCATCAATACAGTGGCAAGCACAATGTGGCACCTGAAAAATGGAAGATAAACTGCACCTGCCTACAAAGAGAAGGAGGAATAATGCCACTTCATTGGTGTCAGAGGAATAGTGCGCCGTCGTTGGTGTCAGACGTCGTTGGCGTCGTTGTATTGTGCCTTACCATTGTTGTCAGAGTAATGGTGCTCCATCATTGGTGTAATTGGAAGGAATATTGCCCCATCCTTGGTGTCAGTAGGGAGAATAGTGTTCCATCATTGATGCCAGTGGAAGGAATATTGCCCCATCCTTGGGGAGAATAGTGTTCCATCATTGATGCCAGTGGAAGGAATATTGCCCCATCCTTGGGGAGAATAGTGTTCCATCATTGATGCCAGTGGAAGGAATTGTGCCTCATAGTCGGTGTCAGTGGGTGGAAAAGTACATCATATCAGTGGTAGGAGTAGTGCACCAAGATCTGTAGAAAAGCAAGCAAAGGGCCACATCCCGTTTGGAGATCACTGCTATAGGGAATAGGTACAGGGGGTGAAAAAGAGATTAGAATTTATGAGACAAGGGGTTTCAAAATAACTAACATTTTTACTTATTTACTATCTACAGTATATGCTAAAATATTTTACAGGTGGTGAGGAGGCCTTGAGGTCTTACTTGCCTCTTCAACCCTCTAAATACTGGCCACCACATGCGGTGTGCGTTGTTGTGGGGCAGTTGTAGCACAGACTTACTCACTTGCAGGGGGTATAATTCCTGCGGCAGCCATGAAGCAAAGCTTCAGGGCCATCCAATGCTCTTTCCCCCAGCAATAGGGGAAGCAGTAAAAACGCAGTTCAATCCCGGTCCCCCAATCGCAATTTTAAACATGCCCTTACAGAATAAATCAGCATTTTTATCTCTTTCATATACAATATTCCAGTCTATAGTAGGTTTGGTCCATGAATTGGAAAGATAAAGCTATACAAATATGTATATTTATACTGTCATTTTGCTGCTCCTGAGCCTTTCAGTCATTGGAACTCATTTCAACGGCTTTGCTGCTTTGTTTGAATTGGAGGTAATTGTAACCTTGATATTATATTTTCAGTAAGACCAGACTGGATATTTAATTCCCTCTTCAACACATGTAGCTCAGCATTACCATACATATAAAATCACAAAGCAACTGTAATGATCATTTGCCAAGATCAAAGATTCTGACTACTGAGAGCTGTGTTCAAGGAGATTCTAATCTTGTATTAGCTGAAATGTCAGTCACTGCACAAAAATGATTTGGGTCTCTGTCATACAATAATATACCAAAATATTTTTTTATCCATTTTTAATCTTTTTATGTGTATACTCTACATGCATATGTAAACAATAGCAAAACATATTTTTTAATTTTTGATAAGAATGGGGGAAGGTTAGAACCTCAGCAGATTATTGCTATGTTGACCCCATTACAGAGATTTCCCCTTTGAACTTGTCTTGGTTACTGTAGTTTCCCACTATATGTTTCTATTCTTGACCTGTAGATACAGTTAGAACACAGGAGACATGCTTCTGTACCAGATATTATATACAGTACTTGGCTGCCAATCTTTACCCGCACACTAGTTTCTGAAACGCTGTTCACATCCCAGCGGTGGAGCAAAAATTTAATAGGCAACAGAGGCTGCCAATCCAAGCTTTGAGATTGTTGGGGAAATTGGCCTCCTTCTGAACAACCCTGGTCACACTGGCACTAAAAATCTCACATGGGCAAAACAAAATTGCACTTGACTTTATTTTTTTATGCAATACAGCACATCACAAGGGTGCATTGTCAGTGGCAGCTGATACTCAATAATTGGGGGGTGCGGCAAACCAGCGCCACCCTCCCCCTCATTGGGAGACGGGCATGAAGTCGGGGAACACCAGTAACACCCCCCTCCGTGGGAGACAGACGGACAGGAAGGTGGAAGGCCTCCTTACTTTAGGAGGCAGATCTCCTGCCTGGGATGACACTCTGATCTCCCCTCCTCCTCCCTCCCCCGTCCAAGGCAGGGAGTGCTGGATGTGGCTGAGCCACTGCAGGTGAGTCATCCCTGGAGACAGTGGCAGCAGTTGGGTTGCTTGGTTGGGCTTCCCCTGCGTCTCCTCCAGCCGTGCTTCTCCTCCGGCAATGCGTCTCCTCCGTCCTCTTCCTAGGCCAATAGGATCGCTTCTCCTTTCAGCCAATCGGGAAACAGGTCTCAGGACCAGTTCCTGATTGTCTGAGAGGATAATCAGTAGGACAAAAGCGAGTATTCATTCGCTATTGTCACACAACTAAGTGCTCTGCGCCCTGAGCCCACCCTTTTTAGAAGCCTATTAGAGCCTCTGGCATGTAGATTAGGGGGCCAGATGCATGGATGGGGGGGTGGTGCCTGTGCACCCCTAATCGACGGGCTGCCACTGTGCATTGTTCAGTATGGTAATATAGCATTAGGGTGACATTCACAAAAAATGGCACTGCAGTGTACACACAGTATTGCACATGTTACTGTACATTTGTGTAAAGTGCGGAAAAACATAAGGGCAGGGCAGGACTTACCATTGGGCTTGACTGGGCTCAAGCCCATGGGCCCCGCCCAATAGGGGGCCCCGCCGAGATACATAGCCGAGTGTACTCTGCTCAGCTCCGCTCACAGTCACACCCAGTCTCGACCTATGATGGACATAACACAGGGACTGGGAGCGACTGTGAGCTGAGCTGAGTACACTACTCTCTGCTCCTCTCGGGACTGCGAGAGGACCCGAGAGCCGCTGAGAGGACCCGAGAGCTGACGAGAGGACCCGAGACCCGTCGAGATACACATGACTCTGTATCTCGGCGGCGCCATTTTTAAACTTCAAGACTGCAATGACAAGGCTGCAAATGACACTGGGGCAAGGCTGTAAATGACAAGGCTACACTGACAAGGCTGAAAATGACACTGCCAGGCTGCATTGATGGGCATTTAAATGTAAGTTTTTTTCCTTAAAACTCCCTCCTAAACTTGGGGTGCGTGTTATTTACCGGCGCGAGTTATATGTCGATAAATACGATAATGTATAGAAGGTAGGGCCCGAAAGTGACTCAAGCCCAGGGGCCCCCACCACCCTAAGTCCTGCCCTGCATAAGGGGGCTTTATTATATTATTCTAAACATTAAGGACTGGACACTAATTGTCCCTTGTTGTCTGATATCGCCTCAGCGGTGGAGTTGAGGTGGTGGAGCCAAGGAACCCTCTTTTTGTCCTGGAATATCTCTTACATTTTTTCTGGAGTTTATGTTGCAAAATACATGTCCAATATTGGGCTTGCTGTATACATTGCCCTTGGTATTTTTCGCCATATTGAGCTTTGTTGGGGTGGCCTGGCAGGCACTAGGACCGTGCACTCATTAGAGCGCTCTGGCTGTATGTTGTGGTGAGCCGGAGGGGTTCACTGTGCAGGCGTGGGCGGCGCACTGTTGCTCTGATGCACATGCACCAAGGTACGACTCTGATTGGAGTCCGGGGCATGGCTGTCGGTTTGTAGCCGGAGTTGGGCCTCGGGACGTAGCTCGGTTCCTGGGGGGCGTTGCCTTAACACCCACGATTGATATGGAGGGGACGGGGTGGAGCATTCTAGTTCCCCTGGCCCCTCTATTTATGATTGGAATGTGACGTGATCTGTTTGATTTGTCAGCCGCACTTATGGCTGGATGTGATGTGGGTGATGTCACATCCCCCCTCCCTCCCAATAATTGAATTATGTCCCTTAATTTGGCCCCAGATAGTGTATATAATGTGAAGCTTGTCTGGTTGTTATCTATGGAAGATGGGACTCAGATGATGGAAGCTGGCAAGGTATACTTGGTGGTGTTTTAATGATAGGGATATGGCTAGGTTGCGATTACTATTGGACCTGATAGACTATATAAATATCTGTAGTTGTGCCAGCTGGATGGGGTTGGCTGTGAATTTACTAAATTCTCTGTTTCCTTGTTGAGCTGACTCTACACTATTGCAATGACAGGTAACCTTTTTTCCCCTCTTTGTTTATTGTGTGACCTGTTAACATTTCGGGGCTCCATATATGTTAGGACCCCTGTTGTTGTTGTTGTTGACCCTGTTGTTGTTATTGTTGTTTTGAGGATATTCAGCAACAACTAATTAGGTTATCTTTATTACTAACATAGGTTTTGGCCATTATATTTGGCCATAGGTTTTGGCCATTATATTTGTTCTGATGATGCTTGGACCTTGTGATGGGATATTTCTGTTCCTTTTTATGAGAGTAATGTAGACTGTTTCCACCTATCGTTCACTCCAGTAAGTATATTAGTGTTGGCCAAGCCTATAGACTATTTGCATTGCCCTTATACCATGGGTAATTTATGTATTTTTTTCATGTTCAGGTTCCAATATACATTCATTATCCTTACGCCTTGGCTACCACTACATTACATGCTTGTCAGCATCCAATATGACTGACTTACTCCTGCCACCCTCCTCTAATATCCTATGCTGCATTGTATGACTGCATCCTCCCTAGGCTACAGTGTTCAAACAATCCGTAAGTGTTATCGCACAGTTTTGTATGTGCTATATGACATTGCATATCATTTTTGTTGTTTATTGTGTATTTTTTTTTTTGGCCAAGGCCATTTTTGCTACTCTTGCAACCAAGACAAGGCCCTGAGGAAGCTATTAGGCGAAACATGTTGGCCTTCTACATTGGATCTGCAAAGTGTAATGTGCAAACAGTGCAACTTCTCATTGTACTGTCTGATGTTGTACTAATATAGTCCTAGCATAGGAAACTGTACACATTTTTATTAATTTTAATGTTTTGTAATAAAATGCACTTTTTATATAAAATGATGCATTTGTTTCTTTTTGGTACCAGTAAAGTCCAACTCCAGGTCCCTTTGTATATATGTAGCACCCTCTAGTAAGTAGGTGCTAGTAATAGTTTTTTTTTTACTAGGTACAGTCAGCACAGGCAAATTTAGACAGGCCTATGCTGCAAGCTAGGCCTGTCTGTTTTGATCTGGGGGCTGGGCGTGGTCAGAGTAGCAGTGGGTGTGACCACATGTGCTCTAGTTCAGGGGCGCCTCCCCTGCTTCCAGAGAGAAGATTCTGGAAAAGGGACTGGGCCTGGGACTGGAGTGGCAGGCAGCTCATGTGGGAGCCCTGACTAATCCCCAATTGGTAATGGCAGGGGGCAAGCCTCCTATATAAGCTGAGGTGATATACCACTGGGGGGAGTTGTCGGCTGAGTGAAGTGAGGAATGGAATACTAGGCAGCCGCAGGAGGACACCCCCATCTCGGGAGGGGGGGGGGTGTACGGATCACAAGAGAAGGCCCAGGGAGAGCTGTGAAGGAACTTTGCCTCTACACGGTCATTAGCAATGTCTTTGCCACCATACAGTCGGTGGTAAGGAACTCCTGGAGCAGAGGGGCAGGTGAAGCTGTCGCAATGTACGGTCCGGTCAAGTTCCTCATCAACGATTCAGGGCAGTGGAAGGTCGGTGAGTGTTACTACAGTGGAGGGCTAGATGTGTCAGGAAGTCTGTGAGGGAACTTTGCTTCTACACAGTCATTAACAAAGTCTTCATCGATCACACCGTGAATGATGAGGAGTCCTGGAGAGAGATTTTGGGGATTTGTGTCAAGTCGATGTGGCCAGAGGGCACAGGATTTGCAAGTTGGGCTGGCTGCGAGCAGTAGTCCACCACTTAAAGACATGCTTTTAAACTACTAGGCCCCAGGGGATAGGTGCTGCAGGCCTCAGGCCTAGTAGCAGCGAGCAATCAGAGCCTAATTAGGGACTTATTCAGAGTGGGTCCTTATCTCTCAAAAGAAGAAGATGTGACATGACTTTAACTCAGTAACATTAAGTTTGTGCAGGAGGAAACAAGAAGGAGAGAGAGTTCTAAGACCATGACTTTTACACGGTCAAAAGTGATGTCTTCATCCTTCACACGGTGATGGATGGGGAATTCTAAGCCCTTGTACACACGGTCCGAGATTCCGGCGGAATGTTTCCGATCGGAGCGTTTTGTCGGATATTCCGACTGTGTGTGGTCTGCATCGGACTGTTTCCGTCGGAATATCCGTCGGACCAACTTTTCCAACTTGCCGGAAATATTTTCCGACAAAATGCTCCGATCGGACATACTCCTATCATGTGTAGCCTACTCCAACGGACAAAGTGCCACGCATGCTCAGATCAAATTCCTAGACCAAAGCTATTGGCTACTAGCCTGAACGTAGTCCTGTCGTAACGAAATAACATCATCACGTTATGTACAATCGGATTTTCCGACAACTTAGTCTGACCGTGTGTATGCAACATCACTTCTGGACCTCTTCCGGAATTAATCCATTGGAATTACTCAGACGGATTTGGTAGTCGGAATCTCCGACCGTGTGTACAAGGGCTTAGAAGGAACAGTCTGTGGAGGTTAAGCAGAGGAGGAGCAACAGTCTGCATGGAGATACAGGAGGAGATTCATATTCAGTGTCATGCACATCCAATCTTCTGGCTCTAATTTTGTGCTCTTGTGCTTAAATCTTAAATATGATGGCAATGATAAATCCTATGGGCATCCCATATCGCTTTCCCATATCCAAGTTGTACCCCCCAATAAAACAACAAAAAACAAAACCAGCAAAAGACTGTTCATTGACTCTGTAAGTGATGTATGAAGTCTGGCAGCGGGGTGAATTGGTGGATTGTCTGTTACTAGTGGCAACTACATCGCTACATATACATTTTGCCAATTGTTGATGCAGCACAAAATTTTTAATACTAAGCTATTATACGACCCTTTGGACCCATTGAAGGGTGCATTTGAGGTCCCCTATGTTTACTAATTAGACGCAACTTTTCTATATAAAAATGAACAAGGTAAAGTGACAGTGTCCGTGTAAAGGGCTTCACTAGCACTGATTCACAAATGCTCACAAGCACTCCCTTTCCACTTCTTTCTCCATTGTGACCTGCACTAAAATCTCCAGTGTTTCTTGGTGTCAGATACTAGGGAGAGCTGTGACACCACATTTTGCATTATGTTATAGTGCTTAAGCCTAGTGATTGGCATATAGACCCAAGTACTGAAACATGAGAAGTTACATGCCCTCATACATGGATCATGGGCTGATAAATATGTTTAATGGTGGACCCCTACACAAAAAGCAAAAACGTGGGGCTGCCCTAAAATTGCATAGACTCTTGTTGAGGGTCTGGTGTGGCTACCTCAATGCAAAAAAGACTAAAGAAAAAAAGAATAGCATGGGATCTCACCCAACACATAAAACAAGAAAAAAGGTGTGGGGTCCCCACAAAACATTCATACCAGGCCCTGATGCAAGCATGCAGCCTGGCTGGTCAGGAGGAGAAATAACAAGCTTGTATACCCTTCCTCCTAAACTATAACAGACCCCATACCTCCAATATGGTGGAGGGTACCTTGCTGGGGGGACCCACGTGGCAAAGCGCTTTGTCCCCATCTTGATGAGGACATGAATCTTTTTAGGGCGGTGGGTGTTATAGCTATAAAGACGTGATACGAGATGGGGGCATTACCTGAAGAAGGAAGCCATGCCTCCGAAACATGTTGTCTATGGCATTGTGAATTTTAACTTGCGAGAAGTGTCAGCCACATGCTGGCTCTCTCCCTTCCTTATACTCCGTGTGACGTCACACAAGCGCCGGCAGGTCTGTGCGAGTGTGTAGAATGGAGAGCGGTGTGAGCGAATAGGAGGCTTAGGCATGCTGAATGTTATCTTATGCTGCAAGTTCCAGTGAGTCAAACATTCGGTACGGAGCAGGAGAGGAGGCGGTGGTGGAGCTGTACATGCTATGAAATACTGGATGTTAGTGAATGCAATCTTCGTATGTTACAAATTTAATTTTTTAATAAACAATAATAGACTAGGGTAGGCATGCGCTCTCTCTTGCTCTATATACTTCCAGATTCCTGTCCGCCACCCAGTGGATATGTGGGAGAGCTGCAACACCCATAGTTGATTGTATACATCTGATACTGATTACTGAATGAATGAATGAATGAAGTATTTGTATAGTGCACAACGCGAACTGAATCGCCTCAAGGCGCTGTGAAGAGCTTGGTTGTCCAACATCTAGAAGAGGAAGGTCTTGAGTTTTGTCGTCTGTACCGCCCCCAAACAGGAGATTAGGGGTGTTTGTTTCTAGGGTGGGGTCCGTTAGCCAGTAGTCAGCAGTACACACAATAATTAATGAGTGACACAGAACACACAACACAGAAACATCACCCCTGGCCAACCAGGTCTGCCTGCATCAACGGGGCACTCCAGCAGTCTTGGAGGCGATCTTTTCCACTTGTATTGATATGCGTGTACAAATCATGCATTTGTGAGTATAATGTATGTTGCTCTTTTATCTTTTAATAATCATTTATAGTGGTAATGCACTAGGTCTGTGCGCCCTTCTCTTGTTGTTTTGGGGTATGTTTGGACACCCATGGTCCTGAGGGACAAGACCTTGGGCTACCAAGGATTACACATATCACTTACCTCCGTGCACACCACTTTAGCGCAGGAGAGCAACTGTTCTGCCTCCCAGTTTCAGCCAGACTAACACTGGATAATCAGGGTATGGGACCAGGACAACCCTGGTTTGTCAAGAATGTCCCCCTTGCATCAGAGAGCCCCCCTTTGCATCAGAATGTCCCCCTTGCATCAGAGTGTCCCCCATCAGAGTGTCCCCCCTTGCATCAAAGAGCCCCCTTGCATCAGACAGCCCCTTGCATCAGTTAGCCCCCCTTGCATCAGAGAGCCCCCCTTGCATCAGAGAGACCCCCCTTGCATCAGAGAGCCCCCCTTGTATCAGAGAGCCCCCCCTTGCATTAGAGTGCCCCCCTTGCATCAGAGAGCACCCCTTGCATTAGAGAGTCCCTCTTGCATCAGAGAGCTCCCCCTTGCATCAGAGTGCCCCCTTGCATCAGAGTGCCCCGCTTGCATCAGAGAGTCCCCTATAAGAGCATCCCCCCCTTGCATCAGAGAGTCCCCCATCAGAGTGCCCCCCTTGCATCAGAGTGTCCCCCATTGAATCAGAGTGCCCCCCCTCCCCCTCCTACCTGTACTCACTCACAGCTCTCCAGAATGAAGGCAGCTTCTCATTCCTCTAGATAAGAAGAGAGAGGAAGAAAAGTCTACTGGCTGTCTATCTTCCCCTGCAGGCTGGAGAGAGCAGAATGCCTAATCCTTACTCCAGCAAGTGTCGGCAGATGCTCCTTGGTGACAGGAGTGAAATCATGATCACTCACTGTCAGTGAGGAGCGGCTCCAGGACTGAGTCTGACCGGTCCACTGGGAAACTCCTGATAGTCCCGATGGCCAGTACATGACTTGCTATAGCTTCACAAAGAGCCTTATGTAGAGATTAACTCCCAGGGAGAGTGATTCAGAGCAGTTGAGGACTAGATGGAGTTGCCTTGTCTACCCCTGACCTTCTTCTACAGGTCTACAGCTTGGTGCCTATGGCCTCTGGATCTATGTATGAGTCTGCTAGTGTGTGTGAGAACAGGCACCCTGGAAGCAAGTAACATCAGAGACTCCCCGGCTGGGCAGGGCTGGAGAGAGGACATTTTGACGCCCCTGACAACGTCATAGATGACAAAACGCGTAGGAGCTGGAGATGTGTGACACAACTTGCATGCTGGGATGCGGTGGCCATTTTGTGGGTTGGAAACACTGGATGTTTCCTACGATGCTTATATTAACCTGCTGAAATGTGCAAAACGTTTTAGCCTTTTATCAATACATTTTTGTTTGGATATCTGCACTATGATGAGTCTCTTTTTCTTTCTTAACTGGGTATTGAGACTGTGAAGGCATTACAGAGTTATCCCCGTGCTGTTGAGGAGCTCTCATTGATTTACATCCATGCTTGTTATCATCTACCTAAGGGGGGAGGCAGTGTGTTTGGTGACGGTGGTGGTCTTTTCACTTGTCTGATACCTCAAGACACATCCTTTTGGACTTTTTAAAGTGGATTACATTTATATGTTTGTGCCAGTTGAGTCTGTGCCAGCAATATATTTTGAGTTCATGTAGGACTTTTTCAAGCGCTTCACCATTTTTCAAATATTTGTTTGTGTTTGTCCTTGCATATTGCGATAGCTGCTGTTTAATACTAATTTTCGTTTAGTATACCATATGCTCCCAGCGCAACAAATTTGGGTTTTTCGACTTTAAATGCTAAAATGATGATCCTAATGAGCATATAATAATAAAAAAAAATGTATTAAGAACAAAACAAAACAAAAAAAAAACCCGAGGGTTTACAACCCCATATGAGATAGAACTGCATGCTTCCCCCCCCCCCCCCCCCCCCTCTGCAACACCTTGCAACGACGGCCATTATATGACATGATTAATCCTATGTATGAACCATTTTCAATTTACTGCTATTTTAGAAGAAAGAGTGAGGATGAGCTGTACATGGTGGTATCACCTATTGCAAAGTACATAGAGTACGAGCAAATTACTATTAGTAACACTGCTGACATGCATTATCTACAAACAATATGTATTTACAATCTTCTAGAGGAGGAACTGAAAACAACTTTATTGTGAATGAAGTCCAAGGCCAATACTCTGAGCTTCCTTGCACAGAAACCCATTCAAGGTCACTCTTGTTTGATTTCAGTAGTACATATTTTATATACTTATCAATTCCCAGTGAATACGTTGGATGCAAACAACCTCCAAGCAATCCCATTTCACAAGACAATAGTTTTTTTTTTCTTTTTTTTCATATTTGATTTTTTTTCCCGATCAAGGTCTCTGTAATATTCCTTCAAACCAGCAGATGGCACGCCTTTCCTTGGCTTTTTTACTACTGCCTCAAAGGTGATCCAGTAATACAGTAGCTCAACATTTTATTTATACTAAAAAGATTTTTATAACCTAACCTGTATATAATAATATAAGCAATAACCCTCCAGTTTTTAGAACAGTGCTTATATTGGGCAGTTGTGATTTACATAGTTGCATAGATAGGTTCAAAACAGTCAAACTTCAACAGTTCTGGCAAGCTAAGGCTTGGTTTATGTTTGTGTAGCAGTAAAAACACATCCGGTTGAGCTGCGTTTTTACTGCCCTCTCCAACTGCTCCACCTTAAGCTGCAAAGGCAGCATAAGGTGGTGTACACATGCTGCATCCACAATGCTTTGCATTAGAGTGCTGGAAAAATGATCCCCCCCCCCCGGTAATATTCGGCAGGCCTTAACCCTCCTACAGCAACTGCCCTACAACTGTATGCAATGCACTGCCGTGGTATGGGTTTTAGGGGTTAAAATAGGCAGTAAGGAGGCAACATACCGCCTCCTCAGTGCCTTTTGAACACTCTCTGAAAATCGATCTATGGTAGATTGCAATTCTGAGGGTGACATACAATATATATTTTCAAAAGTATTGGGACACCTGCCTTTACACACACATGAACTTTAATGGCATCCTAGTCTTAGGCCGCGTACACACGGGCGGATTGTCTGCCCAACTAAGTTCGTCAGACAATCCGACAGACAGTCCGTCCAAATTTTGAATGAACGGACTTGACCACACACGATGAACAGACAGTCCGCTGAAAACTTGCGCGATGACGTGTACAGCACGTACGACGGGACTAGAAAAACGACGTCCAATACACTGCAATGCAACCTTCGGCCGTGTAAATCCTTTCTGAGCATGCACCATACTTAGTCCGTCCAACTTGCCTACACACGAGCGGACTGTCCGCTGAAACCAAGTTTGGAGGGACAAAATCAAGTTTGGACGGACAAAATTACGGAAATTCCGAAAGACAAAGTCCATCAGACTGTCCGCTGAAAAAGTCCACTGAAGCCCACACACGAGCGGATTGTCCGCTGAAACACGGTTCAGCGGACTAAGTTGGGCAGACAATCCGCCCGTGTGTACGCGGCCTTAGTCCGTAGGGTTTAATACTGAGTTTGCCCACCCTTTGCAGCTATAACAGCTTCAACTCTTCTGGGAAGGTTGTCCACAAGGCTTAGGAGTGTGTCTGTGGGAATGTTTGACCATTCTTCCAGAAGCGCATTTGTGAGGTCAGGCACTGATGTTGGACAAGAAGGCCTGGCTCGCAGTCTGCTCTCTAATTCATCCCAAAGGTGTTCTATCGGGTTGAGGTCAGGACTCTGTACAGGCCAGTGAAGTTCCTCCATCCCATACTTGCTCATCCATGTCTTTATGGACCTTGCTTTGTGCACTGGTCCAAATCATCTGGTGGAGGGAGGATTATGGTGTGGGGTTGATTTTCAGGGGTTGGACTTGGCTGCTTAGTTCCAGTGAAGGGAACTCTTAAGGTGTCAGCATACCAAGACATTTTGGACAATTTCATGCTCCCAACTTTTTGTTTTAGAAACAGTTTGGGGAGGACCCCTTCCTGTTCCAACATGACTGCGCACCAGTGCACAAAAGCAAGGCCCATAAAGATATGAATGAGCGAGTTTGGCATGGAGGAACTTGACTGGCTTGCACAGAGTTCTGACCTAAACCCTGATAGAACACTTTTGGGGTGAATTGTGACTGCAAGCCAGGTCTTCTCATCCAACATCAGTGCCTGACCTCACAAATGCTCTTCTGGAAGAATAATCAAACATTCCCATAGACACACTCCTAAACCTTGTGGACAACCTTTCCAGAAGAGTTGAAGCTGTTATAGCTGCAAAGGGTGGTCCAACTCAATTCTGAACCCTACAGACTAAGACTGGGATGCCATTAAAGTTCATGTGCATGTAAAGGCAGGTGTCCCAATACTTTTGATAATATAGTGTATATATAAATGAGCCCTTGGTGCTCATGGGTGCAATGAAAAATGATGCCCCCAAAAAATGTACTAATAAATCTCTCAACTCAAAACATTTACATCAAATAAAATAAATCACTATAACATTTGTGATCCAAAAAAGGGAAGAAAAAGCACTTTAAAGGGCACTCCAAACAAAAATGTCATAAACATTTGTGCTCTGATAATATGTAAGAAGGCTGGCCGTAGGCTAGCCTGCATTTGTGGGAGGAGTCTGAGGATTAAATATACCTCCTCCTCCTCTGCCTGATTTTACGTCGGCTTGTGTTCAGGGTTCCCACCCACCCGTTTCCCCCAAGTTTCACATTTTCTCATACACATCGTACTTTTCTTCATATTCATACATTCTGGGTATGCCCTCTATTTCAGGCATACTGACCAGCTAGGCCAAGGCACACCTCAGGCCTTGATAGTCAGGCATTTCCAAATAAAGTCTACAAGTAATAATAATGCAATAATATACAATATGTGTTTATAAACTCCTAGACGTTTAGTAAAGTGTCCACAGAAATCAAAGCGTTCATAAATATTCATTATAGGTGCTCTTAATTCCAGTGTTCCTTTTGATATCAAATTTCGATTTAGTCTTATGCCGCGTACACACGACCAGACTTTTCCAGGGACTAGGTCCGACGGTCTTTCCGACTGACTTTCGGCGGAGTTCCGACAGACTTTCCGAATGAACGGACTTGGACACACACAATCACACCAAAGTCCGACGGATTTGAACGTGATGACGTACGACTGGACTAGAATAAGGAAGTTCATAGCCAGCAGCCAATAGATGCCCTAGCCTCGTTTTTAGTCTGTCGGACTAGCACACACACGAAAGGATTTCTCGGTCCGGCGGAGTTCCGGTGGAAAAATTTAAAACATGTTCTATTTCTAAAGTCCGCCGGATTTTTGGCAAGCAAAGGTCCAATGGAGCCCACACAAGATTCAAGTCCGTCGGACCTTTGCTGTCAAAAAGTCTGGTCGTGTGTACGTGGCATTAGTTATAGTCTTTTGACTAAAGTGCCATTTTAGTTTTAGTAGTCTTATTTTAGTCATCTGAATTGTTTTAGTTGTATTTTTTTGTATTTTTAGTCAACTAAAATGTCCACTACATTTCTGACTAAAATCTACTGGGCTTAGTTAAATTGTAATGCATTATTTATTTAGAATTGCCGAACATTATATACTCCTGGAGTAAAAACCAAATAACGTTATTTTTTTATGGTATTAGGGTCCTTTCACATGGGCTTGTCTGTTTTGACAGTCTCCGCTTGCTCAGCGTGCGGGGGGGGGTCAATCCACTGATCCCCGCTGAGCAGGCGGATGACAGGGGAGACTCCGCTCACTGTACAGAGACAGACCTGTCAGAGTTCTGCTCTCCTCTATGAAAGATTGGATGAAAACAGACCGCCTGTCCATTTTTATCAGATCCACCAGATGAATGGAAAATAGGGTCTCCATCAGTCTGAATTTGGTGGATCGGATGGGATAGCAGCGGGTGTCAGCGGACATGTCACCCACAGGGGTGAATAGAACGTCCGATCAGGTGCGCCTGAAAAACTGACAGGCAGACCTGATCAGACCGCATCTGTGAAAGGGGCCTTGCCTGACCAAAAAAACCTATAAGGCAAAGGCATAATGAGCTAGTATGCATCGCATACTAGCTCATTATGAATACTCACCTTAGAACGAAGTCCCCACTTTAAGGGTGGAACATGCACTACAGATACAGATTTTGCCGTTGCGATATATTACGTCTTTATAAATAAAATCAAGTTTCATAAACAAACAAAAATATTGCTTTTTGACAAACAGAAGTACAACTTGAAAATATAAAAAAAACAAAAAAACAAACAAACTGTAAACTCTATAGTTGTTACCGGTCTCAAACGTGAGCGAACAAGAGACAATACATGTAGAATGATGAGAAAATGAGAGAAGTTTATTCTACCATGCTGTCTATCATTCTAAACTTTATTTCCACCGTCACATGTGAATACAGTAAAACACTTCAATAACATTTATAACATTAACAATATGTACAATATTGGGCCTAAGATCATGTGTCTTGTGTTTCATTTGCACAATGATACACACACTCAGAGATAACAAAACAGATTTAAAACAATTTCACTTTGGATAACCCTTAAATGTGAAATATTTCCTCTTTCTTGTGCCTCTTGAATGGTATATGGCAGGTATGAGGGGGTGCTGATAAGTATTGAGCCTTACCCAGTAAAAAAAATGATCTAGGAAGCTGTAAATTGCAGGGTGTACTGGCCAATTTGTCTATATTCAATGGTGCAAAAATCAACTACCTATGATTTTAAATTATCTTTGTTTTTCAGATCCAAAGTGAACATGGTGGAACCTCCAGAAAACTTTAATGTGGAAGACCATATGACCATAATCAAGTTCCTGTTTCTCCGAGGGAAAGGTGCAAAGCAGATCCATGATGAAATGTCACAAACTTTGGGTAACAGTGGCCCCTCATATGCAACAGTTAAATGTTGGGTTGTCAATTTTAAAACTGGCCATTTCAGTGTTGAAAGTGAGAAACCCCATGTCTCTGTGCCTGCCTCGAATTTCAGCCAAAAGTATTGCTACATATCTGGGAATATCATGTGAGAGAGTCAGTGCCATTATCCACAACGACTTGGAAATGAGAAAGCTTGCAGCAAAGTGGATCCCAAAACTTTTGACTTTTGCAGGCACAGAAACAGGCCTTCCACTGGGTTGCTCATTTTCAATACCGAAATGGCCAGTTTTAAATTTGACAACCTAATTTTTAACTGTTGCATATGAAGGGCCATTGAATATAGACAAATTGGCCAGTACCTCCTGCAATTTACAGCTTCCTAGATTAATTTTATCTGGATAAGGCTCAATACTTATCAGCACCCCCTCGTATAATGTCACTTTTGGTTTCTGTTGTCACTTTCTGTGGCTGCTGTGGCCAAGGAAGAAGCTAATGAAGTGTGATCTGTGCATTATTAGTTTTAATGGAAGGCAGGTGTGACATCAGGGGTTGGCATCTGCCATGTGGGCCCTAGGAATAGCAGTGCTTGGGAACCCAAGGGGAGGGGGGTACAGTTCCAGGGATCACAGAAAATGATCGGGTGGCTGTACTGCCACCAAATCACTTTCATTAGAATGCTGATAGTTGGCTATGGAGTGTAACCCCCCACCATTGCCATATGACATACAGCTATGGCCATAAAAATGTGCCCTCAACGACACATAAAAATACCTTCTCCCTGCAGTTTATTATTCTTATTTTTTTGCATTGGTATAAGTCCTCTATGGCAGTGGCAGATTTCCATGGTTTTTTCACAGAGATTCACCCATTGGTCCTAAAAATGGGCAGAATTTTATAATAAGGCCCCCCCCCCATTTGAAAACAAGACAATCAGACAGTTTAGGTAAACATTATATTACATGTATGGCAAAACAGAAAAAACAAACAAAAAAAAAACATATATATAGGGATAGGGATATAACAAGATAAATGGTATAACTTTCGAGGTCTACTTATTATTGCTTAAAGTCCATAAGTCCCTGATTAAAGAGTCTCTAGGTTACTAATTATGTTGCGCGATGAACTAAAGCAGTCACAGTCCCAGAGGGACTGTGACATCATCATGGGCGGGGACATTACCCAGCGATGTCCCTATATAAGTCACCGCACACCGCGTCCCTGTCATTGCGGCCAGAGAGAGCATTGAGTCAACATCTCAAGGAAGAAGAACAAGAAGAACAAGAAGAAGAGAAAGCGGCGGCGGCGATAGAAGACCGGGCCACCGCTTGTAAAAGAGCTAGAAGAAGGCACGGAGGCCCGGCAAGAAGAACCAAAGAGGGGGACAAGACCCCCCAAGACTAAAGAAGACCCCCAGAGCTGCGCAATAAATTATTTTAAACCCTTGTGTGGTGTTTTTTTTTACATTTTTTTACCAGGTGAATGGGTAGGGGTACATTGTACCCCATACTCATTCACATAGGGTGGGGGGCCGGTATCTGGGGGCCCCCTTATTAAAGGGGGCTCGCGGATTCCGATAAGCTCCCTTCCCGCAGACCCCGACAACCAACGGCCAGGGTTGTCGGGAAAAGGCCCATGTCTTCATCAACATGGGGACAAGGTGCTTTGGGGCGGGGGGGCCCCACTCTGTTTTTTCAGCCTGGGCTTCCCCTTTAAGTCCATACCAGCTGACGGGGCCAGCGACTTGTCAATCTTGCCGCCGAAGGCAGCGACATTGACTTCCTTCGCTAGACCCATCTACCTGGAGCCGCGTTCAAAATTAACGGACTTTCCTCCATGTGTGGGCAAGTCTGTTCATTTCAAAAGTCCAGCGGACCTAGTCCACTAGAAAAGTCCGGTTGTGTGTAGGCAGGTCCGCTCGTTCAGAAAGTCCCACGGACTTTCCGGCGGTTTGTCCGTCGGACTAAGTCCGCTGGACAGTCTGATCGTGTGTGCGCGGCATTAGCCAGTTAGTCTTAGTAAACCAACCTCTTAGGGTCTATGCCTCAGTGTGATTAGAGAAATTTGACTTATGTTCAGTAAGCTGTGATGGGCACTCCTGCTGTGACTACTGGCACTGCTGTCATTGCTGGTAGAGGAGTAGGTGGCAGAGCTGGTGGAGTAACAATGCAGCGGAGAAACATCTAATAAACTAGGATTTGGGAATGTCTGCTTGGTGAAAGTGCATCAGCTTACGTGCCTAGGCCTCCAATTTTCTTAAACACATATCTGTTTTTAAATAATAGAAGATTTGTGTAGGTATGGCTGAAATGCAAAGACATAAATGGAAAGAGATAAATGGAAAACAAACATTTCTACTCTACTGAATAAAAGGTCCCTTGCACCAACCCAGCATTATTTTTGTGGCAATGGCATAGATGATTAAAGAAAATTCTCTCCTCTTCAAAACCCAAGGCAATGCTCTGGAACTGATAAGGCAGAGATGAGGAAAAATGAGCCAACTCTGCAACAAAATTGGGCTCAAGTAAATTCCACTTTCCACTTCCTCAGAAACAGTAAATCTCATTTTCAGTGATAACAGCACCATAGCGCACACAAACCAGACAAGATCAACGATGATGGGAAGGAGGATCTAATGAAAGCAAACCAACCCACTCTCTTTTGTGTGACACTGAAGCTTTAGGGACAAGATCAATGGCAATGCCAGATGTGCTGAACATAATTTACTAGTTATTAGGCATCCCTGAGAGAACTATAATGGCATATGGCTTGTGTAAAGTCTTGGGCAGCATCTGCTTTCTCAAATAGTTTGTGTTATCCTGGCTATTGGGCTTAAGAGTGTAATTATTCATACTCTGCTAAAATGAAAAGAGCAATGGATTGTGCTGAATGGCTGTGTTATAATGAAGGCATTTGCTTGTCTGTTATAAGTAGCAGCAATATAATTGGAGCTAATAAGCCTAGAAAAAGGTAGTCAACATTCATAATGTATAGTAAAAAAAAATCTGATTGCAAGGCCTTTTGTAATAGTGTCATAGCATGTGGTCAAAAAGAAGAAAGCATTTAATTATAGTATTTTAACTGGAAAGACTAAAAGTGAAATGAATGAATTATATTCAAATTTGTATTCTTAACTCATAAAATCCCTTCTATATTCTTATTGGCCTCCTCCAAATCTATAAATTCCTTCTTTTTTTTTGCTGGTAATATCTGACTTCTTGATAGAGGGTAGCTACCTTCATAGTCTGTGATTCCACTGTACATAGGAATGTAGGCACCCTCTCTTGCGCACTACTGAGATGGACTATGGACTATGGGATTTATAATGCGCAAAGAGTAGTACATGACCGCAATGTCCACTGCTTGATCCAAAGAAATGTAAGTGAGGGGTAAAGAATGATGAAAGGAGAACATTTTTCTTAAGAAATGGATGTGGATGGATTATTTTTGGAGAATAAGAAGTATTGCTTTTACTATCACTCAGATGTTTCAGTTTTGCAAGGTTGCTGAATAACTGAATCATATTCTAAACTATCATATCTCTTGGGGTGGTTTGTTTGTTTTTGGCGCTGTGTTTAGTAGGTCATGGCTTGTTGTTCTTGATAAAAAACAAGGTAAAATAAATTGTATCCTCAAGCATCCCTCTCCCCTATCTCTAAAGGTTAACTTGAACATAACACTTAAAAGTAGAACTAACTGTAACTGTACTATTCTTTTACAGCCAAATATAGTGCCATCTTTGCTTCTATTCATCTATATTCTGAATGTAGCACTGTCCCCGTAGGGCTTGCTGAGTGTTGACCTCGTAGACCTGTCTCTGGGTACCTGCAGCTGGTTGCTAGAGGTTTCCACTCTTCCCACCCTTACTCCAGCTTGCTCGTTACTCAATGACCAGTCCAGGGTATTTCAGTTTTTTGTATTTTATTTTGGAACTTTGATGGGAGAATGGATTAGTGGGCTAACTATTCACAATGGATAAGGAAAACTCTCACTTGGCCCCACCAGATTATTTATGGAAGCAGTCACGCTGCTTTAACCATACAGCCACATGAATGGAGGAATTAAGCCTTCTTGCTCTCACTATCAGCAGACTTGATGCACTACATTTTCTTCAGGATACTCTCTAGCATTCACTTTATTGACACCCATCCACTGACTCTTATAGCTGAAGGGGTGACCCTTACTTGACAGGCCCCAAAGACATAGATCTCTAGTCTCAGTAGGCAGAATCAGATTCTGCCTTGTGTCTCCATTCCAGTCAGCTCTGCAGGACCTCTGGGTTCAGCTTATCTCTCTCTAGGCCCTTGGGTCGACCACCCAATGCTGCATGGCCACCTCCATGGAGGAGAGGGCAGGCGCTCCCCTCCCTCCTGGACTCTACTCCCTGGCCTAAATAACTCTGAGCACATGTTCCCTGGGCTTTTATACAGTATCCCAACATGCACGCAGCACTTTTTCCTCTGCCAATTGCCAGGGCTGTAACAAAGCCTGTGCACTTACTTGCCAGGTCCCCTCCCACTATCCAATATGCCTCCCTATTGAACAAATGTGGGACAGTCTGACAAGCTGAGCTGCTCCTGGGCAAAATGAGCAGACCTAACCAATAGATCCTAGTAGGCAGAGAGCACTCTAAAGCCCCATACACACTGTCAGATTTTCTGATGATTTTTGTCTTCAGATTTACCAAAACCATATAAAATGAGGTCAAACCTTAGGAGTTTCAATTTGTATGCAATCAGGCAGGCCCTTGTACTACATGGTTTTGGTAAATCTGAAGACAAAAATCAACAGAAAATCTGATAGTGTGTATTGGGCTATAGTTTTACCTGATCATCTTCCTGGTAAGCAGAAAGACCAAAAAACTATACTCTCTTCTAGCACCTAACTAGGAGGGTGCTACATCAATATTCTCAATAAATTCAGAAAACTAAATCTTCCTTCAAAGTAACTCATCCTATGCCCAGTGCCAGATATCTACATTCTTCCCTTCTATTCCAACTGCCATATAAAATTTCCCCTCGCTACTCCATCTGACTGATTAGCCATAGTAGCTTACTAACTGGATTAGACATCATAGCCACCAAAGGCACACAGAGGCTTGGGTCAATCTGGCTGAAAGAGATAAATAGTCACACATTATCAGCCATAAATATGTGGGGGTAATTGTGGGCCACTAAATTATTCCAAAAACATTTGCACACCTTAAAGCGCAGTTTTTTTTTAACTTGCAAGGCAATGTCATTATGTGCTAGTATGCACATAATGTCACCTTCTTTGACTGCCCTTCACAAACATAAGATTTAAATCCAACCTTTTATGTTATGGACTTCTAGATTTTGGGGGAAATTAGGGAAATTAGGGAGACTATGATGAAAGCTATGAACCTGCTCCCCAGAAATATTCACATAAACACACCTTGGCTTTGCTTGCAAAAAATATACATTCTATATACTTTATTTTATTGAATTTAGATTGTCTCATACACGTATAATATATTACCAAAACATATTGGGACGCCTTCCTTTACATGAACTTTAATGGCATCCCAGACTTAGCCCTTGTACACACGGTCGGAGAATCCGTCGGAATATGTCCTATCGGACCGTGTTGTCGGATAATCCGACTGTGTGTGGTATGTATCGGACTGATTCCGTCGGTATATCCGTCGGACCCAATTTTCCAACATGTTGGAAATATTTTCCGACCAACTGATTCGATCGGACATACTCCAATCATGTGTAGAGAATTTTGATCGGACCAAGTGCCACGCATGCTCAGATCAAATTCCTACATCAAAGCTATTGGCTGCTAGTCCCATCGTAACGAAATTACATCATCACGTTCTGAATGATCGGATTTTTCGACAACTTAGTCCGACCGTGTGTATGCAACAGTTTCGGACAAGATCCGACAGGCAAAATCCGACGGACAAAATCCGGCGGATTTGGTTGGCAGAATGTCCGACCGTGTGCACAGGGGCTTAGTCCTTCGGGTTTATTATTGAGCTGGCCCACCCTTTGCAGATACAACAGCTTCAACTCTTCTGGGAAGGCTGTCTACAAGGTTTAGGAGTGTGTCTATGGAAATGTTTGACTATTCTTCCAAAAGCACATTTGTGATGTCAGGCATTGATGTGGACAAGAAGGCCTATCTCGCAATCTCCGCTCTAATTCATTTCAAAGGTGTTCTGCCAGTCAAGTTCTTCCACTCCAAACTCACTCATCCATGTCTTTATGGACCTTGCTTTGTGCACTGGCCCAAATCATTTGGTGGAGGGGAGATTATGGTGTGGAACAGCCATGTTGGAACAGGAAGGGGTCATCCCCAAACTGTTGCCACAAAGTTAAGAGCATAAAATTGTCCATAATGTCTTGGTTTTCTGGCACCTTAAGAGTTCCCTTCACTGGAACTAAGGGGCCAAGCTAAACCCCTGAAAAAAAACCCCATACCATAATCAAATGATTTGGACCAAATTATTTGGACTAGTGCAGAAAACAAGGTCCATAAAGACATGGATGTTCAAGTTTGCGATGGAGGAACTTGACTGTCCTGACCTCAACCTGACAAAACACCTTTGGAGTGGATTAGAGCGGAGACTGCGAGCCAGACCTTCTCGTCCAACATCAGTGCCTGACCTCACAAATGCACTTCTGTAAGAATGGTCAAACAATCCCATAGACACTCCTAAACCTCCTGGACAGCCTTCCCAGAAGAGTTCAAGCTGTAATAGCTGCAGGGTGGGCCAACTCAATATTGAACACTATGGACTAAGACTGGGATGCTATTATAGTTCATGTGCGTATAAAGGCAGGTGTCCCAATACTTTGGGTAATGTAGTGTATGACATACACAAAGCTTGAATAAAGTAAACAATCTTAACAAAAACCTCACCCCAGTTAATGCAAAAGGTGATGGCTACTCATTGCACAAAATGAAATACAACCATCTTGTGCAAATTAAACATAACTATTTTACTCCACTCACAGCCGCTTACGATAGCAAGAGGTACCAGACAGGGATGTCCCTTATGCCCGCTTATTTTTGCCATCGCTATCGAGTCCCTGGCAATAGCAATACGCTCCAACCCAAATATCCTAAGAGTAACCTGTGGCCCGCATACTCACAAATGCGGCTTGTTTGCAGACGACATTCTCTTGTTTCTTACCTCACCGACCACTACTGTCCCCAACCTTTGCAAACTCCTGAATGAGTTTTCCATCATCTTGGGTCTTAAAGTAAATTATTCAAAATTCCAGACACTTAATGTCTCCCTCAAACCAGAAATAGTCTCTGCGCTACAAAGCTCTTTTAAGTTCGAATGGAGCACTTCCTCTATTAAGTATCTGGGGATTACACTTACAGCCAAAATTGAGCACTTGTACCTCTCCAATTTCCCTCCCATGTATCGGAAATGGTCTGACCTTGGGACAGGGAGGGTTTGTCCTGGTTAGGGAGTAGTGATGGACGAACTTCCGACGGGACGTTTCGCGAACGCGAAACGCGAACGGACACAAACGTTCGCGAAAACGACCGTTCGCCGCGGGCTCCATTGACTTCAATGGGAGGCGAATTTCGCAAACCTTTAGGTCGAATTTGCGGCCACGGGGTAATTATTAGGGGGTAGCACGTAGTCCCACCACCTGGACAATAGCATAATACATGTATGAGGTGAATTTGGGATCGATAACTACAAGCATTTTTTTTTTATTTGGGAAATTGTTCTGACAATTCAGGACTATGGAGCTAATGAAGGCAATGGAGGAGAGGGAAGGTCAGGGACCAGGGTAGGCAAACAAGAGGGTGCAGGAGATACAGAGCACTGACAGCAGCACCGTAATACAGAGCACTGACATCAGCACCGTGACATACAGCGCTGACAGCAGCTCCGTGACATACAGCGCTGACAGCAGCTCCGTGACATACAGCGCTGACAGCAGCTCCGTGACATACAGCGCTGACAGCAGCTCCGTGACATACAGCGCTGACAGCAGCTCCGTGACATACAGCGCTGACAGCAGCACCGTGACATACAGCGCTGACAGCAGCTCCGTGACATACAGCGCTGACAGCAGCTCCGTGACATACAGCGCTGACAGCAGCTCCGTGACATACAGCACTGACAGCAGCTCCGTGACATACAGCGCTGACAGCAGCTCCGTGACATACAGCGCTGACAGCAGCACCGTGACATACAGCGCTGACAGCAGCTCCGTGACATACAGCGCTGACAGCAGCTCCGTGACATACAGCGCTGACAGCAGCTCCGTGACATACAGCGCTGACAGCAGCTCCGTGACATACAGCGCTGACAGCAGCTCCGTGACATACAGCGCTGACAGCAGCTCCGTGACATACAGCGCTGACAGCAGCTCCGTGACATACAGCGCTGACAGCAGCTCCGTGACATACAGCGCTGACAGCAGCTCCGTGACATACAGCGCTGACAGCAGCTCCGTGACATACAGCGCTGACAGCAGCACCGTAAGCAGCCCCAGGAGGAAGTCAGCACAGCACAGGGATGGTGTGATCCCCTCATAATAAGAACCCCCAGGAGGAAGTCAGCACAGCACAGGGATGGTGGGAGCCCCTCATAATAAGAACACCCAGGAGGAAGTCAGCACAGCACAGGGATGGTGGGAACCCCTCATAATAAGCAGCCCCAGTAGAAATATGACACCGCTCAACCTCTTCAAAGAGGAGGGTAGGGGCATATAGTACGGTGTGCTTTTTTGGGTCAGGGAAGTGAGCCAAATGAATTAAGAAGGTCTGTGTGCTTGATTCCAAAAATTGTTTATAGACATATACATGGTCTACTGATCACATGTGTTGAATTCCTCCGAGATCCATGCCTCATTCATTTTTAGAAATGTGAGGTAGTTAACACTGTGGTGAGCTAGGCGAGTACGCTTATCGGTCACAATCCCCCCTGCTGCGCTGAACGTCCTTTCGGACAGGACACTGGATGAGGGGCAAGCCAACAGTTCGATTGCAAATTGGGCAAGCTCTGGCCAGAGGTCAAGCCTGCCCACCCAGTAGTCTAGGGGTTCATCACTCCTCAGAGCGTCCACATCGGCCGTTAACCCAATGTAGTCGGACACCTGACGGTCTAGGCGTTCCCTGATGCTGGATCCGGATGACACCTGTCGATGGGTCGGCTGAAAGAATGACCTCATATCCGAAGTCACCAACACATCTTCAAACCGGCCTCTTCTTGCAGGCGCTGTTGGATTGGTACCCGCAAATCCTTCTCTGGGAGTGGGAATTGCTCCTCTGCCAGCGCACGCAAAAGCAGAATGCAGCATTTCTCGAAGCAAGGCCTGGAAGTGCTGCATTCTGACAGCCCTCTGCGACGGCGGTAACATTTCCGCCATTTTGTGTTTGTACCGGGGGTCTAAGTACGTTGCCACCCAGTACTGGTCCTTGACCCTCATGCTTTTTATACGGGGGTCCCTATTAAAACACTGGAGCATGAAGGCCCCCATTTGCACTAAAGTGGAAGCGGTGTGGTGGCCTGGCTCCTGCTCATCATCCAGGATAATGTCGTCCTCTTCATTCTCCTCTCCCCATCCTCGCACAACAGGGATCCCAGAAAGGTTTAAAGCATGCTCTTCTTGCTCCTGCTCATCCGCCCCGGCACCATCCTCCTCTGACTCCTCATCAGACTCCTGTTGTTGACTTGTCTCAGATAGAGTAGCCCCCCCTGGGAATTCATCCAGCATTGCGACTTCCTCATCTTCCCGCTCCTGCTCCTCCACAGCCTGATCAATGACACGACGCAATGCACGCTCCAGAAAGAAGGCATAAGGTACCATGTCACTGATGGCGCCATGGCTGCGACTGACCAGTTTGGTGATCTCCTCAAATGGCCGCAGAAGTCTGCATGTGTCGCGCATGAGCAGCCACTGGCGCGGTGAAAAAAAACCCAGCTCCCCAGAACCGTTTCTTTCGCAGAGTTCATACAGGTAGACGTTAACTGCACGTTTCTGCTGGAGCAGCCTATCAAGCATATAGAAGGTTGAGTTCCATCGCGTCGGGCAATCGCAAATAAGACGTCTGACCGGCAGATGGTGTCGCCGCTGAATGTCAGCAAGGCGAGCCATGGCCGTGTAAGATCTTCTGAAATGGGCCGAGATTTTCCTTGCCTGCCGCAAGATGTCCTGGACCCCAGGGTATTTGACAAGGAATCGCTGCACGACCAAGTTTAAGACGTGTGCCATGCACGGCACGTGCGTGATTTTGCCCTGTTTCAATGCGCTAAGCAGATTGGCACCGTTGTCACACACCACTTTACCAACTGTCAAATTGAGCGGTGTTAGCCACTCATCTGCCTGTGAACGCAAAGCTGAAAGGAGTGCCGGGCCAGTGTGGCTCTTTGCTTCCAGGCACAACAGACGCAGCACGGCATGGCAACGTCTCACCTGGCATGTGGAATAGGTTCTGGGGAGCTTGGGCGGTGCAGTGGAAGAGACGCTAGCAGCGGAAAAGGAGGAGGCAGCTGAGGAGGAGAGGGAGGAGGATGGAGTAGGAGGAGGAGAAGAAGAGTCAGGCCTGCATGCAATCCGTGGCGGTAAAACCAAATCTACACGGGTGCCACGGGTTACATGCTTGACGGCCGTCAGAAGGTTCACCCAGTGGGCAGTAAAACTGATATACCTTCCCTGCCCGTGTTTGCTAGACCACGTGTCTGTGGTCAGATGTATCTTGGCACCGACACTGTGTGCCAGAGATACATTCACTTGCCGCTGAACATGGCCATATAGCTCTGGGATGCCCTTCTCTGAGAAATACTTCCTTCCTGGGACCTTCCATTGTGGTGTTCCAATGGCCACAAATTTGCGAAAGGCCTCCGAGTCCACCAGTTTATATGGCAGTAGTTGGCGGGCTATGAGTTCTGACAAGCCAGCCGCCAACCGTTGGGCAAGAGGGTTATCCGGCGTCATCATTTTTTTACGCTCAAACATTAGGCCCACGGAAGCCTGCCTTTTTGCAGAAAAATGTGAGCTTGGCGTGATGGAAGGTGGAGTGGAGGACAATTGTGAGGAGAGAGGAGAAGGAGAAGTAGAAGACGAGGCTGGACGGTGAGAGCCTGCAGTGTGGCTTTGTGTGTTCCGTTGCTCCCACTGGGCTCGGTGATGGCTGCTCATGTGCCTTCTTAAGGCGGTCGTCCCTAGGTGAGTATTGGGCTTACCGCGACTAACGCGTTGACTGCAAAGATTGCAGATGGCAACGCTATTGTCAGCAGCGGACACGTTAAAAAAAGCCCACACTGCGGAGCCATGTGCCGGTGTCCTGGGAGCGCCAGATGTGACCGTACATGGTCGATGACTCGCTCCTGATACATTTGCAGTCTGCTTTGTCCCTGCTGTGCAATGTAAGTCATTGCTGCTTCTCCTCCCTATCTGCTGGTCCATATCTCCCTCTGAACTCCCCTCCTCTTCCTCTCTTGTGGGCACCCACGTGACATCACTAGACACGTCATCATCAACGTCACCTTCCCCACCGCTATAAGTAGAGTAGGCAGCAACACCGGGGACCAACCTCCTCCTTGGGCTGATCTGGGTACTGGCGTCAGACTGCTGAGTAGCGCTTGTTGCTACCTCCTCTTCCTGATCCAATACCAAGAGTGGCTGCGCATCAGAAATGTCCTCTTGATATGGATCGGAAAATAATTCCAGTGACTCAAGCGGAAGGTATGTGGTGGTGGTGGTGGTGGTCGTGTTGTTGGTGGTAGTGTCTTTGGGGGTGCACATAGCAGAGAGTGAAGAAGAGGGTGCAGATCGAGAGGATGAGGAGGGTGCAGAAGAGTAAGGCTGAGCGAGCCACTCAACCAAGTCTGGTGCATCCTTTAAAGTAATTGAACGCACCTTCTGCAACTTCCCACTTTGGCTCAAGCCTGTTGCTCCTGCCCTACCCCTACCACCCCTGCGGAAGGGCCTGCCTCTTCCTCTGCATGTCATTTTTTAAATGACCCTGTGACAAAACTCTTAGTCCCTATACCGCTGAAGGACTGCTGCAGTATAGGTGAGCGGTCAGCAGTGGTGCACGTCAACCCTATCTATTGTGGACCTATAGCGGTCCTTACAGAACAGCAGACTGTACCGCACTCAAGCCTATGTACCGTAGCACCCTATACCAAGTTACCAGTCCTTATAAGAACTTTTGTGGACCAAGCAGGTTGTGTATTAGTGTTTAGCAGACTGTACGTCAGTCCCTATACCGCTGAAGGACTGCTGCAGTATAGGGCAGCGGTCAGCAGTGGTGCACGTCAACCCTATCTATTGTGGACCGATAGCGGTCCTTACAGAACAGCAGACTGTACCGCACTCAAGCCTATGTACCGTAGCACCCTATACCAAGTTACCAGTCCTTATAAGAACTTTTGTGGACCAAGCAGGTTGTGTGTTAGTGTTTAGCAGACTGTGCGTCAGTCCCTATACCGCTGAAGGACTGCTGCAGTATAGGGCAGCGGTCAGCAGTAGTGCACGGCAACCCTATGTATTGTGGACCGATAGCGGTCCTTACAGAACAGCAGACTGTAACGCACTCAGGCCTATGTACCGTAGCACCCTATACCAAGTTACCAGTCCTTATAAGAACTTTTGTGGACCAAGCAGGTTGTGTGTTAGTGATTAGCAGACTGTACGTCAGTCCCTATACCAATGAAGGACTGCTGCAGTATAGGGCAGCGGTCAGCAGTAGTGCACGGCAACCCTATGTATTGTGGACCGATAGCGGTCCTTACAGAACAGCAGACTGTAACGCACTCAGGCCTATGTACCGTAGCACCCTATACCAAGTTACCAGTCCTTATAAAAACTTTTGTGGACCAAGCAGGTTGTGTGTTAGTGTTTAGCAGACTGTGCGTCAGTCCCTATACCGCTGAAGGACTGCTGCAGTATAGGGCAGCGGTCAGCAGTGGTGCACGTCAACCCTATCTATTGTGGACCGATAGCGGTCCTTACAGAACAGCAGACTGTACCGCACTCAAGCCTATGTACCGTAGCACCCTATACCAAGTTACCAGTCCTTATAAGAACTTTTGTGGACCAAGCAGGTTGTGTATTAGTGTTTAGCAGACTGTACGTCAGTCCCTATACCGCTGAAGGACTGCTGCAGTATAGGGCAGCGGTCAGCAGTGGTGCACGTCAACCCTATCTATTGTGGACCGATAGCGGTCCTTACAGAACAGCAGACTGTACCGCACTCAAGCCTATGTACCGTAGCACCCTATACCAAGTTACCAGTCCTTATAAGAACTTTTGTGGAACAAGCAGGTTGTGTGTTAGTGATTAGCAGACTGTACGTCAGTCCCTATACCAATGAAGGACTGCTGCAGTATAGGGCAGCGGTCAGCAGTAGTGCACGGCAACCCTATGTATTGTGGACCGATAGCGGTCCTTACAGAACAGCAGACTGTACTGCACTCAGGCCTATGTACCGTAGCACCCTATACCAAGTTACCAGTCCTTATAAAAACTTTTGTGGACCAAGCAGGTTGTGTGTTAGTGTTTAGCAGACTGTGCGTCAGTCCCTATACCGCTGAAGGACTGCTGCAGTATAGGGCAGCGGTCAGCAGTAGTGCACGGCAACCCTATGTATTGTGGACCGATAGCGGTCCTTACAGAACAGCAGACTGTAACGCACTCAGGCCTATGTACCGTAGCACCCTATACCAAGTTACCAGTCCTTATAAGAACTTTTGTGGACCAAGCAGGTTGTGTGTTAGTGATTAGCAGACTGTACGTCAGTCCCTATACCAATGAAGGACTGCTGCAGTATAGGGCAGCGGTCAGCAGTAGTGCACGGCAACCCTATGTATTGTGGACCGATAGCGGTCCTTACAGAACAGCAGACTGTAACGCACTCAGGCCTATGTACCGTAGCACCCTATACCAAGTTACCAGTCCTTATAAAAACTTTTGTGGACCAAGCAGGTTGTGTGTTAGTGTTTAGCAGACTGTGCGTCAGTCCCTATACCGCTGAAGGACTGCTGCAGTATAGGGCAGCGGTCAGCAGTGGTGCACGTCAACCCTATCTATTGTGGACCGATAGCGGTCCTTACAGAACAGCAGACTGTACCGCACTCAAGCCTATGTACCGTAGCACCCTATACCAAGTTACCAGTCCTTATAAGAACTTTTGTGGACCAAGCAGGTTGTGTATTAGTGTTTAGCAGACTGTACGTCAGTCCCTATACCGCTGAAGGACTGCTGCAGTATAGGGCAGCGGTCAGCAGTGGTGCACGTCAACCCTATCTATTGTGGACCGATAGCGGTCCTTACAGAACAGCAGACTGTACCGCACTCAAGCCTATGTACCGTAGCACCCTATACCAAGTTACCAGTCCTTATAAGAACTTTTGTGGAACAAGCAGGTTGTGTGTTAGTGATTAGCAGACTGTACGTCAGTCCCTATACCAATGAAGGACTGCTGCAGTATAGGGCAGCGGTCAGCAGTAGTGCACGGCAACCCTATGTATTGTGGACCGATAGCGGTCCTTACAGAACAGCAGACTGTAACGCACTCAGGCCTATGTACCGTAGCACCCTATACCAAGTTACCAGTCCTTATAAGAACTTTTGTGGAACAAGCAGGTTGTGTGTTAGTGATTAGCAGACTGTACGTCAGTCCCTATACCAATGAAGGACTGCTGCAGTATAGGGCAGCGGTCAGCAGTAGTGCACGGCAACCCTATGTATTGTGGACCGATAGCGGTCCTTACAGAACAGCAGACTGTAACGCACTCAGGCCTATGTACCGTAGCACCCTATACCAAGTTACCAGTCCTTATAAGAACTTTTGTGGACCAAGCAGGTTGTGTGTTAGTGATTAGCAGACTGTACGTCAGTCCCTATACCAATGAAGGACTGCTGCAGTATAGGGCAGCGGTCAGCAGTAGTGCACGGCAACCCTATGTATTGTGGACCGATAGCGGTCCTTACAGAACAGCAGACTGTACTGCACTCAGGCCTATGTACCGTAGCACCCTATACCAAGTTACCAGTCCTTATAAGAACTTTTGTGGACCAAGCAGGTTGTGTGTTAGTGTTTAGCAGACTGTGCGTCAGTCCCTATACCGCTGAAGGACTGCTGCAGTATAGGGCAGCGGTCAGCAGTAGTGCACGGCAACCCTATGTATTGTGGACCGATAGCGGTCCTTACAGAACAGCAGACTGTAACGCACTCAGGCCTATGTACCGTAGCACCCTATACCAAGTTACCAGTCCTTATAAGAACTTTTGTGGACCAAGCAGGTTGTGTGTTAGTGATTAGCAGACTGTACGTCAGTCCCTATACCAATGAAGGACTGCTGCAGTATAGGGCAGCGGTCAGCAGTAGTGCACGGCAACCCTATGTATTGTGGACCGATAGCGGTCCTTACAGAACAGCAGACTGTAACGCACTCAGGCCTATGTACCGTAGCACCCTATACCAAGTTACCAGTCCTTATAAAAACTTTTGTGGACCAAGCAGGTTGTGTGTTAGTGTTTAGCAGACTGTGCGTCAGTCCCTATACCGCTGAAGGACTGCTGCAGTATAGGGCAGCGGTCAGCAGTAGTGCACGGCAACCCTATGTATTGTGGACCGATAGCGGTCCTTACAGAACAGCAGACTGTAACGCACTCAGGCCTATGTACCGTAGCACCCTATACCAAGTTACCAGTCCTTATAAGAACTTTTGTGGACCAAGCAGGTTGTGTGTTAGTGATTAGCAGACTGTACGTCAGTCCCTATACCAATGAAGGACTGCTGCAGTATAGGGCAGCGGTCAGCAGTAGTGCACGGCAACCCTATGTATTGTGGACCGATAGCGGTCCTTACAGAACAGCAGACTGTAACGCACTCAGGCCTATGTACCGTAGCACCCTATACCAAGTTACCAGTCCTTATAAGAACTTTTGTGGAACAAGCAGGTTGTGTGTTAGTGATTAGCAGACTGTACGTCAGTCCCTATACCAATGAAGGACTGCTGCAGTATAGGGCAGCGGTCAGCAGTAGTGCACGGCAACCCTATGTATTGTGGACCGATAGCGGTCCTTACAGAACAGCAGACTGTAACGCACTCAGGCCTATGTACCGTAGCACCCTATACCAAGTTACCAGTCCTTATAAGAACTTTTGTGGACCAAGCAGGTTGTGTGTTAGTGATTAGCAGACTGTACGTCAGTCCCTATACCAATGAAGGACTGCTGCAGTATAGGGCAGCGGTCAGCAGTAGTGCACGGCAACCCTATGTATTGTGGACCGATAGCGGTCCTTACAGAACAGCAGACTGTACTGCACTCAGGCCTATGTACCGTAGCACCCTATACCAAGTTACCAGTCCTTATAAAAACTTTTGTGGACCAAGCAGGTTGTGTGTTAGTGTTTAGCAGACTGTGCGTCAGTCCCTATACCGCTGAAGGACTGCTGCAGTATAGGGCAGCGGTCAGCAGTAGTGCACGGCAACCCTATGTATTGTGGACCGATAGCGGTCCTTACAGAACAGCAGACTGTAACGCACTCAGGCCTATGTACCGTAGCACCCTATACCAAGTTACCAGTCCTTATAAGAACTTTTGTGGACCAAGCAGGTTGTGTGTTAGTGATTAGCAGACTGTACGTCAGTCCCTATACCAATGAAGGACTGCTGCAGTATAGGGCAGCGGTCAGCAGTAGTGCACGGCAACCCTATGTATTGTGGACCGATAGCGGTCCTTACAGAACAGCAGACTGTACCGCACCCAAGCCTATGTACCGTAGCACCCTAGACAGACCAAGTTACCAGTCCTGATAAAGAGCTTTGTGGAACAAGTGAGTTGTGAATGATTAGCAGACTGCAGCAGAAGGGCAGCAGTCAAGTATAATATTCTTTCTATATTTGGAAGAAAGAATATTATACGTGTACAAGCCTATTACCGTACCACTGATACCAGTCCTGAAAAGAACCTTTGTGGAACTAATAGTAACAGCAAGTCTTTAAAATTATCCTCACTGCCTGACACACTGCTTCCTGCCTGTCCCTATACAAATTGGCAAAAAAGAGTAGGCTGGAACGATTAGCTGGAACAGCTCTTTTGTGGACCTGATAGTAACAGCTAATGATGATGATGATGATGATGATGAAGAAAGACTAATCTGGCTGAGCTGTCCCTAAAATAGCAGCATACAGCGCTCTGTCCCTTTATCTAAACTGACAAAAGAAACTCAGGCTGCTGACCTAACACCTATACCAGTCCTGAAAAGAACTTTTGTGTACCAAATAGCTAGCGTTTTCTCTGTCCCTACTCCACACAGGATCCTTTCCCTACAGTGACAGAAGAAAGAATGTAAAATGGCCACCGGATCGGGTGTATTTATAGGTTAGGGGGAATGTCCAAGTGTCCATGAGCTGTCATGTCTCAATTGGTTGTCCTGTAACACATGATAAACGTGTCACGAAAGGTTAAAGTTCTTGTATACATTAAACACGTAAGTCCGCCGGGGCGAACGACGGAAAAAGGCGTTCGAACCCGCGGACGGCGAAAGTCGGAAATTCGCCGCGAAACGACCGCCGGGCGAACCGTTCGGCCATCACTATTAGGGAGGATTCATTCAGTAAAAATAACCCTTCTCCCCAGACTTCTATATTTATTTCGATCCCTTCCCATAAACATTAGAAAGGACCACCTAAAATCTCTTCAAAGCAAGGTAACAAAATTCATCTGGGGGGGGGGGGGATCGGGTTACAGACTTCCACAAAAAACACTATTCTCTAGGAATCGGGGCGGGTTGGGACTCACCTGCCTCCATTGGTACTTCCAAGCAGCAAGAATGGCACAACTATCCACGATGTACACCAAGTTTGAAAAACCAGATTGGGTCAACATAGAGAGACAGGCTGACTCAACACACACCCTGGACTACCTCCTGTGATCCCCATCCAAGGACCGCCCCCCAATTTTATCACCTATCCTCTCACAGTCCCTGTCTCTGTGGGACAAGATGAGATCTCTCACATCCCTCACTCTTAACCCAGATTTTCCCCCAGGCCAAGACATCAAGTCCTTCCAGTGGTGGCTGGATAAGGGGCTGTATCGCATCGGGCATTTTTCAAACCCTCAGGCCCAGTTTCCCAGAAATTTTGTGTGTAAAACCTAGAGATGCCAACCTCAGAACATTTCAGGTTTCAACAGATACAGCATTTCCTACACGGGCTCTGGAGGGGGAAACCTATGCCACCAAAATTTACACCATATGAGATGTGGTATGGTCAGGCTAGGGATCAGAGGGGCGGAATCTCCATTATTTACCAATCACTCGCTCTTCCGTCCTCCAAATCCTCGTACATGCTCGCATGGGAAAATGATCTCCAGATGGACTGGGACCTGGAGAGGTGGTAGTCCTCGTTTTCCAGAGCATTCAAGGGGGTGAGAAACATCTCCCTAATGGAATCAAACATCAAGGTCTTTACTAGATGGTACCTCACCCCCTCGAAGTTAGCCACATTTTTCCCCACAGCTAGTCCACTATGTTTCCGTGGATGCCAACTTACGGGATCCATGGTCCATATTTGGTGGGAGTGCCCGAGAATCAGGACATTCTGGAGCAGAGTGTTCACCTTGATCCAGAGAGTAACTACTCACCAACTCTCGAGGTCCCCGTCAGTAGCTCTCCTGAATGCCAGTCTACCTGGCATTCCTAAAGCAAGTTGAAAAATAAAATTAATACACTTCATGTTGATAGGAGCCAAGATGACCAAGCGTGGAAACAATCCTCAGTACCCCGCTCAGCAGTCAAACGTAAGATCTCCTGGATTATGTCGCAGGAGAAACTTGTCAGAATATTAACGGACACGGTTCCGAAGTTCAAAGCCATATGAAAACACTGGTCCCTGTATGTGGCTGTTCCACTGCAACCAGGTTTCCAGGCCCGACCAGGACATTGTGACAAGATCCTCCCGGATCGCTCCCGGTAAGATCAAATCTCACTCTTCTTCCCTGACTCTCACTGTGTCTCTTTTTTTTCACCCTCTTCTCCCTTTCGCCTCCCTTTGTAAGTACTTTCTGACTGATTATGGCCTTTTAGCCTGGTCTGCACCAGAAATGATGATCTATCACTTAGCCTCCCCTGCCGAGCAATATGGCACCTCGTTAATAGTTTTCTACTGCCCACGAGGTCATTAGTACTTTGTGGGATCGAGGGGGAAGCCTCCAGGCACAGATAGTTCCAATTTGGGGTGTCAGAGGCCTTCTCCCATTGATCCAGTTCAAACGCCTAAGTAAGGGTCAGGAACTTTGAATTGACAGTGCCAACGCCAGGTTGACTATTTCGTTCCATAACACCCCTGCATCTTTGTGGCCATGAAGAAATGTATCTATAACTTTGCAATGATTGTACTTACTGTTTATTTTACTATTCAAAACCAATAAATACTTTGAAAGAAAACTATTTTAATTCTGCTCAAATCTACTACTATTAGAAAATGAGAATTAGCACTTTTTATTATGAAATGGCACAAGATGGCAGTTGTGCAGAGAATGATGATTCAAACTGAAATGGTATACATGGGCCAACAATGAGTCAAATATGCTTAGGGGTTGGTGCTTTAAGCAATGGCAGGATGAGCTTTCTTTATTTTCTTTCAATGTGAAGCTATCAATTGGGACAAGGGGGATGTATAGTGAATGTAAACATTATTATTTAACCCTCATGGACTCCCTGAAACCCATCTATGTACCACTTAGGGGTCCATGGACCCCAGGTTAGGAACCCCTGCTATAGACAACGCCAACATCTTTTCAGTGTTTTCTCATGTGCTACCATTGGATTGATGTCATCCCTTACAGGAAATGATATGTTTCTCCTGCCTAGTCACTCTTATCAGCTACTGTAATACTTACATTCCCACCACTGTCCAAACATTTTAAGTGAATGTACCATAATAAGTCATAAATCTTGAAATTCTTCCCCTTTTCCACAATAAAACCTTATTTAGCAGGGCCGCTAAACACTCTAATGGAATATTAAATGTTCTATTTCACTCCTGGTGGAAATGTATTGTTTTCGGTTAATTTGATTGTGAGCAGTGAAATGTAATTCTACACAACATTCTGTAATATAGATATAGATGGGTCCAGTGGGAGATGAGGGTAATAACCAGATATTGGAAAAGAAAGAAAACAATAAGCATTAATGTCCTTCCAATTTCTGGCAATGATGGTGTCATAATGGCACAGTTTAGGTGAAATCTTGATATATGTCTCATTTGACTCAAAGTATTAATGTGACTTTTATGGAAGGGACACTCTTGAAATGGGTTTTAAGGCTCAAACTATTTATCTGCTGGACACTGTAATTACATTGTGCTTCATTTCCTGTATCATTGGTCTGTAAAACCTCTCAGTGACATAGGAGCATGGAGAATGTGACATCTTTGAAGATTTAGGGAGCCTAGACTGCATGGCAGAACATGCAAGCTAAATGAACCAGGACATTTCAATGTCACTACTCTGGAATGTTCTTAAAACATTAAGATATCGATTCTGTATCTAAGAAAAGACCTAAGTAAAATAATCACTCATAAATTATAAAGCATTTACCTGTACTTACCATTTAAATAGTTGCATCTGAGGGTCCAAAGTTGTATAAGATAAGTTTTGTCCCTAAAACATATGTCAAAGCAATAAAAACAAAAACATATTTAGTACATCTCTGCAATACCTGCACATTTCTCTATGTTTTATCCTTCTAAACACACTGCAAGTGCAGAACAATACGGTAACTGTTTTCTTTTTTTTCTCTCTCTCACTTTTTTTTTATTAAAACAATCTTCACTTAACTGGGACTGGCCATGGCGGAGTTTGAACAATGGAACAATAACTGTTAACAAGACAGAAATATTCAGTGCTCCTACCTTCCTCTTCGACATGAGAACACAATTCTAAAATTCTAGGCATGTGGTGACAGCCCTGCCAACTTAATTTCTGCTGCATAAGAAATAACACAGACAACTCCTCCTCTACTCCCTCTTCTGATCTCCATACCCCCTCCTTGTACAGGCAAATAGCACAAGAATTTATCATCTCACAATATTTCTGGTAAAATCAATTTTTATTTTTTTGCACTTACCTAAGAAGGTAGGTCATATGATGTGCTGTTATGCAACCAAGAGCAGAATTGGATTGGCGTCAGTCAATAGCTGACAAAGTGGATTCATAAAAATTAGTAGGAACGTTTGAAGTGCATGTATATCCAATACCTTGTTTTAGTTTGGATAGGGTAGGAATGGGCTCAAACCCCTACTTTCCACATACACCAATCAGCTATTACATTAAGATCATTGACAGGTTAAGTGAATAACATCTCATTACGATGGCGTCTAAAAGTTGGTGGGATATATTTGACAGCAAGTAAACATGTTGTCTATGGGGGTGATGTGTTGAAAGCAAAAAAAAAATGTTTATCACAGTTTGTTGCATATGGGGCTGCATAGCCACAGACTAGTCAGGGTACCCATGCTGTCCATGGTGTCCACAGCCAAAATCTTCTACAATGGGCAAATGAGTATCAGAACTGAACCATGTAGCAATTGAAGAAGGTGGCCTGGTCTGATGAATCACATTTTCTTTTATATCAAGTGGATGGCTGGGTGCATGTGAGTCTCTTGGGGAAGAGATGGCACCAGGATGCAGTTTGGGAAAAAGGTATTTCCTTATGACATTGACTTCTTTCAGAAGGATAATGTGCCCCGCAACACTGCGAAAATGGTTCAAGAATTGTTTGAGGTACACAACAACAAGTTTGAGGTGTTGAATTGGCCTCTAAATCCACCAGATCTCAATCCATCGAGCATCTGTGGGATGGGTTGCAAAAACAAGTCAGATCCAGGGAGGCCTCAACTCACAACTTAGGCCGCGTACACACGGGCGGACTGTTCGCCCAACTTTGTCCGCTGAACAGTGTTTCAGCGGACAGTCCGCTCGTGTGTGGGCTTCAGCGGACAGTTTCAGCGGACAGTCTGACGAACAAAGTTTTTCGGAATTCCCGTAAGACAGTCCGCTGAAACTTGGTTTGAGCGGACAGTCCGCTCGTGTGTAGGCTTGTTCGTCAAACTAAGTTCCGCGCATGCTCAGAAAGGATTTACACGCCGAAGGTTGCATTGCAGTGTATAGGACGTCGTTTTTCTAGTCCCGTCGTACGTGCCGTTCACGTCATCGCGCACACTTTCAGCAGTGTTCATCGTGTGTGGTCAAGTCCGCTCACGCTAATTTTGAGCGGACTGTTTGTCGGATTGTTTGACAAACTAAGTTGGGCGAACAGTCCGCCCGTGTGTACGCGGCCTTAGAGGACTTAAAGGATCTGCTACTGACAGCTTGGTGCCAAATAGCACAGCATAAAAGCTTATGGATTGATCCACGCAGTGGAACCGCTATGATATAAAAACCAATAAACCAAATCAGCCAGAAACAGCCGCCCCTAATTGCCACCACCCTAAGGTGGGGTAAATAGTAAGACAGATATATGGTACAGTAGGTTTTGGCGCTGTTCCTTAAGCTGATAAGAATGTATGTATATATTACGTTCCTTATGAGTGACAATTTTTGCGGGGAGAAAAAAACTTTATACTAGGCTAGAAAAAAACTTCATAGACAATAATTCACCCCAAAGTTCCATATATCCTTATCTTACTTCAAATAAAGAAGAAAGAAAAAAGGCTCCATCCTGGAATCAGTTCTGTGTTGTGTAGACTGGCGAGTGTGGTGTCTACCTGTCCTGTTCGGTGCAATTTATTTTGGACATTTGGACGATACCTAGTACATTGGCGGGCAGAGTATTGTATTGTATTGCAGCAGAGTATTGTTTTGCAGCAGAGTATTGTTTTGCAGCAGATTATTGTATTGCATTGCAGAGTATTGTATTGCAGAGTATTGAATTGCAGAGGCTGGCAGAGTATCGGGCTGGCAGAGTATTGGCTGGGTATGGAGGGATGGCTGCTTCTATCCCACCTCTCCCCTCCACTGCACAGATCAGTACAGAGAGGGGAGAGAGAGGAGAGAGAAACCGGCGTCATGACGCCGGTTTGTTTACAAGAGATCGCTCCGCCGGAGCGATCACATTGTAAACGCCTGGGTGTAGAAAGATGGCCACCGCTTCGGATCTAGGCCGAAGCCGCGGCCTCTCCTGAGGCCGAGACCGCGGAGCGCTCCGCGGATAGTGGTATGTGCGCTCGGATCACGGATCGGTGACGATCAGTTGCACCCCTAGGGACAGCGGCACGGTGGGGGAGAAGAGAGGGGGATGGCGGGGGAGAAGAGAGGGGGGCGGCGGCACGGAGGGCAGCGCTAGATACTAAGCACTGCCCCCACTGTGACGCATCTACGCCCAGAACGCACGTCAACGTATTTTCTTAGTCGACGTAGTCGATTACGTTGAAGCGTCGTGGCAGCTCTAGTCAAAAGCATCAATTATAAGTCGCTGATCATCGCCATTACTAGGATAAAATAAATAAATAAAAATTCCATAAATACATACCATCGTTTGTAGATGCTATAATGTTCATGTAAACAAATAAATATACACTTAATTGGGATATGCTTTTTTACCAAAAATATGTAGCAGAATACATATTGGCCTAAATTTATGAAGAAATTTGATTTTTAAAAAATTTTTATTGGATATGTTTTATAGCAGAAAGTAAAAAAATATATATATATTTTTTTTCTTTCGGCAGGGTCCTTTTTTGGGTATCTGTATCCTCAAGATCTAAAAGAAGAGTGACATCATTGTGACAGGATGGCAGGGGAGTGTTAAATCAGATTAGGGAAACTCCAAAGAAGACCATTCAGATGAGATAGTAGATCCAAATTTTGTAAAAAATGTAGGTGCTTTTATTCATACACTGCAGTGGAGAGACACAACACACACAGATATCCAGCTCTGCTGAGCCAAATGAAGGAGGAAGTATCTCTGACTCACAAACATCAAGTTTAAACAATTTATACATATTAATATGCATACAATATGGGTGTGTGTTAAGTATATTCTAGGCGTGATCTAGGTGTGACCGTATAGTTAGCCAAATCAGCATTCATATCTTCTTAATAGCCAGGGAACAGTTAAGTAGGTGGTAACATCATGTGACTGATAGAAAGGGAAACAAAACACAGAGACTGCCATGACAGCTCTGGATCAGACTAGTTAGATAAGACAGTCCATTCTCAGAGCAGAAAGAGAGTAGTCTTTTGCTTCTTATCTGGCGGTGAAGGTCATCATAGACTCAAAACTTTGTGTCTAAAAAGAGACAAGCAAGTGCATTACAAATTCTTAAAGAAATAGTTATTTATATATATATATATATAAAAATGCAAACACTGTATATATAAAACTCAACATTATCAGACCCCTATGATTCTACTCAGGAGGGATAACCTTTACATCTGGTTCAGCGGTTCTCAAAGCAGGTAAGTGCACCAGCAAGTGACAGCAGACTTGTAGGAGTATATCTGTCTTCACTAGGTAAGATCCAAAAATTGTCTTAAACGATGAGTTTTGAAGAGGGACAAGTGGGAGTGATGGGAACATTTTTATTTTTTCCTGGAGTTGGGCTAAGATTCCACAGCGTTTCTACATTTGTACAGATAACAACCATCCACTGTTTTTTTTGTGCCTTCTATATTTGAGGTCTAACATGGCACAACCTTCACTAGTGCCCACTCTGAGTATGGGCACCTTTAGTGCTTAAAACGGTGGATTTAAAAAAAAAAAATTACATACATCGCAAAGATGTGTACAAATAAAATGTGATCACAGATTCAAACGCAATATGAAGAGACAGTCTAGCAAAACCGATGCGTTTCATCCCAATGGACTTCAACTGGGGTATTAGCCCACTCTTCCACATTTAAATAGACAATAAATGATTCATGAGCCAACAAACAATCAGAATAGCGTGAATCTGTTCCCGGCAAACAAAACTAACCCCCATGGCAAGTCGCGTGTGTTCCACGCCTCATTCTGAGGGCCGGTGAACGGAGAGACGTCAAAAACATGACTCCATGCGTGACGTCCAAGCCTCAATCTGGCCTATCTGGAAATAACATCATCAATATTTCTATTAGCATCTTTGCCAAGCCTTGAGTTGAGTATGAGTAAGACCTTCATTTGGCATATATTGTAACAAATTGGTAATTGAAAAATAAATGATTTTGCTGCACAGCTGATGGCTGTGATACGATAAAAATGAATGGATAAAAACTAGACCCGTGAAAAAAGGAGGGAGGTCACTCATAGAGTCAATTACACTGGAACATATCCTCCATATAATGAATTTGCTTATGTAAAAGAGGAAATAAGTAATAGAAAACTATAAATTAAATAATAAATTAATAATCAAGATTGATTAATGAAGGCACTAATGTCCCAATCGGCATTTATGCCAAACAGTAGGTATGATTTTAGTTAATAAATCCAGAACGTTTCTGAATGAGACACCCCTCTGTGTCTCGAGTCCCACCTCCAATGGGGGACAAATTTCTCAATGATCTGGAATGTGGTTCCAGATGGATTTGTGTTGTGATATTTTAAATAGTGGCAAGGGACACTGATTGGTAGGTCCTTTTTTGGTACTGGCCAGATGTTCATTGACCTTCACTGAAAAGGTTTGAATGGTACGTCCCATGTATTGTTTTTTGCCAAGTCAGCAAATAAACTGTATAAAAACAAGTAGCACAGGTAGTGAAATGTTTCATGTAATATGTACGGTGGGTGACGGTGGATACAAAAGTTTCAGATTTTCTCATCCCACAGGTATTGTGTAAACACACATTACACTTCCGGTAGTGATAATATCTCTTGCAGTCATGGAAAAAAGAGGTTTAATATCTCTGCATGCAGTATGTCCTTGTTATGCAAATAACAGCATGGGGTTTATGATGTTTACAGCCTGTTTAACAACTTAGTAGCTGAATAATCACTCTAAATAGTGATGGATGACCTTCCGACGGGACGTTTCGCGAACGCGAACCGTGAACGCGGCCAAAATTGTGCGAACCGCAAGGTTCGCCACGGACCTCATTGACTTTAATGGCAGGTGAACCTTAAAAACCTCCAGGTCATATTTTCAGCCACAAAATACTAGCTGTGCACACATAGTCCCACAACATGGACACTGACATAACAAAAGTAGTAAGTGAATCTGGGATCGACAACGACAAGCATTCTTTTTTTATCTGTGAAATTTTGACAATTCTGGAGCACATGAAGGCCATGGAGGAGAGGCAAGGTCAGGGCAGGCTATGAAGGGGGTGCAGGAGATGATCGGTGCCACAGTCAGGGCAGCTCAGTCCTGTGCCAATGTCCCAGTGTGCCAACCTGTGCTTGAGCCCCTCTCTCTGACCCACCTATGCAGGGCTCCACTGCGGTGGTCCGGAGGTGCCAGTCCAGTGCTGATCCTCAGCCATGGTGCTGGCACTGCCTGCTGATTGGCTTCTCCGCTGCTATCTCCCTGACTGTCTGAAGCCAGCACCCCGATAGAGACTGATCACTGACACCAGCACCATGATAGAGAGCACTGACACCAGCACCGAGATAGAGAGCACTGACACCAGCACCGTGATAGAGAGCACTGAGACCACACTAGCACCAAGATAGAGAGAGAGCACTGACACCAGCACCGAGATAGAGAGAGAGCACTGACACCAGCACCGTGATAGAGAGCACTGACATCAGCACCAAGATAGAGAGCACTGACACTAGCACCTAGATAGAGAGCACTGACACCAGCACCGAGATAGAGAGCACTGACACCAGCACTGTGATAGAGAGCACTGACACCAGCACCAAGATAGAGAGCACTGACACCAGCACCGTGATAGAGAGCACTGACATCAGCACCGAGATAGAGAGCACTGACACTAGCACCTAGATAGAGAGCACTGACACCAGCACCGAGATAGAGAGCACTGACACCAGCACTGTGATAGAGAGCATTGACACCAGCACCAAGATAGAGAGCACTGACACCAGCACCGTGATAGAGAGCACTGACATCAGCACCGAGATAGAGAGCACTGACACTAGCACCTAGATAGAGAGCACTGACACCAGCACCGAGATAGAGAGCACTGACACCAGCACCAAGATAGAGAGCACTGACACCAGCACCAAGATAGAGAGCACTGACACCAGCACCAAGATAGAGAGCACTGACACCAGCACGTGATAAAAAGATAAATAACACCCTGCTTCAATCGGTCGTTTTGCGGGGGCACTGGTCTATCACACCAGTTATAATATTTTTTTTTTTATTGAGTTTGTCACTCTTTGTAGTATTGCTGCAGAATCGCTAAGCAGTCACAATGCTGCACAGTGGAAATGCACTATACTATGCTTTCTATATTTGCAAGTATTTTATACGTGTATTACACCCCTATATACTGCACACCAAATAGTACACCTATACCAGTCCTTAAAAGGACCTTTGTGGACCCAATAGTAGCTACAGTAGCTAGTGATTTGCAGATTGTCCCTGTTCCAAACACCAAACTGTCCCTCAGTCCCTACACTGATAAAAGACAGCTGCAGAATCGGACAGCACTCAGCAGCACAGCAGTCAGCAGTGCACCATAATATACTTTTTATATTTAAAAGAAAGTATATTATACGTGTACAACCCTATATACTGTACACCTATACCAGTCCTTAAAGGGACTTTTGTGGACCTATTAGTAATAGCTAGTGATTAAACTGACTGTCCCTGCTCCACACAGCGTCCTGTCTCTACACTGACAAAAGACAGAATGTAAAATGGCCGCCAGATCAGGTCTATTTATAAGGTAGGGGGTATGTCCAATTGTCGATGCGCTGTTCCTTATCCAGCTCGTCTGACCTGCCTACTTAAAGCTGTCCAGCTCACTTCATATCTGCCTTCGCCTTGGTCACATCACAAGAAACCATCTCCTGCAGTTCTGTTCAAAGACTGGATTGCTGACATCCCTTCTGGCTCCTTATCCTGCTTGCTGTTGCTCTACTTGGATCCCTGACTTCTGGCCTGGCTGATTACCCGATCTGGTTATTGAACTCTGGACTGGCTGACTACTCAATCTGGTTACTGGACTCTGGCTATGCTTTGACTAAGCTTTCTCTATTTACCTTTTTATTTTTATTTAATAAACAAGTGTGATTTAATTGTACTTCCGTCTCGGTCTGATTCATGGTTTCTGACAGATTCACACTCTTGCGGGTTTCCGTACACATTTTTCACAGTCATGGCAGACTATTCAATTAAATGGGTTGCTGTGCCTGCGTCAAACACAGGAAAAAGGTTCCTGCAGTATTTTAAAAGTGCAGCGGCTAAGAAATCGCATGGAGCTCCATTTTTAGATGCATGGGGGCACCATTAAGAATGAATGGCAGCCCTGCACTTTTTTTAAGAGCAGTGTATTTTGACTCTGGATGTGGGAATCACTATGATTCCCACACCAGCAACCACGTGAACCTAGCTTTAAATTCTCCAGTGGCCCGTGTCTCCTACTTTTGTTCCATTCCAGCCAGCCATGGAACCTCCATTCAGTATTCTTTTCTTTTGGAGGTGACAGAAGCCTGTGTTCCTTTCATGCATAAACCACTACATACTAAGTTATGTAAAGACGCAAGGGGTCTAAGAACTGAACCATAGCGCACAGAGGGGATCACAGGCATCTGATACTCTCGCAAATCTTGAATTCCGCTGAGACTGATGGAGGCTTCAGGACTGGAGCAGAATGGGGGTAGAAGACGTGGGCTTTTGTTGAGATGAGTATAAGAGCTCTACCTATAGGATTTTTTTAAATTGACAGGGAGAGTTTATCAGCTTAGTTGTTACAGTGAACAGCAAAGTATGTACTTGTACTTGCAGCATGTATCGGGTCCCACTAGTTGCCCATGGTTAAATAGCTTCCATTAATATTGCAAATAAAATATAAAATTCCTTGCATCCCTAGCAAAGATATATAGAAACTATGCAGATGGAGAGTTTATACATTAGCAGTAGATCATCCAGGGTTCTCCAGCATTGCATCATATGTGTCTGGCACGTTGTTGGTTATTGATCACACAAGATTTACACCTGCAGGCAGCGCTGCTTCAGCATTTCTAATTCTGCACTTTATGGATCACTGTAAGAGCATGTTAGCTAGTTTCTAACCTGTTCTTTTTTATTACTGCTCCCATGTTGTATGAAATTTTACAATCTCAAAAAGATGCTAGAGTCACAGTGGAGCACAATAATATGGCATATTGCAGGGATATGCAATTAGCGGACCTCCAGCTATTGCAGAACTAGGGATGAGCTGAACACCCCCCGGTTCGGTTCGCACCAGAACTTTCGAACGGACCCCAAATTCGTACGAACTTTAGAACCCCATTGAAGTCTATGGGACTCGAACGTTCGAAATTAAAAGTGCCAATTTTTTGACGGCTGATATGCAAGATTCTGTCCTAAAAAGGGTTTGGGGACCTGGCTCCTGCCCCAAGGGACATGGGTTAATGCCTAAAATGTTTTTAAAAATGGCTGTTTTGGCGGGAGCACTGATTTTAATGACGATTAAAGTGAAAAAAAAAGTGAAATATTCCTTTAAATATGGTGCCTGGGGGGTGTCTGTAGTATGCCTGTGAAGTGTCACGTGTTTCCCATGTTTAGAACAGTCCCTGCACAAAATGACATTAAACGGAAATAACATCATTTAAAACTGCTTGCGGTTTTAATGTTATATCTGGTTCCTGCAATATGGTTGACAATCATTGAGAAAAATGGCATGGGTAGCCCTCCCTGCCCATTACCAGCCCCTTTGGGTCTTGTACGCATATTAAGGGGAACCCTGTACCCATATTAAAAAAAGGAAATGCGTGTGGCCCCCGGGCCCTATATACACAGAACAGCAGTATACAGGCGGTGCAAACAAGACAGGGACTGTGTAGGTTTGTTGTGTTAAGTTGAATCTGTTTGTAATTTTCAACTGGTACATTTTTAAAGTGTAGCTCCAGTCAAAAAAACTATTTTTAAGCTTTTTCGAAGAACATAGGGAAGGGTTATCACCCCTGTATAATTTGTTTTGTCGTCCATCTTTTTTCATCTCACTTGCTGTTGTCTCCTTCAGTTTGCAAGTAGGAGATGTTTGTAAGTTGGATGTTTGAAAGTAGGGGCCTGCCCTATATGCTCTGCAGAAATGGCGGAACAAGGTGTTGGTTTTGCCACAACATTGTAAGCCCTCAAAGTGACTCTTGGTGGGCGCTGGAGCGCCCTGCTGTGAACGATTATATCAAGAATTGTAATTACATGCCATTGTTGAACAGTGGTAGAAAAATTGACCTTTGGTGATTGTGGTGCTGGTGCCACAACACTATAAGTCCTCACAGTTACTCTGGGTGGGCACAGGAACGGACCCTCCTGTGAAATATTATATCAAGAATTGTAATTACATGTCCCTGTTAAACAGGGGCAGAAAAATTGGGCCTTAGGCACTGGTGCTGGTGCCACGACACTGCAACTTCTCCCATATACTCTAGTTTTATTGCAGGAATTAGCCCTGCTGCAAAGCATTGCATCAAAAATTGTAATTAAACGCCCCTGTTAAACAGGGGCAGAAAAATTGAGCCTTAGGCACTGGTGCTGGTGCCACCACACTGCAACCTCTCCCATATACTCTAGTTTTATTGCAGGAATTAGCCCTACTGCAAAGCATTGCATCAAAAATTGTAATTAAATGCCCCTGTTAAACAGGGGCAGAAAAATTGAGCCTTAGGCACTGGTGCTGGTGCCACCACACTGCAACCTCTCCCATATACTCTAGTTTTATTGCAGGAATTAGCCCTGCTGCAAAGCATTGCATCAAAAATTGTAATTAAACGCCCCTGTTAAACAGGGGCAGAAAAATTGAGCCTTAGGCACTGGTGCTGGTGCCACCACACTGCAACCTCTCCCATATACTCTAGTTTTATTGCAGGAATTAGCCCTGCTGCAAAGCATTGCATCAAAAATTTTAATTAAATGCCCCTGTTAAACAGGGGCAGAAAAATTGAGCCTTAGGCACTGGTGCTGGTGCCACCACACTGCAACCTCTCCCATATACTCTAGTTTTATTGCAGGAATTAGCCCTGCTGCAAAGCATTGCATCAAAAATTGTAATTAAACGCCCCTGTTAAACAAGGGCAGAAAAATTGAGCCTTAGGCACTGGTGCTGGTGCCACCACACTGCAACCTCTCCCATATACTCTAGTTTTATTGCAGGAATTAGCCCTGCTGCAAAGCATTGCATCAAAAATTGTAATTAAATGCCCCTGTTAAACAGGGGCAGAAAAATTGGGCCTTAGGCACTGGTGCTGGTGCCACGACACTGCAACCTCTCCCATATACTCTAGTTTTATTGCAGGAATTAGCCCTGCTGCAAAGCATTGCATCAAAAATTGTAATTAAACGCCCCTGTTAAACAGGGGCAGAAAAATTGGGCTGATGGCATCACCCAGAACTAGAAATGTTCTTCCAACATATCAGCGGAGGAGGAAGAGGATAGACAATCAACATATCAGGACAGTCACTCAGCATCAGCATAGGCAGTCTTGAAGGGATGTGATATTTAAAAAAAAATTATTCGGTTACATCAGCTTCAGGTGCTTGGTAGCTGTGGGTTATCCAAGACTGATTCATCTTGATGAAGGTCAGTCGATCAACTGATTCGGTGGACAGGCGCACCCTGTGATCGGTAACAAAGCCACCAGCAGCACTGAAGGTGCGTTCCGAAAGAACGCTGGATGCAGGACAGGCCAGTAGCTCAATTGCATACTGTGCAAGCTCTGGTCCGTGATCCATCCTCAAGACCCAGTAAGCCAGAGGATTTTCGGTGGGAAAGGTGTCCAAGTCTGACTTTGCCCCTAGGAATTCCTGCACCATGTAAATCAGACACTGGCGATGGTTGCTGGAACCGATCATACCTTGGGGCCGCGGACTAAAAAATTGTCTGAAAGCATCAGTCAGACGGCCACCTTCTCCACCGCTCCTTCTGACCGATGCCTCAGCAACACGTTGTCCAGGACCAGGAGTTTGTAACCTCCCAGTCTCTGGGAACGCATTGCACAGACCTTTCTGCAAGGCCTCCCGGAGATGTCTCATCCTCTGCTCCCTCTGCGATGGCAAGATAAGGTCGGCAACCTTACCCTTGTACCGTGGATCAAGGAGAGTGGCCAGCCAGTAATGGTCCCTCTCCTTGATCCGAAGAATGCGAGGATCCTTCCGCAGGCTTTGCAGGATCAGGGAGGCCATGCAGCGTAGGTTAGCTGAGGCATTTGGTCCGGAGTCCTCTGGGTCACTAAGGACAACATGATCCGCAGCTACCTCCTCCCAGCAACGTACAAGTCCACGGGTTTCTTGGGACTGTAAATCATCCCTACAAGACTGCTGCTGCTGATGCTGAGTGCCAGCCTCCACCTCCATGCTGACACAATCATCCTCCTCCTCCTCTTCCTCCTCCTCATCCTCTTCCTGTGTGATGGGTGGCACAGCAGGAACACTGTCTGGATAAAGGGGGCCTTGAGAGGCAAGGAAGTCCTCCTCTTCCTGCCTCTGTTCTGCCTCAAGTGCCCTGTTCATTATTCCACGCAGCGTATGCTCCAAGAGGTGGACAAGAGGTACAGTGTCACTAATGCATGCACTGTCACTGCTCACTAGGGATGAGCCGAACACCCCCCGGTTCGGTTCGCACCAGAACTTGCGAACGACCCCCGCGTTCGGTACGAACGTTAGAACCCCATTGAAGTCTATGGGACTCGAATGTTCGAATTGGAAAGTGCTAATTTTAACGGCTAATATGCAAGATAGTGTGCTAAAAAGGGTTTGGCGACCTGCCTCCTGCCTCAGGGGACATGGGTCACTGCAAAAAAAAGTTTTAAAAACTACAGTTTTGGCGGGAGCACTGATTTTGATGACGATTAAAGTGAAAAAAAAAAAGTGAAATATTCCTTTAAATATGGTGCCTGGGGGGTGTCTATAGTATGCCTGTGAAGTGCCACGTGTTTCCCGTGTTTAGAACAGTCCCTGCACAAAATGACATTAAACGGAAATAACACCATTTAAAACTGCTTGCGGTTTTAATGTTATATCTGGTTCCTGCAATATGGTTGAAAATCATTGAGAAACATGGCATGGGTAGCCCTCCCTGCCCATTACCAGCCTATTTGGGTCTTGTACACATATTAAGGGGAACCCCGTACCCATATTAAAAAAAGGAAATGCGTGTGGCCCCCAGGCCCTATATACTCAGAACAGCAGTATACAGGCGGTGCAAACAAGACAGGGACTGTGTAGGTTTGTTGTGTTAAGTTGAATCTGTTTGTCATTTTCAACCGGTACATTTTTAAAGTGTAGCTCCAGTCAAAAAAAATATCTTTAAGCTTTTTGGAAAACATAGGGAAGGGTTATCACCCCTGTATAATTTGTTTTGTCGTCCATCTTTTTTCATCTCACTTGCTGCTGTCTCCTTGCGTTTGCAAGTAGGAGATGTTTGTAAGTTGGATGTTTGAAAGTAGGGGCCTGCCCTATATTATAGCGGTATGTACTGGGTACAGAGCACGCAGACAGCACGCACTATCTCCTAACACTACTGACTGCAAGCTCTATTATTAACCACTTGTTAGCCCAATGTTTGCATAAAGTGAAAGATGAAGTTATGCTGAGTAAATAGATATCAAACATGTCACTCTTCAAAATTGCACATGCCCGTGGAATGGCGCCAAACGTCGCTACTTAAAAAATCCCCATAGGCGACGCTTTAAATATTTTTTTACTGGTTACATGTTTTGAGTTGCAGAGGAGGTCTAGGACTAGAATTATTGCTCTCGCTCTAACATTCTCGGCGATACCTCACATGTGTGGCACATGCGAGCACATGGGGACATGGGCGCTTTAATTTTTATTTTATTTTTTTATTGTTCATTTTACTTTATTTTAGTTTGACATTTTTTTTCCCAAAAATATATTTTTGATCACTTTTATTCCTATTACAAGAAATGTAAACATCCCTTGTAATAGGAATATGGGGTGACAGGTCCTCTTTACAGTGAAATCTGGGGGGGTCAATATGACCCCACATCTCACCTCTAGGCTGGGAAGCCTGAAATAAAAAATAAAAAAAAAGATTCTGGCTTTGATCGTACTGGCGAGTTGGTAGAAGCACCGGAGGGCGGTGAGGGGTGGGGGGCGTCTATGGCTGGGTACTTCAGGGTATCACCGAGTATGGCTGGGTATCTCTGAGTATGGCTGGGTATGGCAATTTATGGCAGGGTATTACAGAGTATTGGCAGGGTATTGGCGGGGTACTACAGAGTAATAGCAGGGTACTGCAGAGTATTGGGGGTACTGCAGAGTAATGGCGGGTACTGCAGAGTATTGGGGGGTACTGCAGAGTAATGGGGGTTACTGCAGAGTAATGGGGGGTACTGCAGAGTAATGGGGGGTACTGCAGAGTAATGGCGGGGTACTGCAGAGTAATGGCGGGGTACTGCAGAGTAATGGCAGGGTACTGCAGAGTAATGGCAGGGTACTGCACTGCAGAGTAATGGCAGGGTACTGCACTGCAGAGTAATGGCGGGGTACTGCACTGCAGAGTAATGGCGGGGTACTGCACTGCAGAGTAATGTCGGGGTACTGCACTGCAGAGTAATGGCGGGGTACTGCACTGCAGAGTAATGGCGGGGTACTGCAGAGTAATGGCAGGGTACTGCAGAGCAATGGCAGGGTACTGCACTGCAGAGTAATGGCAGGGTACTGCACTGCAGAGTAATGGCAGGGTACTGCACTGCAGAGTAATGGCAGGGTACTGCACTGCAGAGTAATGGCGGGGTACTGCAGAGTAATGGCGGGGTACTGCAGAGTAATGGCGGGGTACTGCACTGCAGAGTAATGGCGGGGTACTGCACTGCAGAGTAATGGCGGGGTACTGTACTGCAGAGTAATGGCGGGGTACTGCAGAGTAATGGCGGGGTACTGCAGAGTAATGGCAGGGTACTGCAGAGTATGCACTGGTATTGCAGAGTATTGGCAGGGAATTGAGGGGTTAAATTCGGTGAGCAGCGATGTGGGCACTGCAGATGCAGCCCACATCGCTGCTGACACCGATCTCTTTCCCCTCCGCTGTACCGATCGGTACAGAAAGGGGAGGGAGGAACAGGCGTCATAACATGACGCCGGTTTGTTTCCAAGTGATCACTCCGTCATTTGACGGAGCAATCACGTGGTAAACGGCCGCTATGAGCGGCCGTTTACCGTGATGCGCCGGGTCCTATGGACCCGGCGGTCACGGATGCTCTTGAGTGCGCACACCTCGGGGCACGCGAGAGCAGAATTCTGGGAGGCCGTTAATTAACGGCCTCTCTGAGTTAAACAACCGCCCTGAAGCCGTTAATCGGCAATGGGCAGTTGTTAAGTGGTTAAAGCTAGATCACTAGCTATATAGGTGAGGTGAATATAGTGGTGTATACTGCAGTCAGGGCACAGACAACAACCACTACACAGCAGCAAGATTGGAAATCAGCCAAAAACGATTGGTGTGTACTGTGTTGAAGGTACACAGAACACCCACTGCTTCAGATGCAAAGTAACACACTACAGGAGGCCGCCTTAAAGGCGGCCTTATATAGTGTGGGGCGTGCACTACACAGTCTGAGCTATGATTGGCCACAGGCAGGATGCCTGTGGCCAATCATGGCTCTCCTCGCTGCCGGCGCTGCGATTGGCCAAGCATGCGGGGTCACAGTGCATGCTTGGCCAATCATCGGACAGCAATGCACTGCGCCAACGCAGTGCATTGTGGTCCGCGCGCGCGTCACTCGAATTTTGACGCGAACGGCCAAAACGTTCGGAATTCGCCGAACGCACGAACAGCCAATGTTCGAGTCGAACGTACGTTCGACTCGAACACGAAGCTCATCCCTACTGCTCACCATCCTTGTGGCCTCCTCAAACGGTGACAGGACAGTGCATGCATCCCTGATCATGCCCCACTGGCGTGGTGAGAAAAAAACCAAGCTGCCCTGACCCTGTCCTGGTGCCGTAGTAGCACAGGTACTCATTGATGGCCCTCTGCTGCGTGTGCAGCCGCTGCAGCATGGCCAACGTTGAGTTCCACCTGGGGGGCATGTCACATATAAGGCGGTTCTTGGGCAGGTTCAACTCCTTTTGGAGCTCAGCCAGCCGAGCACAGGCATTAAATGATCAGCGGAAATGCACACAGACTTTCCTGGCCTGCTTCAGGACATCCTGTAAGCCTGGGTACCTGCCCAAGAACCGCTGCACCATCAGGTTAAGGATGTGAGCTACACAGGGCACATGGGTCTGTTGTCCCTGTCGGAGGGCGGAGAGGAGGGTGGTGCCATTGTCGCAAACCACCATTCCTGGCTTAAGCTGGCATGGCGTCAACCACCTCTCGGCCTGCCCCTGCAGAGCTGACAAAACATCCGCCCCAGTGTGGCTCCTGTCCCCCAAACAAACCAGCGCAAGCACGGCATGGCATCGTTTCGCCTGCGTACTTGCGTAGCGCCTGGAACGCCTACGGAGCACCGCTGGTTCTGAGGACAGAGCACTGGAAGAGGCCATGGAGGAAGAAGAAGAGGAGGGGGTGGAGGAGAGAGGTGTGTCACAACCAATAGTAGCATTTTGGAGGCATGGTGGTGGAACAACCTCCAACACTACTGCACCTTGTCCTGCATCCTTCCCAGCTGCCAGAAGAGTGACCCAATGGGCCGTGAAAGACAGGTAACGTCCCTGCCCATGCCTGCTGGACCATGAGTCAGCGGTATTATGCACCTTACCACTGACCGCCCTGTCCAGCGAGGCAAGGACATTGCCTTCCACATGCCGGTAGAGAGCCGGAATCGCCTTCCGTGAGAAAAAGTGGCGTTTGGGGACCTGCCACTGAGGAACCGCACATTGTACAAACTCACGGAAGGTGCAATTTAGCCAAGCTAGCATTCAACCGCTGAACATGTGGATGGCTGGGAGTGAACTTCTTTCGCCGGTCCAGCAGCTGGGGCAGGGACATTTGCCTGCTATAATCGGACGTGGGTGTACTGCTAGCAGAGTGCCCGGAAGCACTTGCCTGTGACACACCTAATTCTACACCTTCATTTCCCTCAGAGCAGGTTTCAGAGAAGACTGAAGGTCTAGTGGGGTTGGAGATGCCAGCTGATGAGGAGCAAGGAGAGGTCCGCTTTGTTCTTTGGTGTGGGTCTTTGAGGTACGCTTGCCAACGAGCTGCATGGCAGGTCAACATATGTATGGTCAAGCATGTGGTGCCCAAGCGGCTGATGTTTTGGCCACGCGAGATACGCTTGAGACATATGTTGCAAATAGCAGTGGTGCGATCTGATGCACTCGTCTCCAAAAAGTCCCACACCAAAGAACTTTTAGAATAACGCGCAGAGGCAGCGCCCTGCACAGGCGGAGCTCTGCGGTGTGATTCAGTCGGTGTGCTGCCCCTAAGCTGGCCCCCGGAGGGCATCCTGCCTCGTTGGACATGTGCCTCCTCCTCCTCCTCTCTCCTACCAGGCACCCACGTGGAGTCAGTGCCCTCATCATCCCCTCCCTCTTCATCGCTGTAGCAAACCTGGCAGTATGCTGCAGCTTGTGGAACATGACTGCCAGATTGCTGTCCTTCTTGAGCATCCTCTATCTCTGCATTCACGCTACTGCCTTCCTCTAGCTGAGTATCATCATCAGAGCCTACAAAACACTGGGCATCCTCCTGGAGCATGTACCCAACACTGTGCTCAAAGAGTTCAGGAGACTCCTCAGGAGGACGTGGTGGGTCTAGGGAAGGAGTCACTCATGATGACATTGAGACGAGGGAAGACGATGCGTTGGCAGCTGCTTTGCTAGTACCCTGAGACTGGGTGAGAGAGGATGAGGAGGATGAAGAGGGCTTGGTCATCCACTCTACCAAGTCGTTGGCATGTTGGGGCTCAAAATGTCCAGCTGCCGAAAAGAAGGACAAGCGTGTCCCATGGCCACGTGCTGATGATGACGATGCACCGCGTACCAGGACCAGCACTGTTATCTCTAGACACAGAGCCTGCTTGCCCTCTTTTATCGTCTCGCGCCTGTCTGCATCTCCTTGCTGGCCTTCCAGACATGGTAATGGCCTGAAGGGAGTTGGGTAAAACAGCAATTGGGTAGTGTATATTGTGCTGGAGGCACATAAAACCCACTAACTCCTGCAGATGCCTTTATTATAGAACACCAGCAATAAAGGGTAGATAAAGGGGTATACTGTACTGGAGGCACACAACACCCACTAAGCCCTGCAGATGGCTCTATTAGAGAACAGCAATAAAGGGTAGATACAGGTGTATATTGTGCTGGAGGCACACAACACCCACTAACTCCTGCAGATGCCTTTATTATAGAACACCAGCAATAAAGGGTAGATAAAGGGGTATACTGTACTGGAGGCACACAACACCCACTAAGCCCTGCAGATGGCTCTATTAGAGAACAGCAATAAAGGGTAGATACAGGTGTATATTGTGCTGGAGGCACACAACACCCACTAACTCCTGCAGATGCCTTTATTATAGAACACCAGCAATAAAGGGTAAATACAGATGTATACTGTGCTGTGCTGGAGGCACACACAACTTCCAATAACTCCTGCAGATGGCAGATGGCTCAAATAGAGAAGAGCTATGTAGGTGGATATAGCGGTGTGTACTGGGTACAGAGCACGCAGACAGCACGCACAAGCTCTTAACACTGACTGCAAGCTCTATTATAAAAGATAGATATATCGCTAGCTATATAGGTGAATATAGCGGTGTATACTGTGGTCAGGGCACGCAGACAACAACCACTACAGAAGAGCAAGATCGAAAAATCGGCCGATAACGATCGGTGTATACTGTGTTGAAGGTACACAGAACACCCACTAACTGCTTCAGACGCCAACACACTACACAAGGCCGCCGCGCTGGCGGCCTTATATAGTGTGGGGCTTGTACTACACAGCCTGAGCTATGATTGGCCACAGGCATCCTGCCTGTGGCCAATCATGGCTCTCCTCGCTGCCGGCGCTGTGATTGGCCAAGCATGCGGGGTCACAGTGCATGCTTGGCCAATCATGAGCCAGCAATGCACTGCGCCATCGCAGTGCATCGTGGGCCGTGAGCGCCACACGAATTTGGCGCGAACGGCCCATAACGTTCGGAATTTGGCGAACACCCGATGTTCGTGTCGAATGTATGTTCAACTCGAACACAAAGCTCATCCCTATGCAGAACTATAAGTCCCATGAGGCATAGCAAGACCCTGACAGCCACAAGCATGACACCCAGAGGCAGAGGCATGATGGGACTTGCAGTTTTGCAACAGCTGGAGGTCCGATAATTGTATATCCCTGGCATATTGGTTATTTGCCAAGCTATAGGAGTTTAACATATTTAAAAATCAAAAGTATGGTCAGGCTATTGTCTAAGCAATTGCAATTTAAGAAACAGCAGGAAATGTTGCCAGGTGAATTACACTGAGGCAGTAACCCTAATCCCATCAACATACAACCCTCTGTTGAACAGAGAAAGGCACACATGGATAGAAGGTTGGCCAGTTCCTGCTGAACCAGACAAATTTCAATTTGTGTATACTCTGCTTGAAAAACAACGTTTAGTGTGCATTGTGAGAAACTGTGTATGAAGGGGTGTAACTTTAAAATCCGGGTATAGCTAGACACAATGATGTTAAGATTACCCACTGTTTGATAACAAAAAAAACCCTCAGGTGCATAATTCCAAGGTCTCTAAGTCACATCACAAATCACACATAGGCATGCACAAGTGATGTCCCTGAGCATACCCTAATCCTGGGGTGGGCAACCTGTATGGCAGGCCAGTGACAGGTAAACCATGATACTTCCTTGCTGACCCCAGAACCTGGACAGGAGAAGCGGCCGGGGTGGAATTTAGTGGAACCTATCTGCATTTTCCTCCTGCATCAGCTGAAAGTAGTATTCTCTTCTCCCTTTGCCCGATATTCAACTGCCACAGGAGGAAAATACAGGGGATCAGTACCAATATATGCCTTCCATGCCACCCCTCCTTTCCCTGTTCCTCTTCTTTCTGCTGCAGGGGTCCCCCTGTGGGCTCCCTTGCTCTTGGCTATCTGCAATTTTTTCTTTTTTTAATTTCCTTTCAGGGTGGAGAGCAGGGAAGAGGCCGGTAAATATGTCACAAACGCATATGTGTTGGGACTTTGAGGTGCACAATCTAATGCAATAGGCTGTGTACACCTATAAAATCACATATTGGGCTGCAATGGACATATTTTATATAGAGTATTGGAAGCCACTGCACACTGTCCAGGGAGTATATGCCCAAGTGCAGCAAAGCAACCACTTAAGGACCTGGCCTTTTTTCTGACACTTGTTGTTTACAAGTAGAAATCAATATTTTTTATAGAAAATTACTTAGAACCCCCAAACATTTATTTATTTAGCAGAGACCCTAGAGAATAAAATGGGGGTCATTGCAATTTTTATGTTACACAGGTTTCACGCGGTCATTTTTGGTGTCTATATTGTAAACATCCCTTGCAAAAGAGCATGCCGGGTCCTCTTTTTGGAGTGATCTGACCACACATCTCTCCTCTACCCTTAAAAGCAAAAGATAAAAAAAGAAATATTTGCTTCCGGTCCTCCTAGGGTATAGAGATGGTTTTCAAGCTTATTTATTAGAAAGACTGGCGCCAGAGGGAAAAAATTATACTGGGGTTATGGCATCTAGCTGCAGCCATAACCCCAGTATTTAAAGAGGAAGTAAACCCTTCCAAACAACTTGGACCTATAGGTAAGCCTAGATTAAGGCTTACCTGTAGGTCCAAGCAATATCTCCTAAACCTATATGGTTTAGGAGATATTTGCCCGAAAATGGGCACCGCTGTCTACGGCGCATGCGCCGTAGACAGCGGCGCGCAGGCGCACTAAATGCGGCAAATCCAAGAATGGATTTGCCAAATTTGTCGACTCCCGTGCGCATGCGCGGGAGTGACGTCATCGCGGCTTCGCCGTATGACAGCAACGGAGCTGCGAGGCGCGACTCCCGTGCGCATGCGCGGGAGTGACGTCATCGCGGTTGCGCCGCTGTCATTGGTCGGAGCTGCGAGACGCCACCAGCAAGATGGACGCGGCGGACTACAGGGATCAGCGGCGACTTCGCTGGCTCCTGTGTCAGGTAAGTGACACATAATGAGCTACTATGCGATGCATAGTAGTCCATTATGCTTTACCTTTGCAGGGAAAAAAAGAGGAAGTAAACCCATCAGGGTTTACTTCCTCTTTAACGTCAAAATCATTACGTATTTTCCCAGGTAGGCGGTCAGAAAGTGATAGACCTAACTGGTGTATGCCTAACTTTTATTTTATCTAAGACTAAAGGGAGATGCAGTGAATATGAATGATATAATGTAAAGTGTTTAGTTGCACACTGTTGCTAGTTTTTCATTTAAACTATGCCCCACACCCAATCACTGCCCAAAGCTTGTCACCTCAACCTCTGCAACATTTCCAAATACACCCATTTCTAACCAATGGTCATCTCTTGCCTCAACTACTGCAACTCCCTCCTCATTGGATTAGCTTTACATAGGCTATCCCCTCTTCAGTCCTTCATGAATGTTGCTGCCAGACTTTTCCACCTAACCAGCGATTCAGTGCCTGCTACCTCTCTCGCCAATTATTTCTTTGGCTGCTACTCACCCAACAAATTAAATATACTACCAATAACTTACAAAGCCATCCAACTTACAAAGCCTTCCACAACTCAGACCCCAGCTACATCACTAACCTCATAATACCAGCTAAATTATTCTCTTCATTCCTCCCAAGGTCTTCTGCTCCATAGTTCCTCTTTTACTCGCCTCCAGGACTATTCCTGAGCCTCCCCCAGCCTATGGAACTTCCTGCCCCAATCTGTCCAGCTATCTCCCATTCTTTCCACTTTTAGGTGATCCCTGAAAACCCTTCTCTTCAGAGAACCTGCACATGACATGTTAAATAGATTTTGCCATGCTGAAATTGCGGGCAGTGTTTACTAACATGGCCAGAGGCTTGCAACCTGGCAGTCAGGGGGCAGTATAACTGCAGCTCAACCACCTATTTTTTTTTTGTTTTCAAAAAAGTTTATTAAAGCGATAAATAGAAAACAGTGTCAGCAAAAAGGATCAGATGACATATACATCATAAGCAGTTGGATGACAAGATTGTAATAAAGTGGTAAACAGACCATAGGACTCTACAGACCAAACAAAAAATATAAACATTAGTGTAGATCTTACATCCAACAAAAGACTGCAAGAAAGAGAAAAGATAAAATATTCAATGTTCTGACCTTCATATCTAAAATGTATAAGAATAGACTATACAAAGAAAGAGAGGAGAAAAGTTCAGAAAGGAAATAAAAAAAAGAAAAAATTGCAGATAGCCAAGAGAAAAAAACCCAAGGTATGATCATTTTAGTAATCGGAATAGGAACCATGGGTTCCACTTTAGGTCATATATATGAGTCGTGTCCTGCAGAGTATGGAAAATCTTTTCAGTCAGCATTACTTGATCAATGCGTGAGAGAACTTGAGATAAAGGGATCGACGGGGACTTCCAATGAAGTGCTATAGTCCATAGCATAGAGACACATATGGAGTGAACGAGCCTTACTAAGTGTTTTGGGGTGTCAGGCGGGGTTTGGAAGAGAAGACAGTGGTGATAAGTGAGGGACAATGCCCGACCAGCGAGCTTGTCCATCAGTCTTAAAACCTCTTGCCAAACTGGACGAATTAAACCACAGTCCCAAAAGATGTGAACAAAGGTGCCCAGGTGATTGCAACCTCTAAAACAATTGGGGGATGTATGGGCATAAATCTGGTGCAAACGTACCAGAGTTTAGTTCCATCTGGTGATTACTTTAATAGCCGTTTCCCTGATTGTTAAGGATCTAGTGCATTTACGCATATTGTCCCATCCCTCTTCCCAGTCTACAACACCGGTCCCCAGCGCCAACTCCTTTTCCCATTGTGATCTATACCGCAGAGTCTGATCCACAGTATGTCCTTCAAGAGCTTTGTAGATCAGGGAAATCAGGCCTTTTTGGCGTGGGAAGTTAAAACATAAATCCTCAAAGATGGTGAGTTGGGTCTGGGACCGGAGTCTGTAATGGGAGAGAAATAAGTGGCGGATTTGTAGGTATCTGAAACGTTCTCCGTCCGGGAGTTGGTGCTGGGTCTGTAATATCGAGAAGGGAATGAAGTCAGAACCCGTCACAAAGTCCTTTAACTGAGTAAGTTTACATTGAACCCACAATCCGAAAGATTCAGTATGGAGATAGGCTGGGGGGAACCTAGGATCACCCAGGAAAGAGGCGCCTATAGAGCTCTCCGAGGTGAGGTTGTATTTGTGCTTGTAGCGGTGCCACAGTAGTAGACTGTCCGCAACTATAATATTACGCGTGTATAAAGTAGAGTGAGGTCGATGTGTTGACCACATAAGGCCAGGGAGATAAAAGGACGTTATCGAATCACTCTCAAACCTCACCCAAGGGACTCTGGAGTTAGGGATCGACCACTGTGCTTGTTGCGTAAATCTGCAGGTAAGATAATATAACCAAATTTGAGGAACCCCCAGGCCTCCACTTCTCATAGAGCTGTACAGGACCCCCTTAGCAAACCTGGGCGATCGATTATTCCAAATGTTGAAATGGGATTGAAGGTTGAGGAGAAAAGATTTGGAGAGCTTAACCGGTAGGGAGCGAAACAGATATAACAGCCTGGGGAGGATGACCATTTTGAGCGCTGTGATTCTTCCTATAAAGGGGATATGTAAAGAGAGCCAGCTTTTAATAGTATTTTTAAGTTTACTAATCAATGGGGGGTAATTAACCCCAAAGAGATCGCGGAAATTCCGGGGCAGATCTACTCCCAAGTAGGGAATGTGGGAAGTGGCCCAAGTAAAGGAGTAGTTTTGTTTAATAAGGGCTAAATCAGTGGGAGCAAAACCTATAGGAAGGGCCACAGATTTGGAGACATTAATGGAAAGACCAGAGACCTTCGCAAAGTGCGACAGTGTTAGAAAAGGGTTGGGAAGTGAAACATGAGGATTGGTTATAAACATCAGAACATCATCCGCATACATGCAAAATTTGTACATTTCGTCACCCTTAGGCCGCGTACACACGGGCGGATTGTCTGCCCAACTAAGTTCGTCAGACAATCCGACAGACAGTCCGTTCAAAATTTGAATGAACGGACTTGACCACACACGATGAGCAGAAAGTCCGCTGAAAGCGTGCGCGATGACGTGTACAGCACGTACGACGGGACTAGAAAAACAACGTCCTATACACTGCAATGCAACCTTCGGCCGTGTAAATCCTTTCTGAGCATGCGCCATACTTAGTCCGTCCAACTTGCCTACACACGAGCGGACTGTCCGCTGAAACCAAGTTTGGACGGACAAAACCAAGTTTGAACGGACAAAATTACGGAAATTCCGTAAGACTTTGTTCGTCAGACAGTCCGCTGAAAAAGTCAGCTGAAGCCCACACACGAGCGGATTGTCTGCTGAAACACGGTTCAGCGGACTAAGTTGGACAGACAATCCGCCCGTGTGTACGCGGCCTTAGTGTAACCAGCAATGTCAGGATGTCTCAAAAGAGCAATCGCGAGGGGTTCTAGGGCTAAAGCGAAGATTAAAGGGGAAAGGGGACACCCTTGTCTAGTGCCTCTACCTATTGGAAAGAATTCGGAGCAACAGCCAGGTAGCTTAATGCGGGTCATAGGGTTATCGTAAAGGGCTTTGAAACCTACTAGGAATTTACCTTGAAATCCCATGCGTGGCAGAAGTGTGTTGATGTAATCCCATGTAACACTGTCAAACGATTTCTGTATGTCTAGGCTTAACAGGAGGAGCTTGCGGGAAAATAGGTTGGCGTCTTGGATAACGTCTGTTGCTAAGCGGATGTTGTCTGTTATGAAGCGATGTGGGATAAATCCAGATTGGAAGGGGGAAATCAAGGAGGGGATAAACTTTGCCAGTCTGTCAGCTAAAACTCTACTAAATATTTTGATATCGTTATTTATAACCGAGATAGGCCTAAAATTTTGTGGTAAATTATGATTCTTATTGGGTTTCGGGATTAGTGACATGTTGGCTAACAACATTTCCTCTGGGAAGCTATTGCCAAGTAGGATTGAGTTAAAGAGGTGTACCATTCTAGGGGCTAGGATCATGGAGTATTTTTTGTAATAAAGGGCCGAAAAGCCATCCGGGCCTGGGGCAGAACCCATTTTCAGTGATTTGATGACCCCTAAGAGTTCCGGGATTGTGATAGGGGCATTGAGTTCTTCAAGTTGTGAGGTGGAAAGTGTTGGGAGGGGGATGTCATAAAGCCAGGACATGTCTTCAGGGGAGGGGAGAGTGTGGGGGGGCTCTAAGTGTTTGGTATAGAATTGCTCAAAGATTTTGAGTACCTCCTTGGGATGTGAAGATACAAATCCGTCTTTATTAGACAGCCGGTATAAATGAGGAGGGCGAATCGAGTTAGACAATCTCCTAGCAAACATAGTCGATGCTGAGTTATTGAATAATAAACAGCGGGCTTTAGTCCAACGTAGTGTCTTTTCTACCTTGGACGACAAAAGGGAGTCTAGTTCTAGGCGTTTTATGTTCGATGGAATGTCTGGTAGAATCCAAGTGTAACAAAGACGTATTTTTATATAATTGATCTAGTTCCCTGGTTAACTCCACTATTTTGAGTCTATTGGACTTGTTACGGGCAGCAGAAATACTAATAATTTTCCCTCTGATGACAGCTTTATGTGCCGTCCAGAGAAGTGAGGGCTGAATATCTGGGCGGGCGTTCAGAGAAAAATAGTCTTCCAGAGATTGGGCCAATTGGGAATCTACCGCTGGGTCAGAGAGAATGGACTCATTCAATCTCCAGGAATGAGGCGTGGGGGCGAGCCTAATAAACCCCGTAGTGAAGGATGTAACCTGATGGTCTGACCATACACAGGGGTGGATGGAGGCCGCTAAAGAATTAGCAAGTATGACTGGAGAAGTGTATATGTAGTCTAATCTCGCATAACTGTTATGAGGATGAGAGAAAAAGGTGAACTCTCTGCAACCCATGTTATGTGCCCTCCAGGTGTCAGTGAGTTGCAGATCCCGTAAGCCACCAGTGAGAGATTTCGGGAATGCTCTAGATGCGACCGTAGTCGACGAGCGGTCTAGAGTGGCGTTGGCTACTGAGTTAAAGTCACCACCTATGATCATATGAGGGGAGTGGTGTAGTGCCAATTTCTCAAAAATTGATCTAAAAAAGGTTGCTGAGCCGTCATTGGGTGCATAAACACTGGCAATAGTAAGTTCCCTGTTGTGGATAATCCCTTTCACAATCATATAACGACTTTCAGGGTCCCTGAATATTTGCTTAACCTCCATCGGGAGGGAAGAGTGGAGGAGTATGGCGGCACCCCTGGTCTTGGACGAGTGGAACGAGTAAAAGGCTTGAGGGAAATCTTTATGGAAAAATTTGGGATGGGAGGAGCGGGAGAAATGTGTTTCTTGGAGAAGAAGGATTTTAGCTCCAAGTTGTTTATAAAAGGTAAAGGCTTTGCGCCGTTTGGAAGGGGAGTTAAATCATTTAACGTTATGTGAAATACATGTTATTGCCATGGTATATGAGAAAATACGTAGATAGTTGGGGGATCAGATCCGATGGAGGGGGGGGAGGGGGAAGTCACAAATGAACACTCGTCCGTCAAGTCCAAGAATGTCAGGGGAACCCTCACAGCATCTCCCAGAGTCCCCAGGAATAGGGTACAATTCAGTAACACTAAGAGTAAAATTAGATCACAGAACCTGAGTATAAAAAAAACATATGCTGTAGAAGAATCATAGGATTTGAAAAATGATCGACCTATAGAAGAGAGAACCAAAAAACATAGAAAAATAAAACTAACATTTGAAAAAACAATCCCAGCCTCTGACATAGGCCTGAGAAACAACATTAATGATAGATGTGGTAGCGTGTGGGAGAGAGTTCCCACACCGACGGGAAAGTCGTATACCGAGACAACTAGGTCTCGCGCCCAGTAGGGTTGCGCAATGGTAGGGAGCACCCACCAGAGAAGCAACCAACCACTGGAAGGGGGAGCCATAATACAGCTCCTAGGGACTTGTAAAATTCCAGAGGAGTGGGCAGAAGACCGTAGAAAACATATGCTCCTCCTCCCTCTCCCCCCCCCCCAAAAAAATAAATAAATAAATAAATAAGTGGAGGGGAAGAGAGAGAGAGGGGAAAAAAAGCTACTCTCGAAAAAACAAACAAAAAGCATAGTATGTATGTCCTCTGGGAGTCAATGTTAACCGCATATAGAACCTCAAGATGAGCCGGAGTAAGGTACCATTAACGAGGACTATCTTCCACACGGTCCCCAACATCATACCGGATCCTACGTCTGTCTCTCCTGGTAGGGGGTGTTTGCCATATAGGTGTAGCTCTGGGAGTGGAGGGTAGTCTGCGAATCGCAGAGGCATCCAATAAGCCAAGTTTTACCAGGATTTCTTGACCCTCCAGGACGGAGGTGGCGGAGTACGTCGTACCATTATGGGGGATCACCAGACGAAACGGGAATCCCCACCGGTATCTGATACGGGCCGATTGCAAGACAGTGGTAATCTCCTTCAGGTTCCTTCTCCTCTCCAAAGACGCCGGTGCAATATCAGGAAAAATCTGGATAAAGTGGTCATCAAGGGTTATCCTCTGCTTGTTGCAGGCTGCTCTCAATATTTCTTCCTTAACTAGAAAATCCTTCATGCAAAGGATGATATCCCTAGGAGGCTTGTCCTCCGGGGGTTTGGGGTGAAGAGCCCTATGTATACGATCACATTTGAACATGTTGGAATCATGGTCAGGGAGCAAGGATTTAAACAACCTAATCACCACAGGGATGAGCTCAGATTCAGACTCAGGAATTCCACAGAGGCGCAGATTATTGCGCCTGTTTCTGTTGTCAAGGTCTTCGATCTGAGTCTGCAGCAGCTGGACCGTAGAGGATAGTGCTTCATGTTCTCTGCTAAGGTCATTATGAGCAATCGCCAACTCATCATGCTTAGGCCACGTACACACGGGTGGATTGTCTGCCCAACTTAGTCCGCTGAACCGTGTTTCAGCGGACAATCCGCTCGTGTGTGGGCTTCAGCGGACTTTTTCAGCGGACAGTCTGACGGACTTTGTCTTTCGGAATTTCCGTAATTTTGTCCGTCCAAACTTGGTTTTGTCCGTCCAAACTTGGTTTCAGCGGACAGTCCGCTCGTGTGTAGGCAAGTTGGACGGACTATGTATGGCGCATGCTCAGAAAGGGTTTACACGGCCGAAGGTTGCATTGCAGTGTATTGGACGTCGTTTTTCTAGTCCCGTCGTACGTGCTGTACACGTCATCGCGCAAGTTTTCAGCGGACTGTCTGTTCATCATGTGTGGTCAAGTCCGTTCATTCAAAAGTTGAACGGACTGTCTGTCGGATTGTCTGACGAACTTAGTTGGGCAGACAATCCGCCCGTGTGTACGCGGCCTTAGTCTCTAACCTCTCCGTCCTCGCGCCCAGGGCAGAGATTTCTTGTGAAAGTGCATGTGAAGTCTTTTGTAGTTCTGATTGGAATTTAAATGCCAACCTGTTGTACATGGATTCCAGACTTTCCTCTAGGTCCGCTTTAGAGAGGGTGCTAGGGCACTCACTATTCGACGATGGAGCAAGTGAGGATGGACCTGGCGAACGTGGAGAGGTGGCGGGACCCGGGGAGAGGCCGCCTCTGACGGCTCCATCCTGCTCCATGCTAGATTGTTCCTGGGAATGGAGAAGATACTGTGTGAGGGTCTTTTGAGCGATGCCCCGTGCTTTTTTTTTCTTCGCCGGCATGCACCAAGGTTCTGCGGGTTAGGGGTGATGTAAGAAAAGAGAGCGAATCGTGGTGTTAACGGCCCTTGGGGATAGGCAGAAGTCCCGGACGGAGCAGATCTAGAAACTCAAACGTCCATCCTGTATTTAGCCGCGTATGCGGCCTCTGTGGAGGGGGGTGAGCTGAAGTGGGTGTAGAAAGATGGCTGCTGGCTTTCTATCTGTGGGCCTGCTGGGATGTGTTGTCCCACAGACTAGTCCCGAGCTGTAAATGACCCAGGTCCTGTAGTGCCGGGTGGAGGGGGGTACTCCCCAGGATATATGCACCAGTGGGGGTCAGGGTGCTAGACAGCAGTTGGCAACAGGGGGGGGAGCGTTGCTGTACTCACTGTGAGCTCAGGAGGTTGTGTGGTGAGGCTGTAGGCCAGAGACGCAGCCTGTGCTCCAGTAAATGCAGGTCGCGGCCGGAAACTTGCCAGTTGTGGTCCTTGGCGTCTCAGGGCCCGTCCGGGCGCCGCTCTCCTCAACTTCAAGAGGTGATCTCCTGCTATGCTGCGCATATGGCGGTGAGATGCGGCGCAGGGAGGCCCATCCGAGGGCCCCAAGATGGCTCTTGCTGACACTCCGAGCCTCGTGGCGGTGATCTACGGTGAAAAGGGCTCCGGCCGCACGAGTGACACTGGAGAACGCTGCACTGTGTCTGCGGCTGTGGCCCCGGGAAGGATGGTGCTTCGGGAGGTTGGGTCAGGCTCCGGATCTGGAGAGGGAGTTTTGCGGCCGGCCTAGGGTGTACCAAGATGGCCGCCGGCGTACACCTGGGGTCCCTAGGCTCTGATCGCCGCCTTGTCTGCCGCCAACTAACCACAGTCCCCTGGTCTCAGGCGGAGTTGTCCTCCGGTGCGTGCGGTGGGTGGATGGCCTGCTGATGGCCGCTGTACCGGTGTCCGGGAGCAACGGACTGGAGGTAGGCCGCAAGATGGCGGCGATGGGTCTCCTGCTGCGTCCGCGGCCTCCAGCTGGTCCGGAGCATGTAGAGGCACCGAGGCTGAGCAAAAACGTCCGCAATATGTAGCGGGCGACTCCAGTAACAAGGATGGGTGGGTTGGGAGCCTTTTAGAGAAGCCCCGATCGCAGATGGAGGTGGATGGAGAGAGGTATCCGTGGAGCTCCTCTCGAATGCGTCCTTCCTCCTTGGCTTCCGGTTCCGCCCCCCCCCCAACCACCTATTTTTAAGGTTTCACTAAACCCACATCATAAAAAACTATCAATAAATGGTGTATTACATGCTATTCATACTCACTCAATTAATTTTATAAAAGTGCAGCGCTATGAATGTACTGTGGATGGCAAATGTATAAGTGTTTGTTGTGACAAACAGGATGCATGTAGACTAGTGAAAGAAGGCATGTGCAAAAACTAACTACATTACCATGTCAACCGTATCACATAGACTTCAATGACATGAAAACAGTGACCCAAAATAAAGTGCATACGTACAAGGATAAACCTATACATATAAAATGAATAAAGGAAAACACATATGTGCATATGTGCAAAGCAAAAAAATAAATCACTGAAAAGTGAATGAAAACCAAGTCAAACTTGGTCTGCTGGAATGTCCACACTAAGAACCAAACTGGTAAGGCAAATAGAAGAACCAACACTGATGTCAAATCACCCAGGATAGTGCGTCCTCCACCAGGGGTAAGCAATGGGTACTCTTACTGGAGACTGTGGACCCAGGTGTCATTGGCAGGGAGTCAACCAAGCTGAGAGGAAGGGGACCGGAACTCCAATGCAGGTCATAGATAATCCCAACGATACACACCAAGATCCTGTCCAATGGATGTTCAAACATGGGAGTCATAGGAAGAAAAAATACCTCCACATGGTGTAGATCAAAACGGTGGATTTAAAAAAAAAATATTACATACATCACAAACATGTGTACAAATAAAATGTGATCACAGATTCAAACGCAATATGAAGGGCCAGACTAGCAGAACCGATGCGTTTCATCCCAATGGGCTTCAACTGGGGTATTAGCCTTCTCTTCAACATTTAAATAGACAATAAATGATTAATGAGCCAACAATCAGAATGGCGTGACTCCATTCCCGGCAAACAAAACTAACCCCCATGGCGAGTCGCGTGTGTTTCATGCCTCATTCTGAGGGCCGGTGAACGGAGAGACATCAAACACATGACTCCATGCGTGACATCCAAGCCTCAATCTGGCCTATCTGGAAATAACATCATCGATATTTCTATTAGCATCTTCGCCAAGCCTTGAGTTGAGTATGAGTCAGACCTTCATTTGGCATATATTGTATGATTTTGCTTCACAGCTGATGGCTGTGATACTATAAAAATCAATGGATAAAAACTAGACCAGTGAAAAAAGGAGGGATGTCACCCATAGAGTCAAATACACTGGAACATATCCTCCATATAATGAATTTGCATATGTAAAAGAGGAAATAAGTAATAGAAAACTCGAAATTAAATAAAAATAAATGAATAATCAAGATTGATTAATGAAGGCACTAATTTCCCAATCGCTATTTATGCCAAACAGTGAGTATGATTTTATTTAATAAATCCAGAACGTTTCTAAATGAGACACCCCTCTGTGTCTCGAGTCCCACCTCCAATGGGGGACAAATTTCTCAATGATCTGGAATGAGGTTCCAGATGGATTTTTGTTTTGATATTTTAAATAGTGGCAAGGGACACTGATTGGTACGTCCTTTTTTGATACTGGCCAGATGTTCATTGACCTTAACTGAAAAGGTTCGAATGGAACGTCCCATGTATTGTTTTTTGCAGGAGAAAGTCAGCAAATAAACTATATAAGGAGTAGCCCAGGTAGTGAAATGTTTCATGTAATATGTACGGTGGGTGATGGTGGATACAAAAGTTTCAGATGTTCTCCTCCCACAAGTATTGTGTAAACACACATTACACTTCTGGTAGCGATAATATCTCTTGCAGTCATGGAAAAAATAGGTTTTCATGGGGGGGGGGGGAGGGGGTCAATACTGTTGGAAGCAATCTGTTCTCCACGGATTGTGCCCCTCTATAGATAACACCTGCTCGTTCAGCAAGAACAGGACCCAAAAATCTATCACTTTTAAGGACTTTCCAGTGTTTATTAAAAATGTCCCTGATTTACCCATGCTTGATGGAGAATGTTGTAAAAAATGACTACTTATACTTAATGTCTTGTATAGGCTTAGGACAGTCAACTAATAATGTATTCCTATCTATGGCAGAGGTCTTATAGATTTCTTCATCTAAATCCATAGGTTTATAACCCTTCTCCTTAAATCTTTTCTTCAAAATTTGAAGGTTAAAATCCAATAAGTTGGTGCAATTACGTCACAGTCGAAGAAATTGACTGCGCAGACAGACTTTAACCATTGACTGTGATTAAAACTGTCTACCGGAATGTACCCATTCCAGTCAGTAGGTTTAAAGTAAGTCTTTCATTCCAACCTATTGTCAGTTACCAAAATCTCAAGATGCAATCAACAAGATACCTGTATTATTGTTATTGAGCAGTATCATAAACTTCCGCAAGGAATCAAGGTCCCCCTTCCAAAGGAGGAGGATGTCGTCTATGAACCTGGCCCATAGAACCAACTCAGTACATCTGAGGGCATAGATGGCATCCTCCTCCCACTGGGCCATAAACCGATTTGCCAAACTGGGGGCAAATTTAGCCCCCATGGCAACACCCATCTGTTGTATATAAAATAGATTTTTGAAGCAAAACTAATTGTGTTTGGCTGCGAATGCTAGGAGTTCCATAATGTACTCTTGTTGAACTAGGGGGAGGGTTGCATGCTTCGACAGATAGTACCCAACAGCTGAAAGGCCCATACCATGGGGAATGCAAGTATAGAAGGCTGCACCATCTGCTGTTACAAGCACAAGATCATCCTGATAGTTGACCTTCTCTAAAAGTCTGATAGTATCTTTTGTATTTTTAAGATAAGAGGGAACCGACTTGACGCAGGGTTATAGGTGAAAATCTATATAACATCCTATGTGGTATGTGACTGAATCAATCTCGTGTTTGTAACAGCAGACATTTCAGCCTTCTATACTTGCATTCCCCATGGTCTGGGCTTTTCAGCTGTTGTGTACTTTCTTTCGAAGGATGCAACCCTCCCCATAGTTCAACAAGAGTACATTATGGAACTCCTAGCGTTCGCAACCAAACACAATTATTTTTGGTTCAAAGATCAATTTTATTTACAACAGAGAGGTGTTGCCATGGGGGCTAAATTTGCCCCCAGTTTGGCAAATCAGTTCATAGCCCAGTGGGAGGAGGATGTTGTCTATGCCCTCAGATGACCTGAGTTGGTTCTATGGGCCAGGTACATAGACAATATCCTCCTCCTTTGGAAGGGAGACCTTGATTCCTTGTGGGAGTTTATGATACTGCTCAATAACAATAATAGAGGTATCTCATTGAGTTATGAAGCTAGTAAGTCCACTATAAATTTTCTGGACCCTGAGATTTCAGTCACTGACCATAGGTTGAAATTCAAGTACATCCTGGTAGACAGTTGTCATCACAATCAATGGTTAAAGTCTGTCCCGCTCAGTCAATTGCAACGTAATTGTACCAATCTAATGGATTTTAATCTTCAGTCTCAAATTTTGAAGAAAAGATTTATGTAGAAGGGTTAGAGACCTATGGATCTAGACAAAGAAATCTATAAGACCTCTACCATAGATAGGAATACATTATTAGTTGACCGCTCTAAGCCTATACAAGACATTAAGTATAAGTAGTCATTTTTTACAACATTCTCTATCAAGCACAGGCAAATCAGGAACATTTTTAATAAACACTAGAATGTCCTTAAAAGTGATAGATGTTTGGGTCCTGTTCTTCCTGAATGAGCAAGTGTTATCTATAGAGGGGCACAATCCATGGGAGGACAGATTTCTCCCAACGTTATCCCCCCATGAGAATCTTTTTTTTCCATGACTGCAAGGGATATTATCCCAGCCGGAAGTATAATGTGTGTTTACACAATACCTGTGGGAGGAGATAATCTGAAACTTTTGTATCCACCGTCACCCACTATACATATTGCATGAAACATTTCACTGCCTGTGCTATTTGCTATATAGTTTATTTGCTGACTTGCCCCTGCAAAAAACAATAGGTGGGATGTACCATTAGAACCTTTTTAGTGAGTGTCAATGAACATCTGCCAGTATCAAAAAAGGAAATACCAATCATAGTGTCCCTTGTCACTATTTAAAATATGATAACAAAGATTCATCTGGAACCTCATTTCAGATCATTCACAAATTTGTCCCCGATTGGAGGAGGGACTTGAGTCTCAGAGGGGTGTCACGTCTAGAAACGTTCTGGATATATGAACAAAAATCATACTCACCATTTGGCATGAATGTCGATTGGGACATTAATGCCTTAATTAATCAAGCTTGGTTATTCATTTATTTTTATTTAATTTCTTTCCTTTTTTACGTATGCAAATTCATTATATGGAGGATATGTTCCAGTGTATTTGACTCTATGGGTGACGTCTCTCCTTTTTTCACTGGTCTAGTTTAGGGATGAGCTTCGAGTTTGAGTCGAGCATGAGTTCAACTTGAACATCGGCTGTTCGATTGTTCAACGAAGATTGAACATTATGGGGCGATCGCGCCAAATTTGAGCGGGGCGTCAAGCCCCATTATGCACTGCATCATCGCAGTGCATTGCTGGCTGATGATTGGCCAAGCATGCACTATAACCTGCATGCTTTGGCCAATCACAGCTTCGTAAGTAAAGAGAGCCATAATTGGCCAAAGGCAGGGTGCCTTTGGCCAATTATGGTTCAGGGGGTTAAGTCCACGCCCCACACTATATAAGGCCGTCTGCACGTCGGCCTTGTGTAGTGTTTTGCTGGCGGAGAGAGAGATAGAGAGAGAGTGTCATTTCATTTACTTTGAGCAGGCAGTTTATTCAGCTACATCTCACTGCAGACTGTTCCTACTGTACTGTTTCTAATCTACTTAAGGCAGGCAGTTGATTCAGTTAGGTGCAGTGTATATATATATATATATATATATATATATATATATATATATATATATATACACTGTATCTGGTTTAGCTAGATCTCACTGCAGACCATTCATGCTGTACTGTTACTAATCTACTTCAGGCAGGCAGCTGATTCAGTACTACAGTGTATTTTATTTATTTTATATTTATATTTATTTATTTTATATATATATATATATATATATATATATATATATATATATATATAAAATATACATCCCAGCTTTGTATATATATATATATATATATATATATATATATATATATATGTAGCTAGATCTCACTGCAGGGCATTCCTGGTGTACGTATTCAAATACACTTTCAGGCAGGCAGGTGATTCAGTGATCTGCCGTGCATAAAATATATATACTGTCTCCTACATATATATCCACTGCATTCTAGTCAAGCCAAGCCTATACCTGACTACAGGCCATTCCTGGTGTACATTTTCAGCGACACTTTCAGGCAGGCAGGCAGGCAGGCCAGGCAGGTGATTCAGTGGTTTGCAGTGCATAAAGATATATATATATATATATATATATATATATATATATATATACAGTCTCTTACATATACATCCACTGCATTCTAGTCTAGCCAAGCCTATATCTGACTGCAGGTAGTTCCTGGTGTATGTTTTCAAATACACTTTCAGGCAGTCAGGCAGGTTATTCAGTGATCTGCAGTGCATAAAATATATATATACTGTCTCCTAAATATATATCCACTGTATTCCAGTCTAGTCAAGTCTATAACTGACTGCAGGCCATTGCTGGTGTACGTTTTCAAATACACTTTCGGGCAGGCAAGTGATTCAGTGATCTGCAGTGCATTAAATATATATACGTGATGCCTCCTCTTCCTTCCCATAAGCAAGGCCTTAAACATTTTCATTTACAATGTTGTGTGTCACAATTATAATATATTTATATTCTTGCAATCAATCTGCAATCACATAGGGCCCAATGAAATCCATCATTTTAAAGAGCAGAAATATCTTCTGAAAACTGAATGTCACCACAACTGGCAATTTTGTTACACACCTATATCTAAAAACACTTTAAAAATTATGTTATAATAATTTATTCTATTGAGCAGACAATAAAAAAAAAAAATGGGAATATTCGCTCCAGAGCTTCATTGTATACCATAGTAGGTTTCCTGCTCAGCGGGAGGTCTTTTGTACAAGGCTGCATGGTCAGCACTCCCAGAGAAAGAAAGATAAAATCAAAGGGAATAAATATTGGTCTGTGGAAAGAGAGATACACAAGTATCTCTGCCATGTAATATGGAGGCCAGACTTTATTGATGACAGAAATGAGATGCTGCACAGAGGCAACTTTCACATTGATTACAAGACATTTAATATAAATCATTTAGACTGCTTTATTTATTTATTTTGCAGTTGTGATCTAGAATTGCAAGAATAGCAAATTTTCTCTCATTAAATAAACCATACAACATACAATGCTACCTGTATTCATTAAAGTGGTAGTAAACCAATCAGTGATTTTTTCTTTTTTTTTTTTTTACCTGAAAGGTAAAGGCATCGCATACTAGCACATTATGTGAAACTTACCTGTAAATGAAGCATTCCTGTGATGCGCTGTCACCAGTGGAGGCTGCTTCCATCTTCACCCATCTTCCTTTTGGGTCCGCAGACTCTGGCTGTGTGACTGGCTGGATCGACGATGGCGTCACTCCCGTGCATGCGCGGGAGTGACATCACTTCAGAGCGCATGCACCAATGACGTCACTACAGTACGTTACAGTGCACATTTAGGAGATATTTACAGTACCTATAGGTAAGCCTTATTATAGGTTTACCTATAGGTACAAGTCAGAGATGGGAGTTTACTCCCACTTTAAAGCCTACGAGGTTTCCATTTCCAAGCATTATGTTTTAACTAAGCTCTATGACCAAGAAAGAAGATATTTATTGATCAATACTGTATGGTACTGTTGTAGTATAATGCATGCTTGCAGGGCAGGGACAAGGGTTGGGCAGGAGGGGAGGCTTCCCTGGGCACTGTGGTATCCTGTGAGGTGGGGGGCTGCAAGGGGATGGGGAAGAGGGGATTTGTGGTGGAATGGGGAATTTGGGGGGGTGGCAGGGGGGAAGTATTGTTCTAGGAGGGGGAATCTGAGCTGATAAGTGTGCCAAGAGTGGTGATTTAGGGGGATTTGTGTTGGAAGGAGAGATGGGGGAAGAAGATTTGTGCTAGGAGGGTGGATTGAGGGGGGAATTTGTGGTGGGAGGGGGGATTTTGAGTGGGGTTGAGGATTTGTGCTAGGAGGGTTGATTTTTATGGGGGGGTATTTGTGCTGGGGGGGATTTTAGGCCAAAAATTTGTACTGGAAGGAGGGGGAATTTATGCTTAGGGGGTAAGCATGCAGATTAGAGCTCAGGTTTATTTGAGGGAGATCTTTGCTGACACATAATACTCATACATCGGGAGTGGGGGGGGGCGCAGTTTGGCATGCCCGCCCTGGGCTCTAGATGACCTTGTTACGGCACTGCATGCTTGGCATTTATCAGTGATTATTCCTATTGCAATACTTTCAATCAACTCCTATATTTAGTTATATTATATGTTTAGTTATATATTATATGTTATCAAATGCAGCATTCTATATTTTAACTTGAATGAAATCTAGGTGAAGAGATTCACAGTATGTGGACTCAAATTGTGATACTGTTGGGTTGATTTACTAAAGGAAAATGAACTGTGCACTTTGCAAAGTGCAGTTGTACACTGCAAGAGTAGTTGCTCCAGAGCTTAGTAAATGAGCAGAAGCTCTGCTGACTTCCATCATCCAATCATGTTATGCATGTGATTGGGTATTCTTTGCAAAGTAAATCTTTATGACATTTACTAAGCTCTGAAGCAACTGCAAAGTGCGCAGTCTATTTGTCTTTAGTAAATCTTGGCAATCTTCTTATAGCCTAGGCCATCTTTATGTAGAGCAACAATTCTTTTTTTCAGATCCTCAGAGAGTTCTTTGCCATGAGGTGCCATGTTAAACTTCAAGTGACTAGTATGAGAGAGTGAGAGCGATAACACAAATTTAACACACCTGCTCCCCATTCACACCTGAGACCTTATAACACTAATGAGTCACATGACATCGGGGAGGGCAAATGGCTAATTGGGCCCAATTTGAACATTTTCACTTAAGGGTGCACTCACTTTGGTTGCCAGTAGTTTAGATATTAATGGCTGTGTTTTGAGTTATTTTGAGGGGACAGCAAATTTACAGTTATACAAGCTGTATTTACAAAAATGTGAGGGGTGTACTCTGTACTCTCATTGGTTTCTATGCAGAAGTGAGCTTGATTTTGCACTTTTCAGCTTTAGTAAATAAACCCCTTTGTGTACTTAAAAGTTGGGTATGCCTGTTTCATGGTTTTGGAATAGAGTTTGTCTGCTTACCTGTTTCCATGTGTTCATCTCTAGAGACCAACCGACCCTCACCTGACTGCTTTTGTAATCCATCCTCTGGCATGACTCCACCCTAGCTCCTATCAGAGAACTCTATATTAACCTGTGTACTGCAAGCCAACCCTGCTGATCAACCTTTGTGTGTTTGGCTTCCTGTTACCTGCTGTGTGCTCTGCTGTTGTTCCGTTACCGACTTTGGCATGTCCTTGACTATCCCTGTTTGCCTGTGATCCTGACCTTTTGGCTTGTCCCTGACTATTCCTGTCTGCTTGTGGCCCCAACCTTGGCTTTGTCCCTCACCATCCCTATCCTCATGTTGCCTACTGTGGGTGTGAGCTGGGGGACCCTGGGGGTCGTGACCTGGAGCAAGTTGCAGCCAAGTCAGTCCTCACCACTAGAGGCTCTGGTGAACACCTGCTGGCTCTTAGACTCCGCGCCCCACGGAATCTTACGCTCTAACCCCGCTGGGATCCATCATGGTGTTCTGGCGGCCCTGCCTTCCTATCACCTTGACCCCCGTCTGCAGCAGTCAGCCGTAGGGTCCACAACCTTGCGGTGCACTCCTGATCCCTACGGTGTGCATCTGTCACCTGGCCTCAAGGTGACCTGACAGCCTGTAATCACTTTAGTACACGAGCAACAAATAAGGAATTGAGACAATACATAGGGTAGATGTGACAAAATGTGAGTAATGACAATAACAAAGGACAATACCTTGAACTCATCCAGTAGTAACAAAGCCATATGGCAATCAGAAATAATGTTCCTTACTTTGGTGGTAAGTAAGAAAATGCTCTTTACATTGGTTGTCAGTGGGAATAACAATCCTGATTTAATTGGTGGTTAATGTAATAATGCTGCATTTTTCACACAGACTGCCTATGTAATGGGAAATTCTTCCTCCCACTGACCACCAATGTAGAGGGCAATCTTTCTCCCACTGACCATCCATGTAAAGGACATTTCTTCCATTTCTGGTTAGTGGGAAAATGCAGAACCAAATAAAAACAGGATGTCAATCCACCCAGCTATGCCTGCACATGGTATCCAGCAGCTGGCCATACCTTGAGCAGAGGGTACCACCCTATGTACACCGGAGCATGTTTATATTATAAACATACAGTGGCAATAAGCACTATCATTACATCTGCCTGCTTGTGCTGTCCAGGACCATAGATTACATTTCTAGGAATAGGGGATCTTTCACACCTGTAAGGCCATATTAGCCATTGCAGCTACTACAGAGTTATGCCCTGTACACACGGTCGGACTTTCCGACGACAAAATCCTGATTTTGTCAGACGGAGTTTGGCCCAAACTTGTCTAGCATACACACGGTTGCACAGTTGTTGGAAAATCCGATTGTTCTGAACGCGGTGACGTAGAACACGTACAACGGGACTATAAACGGATCAGTAGCCAATAGCTTTCATCTCGTAATTTAATCTGAGCATGCGTGGCACTTTGTCCGTCGGAATTGTCTACACACGATTGGAATTTAAACGATAGGATTTTGTTGTCGGAAAATTTTAGATCCTGCTCTCAAACTTTGTCAAAAAATCTGATGCAGCCCACACACGATCAGATTTTCCGACATAACGATCCGATCGCACATTTTCTGTTCAAAAGTCCGACCGTGTGTACGGGACATTAGTGTATTGGCTACATACATATGCAAGAGAGAAAAACAAACATAGTCTAGGGTATAGATGAAGTTGGGGATGTACCAAATCTTGCTGGCCACTTGTAATTTTCACATTTTTGACTTCTAACCAATTTTTTTGATTCCCGGCCAGTCATAATATATGAATGCCAGAGGCATATATAGACCATCAATAGCATTGGAAGAATTTCTTCTTCTGAGCCACAGCAATAAAAAGTTAATAAGTAGAACACAGCAGGATATTGCACATGCTTGCTCTTTCCTCTGTTTTGATTGCCAGGATCCTCTTGATGCAACAATAATTTCCCAGTTGTGTTTATTTATTATAGCCTATTCCATGGCCTCATTTGAAAGTTCTTCCATTGCAAAAATACTTGTGCCTGTGTCTTCTTATAAGTTCTAAGTTTACCTTGTGTTTTAACAACAGGAAAACTAGAAGCTGTGTGGATAGAAGCCAGACCTTACATTTTATTTAGAAAAATAAATATATATATATATATATATATATATATATATATATATATATATATATATATATATATATATATATATATATATATAAATTGTCAAAAGTATTGGGACACCTTACATGCACATGAACTTTATTGGCATCCCAGTCTTAGTCCGTAGTGTTCAATAGTAAGTGGGTCCACCCTTTGCAGCTATAACAGCTCTTCTGGGAAGGCTGTCTCCAAGTCTCTGCTCTTAATTCATCTCAAAGGTGTTCTATTAAGAAATCATTTGGTGGAAGGAGGATTATGGTGTGGGGTTGTTTTTCAGGGGTTGGGCTTGGCCCCTTAGTTCCAGTAAAAGGAACTCTTAAGGCGTCAGCAAACCAAGACACTTTGGACAAGTTCATGCTCCCAACTTTGTGGGAACAATTTGGGGATGGCCCTTTCCTGTTCCAACATGGCTGCGCACCATTGCACAAAGCAAGGTCTATGAAGACATGGATGAGCGAGTTTGGGGTGGAGGAACTTGTCTGGCCTGCACAGAGTCCTGACCTCAACCTGATAGAACACATTTGGGATAAATTAGAGGGGAGACTGCAAGCCAGGCCTTCTTGTCCACCATCAGGGGCGTAACTATAAGGGGTGCAGCAGTTGCAACCGCAACCGGGCCCTGTGATGCAGAGGGCCCATGCAGCCCCCTCTACATATGGCCAGCAGCAGCATAGGCAGCAGGGGTACCAGTGCACCATGCACATGGGTGGCTGGAGGTGGAGGGTGACTAGCAGAGCTCCATGCTCGACTATCGCACTGGCTGCTCTTTAGTTGGTCATTCCCTGCATGACCTGTGTCCTTAGCCGGCTCCTCAGAGTACCCCTCTCCTGCTCCATGCATTGCCACTCAGTCTGATGTCTGTTCTCCCCAGCCAGACAGGGACAGTCCCCCAATGGGGCACCTAGAAATAAAAAAAAACTAATAAAAAAAAACTACTGATACCAGTGGTGGAACTACGGGGCTCACAAAGGTCATATCTGTGACCACGCCCTGGAGTTCCACTGCCGGACTCGGAGCCGGGGTTCAGGGGGGCCCTTCATGGTTTCTTGCATCGGGGCCCTGAAGGTTCTAGTTACGCCACTGTCCACCATCAGTGCCTGACCTCACAAATGTGCTTCTGGAAGAATGGTCAAACATTCCCATAGACACACTCCTAAACCTTGTGGAGAGCTTTCCCAGAAGAGTTGAAGCTGTTATAGCTTACTGTTATATCAGTTACACACAAAGTTATTAAAACGTACAGTACAGTATGGATTAATAAAAGACAGAGGTTAACAAACAAACCTGATTAGAAAAAGTCCTGGAAGCAGCATCTTTGGGGCAGTGCTTCGGAAACGCTTCTTTGGGATTAAAAGCATCCCCCTAGCGGCCGAAAAGCGCTACTAAAACAGCGGTAAAGCACCGCCAGAATGAGCAGTGCTTTACCGCTAACACACAGATGGCCCCAGTGTGAAAGGGGTCTCACACTTAGAGTAAACTGAAATGAAAAGCATATTTCTCAGTTGTTCAGAATGTCTGTCTTATACAAGGTGTTAGCCCTTGTACACACGGTCAGAGATTCCGAGGGAATGTGTCCTATCGGACCGCTTTGTCAGATATTCCGACTGCATGTGGTCTCCATCGGACTGTTTCCGTCGGAGTATCCGACGGACCAAGTTTTCCAACTTGTTGGTCAAATTTTCCGACAAAATGCTCCGATCGGATATACTCCGATCATGTGTAGAGAATTCCGATCGGACAAAGTGCCACGCATGCTCAGATCAAATTCCTACACCAAAGCTATTGGCTACTAGCGTGAACGAAATAACGTCATCACGTCGGATTTTCCGACAACTTTGTCCGACCGTGTGTATGCAACAGTTTCGGACAAAATCCGTCGGACAAAATCCGACGGACAAAATCCAATGGATTTGGTTGTCGGAATCTCCGACCGTGTGTACAAGGGCTTAGACTACACAGGGAAACAAGTATAAAGAACATTGATTGGCATTATTGGTATGTTCTTCGTGTAGAAGAAAAACAGCACAGCCATAATCACAGAGGGCATTGTGGATAATAACTGGTGTAAATCATTTAATTTAAGAGGTGGATCAATTTTATATCCTATTTCCATGGAATTAATACCTGCCACAATGTATAACTATAAATAATCCAGCAGGCAATAGATGGCAAACAGTGATAAGTCTGTACATGGAGTCATATATAAGGACAATACACTATGATGGTCACATCTGGTTAGGATGTAGAGGTAACTTCACTGTTTTCCAAGAGATGGTTAAAAATTAGCTAGTTCAAATCATGAGCCATGCCACGCAAAAAAGAACATTGGAGTTGATGTATATGTAGTGCTGGCTGGGTCCTTTAAATTCAGCCCAGCAGCAAAATAAATGCAGCAAGGACTTTTTTCCTCTCTTGCTATTCCTTTTAAAGGACAGCTGCAGAGAGAGAGAATGGCGGCTGGACTGTGTCCTCATTGGCTGAAGAGGATTTGTCCCCTACTAACAGGGGCAAAGGAGTATTGTGATTGGTTGTCTGTTTCTAGATGGATTTTAATTGGTCACTGGGTCTTCAGCCCCATCCACCTCCTGGGAGAATTACAGGGACCCACAGACTTAGGAGCCTCAGAAACTCACAAGTAACTAAGAACCTGTACGTAGGGGCTGCAGAGAACTGTTGCAGGGTTCAAGACTGAGAGTTGTGTGCAGAGAGACATTACTACAGAGAGTCAAGGCAGAGATTGTGAGTACTGTGTACAGAGCATGCAGCTGTTGTTACTGTTTCCACTGCCTGGGCAGTGAGCCTGTGAAACATGTATAACGTGACTTGTAACTGGCCGATCGTTGGCGCCAAATAACCCAAGCTCCTGCCCACTTCTTCTTGGATCACACAGAGAGGGACCCACCTGCTGGTAGTCCTTAATCTTTGCCATATTGTACCCACCTCCTTGCCAGAGGCCTTCCCAGGACATTCCTAGCCCTTTGTTTTGCTTTTTGTGTCTTCATTAGTTAGAAAGCCTTGTGTAAATAGGTGTCCCAATTACCATGAATGGGACTCCTTGCATGGATGGGGATGTACGAAACACCCATGCATTCCATAAACACAAACACAGCCCTTCGTATGGATGTACACTACCACAACATGGAGCGAAATTCAGCAGAGATTGACTGAGTTTGGATCCATATATGGGAAGGCTGGTTGTACAAAAGTCAATCTTCTGTCAAGTTTTTCGCAAATGACCAGTGCTGACAGCTATAGCCAGCAACACTAATCAGTGTGCTCTGACAGTGGGGAAGTCTACCCACCAAGAAAGCACAACATCGAATGTGTAGATGGGGAAATTGGGTCATTTTTTTACGTTCAACCAGCAGGTTGAAGATTAAAAGAGAAGTATGGGAGTGTTTTTTTTATGTTTTATTCATTATTATTAATATTCAGGATTTATATAGCGCCAACAGTTTGTGCAACGCTTTACAACATGGGGGCAGACAGTACAGTTACAATACATTTCAATACAGGAGGGATCAGAGGGCCCTGATCGTTAGAGCTTACAATCTAGAAGGGAGGGTGAAGAGGAACAAAAGGTAATAACTGTGGGGGATGATCAGATTGAAAAAATTAAAATACAGTTGTTAGGTGTGGGTAGGAGAAGGGTTTTCAAGGACCGTCTAAAAGCTAATAGAGTAGGAGATAATTGGACAGATTTGGATAAGGAGTTCCATAGGATTGGAGAGGCTCTGTAAAAGTCCTGGAGGCGAGCATGGGAGGAGGTGATGAGGGAGCTAGAGAGCAGGAGGTCTAGAGAAGAACGAAAAGAATGTTTAGATTTGTATTTTGAGACTAGATCAGTAATGTAGCTGGGGGCCGAGTAGTGGATGGCTTTGTAAGTAGTTGTTAGTATTTTGAATTTGATTAGTTAGGTGAGCGGCAGCCAGTGGAGGGATTGATGGAGAGGAGTAGCAGACACAGAATAGTTGGTATGGTGGATGAGTCTTTCCTAGAGGCGCCGGGGGACAGATGCAGCATCAGACCAATGCTGCATCTGTCCCCCGATGCCTCTACACTGAGAAACGAGCAATCGAACACCGCTGATCGCTCAGTTCTCACAGCTCTGTGAGCAGAGAGCGGTGACTGTCAGTCACCGCTCTCTGCTCTGCCCCCTCCTCACTAATTGGGGCGCTGAGCTGTGGAGGGGGCGGGAGCGGCCAGCTCAGGCTCTCAGTGATCTTCTGAGAGGCTGAGACGGGTGTCAGTCCAGGGATCGCGGGAATCCTAAATGCATGGTCATGATGACACGGAGCCTGGAGTGGAGCTTCAGCCCACTCTCTGCTAAAAACGGGCCACAGGAGTGCAAAATGAACTGCACTCCTGTAATCCATAGGAGAAGTACAGCCAAACAAGCTTCTCCTTTAATGTATGACAAGCTTTAAGTACAGTAAAAATCTCCTGCGCTTGGGTGTTTAGTCTCTAAATGCGTGGTGCGACCAACTCTTTTAAGCTATCCTACAGTCTTGCAGCCCTCCTCAGAACAATGGGTATTCTTGAAACTGGAACAAAAAATAAAAGGAGGGAGAATTTTTTTAAAGGCATAAAAGACAAAGTTTATACTCACAAACGAGCATATACCTACATGAGTCTTGTCAATTGGTGAGACAATGGGGGTTATTTACAAAAGGAAAATCCACTTTGCACTGCAAGTGCACTTGGAAGTAAAGTATTTGTAGATCCGAGGGGGAAACGCAAGGAAAGTAAAAAACAGCATTTTAGCTTGCACATGATTGGATGATAAAATCAGCAGAGCTTCCCCTCATTTCAGATCTACCCTTTAGATTTAGAGCGACTGCACTTCCAAGTGCAAAGTGGATTTTCCTTTCGTAAATAACCCCCTATGTCTCTAGGCACGGCAAACTGGACCTGATGTTGAGGGATCATACGATATCCCAAATTGCTGACACGTTTAAAGGAAGCACCCTTTTGTCCATTTAGTCTCTGAGGTAAAGGTGCACCCTTGAAATGTATCAGCCATTTGGGATATCGTCTGATCACCTCAACATCAGGTCCGGTTTGCCGGTGTCTAGAGACGTAGTCTCACCAATTGACAAGCCTCATGTATATGCTCGTTTGTGAGTATAAACTTTTACTCTTTCAATAAAAATCTTTAAGTACACCTGTGTGAAAAGGGCCTAATGCAAGCCATACATGGGTCGAATTCGGAAAGAATTTTCTTTCGAAAATCTTATCTAAGAATTTTCATTAGAATTATGGCCAATTTGTGGTTGCCCATAATATTTGAGTGATCGACATGTTGGAATTTTTTTGGGGAAAAACAAACGATTATCTAATCAATGATGGGAGAATCGTGTGAGAAATATAATTGAAAAAGAAATGCGCATGAGCACAAGAAAAGACAATTTTTGAGGACAAACCTTTAAGCCCTTGTACACATGGTCGGATATTCCGACAACAAAATCCGTCGGATTTTGTCCGAAACTGGTGTTGCATACACACGGTCAGACAAAGTTGTCGGAAAATACGATCGGTCGGAACGTGATGCAGTTATTTAGTTACCACAGGACTATGTTCAGGCTAGTAGCCAATAGCTTTAGTCTAGGAATTTGATCTGAGCATGCGTGGCACTTTGTCCAATTGGAATTCTCTACAAACGATCGGATAAAGTCCGATCGGATCATGTTGTCGGAAAATTTTTATATCCAGCTCTCAAACTTTGTTGGTCGGACATTCCGACGGAAAAAGTCAGATGAAGCCCACACACGGTCGGATTATTCGACAACACGGTCCGATCGGACATTTTCCATCGGAATGTCCGACTGTGTGTACAAGAGTTAAGACATTTACTTTCTTCTTATGGGCCAAGCAGGCCTGAAAAAATTTTTTTTAGTGCAATTAAAAGATGTACCGTGCACAGAACTCAACCGTGTTGTTACAAGTGCACTAATACAGCTACAGTCACCTTACAAATAATGTACTAAAGAATCTTTACAGAATCCTCATCCTTATAAATATAATAACTTTTATTACATCACCAGAATAGTAGGATTTTTATTTATTTTCCTATAAAGAACCCCTTTATACCAATACTATTTTTTTTTTCCATAAAAAGCATCATGAGAAATGTGAACACTCTAAAGTCTGTTTATTTTATCATTTTATTCCTTTCATGATAGTGTTTAATTTCTTTTCCAAACACCAGCCTTAATATATACCATATGACCTTGTGCAATACTATAAAACACACGCTCTGTATAACTTCTTAAACTGATTTTCCTGAGCACTGTTAGAACCATTACTGTATATCACTGGTACATTATATAGTTTATTATGTCTAGAGAGGCTATTGTAGACATTGTGTGGCTCCATGCCGCAGCCACTGGTAAATCTCACATTTTCAATGAACTAATGCATCAACAGCACATGAGGAAACCTAATACGGGAATGATTCATCCCCTGGAACTTCAGAGTACTCTGCCTGCCAGACTTCTGCTATGCACTTATGTAAGCAGGCAGACCAACAGTATTCATATTTTTATATTAGTATTTTCATTTGAAGTATTTTATTTTATTTTATATTTTATGCTCATACTTTATATTATTTGTAGAATATTTTCATAATGAGTTTAAAAAAAGGTTAAGCTGAGTGTTATTATTTGCTGATTTTTCAGTTTTATATTATTTATAGAATATTTTAATAATGAGTTTAAAAAAAGGTTAAGTTGAGTATTATTATTTGCTGTTTTTTCAGTCTTATATTTTGTTTGATTATTGAAAGATACACTTGTATCTGCTTGTTACCTGTCTTTACACATTGTTCTTTGCCTTAGTAAATAAGCCTTTTTTATAGTAATGTAGCGCCCACCACTTTAGGTGGGTGCTATTAGTTTAGAAGTTAGGTTAAATTGCCAGTGCCTTACTGTATTTTGTACAGGCCTGGAGGTTTGTTTGGGTTAGGGTGGAGTTATAGGTTAGAGGGGGGTGTGACCACCTGTTCATCACCCTGTAAAACACTCCCTTGCTCTCCAGAGGAATCTTCTGGAAAGGAGGCGGGTCAGGCTCTAAAGGAAAGGCAGAGTGTATGGGCCCTTGTCCAATCATTAATTTGCTTGGTCAGGGGCAAGGTCCATACATATACACTGGGGTGTATTCCAGTGCTGGAAAGCCACAAATCTTCGCCGGAAGGTGATGGAGGTTCAGAGACTCCAGACCTGGAAGGGTTGGCCTGGATCTTTCCTGAGCTGGACTGGGAAGAAAGGGGCAGGAGGAGAAGGCAGGTGAGGCCTGGGACTGCTAGGGTTTCGTAATAGCACATGCTTTTCAGAGAGGCATGCGTGTCAGCTCACTAAAGGAGAGGGACTATCACTGATGCATCTAAATCCAGAGGCAACTCCTATTCTGTGCATCACTGAGGTGATAGTACCTGCCGGAATCTGGAACAAAGCTGTTTATACATCTCAACCCAGAGGCAATGTATATCTGCATTACTGAGGTGATAGTACTTTCCTGAATCTGGAATAAAGTTTTGAACTGTTCTACATGTGTCTGTGCTTTACTACAGCAGGGGTGGAAGAAGCAGGGGTTAAACTGGCCATACTGTATGAACTACTAGCAGCTCCCAAGGGAGTAGTGCGCTTCATGGAGGTATTTGCCTGGAACCTCCTGGTGGACTGGCGCTTGGAGTAGTGGATGGAGTGGAGAAGTTGTGCTTACTTTGCTCCGAATGTCGAAAGCCTACTTTGGGAGTGGACGCTTGGGCCTGGGGCGGCCATTGCAGTGCGCAACTGACAAGAGTGGGATCTGAGCGACAGGAGCCAGCACTACCACCGGACTCTGCTTGCCTCAAGTTCGGATGACCTGAGAGGGCTGCAGTACATCACAGGCAATCGCGGAGTAGGTCCAGACTGATTCCCAGGAGTCAGGAGTACCAGAGGTCCAGGTAGGATCTGAAGGGGAGGCCTGTGGCCTGTCTGGGGAACTGGAGGATGTGGGAGTAGATAGGCAATCACCACGGAACCTCCCCAGAGAGCCGGTCACATGTAAGTCCCCTGGGGAACCTGTCCAGAAGGAGCCACCGTTTACAGAGGGGACTCCTCAGGTGAGCTGGACAGGGAAAGCAGGGGCCATAGACTGGGGTTCGCCAGAGGTGTTGGATCAGTATGGGTCTCTAGAACACCTATTTATATGGTCCTCACTGGAGGAGGGTGGTTCAAGTGGAGAGGAGGACTGGTATATGGAGAGCTCCACGTCCCTCAGTGCTTCAATCGATGCTCCGGAAAGCATTGCCACCTTCCCAGCACCTCCAGCACCCTGCACTAAGTCGTCCACGGACGCACCATCTCACAACAGGGCACCTACTTTTCAACAGAGGGCTGTGAGGGCCTCTGACTCTATAGTTCTGCCTGGGTGGGGAAGGCCCAAGGTACTAAGTAGACTGTCTCGCTTCCAACGGGATGTGCAGAAGTGGGTTGCCCAGGAGTGGGGACTAGACTACCCTTATGTACCAGACAAGGTGGTGGACATTGTTGAGGCTTCCCAGGAAGGATGAGAGCAGGATCTTTTCTGGGACTATCTACATGTCCCTAAACCCCAAAGAACCCCTGACCATGAGATGTGGGTGAGGTTTCAAGACATTTACAAAGAATGGTGGCAGGCAAGGGCCATTTACAAGGACAGAGTTATAGGGCAGAAACCTGGACAGCACACCAAGTCCTATTCTATCTCGGTCAGAGGGGAAGGAGACACACGCCGAAGGATGCCAAAACCCCCGGTATTACCTGTAAAGTGATCTGCAGGTATGCTGGATTTGCCAAGGACTGCAAGTGCGCAGACGGGTTAGGGTGGGCTATTCCAAGGATTTCCTACACAGGCCAACAACATCAGTGCCTGGCTGGCTAGTCATGGACACTATTCCCCGCTGTCTATTCCCTTTGCTATTCTAAAAAGTTCTGGATTTCTATTGAAGTCACTCAGAAAGTTCTCTGGCTTCTTTGATGTATATAATTTGGTGTGTGTGCACAAGTTGCATCCTGCAGAAGTCAGGCTGACTTCTTTTGGAGGGATGGAGGTCTTGACAGGATCACACATGCCATACCATTGTAATGTATTGAATTGTCTAGTTAGATTGAGAGATAGGATGTTCTCTTTTACAGGTGCGAGATGGCTGTCCGAAGAAACACCCGAAGACTTTGGGGTAACGGAAGTATTATCCTCTCGGTCGGGGGTAATGCTTTGGTTCTCCTGGAATTTCTCTCTAAAGTTAGGGATGATAGTTAGGAATTGTGTGTAACTGTTTGAAACGTTTGTTGTACATGTATGCACCTACACTTTCTCAGAATATGAGGTGCCTCATTGTTATGAGGTAGGGTTGTGCTGTTCCTGGTGCGTGGATTCATTTTCCACAACTGGGGATGGTTGTGATTTCAGAGGGGGGTGTATGTAGCGCCCACCACTTTAGGTGGGTGCTATTAGATTAGAAGTTAGGTTAAATTGCCAGTGCACCTGAAAGCATGAACTGAACTACTATAATAACTTTAAAAACATTGAAAGGCCTGCAAAATCTAGAATAAAAGGCTATTTTTTTATAGGCTGCTTTATAAATAGTAAGCACACAACATGATGCACTTGTAAGCAGGTAGACAGTTAGGTGCTGTCCTGGATGGGAAGGTAAAACTTAATGCCTTTCCGGTTCTTTGGTATTTTGATGGATTTTTTTCTGGGTCTGGTCTGCTAATCTGGTGATATAAATATGGGACACTGGTCTGGTACAAAAAGTCTCCCTGAGAGGGGCCTAGTGAAGAGATGTCTAACCCAGTAGCTGCATAACCCAGTAGCCTAACCCAGTGGTCATCAACCCTGTCCTCAGGGCCCACTAACATGCCAGGTTTTATGTATTACCTTGGGGAGATGCAGACTAGAATACTGCAATCACTGAGCAGTAAATGATATCACCTGTGATGTATTTCAGTTATCTTGCAAACCTGGCCTGTTAGTAGGCCCTGATGACCGGGTTGATGACCACTGGCCTAACCCAGTAGCTTTACTAGCTACTGGGTTAGCTAGGAAAGCTAACCCAGTTAGCTTTCCTAGTAGACAGCTAACTGGGTTAGGTATCTCATGTGACCCTTGTTTGGCACCCAACGAGGGGAACATGTAGAAGGTACCACCCGTCTAACCCCACACTTTTTGGTGCTGAACATGGGGCTACGGCTACTGCATGCACCTGAAGACCACTCCCAAAGAGACCATGGAGTTGGATTGATAATTAGAACTTGTTTAGCATTGCCCAGCAACATACCCCATGAACGCCGCATGACTATTGCCTGATTAGGTCCTGCAGAAGGTTCCATCTCCCAATTAGAGGATCAAACGTTAAGAGGCATATATAGCAACCACACCCAGAACATCGTGCAGATGTTCCACAGGCTGCCAGACACCATGGCCATTAACCAACTCCTAAGGAAGTGCGTGCCAACAATGACTCAGGCATATGAGAAGAGCTGAAAATCTTATGCCCCAGCTGCAAGAGACGCCTTGCCACTATGTCTCCATCAGCCCTCTGCAGCATGTGCAGAGTACCGCTGTTTTAATAGAAGCCAAAAGAAGAGCCCTGCTCTTAGATTTGGCCTGACTTAAGGCCCAGGAGTGATCCGGCTGCCAGAGTTGTACACCTCCGAGCTTTCTGCGAAGATATTACGGCGTAGCCCCTGACCACCTACAGGGCAGGCCTCCCCCGAAGAGTTGACCTGCCATCCTACAGCACACTTGCAATGCCTGTACCCACATTGGAAGTACCAAGCTGCCCTCTGGAGGCCATCTTCAAGGAGTTTTCACCTCCATCTTCACCCATCCTGGATTTCGGTGATGATGATGAAGAGCCAGACAGCTTTGACTCATTGTTGAACTTGCCACCACTGGATTTAATTGAAATATCACTGCGGGAAAACAAGCCTCAGCCATAGACTCTGCTTACTTCTAAGCCCCCGCTCTCTCAAAACCATCCAAGAGGTATTTATTGGGAAAAACTGACCCCTGTCTTTGGAGTCTGAGGTCCCTCGTCCACATTCCCCTCTCCCACCAGAACCTCAGAGTGCTATTTCAGCCCTAATAGAGCATACTGGGTATAAATATTACTGGCCACCCAAAGCATATTTGCTGCAAAGGTCACTTCACTATAAGACTCGGATGACCTGCCATGCTCAGTTACTGCATTATATGGATACATTTGTAAGTGACCGATACCAGTGAACATTTCCCTATGTTCCAGAACAATTGTTTTTACAATTGGAGGTAGAGAGACCTGAAATCTATAATAAGGCTTTGAGGGAGAAAATGTTTGTTCCCAAACACATGCGGAGCTTTGCCAGACAAAACAAATATGTGGAGGAAGAGTTCCACAGGCTCTATAAGTACCATAATACCGGATGCCACATCTGCCTGGACCCAGGCTTGCCTCTTGTCACTCTGTGTCCCTGTTCCTACAGCCTCCTGGAAGATGTGACCTGGTATCCCAGGAGGCTGCAAGACCAATGACATGTCATTCTTTCCTAGCCAAGAATGGCGTTAGAGGAAACATTTTTAAAAAGTAAACAAATACAAACAAAAACACAATTGTGGAGGGGGGATTGGAAGAGAACAAACTACATGGGGGTGAATGTCCTCTTTAAAGTGCTTTAAAACTATAGAGGATGAATCTACCTAGCAAGTACATAGACCACAATAAAATCCTCCTCAACTCAATCCAAAACGTAAAAAACAAATTTTGGGCTATATAAACATTTTAGGTAACATCTAGAGTGTGTTTTTATATACCTCAGCATTCCCCCTCATACATCTTTACAAAATTGATCAGTTTCTTTCAAAGTCCAAACACTATAACAAAACCAATGTTCTCAATGTTCAATCAAATTAATTTAAATTATCAGCAGAAAACAGAAGCTATTAAATTCACTTAGTAAAAGAAATGGTATGACTAAGCAGGCTCAATGGCTCTTCTTTTTCTGCTGATAATTTAAATGCGTTTCAAGCAGATCATGAGTTTGGCTTCCTCTACAGTGGACTTTATCCAGTCAGAAAGATTCTGACTGCACCCTAGCAATTTCTGTTCCAGGACTTGTGAAACTGGCACTCGGAGTTACATAGTAGGTGAGGTTAAAATAAAAAGTCCATCAAGTCTAACCTATGTGTGTGATTATATGTCAATATTACATTGTATATCCCTGTATGTTGTGGTCGTTCAGGTGCTTATCTAATAGTTTTTTGAAACTATCAATGCTCCCCGCTGAGACCATCGCCTGTGGAAGGGAATTCTACATCCTTGCTGCTCCTACAGTAAAGAACCCTCTACGTAGTTTAAGGTTAAACCTCTTTTATTCAAATTTTAACCACTTCAATACAGGGCACTTAAACACCTTCCTGCCCAGACAAATTTTGAGCTTTCAGCGCTGTCGCACTTTGAATGACAATTGCGCAGTCATGCTACACTGTACCCAAATGAAATTTTTATCATTTTTTTCCCACAAATAGAGCTTTCTTTTGGTGGTATTTGATCACCTCTATGGTTTTTATTTTTTGCGCTACAAATAAAAAAATACCGAAAATTTTGAAAAAAAAAATGTTTTTTTTGTTTCAGTTTCAAAACTTTGTAAATAAGTACGTTTTCTCCTTCACTGATGGGCACTGATGGGGCTACACTGATGGGCACTGATAAAGCGGCACTGATGGGCACCAATGTGGCACCAATGAAGTGGCACTGATGAGGTGGCATTGATGGACACTGATATGTGGCACTGATAGGCGGCACTGATAGGCGGCACTGATGGGCGACACGGATGGGCGACACGGACGGACACTGATAGGTGGCACAAATTGGCACTGATAGCTGGCACGGATTGGCATGGATGGGCGGCACAGATGGGCAGCACAGATGGGCATGGATAGGCGGCACAGATGGGCACTGATAGGCGGCACAGGTGGGCACTCATAGGCGGCACAGGTGGGCACTCATAGGCAGCACAGGTGGGCACTCATAGGCGGCATTGGTGTTATACTATAGTAATGGATGCCAATCAGTGCCAAACAATAATGCATGCCAATCAGTGATGCCCATTGTGGGCACTGATTGGCATCCATTATGGGCACTGATTGGCATCCATTGTGCTGACTGGCATCCCTGGTGGTCTAGGGAGGATTACCTTTTCCCTGGTGGTCTGGTGGCGTCCCTGGTGGTCCAGTGTGGGCATCCTCGGGGGGGCTGTGCTGATAATCGATCAGCACAGACCCCCCCTGTCAGAGGAGCAGCCAATCGGCTCTCCTCTACTCGCGTCTGACAGACGCGAGTGAGGGAAAGCCGATCACCGGCTCTTCCCATTTACACTGTGATCAGGCGTGATTGGACACGGCTGATCACGTGGTAAAGAGTCTCCGTCGGAGACTCTTTACTGAGATCGTAGTTGCCGGGTGTCAGACTGACACCCTGCAACAACGATCGGCGCGATGCGCGCCCCCGGGGGCGCGCAGCGGCTCATAATCCTGATCACGTCATATGACGTCCGGTCAGGATTATGAAACCACTTTGCAGCCGTCAATTGCCTATAGGGCGGGCGGCAAGTGGTTAATGAGTGGCCACGTGTCTTGGTAAACTCCCTTCCGCAAAAAAGTTTTATCCCTATTGTGGGGTCACCAGTACTGTATTTATAAATTTAAATCATGTCTCTTCTTCAGAGAGAAAAAGTTCAGTGCTCACTACCTTTCCTCATAACTAATATCCTCCAGACCCTTTATTAGCTTAGTTGCCCTTCTTTGTACTCGCCCTATTTCCAGTATATCCTTCCTGAAGACTGGTGCCCAGAACTGCGCAGCATACTCTAGGTGCGGCCGGACCAGAGTCTTGTAGAGCGGGAGAATTATCGTTTTATCTCTGGAGTTAATCCCCTTTTTAATGCATGCCAATATTCTGTTTACTTTGTTAGCAGCAGCTTGGCATTGCATGCCATTGCTGAGCCTATCATCTACTAGGACCCCCAGGTCCTTTTCCATCCTAGATTTCACCGGAGGTTCTCCCCCCCCAGTGTATAGATTGCATTCATATCTTTGCCACCCAAATGCATTATTTTACATTTTTCTACATTAAACCTCATTTGCCATGTAGTTGCCCAACCCATTAATTTTTTCAGATCTTTTTGCAAGGTTTCCACATCCTGCGGAGAAGTTATTGCCATGCTTAGCTTAGTATCATCCGCAAATACAGAGATTGAACTGTTTACCCAATCCTCAGGGTCAATTATAAACAAAATAAATAGGATTGGTCTCAGCACAGAACCCTGGGGGACCCCACTACCCACCTCTGACCATTCCAAGTACTCCCTATTTATCACCACCCTCTGAACTCACCCTTATAGCCAGTTTTCAATCCATGTACTCACCCTATGGTCCATGCTAATGGACCTTATTTTGTACAGTAAACATTTATGGGGAACTGTGTCAAATGCTTTTGCAAAATCCAGATACACCACGCCTATGGGCCTTCCTTTATCTAGATGGCAGCTCACCTCCTCATAGAAGGTTAAAAGGCTGGTTTGGCAAGAATGATTCTTCATGAATCTATGCTGATTACTGCTAATGATACCGTTCCTGTTACTAAAATCTTGTATATAGTCCCTTATCATCCTCTCTAAGAGCTTGCATACTATTTATGTTAGGCTAACTGGTCTGTAATTCCCAAGGATGTATTTTGGCCCTTTTTAACTTTTGGTGCTACATTGGCTTTTCTCCAATCACCTGGTACCATTCTAGTCAGTAAAAATTAGGAACAATGGTCTGGCAATTACTTGACAGAGTTCCCTAAGTACCCTCGAATGCAAGCCATCTGGTCCCGGTGATTTAATAATGTTAAGTTTACCAAGTCTAATTTTAATTCTGTCCTCTGTTATCCATGGAGGTGCTTCCTGTGATGTGTCATAAGGATAAACACTGCAGTTTTGGTTACTGAACCCCCCCCCCCCCAATTCCCTTGTGAAGACTGAGGAGAAGAATAAATTCAATACCTTCGCCATCTCCCCATCCTTTGTAACCAGATGTCCTTCCTCATTCTTTATGGGGTCAATATATTCTTTACATACTTAAAGTATTTCTTGGGATTTTTTTGCTCTCCTCCGCCATGTGTCTTCCGTGTTCTATCTTAGCCGTCCTAGTTGCACCCTTACATTTCTTGTTGCATTCTTTATAAAGTCTGAATGCTGATGATGATCCCTCAACCTTGTATTTTTTGAAGGCCTTCTCCTTTGCTTTTATATGGATTTTTACATTGGAGTTAAGCCATCCAGGACTTTTGTTCGCTCTTTTAAATTCATTACCCAATGGGATGCATTGGCTAATACCCTTATTTAATATGTTCTTAAAGCAAACCCATCTCTCCTCCATGTTCTTTGTTGCTAAGATTTTATCCCAATTTATGCCTTCTAACAAGGTTCGTAGTTTAGGAAAGTTGGCTCTTTTGAAATTCAGTGTCTTTGTATTCCCCTTATGTTTCCTATTTGTGTGATTTATACTGAAGCTAATTGACCTGTGATCACTGTTTCCTAAATTGCCCCATATTTCCACATCTGTGATCAGGTCTGTATTGTTGGTAATCAGTAGATCCAGTAATGCTTTATTTCTAGTTGGTGCATCTACCATCTGAACCATGAAATTGTCCTGCAAGACATTTAGGAACTGGCGAACCTTAGACAAATGTGTGGTTCCCTCCGCCCAGTCTATGTCTGGATAATTAAAATCCCCCATTATGATAACACTTCCCATCCTTGCTGCTATTCCAGCTTATGATAGGAGATCCATCTCCCCCTCCTCCCTCAGGTTAGGGGGCCTATAGCATACCCCCAGTAATATTTTCCCCTTCATCCCTTTGGAGCTCTACCCATAAGGATTCCACCTCCTTCCTAGCTCCCTTAGTGATGTCAGCTCTCACATTCATTTGTACATTATTCTTGATATATAGGCATACCCCTTTTTTACCCTCTCTATCCCTGCAATAAAGGGTATACCCTTTAATGGTTGCCAGCCAATCATGAGAACTGTTTAACCAGGTCTCTGAAATTCCCACAAAATCCAAATCCTCCTTGTACAACAGTATCTCTAGTTCACCCATCTTGTCCGCCAGGCTCCTGGCATTGGTGAACATGCCACGTAGTTTAGACTGGTCGCATACTATTCTCTTATTGGGTGGTCCAAGATTGCAACTAGGACTTGTTACTATACTTACCTTGGGTTTGATCTGTGCCAATATTTTTTTCCGTCAAACTATGGTGACTCCTTCTCCAAACCTTGGTCAGGTGTTAATCTTCCTCACATACTGTATACCTCGTATTCCTCTTCTAAACCTCAATCTATTATTAGTCAAATAGCTAAACTTAGTAATTTACCTTCTTCAGTAGTACCCATATCTCAGTAATTTCTCAGATGTCCTCTGAATCTTGGTCTTGCAACCTTAGTTTTACTCCTAGCCACAGTTAATCTCTCGTCCACCTTATGAGCTTCATTTGCTATTTGCATGTTTAATTTACACTCATAATTTAAAGTCACTGTGAACACAAAAAGGTGAAGTTGAGGAGCTTTTGTGCCAAGTTCTTGACATGTTGTTAATCAGTAAACCACTGAAAAAGCAATCTGTGTGTTTTTTCATAATTTTTCTCTCCCTCTTTCTATTTTTCTTTCTTTTGTTATTTTTCTATTTCTTACGTTTTTGGGAAATTGATGTTGGGGCATACACCCTGACTCTAGGGTGTTTCTTTTCCTTCTTTTTGTTTGCCTTTCACGTGCATTTTAGAAACTGTGTACGTTTATTGAATGTGGAGATACCAGCACTATCAAAGGGACCACACTGGAGATGAGGTCTGGGGATCTCTAGCTAGATTAGGATCTCTCCTCAAGTCAGGCTGGCTCTCTAATACAACTGGGGACTATCTTATACTTCCCTAGCTGTTAGTATCTATGATGGTCTATGAGGTGAACTTGTATCATTGTCCAGTTGATCTTAATGTTATTGTTGGTTTCTATTACCTCCCGAAAGCTTGACATTGTACAAGCAAATTGTTTTGTATCTCTAAAAACAATTGAAACAGAAAATGCATCCCGTGTGAACATTCTTAATTTCAGAAGGTGAGCCTTGTGCCAGGAAAATGTAAGTACTACAAGAAAAGTGGGCCTCAGGCATTGAGCATGTAATACACAATATTGCAGAGTTTGTCCCCTTTATAGGTGTGTATCCTATCTGAGGAAGAAGCAAGGCAAATCCTTTACCCATGTCACTTATAGGTAGCGCTAGTTCATATAAAACAGTAAAACACTTCACGTGCTACCATGAGGTAGGATACTTTGTTCATAGCCGCTATTCGGAAGGAGAATCCTGCTACCATGGCCAGTGGTGTAGCAACATGACAGCACAGTCCTTCTCTTCCATCTCCAGATTTTTAGCAGACCAGGAAAAAATGGTGCTAAACCATGCCTGAACAAAATGTCATGCTGACAGCCTCTGTCTGCACATAGTAACCAAGCTGAGGTGTTTTACGGTGGGTCCTACTTTCTAAAACCTAAGGGTACACGTCAATGAACTTCTAGGTAACATAGTCAGTAAGCGTTACATTGTCATTTGCTGGAATCTGTTAGATGCCCCTTGTGTGTTTTGCACTTATAGTTTCATCCATGTCATTAATGAAGGTTTTCATTAAAACACCATTGTTTCTTTTTGCCATAACCAGTATTCACATCTCCAAAGCCAGGTGGCAAGGTGCTACAAAACAGTCTAGGATACAGGGCAATGCAAAACAAGGGTTAAAGAATAATAATAGGGAAGAGCTTAGGGTTAGGCTTGTGGTGGTGGCATCTTTAACATGCCATTACCTCCAGGCTAGCCGTAAGTTCTTACCGTGGCGAAGATAATATGAAGGCGCAGAAAACGCATGCTTTAATGTAGAGAACATATCTGATTGGGGGCAGTGGATTACCATGATGCTCTTATGTGCATTAGAAAATTTCACAAATGTTGGGTATAGTGGAAAGTTTAATAACTTAAAGGGGGAACTGAAACCTCCACAAGCAAAGAAATAATGTAACATGTCCCTCAAAAAACGTAAGAGGATGACATGACCCAAACAGAGTCTTATGGTCCCAGGACCAGCTGCACCCTTGTGTCTTTACTCATATAATAAATGAAAAGCCAGCCAATCGTGTCATCAAACCAGCCAATCGTGACATAATAAATGAAAAGCCAGCCAATTGTGACATCAAGCACTTCCACATGTCACATAGATATATCTGCTGCAGTTCTACAAGTTGATACTGTTCTACAGAGATAAGCCAGGAAATACTGCAGATTGTTCTATCGGATGAACCTCAATCACCAGTGGTGCAGAGATAGTCCAGCTTCTGTTCTAACTACTGGTATTTAATGCTATGGATCAGCATGCTTTACTGTGAAGTATAAAATTGCTCTTAGTGCCAAAAGGAGTTATACACACAAGCAGCGACCTGCACCTTTTTAATGCATGTGTTCAAATGATCTACGTGTCTATTTAGTAGCTTAGGAAACATAAAAATAAAAACAACTGCTCCCAAAGGAATCATGAATGAATTTGCCATAGAAAACTGTAAATGTAGTATAACCTTGACAAAACCAATAACTGAACTTCAAACTGTGTTTTAATCATTAGAAAAGTGATTCTTGTGTTGAATATGTTCAATTTAAATGTATTTGTGTATATTGCATACTATAGGGGATTTACTAAAACTGGAGCATGCAAAATCTGGTGCAGTTTTGCAAAGAAACCAATCAGCCTGCATGTTTTATTGTCGAAGCTTAATTAACCCTTTCATGACTAAGCCTATTTTTGACATTTGGTGTTTACAAGTTAAAATCCGTTATTTTTTGCTAGAAAATTACTTAAAACCCCCAATCATTATATATATATATATATATATATATATATATATATATATATTAGCAGAGAATCTAGAGAATAAAATGGCGATTGTTGCACTATTTTATGTCACACAGTATTTGTGCAGCAGTGTTTTAAACGCAACTTTTTGGGAAAAGGGACACTTTCATGAATTAAAAAAAAACAAAACAGTAAAATTAGCCCAATTTTTTTGTATAATGTGAAAGATGATGTTACGCCGAGTAAATAGATACCAAACATGTCACTCTTTATAATTGCACGTGCTCGTGGACTGAGAACAAACGACGGTACTTAAAAATCTCCATAGGCGACGCTTTAAATTTTTTTTTACGGTTACCAGGTTAGAGTTACAGAGGACGTCTAGTGTCTTATTGCTCTTGCTCTTACGATTGCGGCGATGCCTCACATGTGTGATTTGAACACCGTTTACATATGCAGGCGCGACTTCTGTGTGCGTTTTCTTTGCTGTGCGAGCCCGCGGCGACGGGGGTGCTTTAAAAAAAAAACTGGAACACAGATCTCTGTCATCCCCCAGTCAAAGCATCCCCCACACAGTTAGAAAGCACTACCTAGGAGCACAAGGGTCACCTGTTTACGCCACTGGGTGGCCCCGTCCTTGCCTATATAACAGCTGTCACCGCAAAAAGACAGCAGTCGGCGGGACACCTCCCAGAGAGGCAAAGCTTTTTCTATATATATTTTTTGGGTCCGGGCACCATGATTGAAGATGGATGGACATCGCAGGACACTTTTTCTTTTTTTTAACCTCCCTGGCGATATTATTATGTCAGATTTTTGATGCTGAAAGCAGTACATTGTTCCGCATGGAAATTTGGCGTTTTATATTGTAGGCCTGTAATTCTTAGGAATAACTCACTTAACCACTTTCAGACCGGACCATTTTGCTGGTAAATGACCAGAGGTCTTTTTACAATTTGGCACTGCGCTGCTTTAACTGGTAATTGCGCGGTCATGCAATGTTGTACCCAAACAAAATTTGCGTCCTTTTCTTCCCACAAATAGAGCTTTCTTTTGATGGTATTTGATTGCCTCTGCGATTTTTATTTTTTGCGATATAAATGGAAAAAGACCGCAAATTTTGAAAAAAAATGATATTTTCTACTTTTTGTTATTAGAAAAATCCAATAAACTCAATTTTAGTCATACATTTAGGCCAAAATGTATTCAGCCACATGTCTTTGGTAAAAAAAAAGTCAATAACTGTATATTTATTGGTTTGCGCAAAAGTTGTCACATCTACAAACTAAGGTACGTTTTCTGGAATTTACGCAGCTTTTAGTTTACGACTGCCTATCTCATTTCTTGAGGTGCTAAAATGGCAGGGCAGTACAAAACCCCCCCAAATGACCCCATTTTGGAAAGTAGACCCCCTAAGGAAATTGATAAGTGGCATGTTGAGCCCATTGAATATTTTATTTTTTTGCCTCAAGCAATTGAATAATGACAAAAAAAAAATTTTTTTTTTTTTTTACACAAAGTTGTCACTAAATGATATATTGCTCACACATGCTATGGGCATATGTGAAATGACACCCCAAAATAAATTCTGCTGCTTCTCCTGAGTACGGGGATACCACATGTGTGGGATTTTTTGGGAGCCTAGCCGCGTACGGGGCCCCGAAAGCCAAGAACCGCCTTCAGGTTTTCTAAGGGCGTAAATATTTGACTTCACTCCTCACTACCTATTACAGTTTTGAAAGACATAAAATGCCAAGATGGCACAAAACCCCCACAAATGACCCCATTTTAGAAAGTAGACACCCCAAGCTATTTGCTGAGAGGCATGTTGAGTCCATGGAATATTTTATATTTTGCCACAAGTTGCGGGAAAATTACAAACTTTTTTTTTTATTAATTTTTTTCACAAAGTTGTCACTAAATGATATATTGCTCACGCATGCCATGGGCATATGTAAAATGACACCCCAAAATAAATTCTGCTGCTTCTCCTGAGTACGGGGATACCACATATGTGGGACTTTTTGGGAGCCTAGCCGCGTACGGGGCCCCGAAAACCAAGCACCGCCCTCAGGCTTCCTAAGGGCGTTACAGTTTTGAAGGCCATAAAATGCCAAGATGGCACAAACGCCCCCCAAATGACCCCATTTTGGAAAGTAGACACCCCTAAATTTAGGGGTACACTAGTGAGACTAGGTAATAAATGGCGGGTGCCCTGAAACTCTGCTGCGGACCAAAAAAATAGTCCCGTGCGAGTTTGCGGCGGGTGCGGCGGGTACGACACGAATTCAGCCAAACTATCTGTATGGCTGAACTGGAATCGCACAGAGATTGGATGTGATTTGCACTGCAGTGCGGTGCGAATCACATCCGTTCTCAAACCGCTGCAATGTGAACCCAGCCTTAGTGACACTGGCGACGGGGGGTGATCACGGGGTTAAACCTTTATTGGGGGGGTTAGGGGGGTACCTTAGAACTAAAGGGGGCTAACCCTAACTGCCCTAACAGTTATTACAGTCACAAATGACACCCGCCGGGTGATCAGGGGGTTAAACCTTTATTAGGTAATAAATGGCGGGTGCCCTGAAACTATAAAAAAATAACTAACCAACCAGCGTCACCTGTAACAGTTATATGGTGATCACTGGTGAAAGGGTTAACTAGGGGGCAATCAGGGGGCTTTATGCGGTAGTATATGGGGGTCCCTGGCGCTATAAAAAGTTGCGGCAAACCTAAATACCTACCTGCTTAACTAGCGTCACCTGTGACACTAATACAGCGATCAGAAAAATGATCGCTTATTAGACTGGGTTCACACTGGAGCGATGCGGGAACGCCACGAATCCGCGGCGGGTTCCCGCATCGCATGCCTCCCGGCGGCAGTTCACACTGCCCTATGCGAACTGCTGGGAGTGTCAGTGAAATGTTAATGACACCCCCAGATCAGTTCGCATATCGCAGTGCGATCTGCAAACTCGGATCGCATGGTGTGAACACCCATGCGATCCGATTCTGCTGCGGACCAAAAAAAGGGTCCCGTGCGAATTTGCGGCGGGTGCGGCGGGTGCGGCGCGAATTCAGCCATACTATCTGTATGGCTGAACTCGAATCGCACAGAGATCGGATGTGATTTGCACTGCAGTGCGGTGCGAATCACATTCGTTCTCATAAACCGCTGCAATGTGAACCCAGCCTTAGTGACACTGGCGACGGGGGGTGATCACGGGGTTAAACCTTTATTGGGGGGGTTAGGGGGGCACATTAGAACTAAAGGGGGCTAACCCTAACTGCCCTAACAGTTATTACAGTCACAAATGACACCAATGCAAAAAAAAAAAAAATGCAATTGGTGTCACTGTGACTGGGGGGGGCAGGGGTAATTGGGGGGGTGATCAGGGGGTAAAGGGGGGGTGTGAGTGTGCCTGGCATGTTCTACTGTACGTGTGGTGTGTTGGTGCAACTCACCGATCCTCTCTCCTCGGTGCCAGAACGAAAAATACCGACACGGAGGAGAGATTACATCACTTCCTCTCCTGTGTTTACATTACAGGAGAGGAAGTGATGTCACGGAGCATTTCTATTCGTCGGGAGCGATCGCGAGGGGGTGGCCATGAATGAATGGCCGCCCCCTCATCCCGGATCGCTCCCGAACGAATACCGACCGCCGCAGGCACCGGGGGGGCAGGGACTTATATATACGCCCATATGCCTGCCCGTGCCATTCTGCCGACGTATATCGTCGTGCGACGGTCGGCAAGTGGTTAAATCTGTTCAAACAAGAGTCTAGTAGACATCCCGGGTATGATAAAGTTTGAAACATGAAATCATAAATTATAATATAAAAAATAACTATAAATAATTATCAAAAATAATATTATAATAATAATAAAAATGATTCAATAATGTAATCAACTCAAAAACACCGAAATTTGCTCAGTTGCAGAATTGTCGCTGTTGTTACCATATTTATCAGGGTATAACACGCACCCCAAGTTTAGGAGGGCATTTTAAGGAAAAAAGTTTTAGGAGGAAAGTTTAAGGAAAAAAAAAACTTACATTTAAATGCCTGTCAATGCAGCCTTATCAGTGTGCATCTGCAGCCTTGTCCATCATTGCAGAATAATCAGTGTCATTTGCAGCTTGCCCAGCATCATTTGCACCTTGCCCAGCGCTGTTTTCAGCCTTGCAGAGTGTCATTTGCAGCTTGCCAGTGTCATTTGCAGCCTTGCCCATGTTTAAATTTCCCGCCGCCAAGACAGACCGAGCGAGCGCCACCGAAAAAGACTGAGCCGTCTGCTCGGCTCCGCTCGTAGTCCCGCTTCCCTGCTGTTTCTGGAGCGAGCGCTGCCGAAAAAGACCGAGCCCGACTGTACTGTGTACTCGGCTCGGCTCGGCTTGGCTTGCAGTCCCGCCCATACCGCCCACACAGAGGAGCAGTCTGGAGACTGTAGCATTACCATTGGAGAGTGAAAGTTGATCCATTGTGGTGGACACTAGGAGTGATTTGTTGCTTTTTTTGTTTTTGATTTGTTAATTTTTTGCTTTTACATTCATATTTTTAGCTGGTGGAGGTGTGCACTGGATATTGGTTCTTTTGAGGACAAATACACACAGCAGTGATTGTTTTGGAAGCATTGACACAGATGAACTGTTTTTTTTTTCTAATTCTTTGACATTTTCATTTTTTTATTTAAAATAATTTTTTGATCATGAAATGTTTATTATAAATTTTGTATGCACATTATTTGAGACGCAGAGCTGCACTATTTAGAAAACAATATTGATTTGTGACATGCCCACCAGGTGGAATTTGACTTTGGCAATGCTGCAGTGGCTGTACATGCAGCAGAGGGCCGTCAATGAGTACCTGTGTGAGTATGGCACAACGACCAGTCGGTTCGGCTTTTTTTTCCCATGTCAATGGCTGCTCATAAAGGATACATACACTGTACTGTCACCATTTGAGGAGGCCACAAGGATGGTGCATCGTGACAATGCATTCACTAGTGACACAACCCCTCAAGGCCCACTTTATGCAGACACCCTTGTTCTTATGCCAGAGAACACACAAGAGGAGAGAGAGGAGGTGGAGGATTCTGGCAGTTTCAAAGACATTGAAGCAGAAAAAGAAATAAGTCAAACAGATGGTTTTCCATCCCCAGAACCCTTGGGAGTAGTACGTGGCTGAGAGGAGTCAGTTTCAGATACTTTAATCCTCAATGATCCCAAAGAGCCTGCTTCTCATGCCTCAACAATGTTGTGGTGCATGGGCTCCCTCGTGCTTCAAAGCCTGCGAAAGGACCCAAGAATACGTGGCATAAAGGAAAAGGATCACTATTGGTTGGCAACTCTCCTTTACTCTTATAAGGGGGAAGTCTCGGAACTCATCCCGTCCCCACAGAGAGTGCAGAAGATTAAATCTTTTGAGGACACATTAAAGAGGAGTTTATCAAATGCTTTTCCCGACTCTGGTAGGTTACAGTGTTGTAGAAAATGTAGTTTTGAGGCTTCCGTTGGTCAAGAGAGGAGCGGAGGAGAAGGCAGCCACCTAAGTGATGCATTTCTCAATTTTTTTAGTCCTCGCCGCCCAGGGCTGTCAGCTTTTACATCCCATCGGCAGCATCTGCATCACATGGTGGATGATTATCTAGGGGCGAAAACAGAGATGGAGAGCTTTCTAGTCGACGATCCACTGGCTTACTGGGTCATGAGAATAGACCACTGGACAGAACTTGCCCAGTATGCTATTGAGCTGCTGGGCTGCCCTGCATTCAGTGTGCTTTCCGAATGGCATTCAGTGCTGCTGGAGGTTTTGTTACTGACATAGAACTTGTCTGTCCACAGACTCCGTGGACCATCTGACTTTTATCAAAATGAATCAGTCCTGGATTACCAGCAGCTATGAAGCCCCTGCTGCAGATGTCGTTGAAGTGTATTTGTGGTGTGGAATCTCTGCAGGAATTCTAGGCTAGTGATGTGGGTGTTGATTTAATCTGGAAGAATGTTTTTAGGGTAGGTTTCAAGGGCACAATTAACACCCAAAGACCAATTTTTCCATACCTGTTTGACAGGTGCATATTCATTGCAATTTTTGACAACAAGCCCAATTCTTGCTTTCATCAAGAGTACCTCTATAGGGTTACGGTGTGAAGGCACCACGATACCCAAAGACCACATTTTCTACACTTGTCTGACAGGTGCATATCATTGCAATTTTTGACAGCAAGACCAATTATATCTATATCTATTATCTATAGGGTTTAATTTTTACGCTTTCACTTTAAGCATAAATAGATTACTGCTCATTTAAAAATTACGTTTTTTACAAACTTTTTTTTCATTAAAACATTTCCCCCATAACCATTGTATGCCCAATTACTTGCATATGAGTCTTCAAAATGGGCACTTTTGATTTTTCATGTTCGGGCCCCATAGACTTCAATGGGGTTCGTTTGAAAAATTCTAGCTCATAACCAGTGGTATGTAGTTGCCATCATCCCTTCTAATGAGTACAAATTCAAAAAAAACTCTATTGAGTGGGATTATAAAGGTAACAATATAGGGAGGGATTCTAACTGTGGGGGGAGGGGACTAACTGGGGGAGGTGACCAATGGGTATTCCTCTGTACTGGGAACACACGATCGGTCTCCTGTCCCCTGACAGGACGTGGATCTGTGTGTGCCTGCTCTGTGACCAGAAATCGCGGGTGCCTGCCATACATCACGGTGCCAGGCACGCACATCGGCTCCCGAGTGACGCGGTGGCCCCTAGCGGCCAGGAAGCCAAGAACGTCATAAGACGGCCGCCCAGGATAAGAGAAACACCTTGCGGCCATCATTTGACTATACGCGGGATGGGAACAGGTTAAAGTGGATGTAAACCTGATTTGTGATATTTGACCCAAGCACATATATATATATATATGTTGTGTTTTTCTTATCTCTCTCCAAAGCCCTGAGTCCCGTTTGTTTCTGCTGTTATCAACATAATAACTTTTGAAAAGTTCTCCAGCAACCCAGATAAAACCAGCCTGAAATTTGTGTTGAGGGAAGTTGCTATATATAGATTAGCAGAGAGCTTGTCTTGTCACAGCACAGCTCTGCAAGTCTCTGCCTATGAGGAGAGGGGGTGTGTACCTTTCCTCCAATCAGCTGTCTTGGTTGTATGCCAAGCATCCACTCCCAGTGCTGAACAGGAAGAGAAAATCTGTAACGCAATGTGCACTTTCTAGAGAATATATAAAGCTGAAGACAGTAGATATGCATGTAAATCTTATGTAGGGAGATTTGTTTCATCCCTGTGTATCATCTGAGGCTATTCACTGGGTATAAGAGAGGGTTTACATACACTTTAATTCAGGTGGTGCGTTTCTGTGGCCCCATAGAATATGTAAATGACTTCAAAGTAGCATCCAAGTTGCACTACATAATTACACTGAAATTCAGATCAAAATCAGATGGCAGCAGTGTGAATCTAGCCTAAGGTGAAGGAACAGCAGCTGACTGATATGGTCATTCCTCTGCTCATTCTCTTCTCTCCTAGTGTTAGTATATTTTCCATTAGCACGTAGACCTATTAACCACTTCCAGAGCGCCTCACGCCGGCATACATTGGCAGAAGGGCACGTACAGGCAGAATCACGTACCTGTATGTTGCCCTTTAAGAGGTGGAGGGGGCACGCGTGCGCACCCGCGGGAAGCTCAGTGAGTCGGGTCGCGGGTCCCCACGGGAATACCCGGCGATCGCCTCACGAAGAGGAAGAATGGGGAGATGCTAAAGTAAACAAGCATCTCCCCATTCTGCCTAGCAACAGTGACACTGATCTCTGCTCCCTGTGACTGGAGCAGAAATCAGTGATGTGTAAAACACAGCCCCCACAGTTAGCAACACGCCCCTAGGACACACTTAACCCCTACACTGCCACCTCCTGGTTAACCCCTTCACTGCCACTGTCATTTACCCAGGAATCTGTGCATTTGTATACCAATAGCTGTATAAATGACATTGTTCCCAAAAATGTGTCAAAAATGTCCGATGTGTCCGCCATAATGTCGCAGTCGCGATAAAAATCGCTGATCGCCTCCATTTAAAAAATAATAATTATTAATAAAAATGCCATAAAACTATCCCCTATTTTGTAAACGCTATAACTTTTGCGCAAACCAATCAATAATCGCTTATATGTAGAAGAATACGTATCGGCCTAAACTGAGGAAAAACAATTATTTGATATATTTTTGGGGGATATTTATTATAGCACAAAGTAAAAAATAATGAGTTTTTTCAAAAATTGTCGCTCTTTTTTTGTTTATAGTGCAAAAAAATAAAAACCACAAGGGTGATCAAATACCACCAAAAGAAAGCTCTATTTGTGGGGAAAAAAAGGACGTCAATTTTGTTTGGGAGGCACGTTGCACGACCGCACAATTGTCAGTTAACCTCCCTGGCGGTACGATTATTTCGGATTTTAGGTGCTAAAAGCGGTACAATTATTTTGCATGAAAATTTGGTGTTTTATATTGTAGTCCTGTAATTCTTAGCAATAACTCACTTAAATCAGTCCAAACCAGAGTAGCAGGGAACGGAGATTGGCTCCGTGATGAATCGAGCGGAGGACGAGCCGCTCGTACAGCGCGGGGACATCGCTGGATCCAAGGGAGAAGGTAAATAATCTCCTCCTGCATTCAGCGATGCAGTCCCGAGTCTGGCTGGGGGTTACCGATTTTGGTATAAAAATTCCACCCCAAGCCAGACACGGGAACACCGCCAAGGGGGTTAAATCGACGCAGTGCCGAATCGCAAAAAGTGCTCTGGTCAGGAAGGGGGTAAACTTTTCCGGGGCTGAAGTGGTCAATGATTTAATGAAAATATAGTTAATTAATTGGTGTTTTATGTAATACTATTTATTCAGATATTACAGAGAACACCGATTTGTAAGTGACATTTCTTAGTAAGACATTTCTTTATTTTCATGCAGCATAGATAATATAATTCCTGTCTAGAAAGATCACATCTATTGACCTTTTTATGAAGGTTTCTGTTAATTAAATGTTCTCTTCAACTGCATGATTAGCACAAACAGTAATTAACCTATGACCTCTCCACATCCTCCAGATTCTGCCTTCTGTCGCCTTCATTTTTAGTGAATGGTTCTTCTTGTGCATGTAATAAAAAACATACACTTACAGGTTTGACATACAGAGTGCGCCTGAACCATTTACATTGGTCCTACCTAGAAGCTTTAGGAGTTGACTTACTAAAGAAAAATAGGCTGTTCTCTTTGCAAGGGATTTTTTCGCAGAACTTAGTGAATATGGTGAAATTTCATTTTTCAAAGAATACCAAAAATATACAAATGAAAAAAAACATAATTTTTGCTTGCACGTGATTGGATGATGAAAGCTTCACCTCATTCATTAAGCTGTGGGGAAAATTCCCTTGCATAGTGAACAGTCTATTTTCCTTTAGTAAATCAATCCCTTAAAGCGGGTTTCCACCCTAAAGTGGAACCTCCGCTGATCGGATCCCTCCCCCCTCCGGTGTCACAATTGGCACCTTTCAGGGGGGAGGGGAGTGGAGATACCTGTCAAAGACAGGTATTTACACCCACTTCCGGGCATAGACTCCCATGGGAGTCTATGCCATTTCCTGTCCTGCCACGCTGTCTGCTGGGACACACACGGGTCCCAGTGACAGCGCGGATAATTCCTATTGCGCTGCGCTACTCGCGCATGCGCAGTAGGGAACCGGGAAGTGAAGCCGATTCGCTTCACTTCCTGATTCCCTCACCTAGAATGGTGGCGGCAGCAGCCGAGGGCTGAGCAATCGATCGGCCTCGGGTGCCGGCATCGCTGGAACCTGGGACAGGTGAGTGTCCATTTATTAAAAGTCAGCAGCTGTAGTATTTATAGCTGCTGGCTTTTAATATTTTTTTTTTTGGTGGAATCCCTCTTTAAAATCGAATGTCCCTAGAGCCATTGTGTTTGATTTACTAAAGGTAAATACAGACATACCCCACTTTTAAGTACACAATGGGGTTTATTTACTAAAGCTGGAAAGTGAAAAATCAGGCTCACTTCTGCATAGAAACCAATGAGCTTCCAAGTTTTATTAACAAAGCTTAATTGAACAAGCTGGGGTTAGAAGCTCATTGGTTTCTATGCAGAAGTGAGTCTGATTTTGCACTTTCCAGCTTTAGTAAATAAACCCCATTGTGTATTTAAAAGTGGGGTATGCCTGTGTACAGTTTACCTTGCAAAGGAAGCTGCACTTTGCAAGGGAACTTTCCCCTTAGCTCAATGAATGAGCTGAAGCTCTGTTGACGTCCATCACCCAACCATGTGCAAGCAAAGACGCTGCTTTTTTATTCTTCTTTAACCTCCCTGGCGGTATGATTATTTCAGATTTTAGGTACTGAAAGCGGTACCATTATTTTGCATGAAAATTTGGCGTTTTATATTGTAGGCCTGCAATTCTTAGGAATAACTCACTTAAATCTTTCCAAAGATTATTTGCCTTCAAAACAGCATCAATTCTTTGATTCTTCTAGGCAGTGGCAGCCCATCCATTTGGAGTGCAGGGGCACCGTCCCCCATCCATGCGTCCTGCCCCCTGCAGGAAGCCAGATGCATTGATTCCAATAGGGTTTTTTAAAAAATTTTAAGCACCTGATTAGAGTCTGAGATTCTTATAGGCGTTAAAAAAAGGTGTGCTCGGGTCACAGAGAACTGCGCCCCGAGCAAACACCCATTTGTGTGAGAATTCGCTATTGTCTCCCTCATTCTCCTCCCGGCCAATCAGGAAGCCCCTATTGTCCCTTTACATCAAAAATGGTTTTAGACCAGCTAGAAAACAGCGATAATAAATTGGAATCACTCGCAGAATTGAGCGATAGCGATTTGTGGGGAGATCTGTCATCAAATACTGAAAAGTAATGACAGTGACAATTCTGCAACTGAGCAAATTTCTGTGTTTTTGATTTGATTACATTATTGAATAATTTTTATTATTGTTATATTATTATTTGGTACAATTATTTATAATTATTTATTATATTATAATTTATGATTTCATTTTTCAAACTTTATTATACCCGGGATGTCTGCTAGACTCTGGTTTGGACAGATTTAAGTGAGTTATTCCTAAGAATTGCAGGACTACAATATAAAACGCCAAATTTTCATGCAAAATAATGTTACCGCTTTTAGCACCTAAAATCCGAAATAATCGTACCGCCAGGGAGGTTAAGGAATAAAACATATCAGGAGATGTTTCATGTACATTCTGGAGGAAAGAAGGAAAACAGGAGACATAGTTGAAACCTTTAAAAGTATCAAGGAGGTGAATAAGGTTCAGGAGGGCAGTATTTTCAGTATGAACTGTAGATCAAGAAAACAGGAATGTGACCTCAGTCTGGCAGGAGGAAAATTTGAAACAAATCTAAGACCTCTTTCAGACCAGGGCCGCCCATGCGTCAGAGGTAAAGAGACACTCATTTTAGCTGCACTTCACCGCTGTTTAAGGGGTGCTTTTCGGGCGCTAGCGGGGTGCTTTTAACCCCAAAGAAGCGGTTAAAAATGCCTGTGTTGCAGCGTTTTTGAAGCACTTTTCTGGTGCTTTGGAAGTGCTGCCCATTCATTTCAATGGGCAGGGGCATTTTGGGAGCCCTGTACAGGCATACCCCACTTTTAAGTACACAATGGGGGTTATTTACTAAAGCTGTAAAGTGCAAAATCAGGCTCACTTCTGCATAGAAACCAATCAGCTTCCTGGTTTTGATACCAAAGCTTAATTCAACAATCTGGGGTTAGAAGCTCATTGGTTTCTATGCAGAAGTGAGCCTGATTTTGCACTTTCCAGCTTTAATAAATAAACCCCATTGTGTACTTAAAAGTGGGGTATGCCTGTATACAGTGCTCCCAAACTGCCCAAAAGATTCTGCTTGCAGGACTTTTTCTAATGTCCCGCAAGCGCACCGCCCCAGTGTGAAAGCACTCAGGATTTCACACTCGGGCGGCATGGGAGGCAGTTTTCAGGCGCTTTACAGATGCTATTTCTAGGGCTAAAACACCTGAAAACTGTGTGAAACAGTGTGAAAGGGCTCTAAGAAAGTATTATTTTACTTAAAAATAATAAATGATACTTGGAATAGACGTCCAGTAGAGATTGTGAACAATTATTCAAACATGCTTGGGACAAACAGATTTTGTAAACATAACTATATTCAGGCACAAAAGTAAAAAAAATAATAAATAGTAAAAACATATATAAATTAAAAATGGGGCAGACTCAATGGAGCACTTTGTCTTTATTTCTGCCATCACTCTTCTATGTTACTATGCGCTGGATGCCCCTATTATCCCTAATTAAAACCGTGCTGCTACTGGCCAATTTTTACACCTTTGGTGTATCCTCTGCTGTATCCTAATTTGGGCCTAGCCTTGCTCATTACAATTGTCCTGCTGCAGATAAACTTTACACTGTTGTGGCATCGGCGGTCTCTTGTCGTAAAACCCCATGCCTGTGTTTTTGCATTCTAGTAAACTTGAGCATAAAATTACTATTTAACATTTTCTGCTGCTTGTATACTGCTTTGCCATCTGAATTATAATGATTCTAGTAGTAAAACTCCAGCCTGCTGTGCTTAGGTTTGCCACCTTTTCTTCAAGTCAAACCCAAACACTTTAGCGGCACACAGCAATTTTTTTTTTTGAAGGGGAGACACTGTGGACTCTGGGGAACTCTGATGCAAGGTAGTTTCTTCTCACCAAACCTCCCACTTACATCAGAGTTCTCAGCAGTCCCCCTTAAATTAGGGTTCCCAAAGCCCCCCTTACAACAGAGTCCACAGGGCACCCCTTACATCTGAGTCCCCCTGGAGGCTGGAGGCTCAGGCATAGACACCTTTCATCCACAATGTATCTATTGGTTGCTGAGCTTCAAACTTCCAGCCCACACATCCTTTCCCTGAGGCACAGAACGCCAGGTATTGGTGTGTGGGTGGGCAGACAGAGGGGTAGAGTGAGATGAGGAGATCAAGTCCTTTCTCTTCTCCTGTATGGGGGTGAGGCCAGTGTGCATACCTTTGCACTCAGTGATTGTGATACCTGGTTACTTGGGTCTAGTCCATTCTGAATATTGTGTCTGGGTTTCAGGTGGTCTGCAAACCCAGAAAAACATTTCAAAACCCGGACTGTACAGGTGAATCCGGATGGGTGGCAACCTTAGCTGTGCCTTTTGTCTTTAGTAAATTTGGGGCCTAGCCTTGGTCATTTACACTGCTGTGTCATCTGTGGTCTCTTAGCACTGTGGTCTCATAGCAAAACACCTGCCTATACTCTTTGGGGTTGATTTACTAAAACTACAGAGTGCAAAATCTGTTGCAGCTTGGCAAAAACCAATCAGCTTCCAGGTTTTTTGTCAAAACTTAATTGAACAAGCTGAAGTTAGAAGCTGATTGGCTACCATGTACAACTACACCACATTTTTCACTCTCCAGTTTTAGTAAATAAACCCCCTTTTTCGCTACTACCTTTCAGCCAATGACAAAAAATGTCCTGATGCTGCCCAATTCCCCAAACCCCCCCCCGGTGTATCATCTGCAGTCAATTAATTCCTGAAAAGTTTTTAAAACAGAAAGTTTCATAGAAATTCTGTGGACCCCCCTGGTGATGTACAGTATGCTTAGAATTTATATTTGTGTTTGTGTTTTAGGTAGGTATAAAAAAATGCTGTAAATGAAGACTTCTTTCAGAAATAGACGTTTTAATAGTTTATTTTTATCAATTACCAAAATAGAAAGTAAATGAATAGAAGAGAATTCCAAGTCAAACCAAAATCTGGTGTGACCACCCTTTGCCTTCAAAACAGCATCAATTCTTTGATTCTTCTAGGCAGTGGCAGCCCATCCATTTGGAGTGCAGGGGCACCGTCCCCCATCCATGCGTCCTGCCCCCTGCAGGAAGCCAGATGCATTGATTCCAATAGGGTTTTTTAAGTTTTTTTAAGCACGTGATTAGAGTCTGAGATTCTTATAGGCGTTAAAAAAAGGTGTGCTCGGGTCACAGAGAACTGCGCCCCGAGCAAACACCCATTTGTGTGAGAATTCGCTATTGTCTCCCTCATTCTCCTCCCGGCCAATCAGGAAGCCCCTATTGGCCAGGGAGTCTTAGGACTCCCTGGCCAATCATGTCTCAGGACACACTTCCTGTTCTTGTGTAGCCAGGAGGAGAATGTCTCTCTGTGTACTCCCTGGGAGAATCGGTCAGAGCAGCCCCGCCTCTTCCTTGCCCCTGTTTCCATAAGGTAAGGTCTGTCTCCGGAGGGGTAAGTGCTGGGTGAGCGCAGCCTTCCGTGTCACCTGGGGGAAGGGTGATATTAGTTTGTGATGCCCCCCAAAGATTTTGAGCACCAGCCCCAATGCTTCTAGGTACACAATTTTTGAAGGAACTCAGCAGGTAGGTTGTTCCAAACAACTTGGAGAACTAATCACAGACCTTCTGTGGATGTAGGATGCCTCAAATCATTTTGATTCCTCATGTAATCCCAGACAGACTCCATGATGTTGAGGTCAGAGCCAAACCATCACTTCCAGGACTCCTTGTTCTCCTTTACACTGAAGATAGTTCTTATTTCTTAATGACATTGGCTGTAAGTTTGAGTCATTGTCCTGCTGCAGAATAAATTTGGGGCCAATCACACGCCTCGTTCATGGTATGGCATGATAAATACTATCTGCCTGTATTTCTCAGCATTGAGGACACCATTAGTCCTAACCAAATCTCCAACTCCATTTGCAGAGATTTGAAAGGAACCTCCACCTTGCTTCACTGTTGTCTGCAGACATTCATTGTTGTGCCGCTGTCCAGAGCATCTGTTGCCATTTTTCTGCACACCATTTCCTATGTTTTCATGCATACGATATGGAACCAAGCAGTGGCGTAATTAGAACATTCAGGGCCCCCAATGCAGGAAACCATGAAGGGCCCCCCTGACCCTGGACAGGACCCTTACCTCCGAGCCCGGTGGCGGAACAACAGGGTTTGGTTGCAAGTGGGTGGCTGCATATAAAGGAACCAATTTCTCCATTTCCCCCCACTTCACCTACTCTCCCTCCCACAGGTATTCAGCGGCTGCAGGAGGAAAATGGAGAGATCAGTTACTCTATGCCGGTGTTTCTCAATCTTTTTTCAGTCAGGGCACACTTGAAGTATACCCCTAGCTGAATGGGGCTGCACTGCAATCATTCTGCAACTGTGTGCATTGCATGCAGTTGCAGCATAGTGATGATGCATGTAAGGGGTTAAAACAGGTGGTCAGGAGGCAACATATTGCCTCTTTATCGGCTGTCAAATGCCTCTGAAAATCGATCTGCGCATGGGTCACTTTTCAGAGGAACAGCATTTTTTGCTTGTACTTTGAACAAGCAAGAAAAAAAAATCAGTTATGATTGCACACATATAGGTGGTCAGACATAAACACGCATACATCAAATGTGCATACATACATCTAAACACACACGCATACACATATATAAACACACACGCATAATACACACACATATACTGTATATAGACACATATATAAACACACACATATATATATAAATGCACACACATATAAACACATGCAAACACACACGTACAAACACATACATATACACACACATATAAACACACATACATACATACATACAGAAAGCCTTTTAAAAACTGGCAGACCTTTACCGTACCTCTTCCTGCCAGGTACTGCACTGTAGGGGGAGACAATGAGCATAGCACACACCGTGCTTTCACTTTAGGTGGACCAGCTCCCCGCACAGTGCCGATTACAGTTCGGCTGATAATTGGGAAGCTCAGTCTCAGCCACCCCTGCCATTCCTCCTATTGAGATATACAGGGGGGCCTCAAGGGCCCCCTGCAGCATGGGGCCTGGTCGTCATGGCGACCCTAGCGACCCCTATACTTACGCCACTGGAACCAAGGCTAATTGATTCAACTAAGTATGAGAAAATAGGAAATGGGGTTAGCATAGCTAAAGAAAAATTAGGGCTCTCAGAAGTGCACAGAATATGACAAAAAAAAAATGATAAAACCAGAAAGAGCATTGCTTCCATAATACTCTCTTCCATCCAACTCCAGTAATAAGCCAGATGAAATGTTATACTTTAACCACTTTCAGACCGGACCATTTTGCTGGTAAATGACCAGAGGTCTTTTTACACTTTGGCACTGCGCTGCTTTAACTGGTAATTGCGCGGTCATGCAATGTTGTACCCAAACAAAATTTGCGTCCTTTTCTTCCCACAAATAGAGCTTTCTTTTGATGGTATTTGATTGCCTCTGCGATTTTTATTTTTTGCGATATAAACGTAAAAAGACCGCAAATTTTGAAAAAAAATGATATTTTCTACTTTTTGTTATTAGAAAAATCCAATAAACTCAATTTTAGTCATACATTTAGGCCAAAATGTATTCAGCCACATGTCTTTGGTAAAAAAAAAGTCAATAATTGTATATTTATTGGTTTGCGCAAAAGTTGTCACATCTACAAACTAAGGTACGTTTTCTGGAATTTACGCAGCTTTTAGTTTACGACTGCCTATCTCATTTCTTGAGGTGCTAAAATGGCAGGGCAGTACAAACCCCCCCCAAATGACCCCATTTTGGAAAGTAGACCCCCTAAGGAAATTGATAAGAGGCATGTTGAGCCCATTGAATATTTTATTTTTTTGCCTCAAGCGATTGAATAATGACAAAAAAAAATTTTTTTTTTTTTTTTACACAAAGTTGTCACTAAATGATATATTGCTCACACATGCTATGGGCGTATGTGAAATGACACCCCAAAATAAATTCTGCTGCTTCTCCTGAGTACGGGGATACCACATATGTGGGACTTTTTGGGAGCCTAGCCGCGTACGGGGCCCCGAAAACCAAGCACCGCCTTCAGGCTTTCTAAGGGCGTAAATTTTTGAGTTCACTTCTCACTACCTATTACAGTTTTGAAGGCCATAAAATGCCAAGATGGCACAAAACCCCCACAAATGACCCCATTTTAGAAAGTAGACACCCCAAGCTATTTGCTGAGAGGCATGTTGAGTTCATGGAATATTTTATATTTTGCCACAAGTTGCGGGAAAATTACAAACTTTTTTTTTTTTTTTTTTTTTTTCACAAAGTTGTCACTAAATGATATATTGCTCACACATGCCATGGGCATATGTGAAATGACACCCCAAAATAAATTCTGCTGCTTCTCCTGAGTACGGGGATACCACATATGTGGGACTTTTTGGGAGCCTAGCCGCGTACGGGGCCCCGAAAACCAAGCACCGCCTTCAGGCTTTCTAAGGGCGTAAATATTTGACTTCACTCCTCACTACCTATTACAGTTTTGAAGGCCATAAAATGCCAAGATGGCACAAAACCCCCACAAATGACCCCATTTTAGAAAGTAGACACCCCAAGCTATTTGCTGAGAGGCATGTTGAGTCCATGGAATATTTTATATTTTGCCACAAGTTGCGGGAAAATTACAAACTTTTTTTTTTTTTTTTTTTTTTCACAAAGTTGTCACTAAATGATATATTGCTCACGCATGCCATGGGCATATGTGAAATGACACCCCAAAATAAATTCTGCTGCTTCTCCTGAGTACGGGGATACCACATATGTGGGACTTTTTGGGAGCCTAGCCGCGTACGGGGCCCCGAAAACCAAGCACCGCCTTCAGGCTTTCTAAGGGCGTTACAGTTTTGAAGGCCATAAAATGCCAAGATGGCACAAACCCCCCCCAAATGACCCCATTTTGGAAAGTAGACACCCCTAAATTTAGGGGTACACTAGTGAGACTAGGTAATAAATGGCGGGTGCCCTGAAACTATAAAAAAATAACTAACCAACCAGCGTCACCTGTAACAGTTATATGGTGATCACTGGTGAAAGGGTTAACTAGGGGGCAATCAGGGGGCTTTATGCGGTAGTATATGGGGGTCCCTGGCGCTATAAAAAGCTGCGGCGAACCTAAATACCTACCTGCCTAACTAGCGTCACCTGTGACACTAATACAGCGATCAGAAAAACGATCGCTTATTAGGCTGGGTTCACACTGGAGCGATGCGGGAACGCCACGAATGCGCGGCGGGTTCCCGCATCGCATGCCTCCCGGCGGCAGTTCACACTGCCCTATGCGAACTGCTGGGAGTGTCAGTGAAATGTTACTGACACCCCCAGATCAGTTCGCATATCGCAGTGCGATCTGCAAACTCGGATCGCATGGTGTGAACACCCATGCGATCTGATTCTGCTGCGGGCCAAAAAAAGGGTCCCGTGCGAATTTGCGGCGGGTGCGGCGGGTGTGGCGGGTGCGGCGGGTGCGGCGAATGGCTGAACTCGAATCGCACAGAGATCGGATGTGATTTGCACTGCAGTGCGGTGCGAATCACATCCGTTCTCAAACCGCTGCAATCTGAACCCAGCCTTAGTGACACTGGCGACTGGGGGGTGATCACGGGGTTAAACCTTTATTGGGGGGGTTAGGGGGGTACCTTAGAACTAAAGGGGGCTAACCCTAACTGCCCTAACAGTTATTAGTCACAAATGACACCCGCCGGGTGATCAGGGGGTTAAACCTTTATTAGGTAATAAATGGCGGGTGCCCTGAAACTATAAAAAAATAACTAACCAACCAGCGTCACCTGTAACAGTTATATGGTGATCACTGGTGAAAGGGTTAACTAGGGGGCAATCAGGGGGCTTTATGCGGTAGTATATGGGGGTCCCTGGCGCTATAAAAAGCTGCGGCGAACCTAAATACCTACCTGCCTAACTAGCGTCACCTGTGACACTAATACGGCGATCAGAAAAATGATCGCTTATTAGGCTGGGTTCACACTGGAGCGATGCGGAAACGCCGCGAATCCGCGGCGGGTTCCCGCATCGCATGCCTCCCGGCGGCAGTTCACACTGCCCTATGCGAACTGCTGGGAGTGTCAGTGAAATGTTACTGACACCCCCAGATCAGTTCGCATATCGCAGTGCGATCTGCAAACTCGGATCGCATGGTGTGAACACCCATGCGATCCGATTCTGCTGCGGGCCAAAAAAAGGGTCCCGTGCGAATTTGCGGCGGGTGCGGCGGGTGCGGCGAATGGCTGAACTCGAATCGCACAGAGATCGGATGTGATTTGCACTGCAGTGCGGTGCGAATCACATTCGTTCTCATAAACCGCTGCAATGTGAACCCAGCCTTAGTGACACTGGCGACGGGGGGTGATCACGGGGTTAAATCTTTATTGGGGGGGTTAGGGGGGTACATTAGAACTAAAGGGGGCTAACTCTAACTGCCCTAACAGTTATTACAGTCACAAATGACACCAATGCAAAAAAAAAAAAAAAAAAAATGACATTGGTGTCACTGTGACTGGGGGGCAGGGGTAATTGGGGGGGTGATCGGGGGGTAAAGGGGGGGTGTGAGTGTGCCTGGCATGTTCTACTGTGCGTGTAGAGTGTTGGTGCAACTCACCGATCCGCTCTCCTCCGTGTCGGAACGGAAAATACCGACACGGAGGAGAGAATACATCACTTCCTCTCCTGTGTTTACATTACAGGAGAGGAAGTGATGTCACGGGGGATTTCCATTCGTCGAGAGCGATCGCGAGGGGGTGGCCATGAATGAATGGCCGCCCCCTCATCCCGGATCGCTCTCGAAGAAATGCCGACCGCCGCAGGCACCGGGGGGGGGCCCGATCGGGCCCCCCACCCGCGGGCAGGCAGGGACTTATATATACGCCCATATGCCTGCCCGTGCCATTCTGCCGACGTATATCGTCGTGCGGCGGTCGGCAAGTGGTTAAAGAGTAATTCCACTTTTGTTGATAAAAAAAAAATCCCTTAGGGTGATCTATGTACATTGCAAGGGTTTTAACAAGCTTTGTAGTAGATTATTACCTTTGTTGCTCTGAAATAAGAAATAATTGTTTGTTGAAAAGCTGCAGTGTCTGCATCACTTTAAGAGTATATAACGCTTGAGGTGTATCTCACCAAAACTGAAATTCCTTTTATAGGGGATGCCTAAGATTTGACTTGTATCTTAACCGCTTGCCGACCAGCAGGTTGGCTCAGCTGCACGAATCACCCTACTGGTACGTCAGTCCCTTTAAAGGCCACAGCAGGTGTGCCCGCGGCGCATTGCTGGAGCCATGCACGTTGCCAGCGGCCGCGATGTCCACCGGCCACCCGCGAACGCTTCACAGAGAGCCTGAACAGGGGATATGTCAATGTAAACAAACAGATCCCCGTTCTGTCAGGGGAGTAGAGAGAGATCGTCTGTACCTAGTGATTAGGAACAGCGATCTCTCGCTACTCCCAGTCAGCCCACTCCCCCCTACAGTTAGAAACACCTCCCAGGGAACACCTAACCTCTTGATCGCCCCCTAGTGTTAACCTCTTCCCTGCCAATGTCATTTATGTAGTAATCAGTGGTTATTTTTAACTCATCACTGTAATAATGTCACTGGTCCCAAAAAAAAGTGTCAAAAGTGTCCGATCTGTCCACCACAATATCACAGTCCCGCTAAAAAAAAAAAATTATAATAAAAATATTATAAATATATCCCCTATTTTGTAGACGCTATAACTTTTGCGCAAACCAATCAATATACGCTTATTGCAGTTTTTTTTTACCAAAAATATGTAGAAGAATACATATTAGCCTAAACTGATGAAGACTTTTTTTTTTGGATATTTATTATAGCAAACAAAAGTTAAAAATATATTTTTTTTTCAAAATTGTCG